>NC_089250.1:216460102-217164477 GCF_963930625.1 Muntiacus reevesi | reverse complement strand
TTTCAGCCAGTCCTTCTGGACTGCTTGAGGTGCATCCCAATGCTCCATGCTTTGTGAGGCTCTTTCTAACTGAAATGTGCTTCCCCCGCTTCCCCCTTCAGGCTCTTCTATTTGTTCAAGAAATAGCTTTCTCTGATGCTCTGCCTATAGCCAGTCCAAATGCCTTGTATTCCTCTCTCTCATCATGCCTATCACACACTACTGTGCTTTTCTACAGAACTAGCAAGTGGCAATGCTGACTGTCAGCTCATCATGGGCTGGTTAAGAGTCAGGCAAAACAGCAAGTGAGCACACTTCTTGCAACAGAACCATCCATCCTGTGAGTGCCCTGAACAGTACTGTACATTTTCTTGTAAGATAATCAAAACCTAAGGCATAAAATGTGGTTTCAAAAGCTTTATAAAACCAGGGGTCAAAATTTCCATTCTCAATTGTCAGCAAGATGTTACTGATTCTGACCATTGTAACATTTCAAAACCATTGATGCTGAAGACATGTGTAATGATAGGTAGCACACTGTAGAGGCACACTAAATATTCATTGAGTAAATAGGCGAATAAGGTGAGCAGAGTAAGGCAAAACCCCAAGAAGCCTCAACAATTATAAGAGTGAGGAATGCTTTAATAGACTGAATGAACAATCACCCAACCCAGTGAAAAGCAATTGTTTGTATGCAACCCAGCACATCCAGGCAATGCAAATGTTATTTTTTTGTGTGTGTGCAAATGTTATTTCACTAAGAATTTTTATAGTATTCTTGGCCAGTATTTCTTTCTTAGGTATAATTCTCTAAATCATCAGTGCCGACCGAAAAACAGCTAGAGTCCCAAAGAGTGCAATTATGGAGTTCATTTAACATGGAACATGTTCACCCAGTGTAATTTAAGGAGATAAATTTCCAAACTCACTGTCAGTAAAAAATATAATAACTCATCTTTTATCAACTCCAGTAATATTACTGGTCATATATTGATTTTTAATGGAAATTAGAGGAAACACACTAAGTTACCAAATAAATCATAATGGCATTACATCAGAAATCTAGATTGACGTGAAATATGTATCGTAGCCTGCCTTTCATCTGAATTACTTTAAGGTATGTCCTCCTGTCTTCCACAAAAGGTTTTGGGTCCCTGAGTGGCAGGCATTTATGATTTTACCTCACTTGCCTGACTAGAACAAAAACTCAGGTGTAATTTTAGAGGCTGAGGAGATGAATGGATAATTTCTTTGCCTATTCTATTTGCCCTCCAAACTACGGTAACTTCAGGTTAACAGGATATTTGTTTTACTGGGCATCACACAGGAAGTTCCCCTGAAATGGCAACTGGCAGACAGATAGGGACTTAGTCTGTTTACATCTTTTAGAAGAATGTAAGACATAAGAAATTGTTGCTGAACATAAAGAATAAAAACTGATCACAACTTTCAGTTCCAACCACTCTGCTAAAAAAACTACATTCAGTTCCAGACATCATAAAGGTTGTATCTTTTAATTTATAAAACAACAACATAGCACATTCAAGAAGACGCAATAGATGTCATTTCTTGGATTAGCCCATTTGCTTGTGGTATTTCACCTGGTGTTTGCCTGGCAGATGAAATGTGTGATTGAATACATTTATTTTCAACAATATCCAAACAGTTCCAAGCATATAGCCGTAACACTATGAAGATACATTTTGTGAAAGGTTGCCTTAAGTGCAGAGTCACATAAGTCCACCCAAAAAGTGGATTGTACAGATTAAGAAGAAACTCATTTTAGAACCAATTAATTAATGCCCTAGAAAATCATTTTCCCTTAATATTTTTTACTTGTGCGGTTGGGAAGATGGAGAACTGGAAAGCATTCAAGACGGTTATATCTAGAACCAGAGAGCTCATCAATAATGATATTGTTTACATCAAAGATAATATTAAAATGATGATCTCATTGCTTTGTTCAATAGAGTAAAAATTTTAAGGTGTAGTGTAGTGCTTGAGCAAAGAAGGACCTTTTAAAGAGAGCTGGGCTAGATAAATAGGGGTCAACACTCAAAGAAAGAGTGAGACACAAAGTGTCCTAAATGTCTCCGATATTCTTTTTCAGAAAGAGACTGGGATCAATGAACACCATTCAAACACATATCAGCTTTTTCACAGAATCATATCCACTCTGGGAAACAGAGTTCTCATTCAAAATCATAAATCTGAAGCTCTTCTTGTTCACTGTGGTCTTCATTTTTAAATATAGGTTGCTTTTGCTGATTAAGGAGGGAATGAAAGTATGGAGGAGTCTTAATGTTTCTTGAGATGTTGAAATTTTCTCAAAAAGATGGAAGAAGTTATAGATTTTTTTAAAAGAAAGACAAAACTCAAAGATGCCAGAGGAAAATCAAAATCAGTACCAAGTGAGGCGTGAGACGGCAGTTAAGAGGTTCTTCCCATAAACAGAGACTTGTGCCTTCTGGAGGAGATACCGGGCTCATGGCAACATCTGAAGACCTGCACTCACAGCAGCCCGTCAGAGGCCAGGGGCACCAAGCTCCCGAGAGGGACACACGGAGAGGTGGCTGGTGATGCTGCGCAAGGCTGTAGAGACGACACAGCTGTGTGTGTAACTGACAAGACCAACTGATGAGCGAGCAGGTTTCCTGGAGGGTGACTGATGTGCTTCTGCGATCTGTCAAGTGTGGCATCTCTACCCACCACCTCTGATTCATGTCTGAACAAACGATACTGCTGGAAGAGACACAGAACCATCTTTAAGTGTTATAAATTCCTGAGCAGGGAAGAGAAGGATGTAAGACAGCTACTGTTTTAAATTTCGCCTTCCAAAATACATTTAGAGTTTTGCTAAAGTAGGACAAACACATTGAGAAAACTTCATGACATTGACCTATGTAAATGGATTAAGGTACTTAGAGAACCACAAGCATCTTAAAGATAGCCATATACCACTAGAAGTGGACACTGATAGAGTAAGAAAATTTAAAAATCAATGAACAACCAATTGGTTCTTAATGTTTAAATAACAGCACACCCACTTGATAAGTTATGAACCATTTAAAAAGACAAAGAATATTCCACCACAAGAGAAAATGCACTGGAGAGGATAGGAAAACATGCAAAGGAGAAAACACTGGTGTGAACAGATGCTCCGTTAAGATTGACTGCAACAATGTATGGCAAACATCTGCCCCAGTTTTGGAAAGGAGGAGGGCATCCTACAAACTTTAAATTAGACAAATTTTAAATTGAATTTAAAGAAGTTATTAGGATGATGATTGTTCATTTGTTTTACTTGTGTTTTGTTTGTCTGTTTTTTGGCTCGACGCAGAAGACGTCCCAGGGAAAAAAAGGAAGAATCCATGTCCTCTGGGTTTTACACATTAGAAGCAGAAAAGTGCCTGAGGAAACGCACTGCAAAATCAGCTTTGAGGAAGGGGACCTGAGAAACACAGGGAGCAAATCACAACACAACTGGAGCTCAGTAACATAAAGGAGAAAAGAATTTGGAGGGGGATAAAATAATATTTCTGATAACTGCTGTGTGAGGGTAGGTGATAAATGGAGAGGTGATTTTAATAAAGGGCAGTAAATTACCATCTTATCTATGTCTAAGATCTGCTGAAAGGAGTATTTAGAATGGAATCATGCACGTGGGAAGGGAATGACTTGCTTCAAAGATCCAAGACTGTTGCTATATTTTGGGAAGGCGCTTTTTTTTTTTAAAGACTATGATGTAATCCTGTACTGGTTATCAGCAAGTCTCAGGCAGAGGCAGTGAGAAAGCATGAGGCTTGGATGGAAGGAAGGAGACAATGGTCAGGAGAGGCAGCTTCTGTGACAACCAGCCGTGGGAGCCAGGGGCTGAGTGCACTGCATGTGGTCCCAGCAATGCCACTGAGGAGGGCTCAATTGGAAGACAACTTAAAAAAAAAACTACAGGATGACTTCACTCACTTGATGGGTTTCAACAGGTCAGAGCAATATATCTCTCAGATACCAAAAGAAGATTCACTTTTATTTCAACTGCTTGCAGAAAGTGCAAGTGAAGTCGCTCAGTCGTGTTCGACTCTTTGCCACCCCATGGACTGTAGCCCACCAGGCTCCTCTATCCACAGGCTTTTCCATGCAAGAGTACTGGTGTGGGTTGCCCTTTAAACACTTATTATGGACTGAATTCTGTCCCTCCCCTAAAAATGCATACCCTGAAGCCTGAACCCCCCATGTGACTGTATTTGGAGGCAGGGCCTTTCAGGAGGTACTTCAGGTTAAATGAGATCACGAGGGTGGGATCCTAATGGGATAGGACTGGTGGTCTTACAAGAAGAGGAGAGACACACCAGAGCTCTCTCGCACTCTCTTTCTGAACGATCACAGAAGGAAGGCCATGTGAGGACATAGGAAAAGGTGGCCACCTACAAGCCCAGAAACGAGCTGTCACGAGGCACCAACCCAGCTGGCACCTTGATCTTTCATTTCCACCGCGAGAGCTTGGAGAATATAAATTTCTGTTGTTGGAGCCGGTGTCTTGTTATGACAACCCTAGCAAACTAATACAGCACCCTGAGGGAAGGAGCCGAGTTTTGCCAGCAGAGTGTGAGGCTGGAAAACATTACTAAAGCTGTGGAAAGATCTCTTGGACAAGACACCAAACGATTACACGACAAAGAACAAGAACTGGAACGGGTGACAGAAGAGCTGTGGCACGTCAGCCTCCAGCAGTTTACCCAGCAGACAGGGACCAAAGGCACCGTTTTGCTCACGGAGCCCACTGAAGCGGAGGCCCCACGTGCAGACAGAAACAGAGGCACCATTCCAGTCCGGGTCTCTGAAGTGACCTGGTTCCTCTCAGCAGCTCCCCAGTAGTCTGTGTGTATTCTCCAGAATCCTATCTTGTCTGGTTTTAACCCTGAAGGCATACATATATGACATTACCTATCTTCAGGGGAGAGGCCCAGGAAAGGTACCAAGAACTCTGAAAATTCCTTCGTTGATTGGTGCCAGTGATGAACAATGAGGATCTAATTCACAGGCCACCACATCTTTTTCCTGTCCTAGGTTGTATACTACTTGGAGACATACCCTCTTTACTGATTCTAAAGGACAAAGAAACTGTGTTTTCACACATCCACAGTGCTGACATTTTTGTCCAGCAATAGTATTGCAATATCTTCATTTTTATTTGTAGCATTTTGAGAGCATTAGGAAAGTATTATACTGTGTGCATATGTAAATAAAACCGTGACTGAAGAGAAAACAAAATCTCAGATCGCCTCAATCGGGTAGCACTGCCATCCTGCAGAAAGGGTCTGGTTTTCCTTACTGATTTCCACTGTTCAAGCCCCTTAGAACTTGTTTCTGGAACCACTGACTCAAAGAAGGAATTTAAACAGAATGGATAGGTCCTTGGGTATCAGAGAGCAAGGGTAGGGGGTTGTTGATGTAATTCAGAGGAGAAAATTTACACTTATATTTTCACTGGGTAATGTTTTATACTTTACTCCAACTAGTAAGGAAGAGCTTGTTGATAAAATGCAAGTGACAGAATCCTTGGAAGACACCAGCACATTACCTTATGACTTATCACACCAGGGAGGGGACCCTGAGAACAGACAAGTGTGAGTTCTAATACTCAAAAGAGGTGATTTCAAAGGCTCATGGAGAAGATGAGTGTATTCCATTTCAAAGAGCAATCGATCTGGCATCATTAAAGTTGGGTTCAAGCCCCAGCTCTATCCTTTCTTACTCAGTGACTTTGGAAATACCTCCTAAATTTCATTTCTTAGTTTGTCTAATAGTGATAATATTTGCCTCCCAGGCCTGTGAGGTACACTCCACCATCGTGGAGTCCACAGGGCCCAATGCAAAAGGAATATTTGTCAATATTAATGATAATCTATGTCAACATGTGTGGAAAGCTATGAATTACAAATGAAAGTCCCAAATGTATACCACGACGGGGAAGAAACATGCGAGTAATCTTTAAAAAGTGACAATGTTTTACAAGAAAAAAAATTTTTAATATGTGAAATTAAAAGAAGAAAACACAAGTTCAGAACCCGTTCATCCTTGTCAAAATAAAGGCAATGAAAAACGGTTTGTATATATTTATAGGCAAAAGAAAAGCAAAGAAACTACAGGTATGTCTTTATTAATAAAAGTTAATGATAAAAAGAGAAAATTGATTTTATTTTTCTTCTACCTTCCATAAAGGAGAAAAATCTTCAAATGAGAAAACACAAAATAAAGGAATTGAAGTGTAGGATAAATAAAGGAGTTGAACATTTCTTCCCGAAATGTGGCAAGAACTCTGCAATACGACTTTCCAAATTGAAGGTGATGACCTGGGAGTTGCTACAGAGATGAAGGGGTAACATGATGGCCTGGAAAGGGGAAGACGTTGATACAATTTTATACTTATGATGTATTTTTTGTTCGCCTGTCCACTGAACATTCTCAATCAAAACTGATCGACAGAATGGCCTATCAGATGACATTTGCCAAAGGAAGCAGAGAGAGAGAGAGAGAGAAAGAGAGAGAGAGATGTATTTTCTTTAAAAAAAAAATCAGATTTGATACTCTATGATCAGGAATAGGTGAATGAACAGTCACGTTTCTACTGAATTTCTGTTAGGAGGATGGAGAGAGGTGAGGTGATTTGATCATGGAAGACTCCACAGAGGAAGGAGGTGAGGCTAGGTTTCAGTGGACGTTTTCCAGGAGGATTTAGAGAAGTGATTGAAGGCAACCCGGCAAAGGGAACAGTAGCTGGAAAGACCAGGTCACAGAGGCTAGAGCAGTGGTCCCCAGCCTTTCTGTCACCAAGGACCAGTTTCACGGGAGACAATTTTTCCACAGACTGGGGTTGGGGTATATGGTTTCGGGATGATTCAAGCACATTGACTATGTGCTTTATTCCTATTACGACATCAGCTCCACCTCAAAGCATCAGGCATAAATCCCAGAGGCTGGAGACCCCTAGGCTGGAGGACCCTTGGGCCGGGGGGGGGGCAGGACTGGGAGGGAGAGAAAGCAGTCGAGACAGACAAAAGGGGAAAGATGAGCAGATTCAGAGGAGGAAGGTATTTGTTTGCTACCCTAATAAGTTGGAACAACTGAAAACACCCAACAATGAAATACAGCTATGAGACAAGACTTGGTTTCTTTTCTGATAAGAGCCTTAAAACACTGACTGAAAACATCAATGCATTTTTATGGCAGACATACCTAAAAATAGGATATATGCGTGAGTATTTAAAAATACCGCATGAGTCACGGGAAGTAGTGAGGGAGGAAGGGGACAGCCGCCTTGCCAGTCCTGTCGGCCAGATCAGCCCTGGCAATCGTAACGACGGCAGATGCCATAGCCAGAGCCCCTCACACCCAGCAAAGTGAGCAAAGAGGCTCGATTCTGCTAACTGAGAACAAGCAGGCCAGCTGGCCTCTTCTCCAGAGACGGTCTCAGTGATTAATGGTACTGCATACACTCTTTTCATGCTGAACTATTTAATGTTGTAATTTATATATACATACACACACATACATGTATATATAAAGCAAGGGAGAGAGAGACAGAAAGAGAAGGCAAGGTTGCTAAGACATGAACACGATCGTTTACAAGGCCACACCAGCGGATGACTCAGTTTTATGCATCAAGCATAGCAAATTATTGTGATCATAACTTTATTCTTAGTACCCGAAATTCTACGTCATATTTTTGGTAGCTTCCTTTTTCCATTTCTATAGCGGACATTTGACTATGAACTATTTTATTTTATCATATTCCACTCTGTGATTTGATCCTATAGGTTGCTATGAAGTTAAGAAAACATGTTATCTATAGTGTTTGCTCTTTGCTTTCTTATATCAGAGTTTTCTCCAAACTTTCTCTCTTCTTGTGTGTTTTAGGAAGGACTACACAGTGGCACTCGTGGTAAAGAACCCGCCTGCCAATGAAGGAAACAAAAGATGTGGGTTTGACCCCTGGGTCAGGAAAAGCCCCTGGAGGAGGACATGGCAACCCACTCTAGTGGAGATTCCCATGGACAGAGGAGCGTGGCAGGCTACTGTCCAAAGGGTTGCAAAGAGTTGGACACAACTGAAGCGACTTAGCACACATACATCTTATGATACTTAAGTAGTTGTATTATGACATTTTAGAGGCGCATAACGTTTTCTTAAGAGAATTACAATACAGGCTCCATGTTTAAAGTATAACAGTTCAAACATCATACACACAATAAACAAAAGAGCCTAATTGAGCAGCTTTATAACCTTGCACAAAATTCCCTCACCATCACTTTAGATAGAATTGCTTTTATTTTAGCAATGCTCTTTTAATTAAGTCCTAAACATCTAAAACATGGCAAATGTAAATATGTATTATAAATCCTTAACTATGAGGATCACTAAGCATTCATGCAGCTTTCTGCCTTGGAGATAAGATTCTTTTTGTTTAAAGTCAGCGAAAATTGAAAGATAAAAGTGAATGATGTGAAAAATGCAAAGTTTGTTTAGAATGCCCTGTTTACCACATTGTCTTTAAGAGTTAAATTATGTTTCAATTTATCTAGTGATTTTTAAGTCAAAATCTCTCCTGCCATTTTCTGTCTTCATTGCCATATTCATAAAGACTGGCACCCTGAGACTGATTGGAAGTTAAGTACTGGAAACCTTAAGGTCTTCATGGCATTTCCTAGAAAATAAAGCACTTTGGGGTCACAGAAGGGTAACATTGTCCCTCTGCCTGGGATGAGTTTAAAATGGACACAAAAAGACCTCCTGCTATTTTTTTAATCCCACAAACTGTTTTTAAACTATATGGGAGACTATTCTGTGTGGGAGCAATAAAATAAAAATCTTATTATATATCCCAACAATAGTTAATTGAAAATGTGCCACCTAGGGGAAGGTTTTCCATTTCTCTGTCAACATGGCCTGTTTCCCAATCCCCACCTACAAGACCTTCCAACATCGGTGTGCACGCACGTGCACACACACAGTTTCATCTCAGCAATTAATTTCTCTCACAGACCATTTTGCATTTAGCTTCTTCCTTCTGTTTATCTACTGATGAACGTATCTTAAAAGACAAACACATAACACTATCTTTCAAAACCAAACACTAGTAGTCCAGAGATAAGTTGAACTTTCCTAAATTTTCTCAAAACTCTCTCCTTGGGTTCTGAAACACAAAGGTAACTGGTTCACATTAACAGGAAGATGTGGGGCTCTTGCCGTGGGCCGCAGGGCCAATCGTCTGCTCCGACCAACCAATTACTAATTTCAAGGCCTGCAACCAATTCCTAGGAGAGTTTATCCATGCCCTTCAACGGACATTCCAAAACTACCTCTCTATAGGTTATAACTTTAGAGTTAAGTCTGAAGTAAATGAAATTACAGGTTGTAGTTTGTCTTAAAACTATACGGTAAATGTAATTTAGGGAAGCAGTTGAATTTATATATTCACATGCTGTTTCTAAACTAGTATCAACCTGTGGCCTCATTTGTAAGTACCATAATTGCCAGTGAGGGGGAAAAGAATAGGTTACAGAAACAAATATGTCTTTTACAATTCAGAAGCATATAACATCTTAATCTAGAGCACTGTCAAGTAATAAGAGGTACTTAATAAAAAAAAATGTAATTAGAGCTGTAGGCCAACTGATACATATTACACCCTTTTTTCCCTTTGTGATTTAAAAATCTTAGAGGTAAATTTCTTCACTGCTCTATGAAATACTTATGGCATAAAAAATTTTATAGTTACTAATTTTAAACTACTTAAAATGTCAAATGTTTTCAGGCTTCACTCACTTTTCCAATTATTACACTGGAATGACTCATTAACTGTAACATAAACAGGCTCATTTTTACCTCCTGTTATGCTATTTCTCCGATTTTATGACCAGAATACACTTTTCCGTGAACCATGACAAAAATGCACTGGAAGAAAAAAAAATGAAGCACATACTCTTCCTCTTCCAAATGCCAACTTAACTCCGAAGAACTGAGTAATGACAATTTGTAATGCATTTTGCTTGTGAATTCTTTACTATTAAGTAATAACTGTAGTTTCTGGTACCATGTATGTGAATGCCCAAAACAACATTCTAGCAAAAACTTAATCCTTTGAAAGTCAACTGGCAAGCAAAAATACCTCCACTTGTGCAATAGTATATCTGATAATGGTGTTTACCAACACAGAGTCACAGAAATTCCAGGGTGATCAGCACCGTGGAAGGTATAAATTCTCAGATAGTAAACAGCAAATGATAGTTCTAGAAGTCAAATAAATAAACACATGGATTCATAATACATGCCTAATTGAAGCACACAACCAGACAACAACAGCCTTAGAACTCACTGAAGAAATCTAAATGTTGAAAATCTCAGACATCAGTTTCCCTCCAAAACTAACTAAAAAGATAATCCAATGTCAATGACATCTTGGTTATTTAGACATGAATTTAGGCCAAGATTTCTGAATTAATAAAAATGAAAAAATAATTAAGCTAAAAGCAAGAATGGAAACACCAGGCCGCTGAAAAAAATCTAAATCTGTATTCTTTAATATTAATATTTCACCAGAAACATTCACCTACCAACCTGAATACACATATCTGAGATTTAAGTAACAATGTTGGATAAATTCTTATTTTTTGTACTGTTTTCAGGAGAGAGGTCATTATGGAAACTTAAAAGTCACAATGGAGGGAAGGAAAAGACTTTTTTTAAAGGACAGAGAAGGACTTCTTAAGTAACCTGACTAATCAGTCATATGATTCATAAGTTGACAACATTAAGGCCCTAATATGACTTATCTAAGGTAAAAGGGATTTGGATTCTAAATATAGTATCAGATTGTGAAAAAGAGGTGTTTGCAAAGCAAGACTGATACTCTATTGCAAAAAAAGTTCAGAATCATGTAATATGACTGTCATTATCCCTTTTTATCTATTTACCATGAAGAGTCACGATTGCACCCATCACTCTTGTCAATGTCCAGAGTAAGTCTCATTAAGGAAGTTCTATGAGACTCCTAGGCTGACATGATCTGGAAATTGGTCTTTTGATAAGACAGAAATCTTCACTAGCATTGGACCATTATAAACAGTTTTATGAAAAATAAATTAACATATAGCCATTTATTTTGGGAAAAATGCTACAATGAAATTTCAAGGAAAATAATTTTTTAAATACAATATTCTCTATTATTTTTTAATTCAAACTTCTAAAAGACACCACACTAAACAGTATGAGGTAAATAAAATGAGGCCACTCATCAGTATTTGAAAAGAAAAATTAAATACAATTCCAAATAGATAAGGCATTCATATAAAAATTAATTATCTTGGCATGAGTAGGTGAAAGGCACCTGCTTAATTATTATAAATTCTCAGTGGGCAGTGCTTAAATGAAACTCTACTTTTCAATTATAGAAAGCTTGCCAATTTCATAATTTTTAGGAAGCTACTGTAAAAATCATAAGGACAAGAACCCTCTTCCCCTAAGATGATTTACTTCATACAATCAGTGATTTCAAATGCAAGTTCCTGATAATTATGGAGTGGAATATTTTATACTCATGAAAGTATAAAATAACAATAGAATTTTCATTCAAAATATCTAAGATGAAATTACTTACACACTTTATTGAGTGTCTTATACTAATGGGATTACTTGAGATTGAAAGTGACTCTTTAGCAGCCAAAACTGCTGAAACTTTGCAAATAGTTATAAATAATTCATACCCATGGAAATAACAAGATTTCTGAAGAATAAAGTATTTAAAAAGACATATGTCAAGAAGATGCTAATGAAGCCCTTTTCTGTTATGTGTGTGCTGAGTTGCTCAGTAGTGCCAAGTCTGCGATGTCATGGACTGTAGCCCGCCAGGCTCCTCTGTCCATGTGATTCTCCAGGGAAGAATACTGGAGTGGGTTGCCATGCCCTCCTCCAGGGGATCTTCCCAACCCAGGGATAGAACCCAGGTCTCCTGCACTGCAGGCGGATTCTTCACTCTGACTGAGCCACCAGGGAAGCCCTTTTCTGTTATAGCTCCTGGCAATTGTATCATTACATTCCACACTTTAATTCTTCAGGAATGTATTTGTATGTTAAATAATTAAGACTACATTTTAATTTTATCATGGCAGTATGTAATTGACCCACTATCCAGGTCACATCACTATATTGTATTGTGTATTCTTTAAATCAAAGGTCAAAGGTCAGTGAACTTTTTCTATAAAGAGCTAGAGAATAGACAATATTATGCAGGTTTTTATATGACAAGAGGGAAATCAATTTTAAAATAATTTTATTGATAAAATTTTAAATATAATGATAATTAAGTATAAATTTTTGCCAGACAGGTCTACTAATGAGAACAACTAAAATTTGAATATGATTCTCTTATGCCACAAATAATCCTTCAGTTAATTTTTTTTCAAATATTTAAAAATGTAAAAACCCACTCTTAATTCACAAAATATGACACAAAACAGGCAGTGGGCAAGACTTGGCCCATGGGCTGTATTTGACCAACCTCTGAACTAAGTATTACATTATCTTACAAGTGATACTACACAGTCCTATTGTTTTCAAGGTAAATTAATTCAATCTTGATACAGAGATTGGCTTCCATAAAGAATTGTTTATATATGATATAGATTCTGAAATTAATTTTAGAAGATATGAAAAGTGCTTAGGGTAAGCACTAGGTATCATATGGAAGTCATGTGTTCGATCACCTATTGGCTATGAGCTGTATTATCTCCACAGCTGGAGGCTGCTCTACTCAGCCTGCAGTCAGGGAGGGGGAATGCACCAAATTGATGAAAGCAAATAGAGTACTGCTGTTAGAAAAGTGAGTCAAAGTTCAGGCTCACCCTTATATCCTGAGGCCAGCTATATATGTATTGCCTCATATAATTCTATTTTATCAGTACTTTACTGTTGTTGTAGTCTGGTTATTTTTTGCTATGAAAAAGAATTTGGGTGAAGGAAAAGAAGGAAGCTTCTAAAAAAAAGTACAAGGCTGAATTTGAGCAATTTGAGAATCTGACCAGTAGCAATTAGGTGATGTCCCAGAGCCCCCAGGAGTGATCATCTACTTGCGTCATTATCTTCATCTATTGTTAATTTTAACATACTCTTTAGTGCTTCTTTCAGGGTAGATATCAGATACAGCCTTTATTCCAAATAGTGAAAAGAAAGAACACAGCAAGAACTTAACTTCTAATTATGTCATTCATAAGCTGCTTGGTAAGCATTAAAATTCTCAGTGTATCTGAAGCCAGAGAGCTTCCATCACCTGATGTGCAGGAGTGAAAAGCAAAACTCTTAACTTGCCTTACGACTAACACCTGTTCTTCTACCACATCGACCCCTCCCTCAACAATGTCTTAATGCTCAGAGGAAAACAGGGTTCATGAGAGCAATTTAAAAACAGATGACGCCCTTCTCAGTGCATGTGTCTTAGTAGCAAGTGAGGAAACCAGTAACAGCCTGTGTAACTTATCAAAGCGCAAGCCCTTCTAGAAGAGCCTGTCTCTAAACTTTCATGGAAGGAGCCATTCAATACAATAACAAACACCTTGACCAGATCAAGGAGGAAAGACCTGGGGCTGGTTCAACACTTCTGAAACATCAAGCACGGTGACAGTAGGCAAAGAAGGTGGTCGGTTCAACATATTTCATCTTCAGTTAGAAGAGGAGTAGCAAGCCACCAAAGATGTGGAAGCACGTGGGTCCATCTTTATATAAACATATGTTCACACACTCACAAATTCATACACATGAACATGAATATCTGTGAGTGTTTGCACAGAATCCTTCTAATGTAAAGTCACCCTGTTGATTAATTACATCAACTAACATTCAAAGTAAAGTTGCCTCAACCCTGAGCTGTCCCTGGTGTAGACAGTCTTGTCCTGTGCAAACGTTCACACTGGCAACCTTAGGCAGTCTTGCACCGATGCAGTGGACAGCAGACTTGCTTACTGGGGAATCAGCTGTTCAATGTCTTTGTATTCACCTAAGAGACTGACCTTTAATTTTCTTTATTTCCATTCAGTTCTCTCTGAATTTAATATTGGTGTTCAAGATTGATTCATGTTTTAACATAAAAGTCTTGTCCAAAAGAATTATTGGAGTTATAATACTTTAAAAATAGTCATGCTGGCATGCTGGTTGATGGTCACCTATCCATACACTGAATTTCAACCTTTCTGGTAAACATATAGACTTGTTCCTCCAAAAAAGATACAACATATGAAGCACCATGACTTGGTAACATATAGACCTTGCTTCCTTCACACACCAAAATACCAAATGAAATTGGGAAAGGAATTTTTCTTTTATATCTACTGCAACAAATTGTATTATCAATGTGATAGTAACAAGAAATTGCTAACTGCATCTTTATCTGAAGTCATTTTAACTGTATTTATGATACTTCAAGAACAGCCAACTCTCAAAATATATTGGTAACCAAGAATTCCAAATTTAATATTTAAATGCCCCTAAGAATTTAAGAACCTATAGGTTCTTTAAGTTTATCGAATGTGTAAAAAAGACTTCCTGAAAAATAAGCCCAACCAGAGGTAAGCACCCACAAACATTCTGCTCTCCTCAGATCTTCTCAGCAGCTCATCTTTCCTTTGAAGAAGATGCATCACAAAGAAAGCTACTGGATGTCGACCTGCCTTTTATTGGACTTCAAGAAAGCAAACAAATGTAAGCAAGTAGCCCAATCAGTTACATTAATTGATTATAAACTCAAACAGGCAGTGTATTGGAAAGACAAGATTGCTTCTAGGCCAGACTTCAGCTCTGCTTTTCTTAAGGGAAGAACACTTCAAATGATGTGCTTTCCATTGTAAGAGTGACCTCTAGTGCTTCCTTTTTTACTGAACTTCAGTAGTTGGACAATGTATTACTTATACCTTTTCTACAAAACTTTGTGTGTGTGCAAGTGGGTCTGTGTTATTATTGTCTGTTGCAAATGCTACTTTTACAGCATCCCCAGATTTTGACTAGGTGAAAACATGCACATTTTATTGACTCATGGCATTCTTACACCCACAAATGAAAACAGAGGCTGAAACACAGTGCAGCGTCCGAGTGAAGTTCTCTTCCTTCAGAGTGAT
Organism: Muntiacus reevesi; assembly: GCF_963930625.1. Taxonomy (NCBI): domain Eukaryota; kingdom Metazoa; phylum Chordata; class Mammalia; order Artiodactyla; family Cervidae; genus Muntiacus; species Muntiacus reevesi. The sequence goes on along the minus strand of NC_089250.1, from coordinate 217,149,337 downwards.
AGATACACCATACCATTAAATGAGTTAATAGTGACTGGAAGCATGAAATCACAGTGGCCATTCCATGTAAATGAGTATTTGGTCATTTCTAGTGTTCTTCCCACATCAGAGTGCTTCAGTGCACTCAAGGGATGTGCCTAAGCAAATGTCTGGTTACTGGCTTATTTGTGTCCCCAAACCTAAAGCTGGTTGAACAATAGCGACACAAACTCTTGAACAGGCCTGACCAGCAGATAAGCTTTTCCTCTGAAGTACAAGAAAGAAAAAGTCGTATTTGCTGAGCTTGTTGATTATTCATCAAGAAGGGGGCAATTCTCCCATTTAGAAATTTTAGGCCAAATATAACTTTTAAAACTTCTCTTCTCTTTAATAAAAATACTGGTTGGAGAGATCTCTACCAAATTATTTTGGATGATACCTACATTAGAAATAAGGTCTTAAATAAATCCTCCCTCATATCATTAACTCAGAATCAGAATATTCAATCACAAATTTATGAAGCTAAAAATTCAAGGATAGTACTTCTGAAAAATCACCTGAATGTATTTTCTTTAAGCAAAATGCAGGGCTCAGGTGCTCTCTTTCAGCAATGCTGAAGTCTCATTCTTGTACACTGAGGACACAACCCTAAGTATCAAGGCTCACCTCTACCAATTCTGCCCCTGAATTCTGCAGTACATTTCAGTTATTATCCTGGCATCATTTTAAAGACGCAGCCGGCTATTGGTCTGCCAAATCGCAAACTTCAGAAATCTAAGCTAATGCAGCATCATGTAAAGTCTGCCAGTTGTCTTCCTGCTACACATAATTCCAGTAAAATTCAGTAAATCTAAAAAAGGGCAGAAATGAAGAAAGAAACATTCACAGGCTATTCCCTGGTTCAGATGCTAATTTAATGCTTTACTAGAACTTGAGCTTTCTCAATGAATACACAAATACCAGAGGATAAGATTCTGTTCACAGACCAAAAAAAAAAAAAAAAAAAACAAGAAATGATACTTGGCTTATTCTGACCGGACCCAAGGGAATGACATGTGTAAACCCAGTCATATTCGCAAGATTTTTTAAATGATGCTTCCTTTATAGCAGCACGCTTTGCAGCAGTCCAAGTTGCAAATAATAATCATAAAAAAAAAAGAACAGAATTAAAGTTTTGCAGAGAGGCCCCCTGCAAGTTTTAAATCATGTATGTATACTTACAGGAATTCCCAGCTAAAACCCTGTTCCAATTTGGAGTAGACAGCAGAAGTAGCGTCTTGAGGACAGCTCCGGTGACAGACCCCATGTTCACATTGACTGGGCTCCCCCTGAAGATCTTGAGCGGCTCTCCGCCCGCTCCAGTGCAGTTCTCAGTCCCTCGCCCAGCTCCGTCTGGGTCTTCAGCACCTCCGGGTCGCTCAGCCTCCCTCCTCCTCTCTCTCTCTGAACAGCACCCCTCTCTCTCACTCACTCACACACACACGCGCGCGCGCGCACACACACACACACACACACACACACACACCACGGCCCTGACCGCTCACTGCAAAGCCCCCAGCATCTTTTCTAACAAGCATCCACACTGCCGAGGCCACGCCCACCCCTCGCAGCCGTGGTCCCAGAATTGGCAGCCGCGTCCCTCCTCCGAATTCGCAGCGGCGCCCGGAGCTCCGCTGCGCGCTGCGCCGCCGGTGAAAGCTGGACCTGGAGGCGCGGCCTGCTGCTCCCGGGCCTCCTCGGGGCTCCCTCCCCGTCTCTTCTAGTCTTCAATAATCCTTAACCCTTTCCTCCCCTCTGGAGATGTCAGTGGGGGGCGGGGCGGGGCGGTGGAGCCTCCTGATTTTCTGGAGGTCTCGCCTTCAGCAAAGCCAGTCAACGTACTGAGCTAATTCCTGATTATGCGGGAGTGCATCCAGGTAAAATTGCGTTTTGTTTCAAAACAAAAGCATAAAATGAGACAGAAGTAACTAAGCAGCATTGCTAAATTGTAGCTAAAACTGTCCTTGGGGAAAATACTTGCTGTTGTTTTTCCTCTGTTTATATAAAATTCTCCTCTTCAGCTATGGTGCCAGCATTTTTATTATGGAATTGCTCACAAGGAAACAGTCATTCCTGTTTGGCACATATTTTAAATCATCTAGTAATAGTCTACAAGAAATTAACATTTCTTATTTTAGTGCATCAGGAGTACAAATCCACAAACTGAATGCTTTGGCTAGATCTATTTTGATGAATGCATCAGGCTATGAATACACAGTGGCATGCTACAATCAAATTCTTTAATAACAATTCCCTAAAGGCCCCAAAATAAAATTGAGGAGATACTGAAGAAAAGGAACCCCCTTCCCAAACACACACATACACACACAACACACTTATACCAAACCTCCTAAACAATATAAAGATGTTATCAAATGGTCTAGAGGACAGAGGAGTAAAGCTGAATTCACGGATCACCAACTACAGAAAAATTATTCTTCTAATGGCTGATCCACGGATACTGCCAGTTCTTGAACAGAATATTAAAATATTTAAATAATGAAGTTAATATCACATAATAAGTGTATTGCATGGGTCACAGAAGGATAAATAATCTCTTTAAAATAAATGTCAAGATATTTAACTTAGAATGTGCTAAATTTTATCAGAATGGGAATCCTGAGGTTCTCAAGCACATCTTGGTGATAAATTAGAAGAAACACAAACATTCAGCAGCAGCAACCTTGCTATGAAATAAATGAAATAAGGGGGAAATGAGAGAAGTCATCTCCGGTATAACCATAAGAGATAGCTCTTGCCTGCAAACAAAGCAGAACAGCTGTTTTTAATGTTTCTATTTTGCAGATAAGAAAACAAGAACAGGTATTTAAATGATTTGAGGAGATCATAGAGTTAGTAAGAGAAGCACTGAGGACTGGGTTTTGTTTTTCTGACCCTGGTTCTCCTGCTCTCCTTCGAGGACTTGCTGCCCCTCACATAAGAGTATAACTCCTTCCTGAACTCTGCCAGTGCCGTGAAAACCTGAAGTCTGTTAAAACAAAACAAACAAAAAAAAAAAAACAGCAGTGGAGAAGAAAGGTCATTGCTTAAGTGTTTACTCTGTATTTCTAGACCAATACCCCTGGTTTTGTTATTTTCAAACATAGCATGTTAAGCCAAAGCAGATATAAGTGGATTATATCTGTTAAGTAATTATCAAAGGGATTAAATATTGTTGAACATATATGCCACTTATTATCTAATTAAATTATTATAGCAATCTTTGAGGGGAATATCATTGTGCCCATTGCTCAGACAAACAGACTGAGCCTCAGTGAAGTTCAGCAGTCTGTCCAAAGTGCCGCAGAGAGTAGGCTCAGCATTCTGGTCCACGAAGCTCTAAAATTATTTCCTTCAATGACGCCACACAGGTGAACGGGTCTCAGGCTCTCCAGAAGAGAAAAGTTGTCTTTCTACTAAAACTTTATACTTAATTATTCCCATAAAATAAATTAGAGAATACATTTTCAAAGGATCACTACACATATCAAACATTAAAAATAACCGGACATTTCCTGGCAATAAGTTCTTAAAGACAAAGTGTAAATTTTCATGGCAGCCATTAAAGATGGATTTTTCCGTATCAATGGGCTATGGTAATAGAATGACTTGGAGGCTGGCACTGAATAAAACACCCAGGCATTTTAAGCCACTGCACCACCAGACCCTGCCTGATGGCCTCAGAGGGGAGAGAGCCACAATGACCACAGACGCAGTGGAGAGAGTTCAGACATTATAAACCAAGAAGCCCAGATACGAATTCAGCTTTCACTGTGGTTCTGATCACACTTCGAGCTCCTTTTTTAAAAAGATAGGAGAATAATGGCTCAGAGTCATTCTGACATAATTTGTGACAACCCCCCACTGAGTGCCTAGCTCTTGGTGGGTCCGTGATCACCCACTGGCCTTAGCTGTCTGCTGACTGTTCAGAGTAGTGGTTTGAGCAGGCAGTGTTGGAGTCTGGTAGCCCAGCTTCAAGCCTGCCCTTGAGCAAGCTGGTACCGTTCCTCATTCTCAGTCTCCTCATCTGTGAACCAAGGGTAAGTAGAGTATCAACCTCATGGCTGAGACAATGGTTCTGAAGTAAAAGCCCCTGAGAGTCAGACAATCAATATTGTTCCTGTAATCACTATATTATTACAGCTCTCTTTGCACAGATGATAAATCTGATGAGGAGAGGATTATGGCTTGCTAGAGGGACATGACTCATTGGTGGCAGAAAAGGGCTGTTCACCAGAACCTACTGATTTGTGCTTTTTTTTCTTCTCCATCCCTTCCAGAGTGGTGCTTAATGTCAGGAGGGAAAAAAAAAAAAAAAAGCCAATGAGTCTGAATGGGAAAAAATCAGAAAAGTGCAGAGACCTAATTTCGCACATTACTGTACTGCTGATTCAGACATCACAAATCATTTCTCCCCGTGTATACATTTGTGGTTATATTTTCCACTGATTAAGATAAAAACAACTGCTGGTGCTTCAGGTTTGGCGTATGCATATTATGGGCCAGACCCTGCCTGGGAAAGCATTATAAATCAAACTAAAGTGTTGTGTGTGTGTTAGAATTTGTCAAGTAAGGCTTTCAATTTCCTTTTGGTTCAATTGGTCAGAGAACTGTGTGTCCCACCCTAGTGTGCACAGAGGCTCCTGGACTGTACCTCAAATTGAAAAAAGGATCATCAGGTCAGAGAGGAACAAAGTCACATCAAAAGAGCAGAAGGAGATTAAGATGGAACTCTTTCATGCCCCTTATTCATGTGAACTCTGTTACCTGGTGCCTGAACCTCTTACCTGGTTTTTGGATTTCTTACAAAGGCAGTTGGTTTGTGGGTGTCTCCCTTCGGGGAGGAGAGGCTGGGCTTCCTGTTCTGCAATTTTGTTGATTTGACTACTCAAAATTGATTCTTTTTGTGATTCATGAGAAATGTGTTATGGTCATCTGAATGACCAAATGTATTTTTCTTATATTCGTTTGGTCTTCTTCCTTGGTTCCTGGCTCAAGAGCTCCCCAAACTCCTAGAATCTCTTGTGTTGACAGTTTTAAAGATGTCTTGTGATATGTGAATGAGGTGACTTCTAAGGATGGGGAGTGGAGTTTGAATCAAGCATGCCTCCATAGTTAGAGCTTCCATAAACCCCCAAAAGGACAGCTGTCAGAGCTTCTAGGCTGGTGAACACGTGGAGAGTGGACGTGCTCCTGGTAGGGGCATGGATGCTCCACGCCCCTCCCCTTACATTGCTCTATGTATCTCTTCCATCTGATTGTTCCTGAGTTAAATCCTGCTATAGTAAACCGCTGGCCTAGTAAGTAAAGTATTTCTTAGTTCTGGGAACCACTCAAGCAAATTAATTGAACCCAAGGAGGGGGTCCTGGAAAGCAGAAGCACTGGTAACAACCTGGACTCGTGACTGAAGTCTGAAGTGGGGACTGGGTGACGGTCTTGTAAGACTGAACCTTCAACCTGAGGAACTTGATGCCATCTCTGGACATCGCTGGTGTCTGAGAATTGCTTGTTGGTGTGGGAGACCTCACACACATGGAAATTGGTCTGAGAAACCTATCTATGAGGCAAGAACGTTATTGCCAAAAGCCCCTTCCCAAATATATTTACACTGACTATAAACAATGTTTTATTTGCCTTAACAGTAAACGTACAAAAACTATTCATTGTCGTCATTGTTAGGATTGAAACTTCATTGAGTTAATATTTTATTAATGATATTTACGTTTATTTTGTATTATACTTTCAGTTAAGGGGCTCAACATTCTATAACTTAAATGCACTTTTCACAAGCAATCTTTATACTGCCCTATTACTATTTTGTTTTCTCTTTTAATCAGTGTGTTACAAATAGCTTAAGTGATGACTTGGATAATAACACACATACTGAGTTTTGCAACTCTGCAAATACCCAGAGATCTAGCAGTGGATTTTCCCCATTAATAGCTCACCTGACACAACCCTTACATAATAAAGACACTTTGCAAATAAAGATAAAAACTATAGGCAACACTGGACATTCTCCTCAGAAATTATACATATGCATTCCTTCACATAGTTTGCATAATGCAACAAGATTTAAAGTACGAAGTATAATAGTTTTCAAAAAAAAGCATTTAGCATTTTCAGATGTCATTCTCATTAAAATATAGTACAGTGAGTGTGATATCACTAATGACTTTTGAAAGTCAGTTTTAAATTTTATTTTTTTAATTTTAAATATTTCTTAAATATTTCAATTTATTTTAGCATATTAAGTATTTTAACAAAAATTAATTTTAATTTTAAAACTTTTAGATTTATAGAGAAATTACAATGAACAGAACCCACACACACACACATAGTTTCTTCTATTATTGATATCTTATATTAGTTTAGTACCTTTATTATGACTAATGAATCAACACTAGTTTATTATCATTAGCTAAAAGGTCATATCTTACTCAGACTCCTGTTTGTGTTTCCTAATGTTCTTTATGTATTCTAGGATCCCATCAGGGACACTACATTACACTTAGTATTTGTGCCTCCTTAGGATACTTTTGGAAGTATCAGATGGTAAAGCATCTGCCTGCAATGCGGGAGACCCAGGTTCAACCCCTGGGTCAGGAAGATCCCCTGAAGAAGGAGATGGCAATCCACTCCAGTATTTTTGCCTAAAAAATTCCATGGAGAGAGGAGCCTGATGGGCTATAGTCCATGGGGTCACAAAGAGTCGGACACGACAGAGTGACTTCACACACAGGATACTTTTGGCTTTAACTCTTTATCAAGCTTTCCTTCTTTTTTATTATTTTAGCAGTTTTGAGGCATACTGGTCAGTTATTCTGTACAATGTCTTGTACTGGAATTTGTCTGTTACTTTTTTCATGATTAAACTGGGATGATGGCAAAGGGAAGACTGTGGAGATAAAGCGCTGTTCCCATTCAGTCAGTTCAGTTCAGTCACTCAGTTGTGTCCAACTCTGCGACCCCATAACTCTAGCACACCAGGCTTCCCTATCCATCACCAATTTCCAGAGCTTGCTCAAACTCATGCCTATTGAGTCGGTGATGCTATCCAACCATCTCATCCCCTGTTGCGCCTTCTCCTCCTGCCATCAATCTTCCCCAGCAGCAGGGTCTTTTCTAACGAGTCAGTTCTTCGCATCAGGTGGCCAAAGTATTGGAGCTTCAACATCAGCCCTTCCAATGAATATTCAGGACTGATATCCTTAAGGATTGATCTCCTTGCAGTCCAAGGGACTCTCAAGAGTCTTCTCCAACACCACAGTCCAAAAGCATCAATTCTTCAGCACTCAGCCTTCTTTATGGTCCGACTCTCACATCCATACATGGCTACTGGAAAAACCATAGCTTTGACTAGCTGGACCTTTGTCGGCAAAGTAATGTCTCTGCTTTTTAATATGCTGTCTTGGTTGGTCATAGCTTTTCTTCCAAGGAGCAAGCATCTTTTAATTTCATGGCTGTTGTCACCATCTGCAGTGATTTTGGAGCCCAGAAAAATAAAGTCTGTCACTGTTTCCCCATCTATTTGCCATGAAGTGATGGGACCAGATGACATGATCTTTGTTTTTTAAGTGTTGAGTTTTAAGCCAGCTTTTTCACTCTCTTCTTTCACCTTCATGAAAAGGCTTTTTAGTTCCTCTTCACTTTCTGCCATAAGGGTGGTGGTCTGGCATTCCCATCTCTTTAAGAATTTTCTACAGTTGTAATCCACACAGTCAAAGGTTTTGGCATAGTCAATAAAGCAGAAGTAGATATTTTTCTGGAACTTTCTCGCTTTTTCTATGATCCAGCGGATGTTGGCAATTTGTTCTCTGGTTCCTCTGCACTGTCTAAAACCAGATTGAACATCTGGAAGTTCTCAGTTCACATACTGTTGAGGCCAAGCTTGGAGAATTTTGAGCATTACTTTACTAGTGTGTGAGAGGAGTGCAATCGTGCGGTAGTTTGAGCATTCTTTGGCATTGCCTTTCTTTGGGATTGGAATGAAAACTGACCTTTTCTAGTCCTGTGGTCACTGCTGAGTTTTCCAAATTTGCTGGCATATTGAGTGCAGCACTTTCACAGTATCATCTTTTAGGATTTGAAATAGCTCAGCTGGAATTCCATCACCTCCACTAGCTTTGTTCATAGTGATGCTTCCTAAGGCCCACTTGCCATTCCTATCATACTATACCAAAAGTGAGTGAGTGAAAGTCTCTCAGTTGTATCTGACTCTTTGCAACCCCATGGACTGTAGCCCACCAGGCTCCTCTGTCCATGGACCTCTTCAGGTAAGAATATCAGAGTGGGTTGCCATTTCCTTCTCCAAGAAAATTAGAGTGAGTAGCCATTCCTTCTTCCAGGGGATCTTCCAGAGCCAGGGATTGAACCCAGGTGTCCTTCATTGCAGGCAGATTCTTTACCATCTGAGCTACCAGGTGACTATATCAAAAGTACATACCATTAATGTGACTTATCATGTCTGATTTAATATCATGAGGCATCATGACACCAGTATCCACTGATGCATTGTCCATATATGTTCTTTCCTGATTTAGATGTCTTCATTAATTTAGAAAGATTAAAAGACCATAAATCAGGATTAACTTTACTCATAAAAACTTTAGGTATTACTCATAAAAACTTTAGGTACCCAAAATTGGGGTGAGATTTCAGGAGCTAGGAAGTAAACTCTTGATTGCATCAAATTATTTTAAATATGTTTAGCATAAGACAAAATACTCAATTTCTTAAACAGATATAACACTGTGCTTAAAATTCAAGTATACTAAAAAGGTAAGACTATTTTTGATCATCCTCATCTGAATTTCAGCCCCTTTCCTAGGAGCCAACCATGATTTAGAAGAGGGCGAAAATCACCAATTCAAGAGGGTTAGACAGAAAAGGGGAAAAAACAGAATAAAGAATAGATGTGGGAGGGAAGGAGAGGATGAAGAAAAAGATAGTTATGTGTCAAAGATGAATTTGCTTTCTGTATAGTTTTGTCTTAGTCAATCCTTGTGTCTACAGCAATCAGAGTTTTACTTCTCTGATAGAATAAGCTTATCCCAGTAGGAATACATAGCATTCAGAAGTGTCATGCCTAGATCTGTGATATCTTTATAGTGAAATGATATAAACATAAGGGAACACAGTTACTATAGAAAACAAAGAACTCTATAGCTAAGAAGTTTGAGTATTTTTTATAGCCACCAATATTTATGTTTTAGAACCCTAGACTGCCTCCCAAAAAGTTTCCATTTCTTAGGATAATGAAGCAGAAACAATTTTGTCCTCCGGCAGGTCCAGGAAAATCAAATCCACCCACCACCTAGATCTTGAGATCCACAAAGCACGGCAGGTTTTGTGCCCTGCAGCTGATGAGCTGCAAAGTGTCTTCAGGGAGCAGTTCTCCAACTCTGAGGCAGAAAAACCAGTTACAGAAGAGTGAGGATAGCTGGGGTTAATCTCCTACAAGTAAAACTGGTCATTACTTTTGCAAACATGGTAATGGTGCCATCTCTACAGAGGCAAGAAACAAGAAGAGTGTGGCAATAGAGTTCTCTTGTTTTCTTAAAGAGACTAGCTGACTTTCTGCGTGCTGTCTGAACAGTGTGGGCAGTCAGCCCTATGAGGGGGATGGATGCTTGAAGGCATTTCATTTTGACCTGCTGTTCCACACAGCACCCACTTATCGTGTTACTATTAGAGCCTGGTGCTCTGCCGCACCATCTACATTTCACGTGCTCAGCATCGGCTGCCATGCTGGATGATGCACATGCAGGACATTTCCATCCTTGCGGCAGAAAGCCACACTGTACAGAGCTGCTCGGAATGTTTGCGAAGGCTAGGTGAAGGTTTTATAACATGCCAGTATTTCAGTACCTGATTTTTCCATTAAAGACATTTAAAAGCACTTTTCCTTCCAAATTTACAGAAATCATGTGCATTAAAATTTCAGATTGTAAAATCTCAGAAGAGTTAAAATGTCTCTGTATTTTATGGATGAAAAGTGAACTCAGCCACCTGCAATAACCACCAAGAGTGCTCACAGACAATATTCCTCTGTAACCAATAGTCCTCTAATACAAATTAGTGTAATACTCTAGTTCACATTTTTATGTAAGAAAATAAATAAATAAGTGGAAATTAAGTAGTTTGTATATGAGAAAAGAAAAGAAAAATGACCTAAAAATAAAATAAAATTGATCCCAGTTAAAACAGAGAGCACTGTGACCCACCTGAATGAAACAGTGGAGGGGATGAGACCGAGAGCAAGACTTTTGAATTTCTACTTCTTTCACCCTTTTGAGCAAGTCACCAAATCTCTCTAAGACTTATTATTTATACCTGCCTTAAAAGAATGTCGTGAATATTGTATGAAAACAACTAAAGCAAATTTTCTAGCTCCCATAACACAGGAAAGCTTAATAGAAGGGTTGAATCATTATTAATGTAAAAACGGGCTTCCCAGGTGGCTCAGTGGTAGAGATGTGGGCTCAGTCCCTGATTCAGGAAGATTTGGTGGAAGGGGAAATGGCAACCCACTCCAGTATTCTTGCCTGGGAAATCCCATGGACAGAGGAACCTAGCAGGCTACAGTCCACTTTAGACTAAAAGAAAAATTGTATTATTCAAATCCAGTATATTTATGTTCTCTTTATTTGCAAAAAGTTTGCTAAGTGATGTGAGCCTTTTTAAGTTACAAAGATATTGTGAAATTCTTTTACATCATCGAATCACCTGATTGAATTAAGAATGTCAAGATTTTCTTGCACAAGAACCACCATTGACATGCCATTGAATACAGGTCCACTGTCAGGTTACAATGATTATTTTTTAATTTTTTTTTTTACTTTTACTTAACTTATGTTTCATATAAACATATGTATATACATATAGTTATGTATCTAACAATATTTTGATGATGTCGAATATTGAGTGTGTGATTTTATAGGTATCATCTCTTCACTAGATTCATTTTCAAGAAAATTTCAGCCTCACAGGATCTCCCTTAAAGAAAGGGATATTTATATATTATTAGTAAATCAGAATGTACACTCTGCTTCTGCTGCAGTGAAGTGAAATGCAACCTCAATGATACTGAACAAAATATATATTATACAAATTATAAAGCTGTACATTCTTATATTCACTGTACCTTTACTCGTGACCCTACCAATTTTGTTTAAAACATAGAGGGTAATTTTAAGAAACTCATGGATTCCTTTGAAAACATCTCTTTACATCATGTATTGTCAAAATCACTGGACTGCTTATTAAATGTCATTTTTTTCTTGAAGACATGAGCCAGTATTAGGATGAATATTTTGATCACTTATAAAAACCTACCCATTCACTTTCTTTCAGAAATTGAGATTTCTGACAATGATGAAGATTTATTCACTAATGGAATACTATTTAAGGAAAATATAAAATTGGCTAAAAAAGTCCTATTGATTTTAAAATAAATTACTGCTTTATATGCGCAAGGGCACAGTCTTTAAAAAAGTAACAATCGTGAAAATATTGCAACTCTTTGCTAGTTAAAATAATTTAAAACTGAAGCAACTGTTGTATTTTTCGCCAAACTCTGCTATGTAAAAGCCATCCCTAAATGCAGTGGCTGAAGACAATAATGATATATTATTTCTCCTACTTCTGGTAGTTGGTGGACTAGAAAATCCAAGATGGCCTCTTTTCATGGTTGTTGCTTGGACACGAGTTGGAGCATTTCAATTCTCCTCCACATGGTTAACTTGGCTTTCTTATATGGAGGTTTCAGGGCAGTGATCAGAGAGGATGAGGATGTAAAGGGCAAGGTATCTTGAAGCCTAATCTCTGGAGGTTACACTATATCACTTCTAACACATTCTATTTGTCACAGCGAATCTCAAGTCCAGTTCAGACTTAAGGGAGTGGAGAAAGAGAGTCTACTTTAGTGACAGAAGGAGGTGGCAAGTCACATCAGAGAGGTATGCAGTGGGATGGGAAGAATTTGTAACCATTGAAGAACCTAAGTCATGATGAGTCTTCTTTTTCTTTATTTTTGCATTTTATTTCTGAAAAAAAACTGTGTGACTGAATGATGACATTCAGTTTGCATCTATCTGACTTCAACAATATAAACACAAAAGTGAATTTTGCAAAAATATTTGTGGTCTTCAGTCAATTTTTCCAAGGGCCTTTCTTAATCTTTTGATATTCAAATCACTATCTTTTGAAGTTAGAAATAAATTTGCATTTAATGTGCTGGGTATATATAATGTTGACAACATCTTATACTCAACTATGAGCTAACCTGCAAATGACCTAACACAGCCAGTTGTGGGGGGCAGGGGTATCTGCTAGCGTTAAACAGAAATGATGACTGAGATGATCATTTTAAATCTGACTTTATAATCATTTTAAAAGACTGCTTTGCTCTCTTGAGTTTCGTGTCCCTTTAAGATAAAACCTGGTAATTGCAGCCCTGGAATCATATTTAGTTAGTAAGGGCCGTCTCGCATCCAAATTATTTTTTGCAGTCCTTATTTTATAGTACACATTGCTTAATAGTTCCCAATATGAATAAACAGAACTGTTCTGTGAATTTCAACAAAGAGAGTTTAACAAGGAATTTCCTTACATGGGTATTAAAGGAGCTGTTAGACCAGAAGGAAAGGTTGTGCTTGTGCTCAGTCACTCACCCGTGTCCGACTCTTTGCCACCCCATGGACTGTAGTCTGCCAGCCTCCTCTATCCATGGAATTTCTCAGCCAAGATTACTGGAGTGGGTTTCTATGTCCTACTCCAGGGGATCTTCCCAACCCAGGGACTGAACCCGCATCTCTTGCGTCTCCTGCACTGGCAGGCAGGTGGATTCTTTACCACTGCACCACCTGGGAAGCCCCGAAAGAAAGGTTATTCATAACTGCAGGAGAACACCAACACTCCTGAGGTGGAGAAGCAAAGGAGTTGATAATGTTACCCAGGACACTGTGCCCCGGGCAGTCACGGCTGGAGCGGAGCTGCCTAAAGGCACGTTCAGAACCCTGCCTGCCCTCCCAGGAGCTCCCAGTGATCCTAGGCTGCTCCTGGCACTACCCTTGCAGCTCCAAGAAAGGAGTAGCGTTTTCCCTCTTTGTACCTCCCATTGATTGAACCTAACAGGACCCAGAAATAGTAGGAGTTTAGGAAACATAGTCCACAGGTTCCCAGCCTCCTACAACACAGGCAGAACCCTGAGAGGTGAGAAAGATTCTTAGGGGACTTCCCTGGTGGTCCAGTGGTTAAGACTCAGAGCTTCCAATGCAGGAGGCATGGGTTCGATCCTTAGTTGGGAAACTAAGACCCCACATGCTGAGCAGTGCGGCCAGAAAAAAAAACAAATCGTGTTCAGACCACAATGGCAATGTGAGTAAGCACTGTGAGTAAGACATAGTATTTGCCTCCATGGGGTCACAATGCAATGATGGACATACTTGTAAGAAACCCTAAAGCAAGTTCAATTGCAATGAGTATTATGATAAGGTAAAAATGAAAGAAGCTTAATACATCGGGAGATTAGAAGAGGTAAAGTATGCACTGTATTTTAAATAACAGACAGGAGTCTGAGTCACTATTTGGGCAGGAGAGGGAATTTCCAAGTAGAGGATATGACATTTTGGGAGTTTTGTTTTGTTTTTAGGTGAGCCTAAACTATGAATTTGAAAGACAGCTGTTTCTTGGATTTGATAGCATTCAAATTGTTCACTTTTTATTAATAGAAATAAGGGAAATATTTTGAAAAGAGACTGTAGTTAGATTTAATTTGATCTTCCTCAAAAATGGCATTTCTTTATAAATATGTCAATAAAGCATTCCACACCTTTTCCCTACTTAAGAATAGGTGAAAATAGCCAAGGACATTTCCCATGTGGTCACACAAATTTTATTCCTTTATATAAATAAGCACAAATTTATTTCTCCATCCTCACAACTTTTAATAAAGTTTACCTGAAGCTGCAGAGGGACTGACTCAGTGGGGAGCAGCTGCTAAATTCCACTGTGATTGCACTTTGTAGACGCATAATAAATTTGTGGTAGAGCCATCTCCCGTGTGAGGAATACACTAAAATAGTTGACATTCACTTTCTCTTCCTCAAATTGCTTCTAAAAGCATTATTCTGTCCAGAATGACAGAAATCCCTCAGGTCACTAGATCAGGACTAGAAACCTCCATGGGATTTAGACACCAGGAGAAGTGACCTTGAGTCCAGGCTAGGCTATGAGCACTGTAACCTTGGGAACTTTATCTATAGAATAAGATTTGGAATAGATGATCTCAAATGCTTCTTTCAGCTCTGATAAGGTAAAATGTTATGAAAATGCTTTAAAAGATATTTGAGTCAAAGTGCATGGGAGAATGCATGACAAAATTTGCTTTCAGTTTATTGTAAATATTTAAAATGTCAGTGCTGTTGCCTGTATTTTTGTATAGCTATTTTTTTATTTCATTATTTTCAAACGAAGCTAGAAAAATATTAGAGGAAACAAACTTTGTGTAAATTAGACTTATGAGTCTTAGAGAAAAATGTTGCTCTTAAAAGAGTTACGAGGAATGTACACCTTCCATAATTTTACAAGTTTTGTGCAAAGTTCTTTTAAAAAACTACTTTCTATTCCCCTGCTCTTTGTGGTAATGTGGTATGGTGGGAAGATACTGAATTTAAATCCCACTGACTGAATTCAGCTATTGTACCATGGTATTTGTATGACATTTGACAAATGGATTAACTTCTCTGATCTCTTATTTCTTTCTATCAGCTACATGGAATGGGAGAAATCATGTTTGATTCACATTCTCTGTTACTATGAGGTCATACATGGCTCTCTTTAATTTCATTTTAATTTTTAGTCTATTTCTTAATTTTAAAAAATAATGAAGATAAGTAATGTAATAAATACCCATGAACTAACTCTAGTTTTGCTAGTTTTTGAAGACATGAAAAAAAAACTATTCTTCATGTAGCCTTTTTATTTTTCATTCAATAGGATGTTACAAGAATAATTTATTTTGTCCTGTCACCCTTGTATAGTATAGTTCATTAATTTTGTTGCTATCTATTTTGTGAATATAGTAAAACTTCTAAAAAAATAAATTGGGCCATTTCTGGATTTTTAAAATGACAAATATTGCTTCTATGAATTATCTGCTTTAAGTTTCCTGGTGCAAGGTGTAGAATTTCTAATAAATATTTCACAAGAGATAGAATTTCTGGGTATATAAAATTTCAAATTTATAAGCTAATATAAAACTAGTTTTCAACATGGTTGTGCCAATTTAAACTGCTGACAGTAATGAATAATAAACTCCATTGATCTACATCCTCTCAGACACGGGGTATTTTACCTCTACTTTGTTTTTGCTGGGTGAATGAACACAACATAGTAGGTCATTCTGCATGTTTCTGATTATGGTGAATTTAAACTTTCTTCAAATGCTTACTTCTCAAATATGCATGCTTCCTTTCTGAAGAAATGCAAGTTTATATTTCTATCCATAACTTTACTGGTACCATGTATGGACTTTGTACATTATTATGGTGTGTGCATGTGTTAATCACTCAGTCGTATCTGACTCTTTGTGACCCCATGGACTGTAGCTCGCCAGGCTCCTCTGTCCATGGAATTTTTCAGTCAAGAATATTAGAGTGGGTTGCCATTCCCTTCTCCAGGGGATCTTCCCAACCCACGAATCCAACCCAGGCCAGCTGCCTTGCAGGCGGATTCGTTACCATCTGAGCCACCGGGGGAGTCCGTGTGTCACTGGACTGCTCAATTTACATACCCATGCATCAGTGACATTCTATATTAATTACTGTGGTTTTTAAAACCTTAATCTTCAGATAGGAAAACTTTCCCCTCATTATCCATCTTCTTGATCAAACGTGCCTTGTCTTTTAGGACGACTGGACTTCTAAATAAACCTGAGCATCAGCTTGTCAAGTTTCATGGAAAACTTTTGCAGATTTTTACTGGAGAGGTCTCAAGTCTATTAATCAATTTAGAAAGAATAGTCTCAAAAAGTAAGTGTTTCCGTCACGATAATGGGATATATTCCATTTATTAAAGTTTTACTTACTGTATTTCAACAAAATTTTAATAACAACAATGAACAAAGTTTAAATAACTTTTGCTGATATATTTCTAGATCCACTATATTTTAGTTGTAAATTATATATCTTAAATATACATAGGCACATATCTGTGGACCTTCAAATTGCTTTTTGAGGGTATATTAGAAAAACTATTCACTTTGCATATGATCCAATATCCAACTTCATTGTTAGGCTGCTTGTATGAGCCATTTGAAAAATAACTGTGAAAATAGAAAATAATCTTTATATGCAAACTTGTCTTTCCTTCTGCCCCTAAATTTTCTTTTCAACTATTGACAACTGATGATTTTTTAAAAAATCCATATCCTGTGTATGGTGTTAGAAAGTGTTGTAACACCATACACAAAAATAAACTCAAAATGGATTAAAGATCTAAATGTAACACCAAAAACTATAAAACTTCTAGAGGAGAACATAGGCAAAACACTCTCTGACATAAATCAAGCAAGATCTTCTATGACCCACCTCCCAGAATATTGGAAATAAAAGCAAAAATAAACAAATGGGACCTAATTAAACTTAAAACCTTTTGCACAACAAAGGAAACTATAAGGAAAGTGAAAAGACAGCCTTCAGATTGGGAGAAAATAATAGCAAATGAAGAAACAGACAAAGGATTAATCTCAAAAATATACAAGCAACTCCTGCAGCTCAATTCCAGAAAAATAAATGACCCAATCAAAAAATGACCCAAAGATCTAAACAGACGTTTCTCCAAAGAAGACATACAGATGGCTAACAAATACATGAAAAGATGTTCAACATCACTCATTATCAGAGAAATGCAAATCAAAACCACAATGAGGTACCATTACATGCCAGTCAGGATGGCTGCTATCCAAAAGTCTACAAGCAATAAATGCTGGAGAGGGTGTGGAGAAAAGGGAACCCTCTTACACTGATGGTGGGAATGCAAACTAGTGCAGGCACTATGGAGAACAGTGTGGAGATTCCTTAAAAAACTGGAAATAGAACTGCCATATGACCCAGCAATCCCACTTCTGGGCATACACACCGAGAAAACCAGATCTGAAAGAGACACGTGTACCCCAATGTTCATCTCAGCACTGTTTATAATAGCCAGGACATGGAAGCAACCTAGATGTCCATCAGCAGACAAATGAATAAGAAAGCTGTGGTACATATACACTATGGAATATTACTCAGTCATTAAAAAGAATTCATTTGAGATGGATAAAACTGGAGCCCATTATACAGACTGAAGTAAGCCAGAAAGATAAAGACCAATACAGTATACTAATGCATATATATGGAATTTAGAAAGATGGTAACGATAACCCTGTATGTAAGACAGAAAAATTACACAGATGTATAGAACAGAATTTTGGACTCTGTGGGAGAAGGCGAGGGTGGGATGTTCTGAGAGAATAGCATTGAAACAAGTATACTACCAAGGGTGAAACAGATCACCAGCCCAGGTTGGATGCATGAGACAAGTACTCAGGACTGGTGCACTGGGATGACCCAGAGGGATGGGATGGAGAGGGAGGTGGGAGGGGAGTTCAGGATGGGGAACACATGTAAATTCATGGCTGATTCATGTCAGTGTATGACAAAAACCACTACAATATTGTAAAGTAATTAACTTCCAACTAATAAAAATAAATGAAAATAGATAAATAAATAAATTATCTATATCCATGTAAAATCAATAAAGGGCAGTGCTTTCCTTTGTGTATAAACATCTTTATTTTAAGTCTAACATGTGGTTTTAGTACCATATACAACTTATAAAATTAATCTTTCTCCCTTCTTTTGCCTTCACTTGGACTTGTGAAATGTAAACTATATAATCATGTTCAATTTTGTCAGTTAAATCAAAGAACATAGTCAAGAATGAAAGTCATGAAGTGATGGTTTCATCATTTAAAAAGGTATTTTATGTATATATGTATTTTTTTTATATACCATGAATTATGTAGTACCCCACACAGGAAGTATGAGTAAGAAGTACTGCTGATTTAGAAGATACTATTAGAAACATTTTCATTGGAAGGACTTGCTGAAGCTTAAACTCCAATACTTTGGCCACCTGATGCAAAGAACTGACTCATTTGAAAAGACCCTGATGCGGGGAATGATTGAAGGAGAGAGGAGAAGGGGATGACAGAGGATGAGACGGTTGGATGGCATCACCAACTCAATGGACATGAGTATGAGCAAACTCTGGGAGTCGGCGATGGACAGGGAGGCCTGCCGTGCTGCAGTCCATGGGGTCGCAGAGTCAGACACAACTGAGCAACTAAACTGAACTGAACTGATAGAAACACAAAAATAAATAGGATCTAATTAAACTAAAAGCTTTTGCACAGCAAAGGAAACCATAAACAAAACAAAAAGATAGCCCTTAGAATGAGAGAAAATATTTGTAAATGAAGCAACCAACAAAGGATTAATCTCCAAAATATACAAACAGCTCATGCAGCTCAATACCCAAAAACAAATGACCCAATCAAAAAATGGACAGAAGACCTAAATAGACATTTCTTCAAAGAAGACATACAGATGGCCAAAAGCACGTGAAAAAATGCTCAACATCACTTATTCTTAGTGAAATGAAAATCAGAACTACAATGAGGCCATCAAAACTACAGATTGGCCATCATCAAAAAATCTACAAACAATAAATGGTGGAAAGGATGTGGAAATGGGGAACCCTCCTACACTGTTGGTGGGAAAATGAAATGATACATCCACTATGGAGAACAGTGTGGTTCCTTAAAAAACTAAAAATAGAACCACCATATGATCTGGCAATCCCACTCCTGGGCAAACACCTGGAGAAAATTCAGAATTTAAAAAGATGCATGAACCCCAGTTTTCACTGCAGCACTGTTTACAACAGCCAGGACATGGAAGCAATCTAAATGTCCATCAGTGGAGGAACGGATAAAGACGATGTGGTATGTGTGTACAGTGGAGTATATGCACATAAGCACACTACTATATATAAAACAGACAACTAATAAGAACCTGCTGTGTCGCACGGGGAAATCTATACTCTGTAATGGCCTATATGGGGAAAGAATCTAAACAAAGGGTGGATATAACTGATTCACTGCTCTACACCTGAAGCTACCATAACATTGTAAATAAACTAAACTCCAATGAATTTTTTTTTTTTAATGAAGCATTCAGGTCAATACAAAAAAAAAAAAAAAAAATAGAAGAACATACCGTTGGATATAGAGAGTGACTTAATGATCAGACTTTTAATATAGACGAAAACAAATTCTGTTGCCAAAGATAAAGCAAATTCTTAAGATATAGATTCTCATAAAATCTGGATTAAATTATTCACTTTATTTCCTACATGAGCAACAACAATAAAAACAAGAGCATTTGGTGTCCCTTTCCCGTCTCCCGATGTGTATAGTCTCTTGTGGCTAACTGTACCTAGCAGGCATTGTGATTTGGGTAAACTAATGGGAAAGGAAAGAGCCTGAGAAAATCTCATATTGTTTTTCATATAATTATCTTTATATATTAGTTTAATGACTATGTTATTTCAAGCTTTGCTAATCAAGATTATTAATTCTTAAAAGTAATTTCAATATGAGTCTCTAACACATAATTGGAATCCCTCTGGATGACCTCAAAAGGCTTGCTTTCCCTGTCATGGGACTGATTTAACAGATACTGATAATTCATTCTCTGAGAATTTAGAGAGATATTTGCAGACCTGCTCTAAGTTAGACTAAACGATCCTTAAAGCCTTGTTCAGATCCAAGAAAATACTAAGAAGTTATCTTAAAGGAAATAATATTGGTTTCTCTGGGGTGAAAGTTAAGATGAAGTTAATTTATTTTATATTTTTCCTAATTGTATCTGATCTTGCTTGAATTTAAAATTAGTTCAATCTGTTTGCATATGTGGTGCTTAATGAAATAGAAACAACCACCTAAGTTAACTTGCAAATGCAAGATCTGCCAAACCCCAACCCATGATTCTCTTTCAAGATGCCTGACATTTCAGTATAACATTCATCAGGATTTCTGGCCAACACAAGGTCCACTTCTAAAAGTGTTGCCAACCTAACTGGGAGGAAAAATAAACAAAACCCACAGATTACATGCCTAAAAGCAACTCCCAGCAGAAAAGTACCCCAGACGCTCGCGTCCGCCCCCAGTAAGTGGGGGTTGAAAGGAGAGGAGCGGGTGGCATTGCTTAGGAACAAAGGAAGGACTGAGCAATTCCAGAGAAGAGCTAGCTGGCAGCG
This sequence comes from Muntiacus reevesi, assembly GCF_963930625.1. Classification (NCBI taxonomy): domain Eukaryota; kingdom Metazoa; phylum Chordata; class Mammalia; order Artiodactyla; family Cervidae; genus Muntiacus; species Muntiacus reevesi. Next base: position 217,128,951 of record NC_089250.1, on the reverse strand, counting down.
GACCGGCCCATCCCCCGCTGGAGGCAGGAGGCAGTGGGGAGGGGAAAGGGGCAAACTCGGCCCCAGAGACGCATCCCCTACCAAACTGGAAACAGGCTCCCAGTTTCTAACCAAAGACTTCCTGAGATTCTGGATGATTGACATCCGCCGGGAGGGTCGTGGCTAGAGACCAGGTCCCCAGAACAGACACAGGCGGGCAGAAGCTGAGGCTGGGACCACGGAGGGGATTAGGCGCACCGCACCGGGGAGAGTGTGCTCGTCAAGCTCCTGGCTGCCTGAGCTGCTCCGGCCACACACAAAACGCAGGCCCAACCGAGTCTGCATCTTTGTGGAGTACCCGAAAACTGGAACCGCACACAACGCAGGGCCCGCTCCCTATAGAGCAGCCTGGAGCCTGAGCAGTGAAGCACACGTGCCGTGAGCGAGGGCAAACCCAATGTGGCCAGAACACCGCGAGTGCTCCCCGCACACACCAGTGACATTTGTCTGCAGTGCCCCTCCCTCCCCACAGCACCACTGAACAAGCGAACCTAAACAAGAGACCACCTCCGCCCGCCTGTGTCAGGGTGGAAATGAGACACTGAAGAGACCAGCAAACAGAAATCAAATAAACAAAGGGAACTGCTTCAGAAGTGACCAGTGCAACAGACTAAAATCCCTGTAGTTAACATTGACTACACTGGAAGGGGCCTATATATATCCAGAAGTGTAAGCTGGAACAAGGAGCTGTATGAAACTGAACCAAACCCACACTGCCCTCAACAGCTCCAGAGAAATCCCTAGATGTATTTTTACTTTTTTTTTCAATTAAAACAATTTTTTTTTCTTTTTTTAACTTTTTTCTTTTATTTTCTTTTAAAATTCCCTATTACTCCTCTATTACTACTTAATTTTAATTTTCTTTTATTTTCTTTTAAAGTCCTCTATTCTCTATTACTCCTTAATTTTCATTTTCATATAATTTTACTATTTTTTAATTTAAAAATTTTTTTCCTTTTTTCTTTTATTTTCTTTTAAAGTCCTCTATTACTCCTATATTATTCCTTAATTTTTATTTTCATTCTCATATATTTTTACCATTTTTTTAATTAAAATTTTTTTTCTTTTTTATTTTTTTTCTCCTATTTTCTTCTAAAGTCCTCTATTACTCCTTAATTTTCACTTTCATTTCACTATAACCTGAAAAAAAAGACCCTATTTTTATTTTTATTTTTTTCCCATTTATTTTTATTAGTTGGAGGCTAATTACTTTACAATATTGTAGTGGTTTTTGCCATACACTGACATGAATCAGCCATGGATTTACGTGTATTCCCCATCCCGATACCCCCTCACACCTCCTTCTCCACCCGATCCCTCTGGGTCTTTCCAGTGCACCAGCCCCAAGCACTTGTCTCATGCATCCAACCTGGGCTGGTGATCTGTTTCGCCCTTGATAATATACATGTTTCAATGCGGTTCTCTCTAAACATCCCACCCTCACCTTCTCCCACAGAGTCCAAAAGTCTGTTCTGTACATCTGTGTCTCTTTTTCTGTTTTGCATATAGGGTTATTGTTACCATCTTTCTAAATTCCATATATATGCGTTAGTATACTGTATTGGTCTTTATCTTTCTGGCTTACTTCACTCTGAATAAAGGGCTCCAGGTTCATCCATCTCATTAGAATTGATTCAAATGAATTGTTTTTAATGGCTGAGTAATATTCCATGGTGTATATGTACCACAGTTTCCTTATCCATTCTTCTGCTGATGAACATCTAGGTTGCTTCCATGTCCTGGCTATTATAAACAGTGCTGCGATGAACATAGGGGTGCACGTGTGTCTTTCAGATCTGGTTTCCTCGGTGTGTATGCACAGAAGTGGGATTGCTGGGTCATATGGCAGTTCTATTTCCACTTTTTTAAGGAATCTCCACACTGTTCTCCATAGTGGCTGTACTAGATTGCATTCCCACCAACAGTGTAAGAGGGTTCCCTTTTCTCCACACCCTCTCTAGCAGTTATTGCTTGTAGACTTTTAGATAGCAGCCATTCTGACAGGTGTGTAATGGTACCTCATTGAGGTTTTGATTTGCATTTCTCTGATAATGAGTGATGTTGAGCATCTTTTCATGTGTTTGTTAGCCATCTGTATGTCTTCTTTAGAGAAATGTCTGTTTAGATCTTTGGGTCATTTTTTGATTGGGTCATTTATTTTTCTGGAATTGAGCTGCAGGAGTTGCTTGTATATTTTTGAGATTAATCCTTTGTCTGTTTCTTCATTTGCTATTATTTTCTCCCAATCTGAGGGCTGTCTTTCCACCTTGCTTATAGTTTCCTTTGTTGAGCAAAAGTTTTAAGTTTAATTAGGTCTCATTTGTTTATTTTTGCTTTTATTTCTCATATTCTGGGAGGTGGGTCATAGAGGATCTTGCTGTGATTTATGTCGGAGAGTGTTTGGCCTATGTTCTCCTCTAGAAGCTTTATAGTTTTTGGTGTTACATTTAGATCTTTAATCCATTTTGAGTTTGTTTTTGTGTATGGTGTTAGAAAGTGTTCTAGTTTCATTCTTTTACAAGTGGTTGACCAGGTTTCCCAGCACCACTTGTTAAACATGCTGTCTTTTTTCCATTGTATATTCTTACCTCCTTTGTCGAAGATAAAGTGTCCATAGCCTCGTGGACTTATCTGTGGACTTTCTATTCTGTTCCATTGATCTATATTTCTGTCTTTGTGCCAGTACCATACTGTCTTGATAACTGTGGCTTTGTAGTATAGTCTGAAGTCAGGCAGGTTGATTCCTCCAGTTCCATTCTTCTTTCTCAAGATTACTTTGGCTATTCGAGGTTTTTTGTATTTCCATACAAATTGTGAAATTATTTGTTCTAGTTCTGTGAAAAATGAAAGACCCTATTTTTAAAGTGAACTTCATATATATTTCTTAAATTTCTTGTGTTTTTGTTTTTAATATTGCAATTTTAAGAGTCTAACCTCTACTCTAGATTTTTAATCTTTGTTTTTCAGTATTTGATATCAATTTTGGACATTTAAGAATCCAATATTCAGTACCCATTGTTACTCAGGAGTGTGATGATTACTATCTCCCCCTTTTGACTCATCTTTTTCTACCCCAGATCACCTCTATTTCCTCCCTCCCCTGTCTCTTCTTAATCTAATTCTGTGAATCTCTGTGGGTGTTCTGGGCTACAGAGAACACTTAGGGAACAGAGTACTGTGTAGATCTGTCTCTCTCCTCTTGCGTTCCCCTTTTTCTCCTCCTGCTCATCTCTATCTCCTTCCTCCCTCTCCTCTTCTTCATGTAACTCTGTGAAACTCTCTGGGTGTCCCTCACTGTGGAGAATCTTTTCACCATTAACCTAGAAGTTTTATTATCAGTGCTGTATAGTTGGAGAAGCCTTGAGGCTACTGAAAGAATAAGACTGAAATCCAGAGGCAGGAGACTTAAGCCTAAAACCTGAGAACGCCAGAGAACTCCTGACTACAGTGAATATTAATTAATAAGAGATCATCCAAAAGCCCCCATACCTGCACTGAAACCAACCACCACCCAAGAGCCAATAAGTTCCAGAGCAAGACATACCACGCAAATTCTCCAGCAACACAGAAACATAGCCCTGAGCGCCAACATACAGGCTGCCCAAAGTCACACCAAACACATAGACCCATCTCAAAACTCACTACTGGACACTCCATTGCACTCCAGAGAGAAGAAATCAAGTTCCACGCACCAGAACACCGAAGCAAGTTTCCCTAACCAAAAAACCTTGACAAACAAATCGTCCAACCTCACCCATTGGGAGAAACCCCCACAATAGAAAGGAACCACAGACCACCAGAATACAGAAAGGCCACTTCAAACACAGCAATCTAAACAAAATGAAAAGGCAGAGAAATACCCAGCAGGTAAAGGAACATGAAAAATGCCCACAAAGCCAAACAAAAGAGGAGGAGATAGGGAATCTACCTGAAAAAGAATTTAGAATAATGATAATAAAAATGATCCAAAATCTTGAAAACAAAATGCAGTTACAGATAATAGCCTGGAGACAAGGACTGAGAAGATGTAAGAAATGTTTAACAAGCACCTAGAAGAAATAAAAAAGAGTCAATTTAAAATGAATAATGCAATAAATGAGATCAAAAACACTCTGGAGGGAACCAACAGTAGAATAACGGAGGCAGAAAATAGGATAAGTGAGGTAGAAGATAAAATGGTGGAAATAAATGAAGCAGAGAGGAAAAAAGAATAAAGGATCAAAAGAAATGAGGACAACCTCAGGGACCTCTGGGACAACATGAAACACGCCAACATTCGAATCATAGGAGTCCCAGAAGAAGAAGACAAAAAGAAAGGCCGTGAGAAAATACTCACGGAGATAATAGCTGAAAACTCCCTAAAATGCGGAAGGAAATAGTTACCCAAATCCAAGAAACCCAGAGAGTCCCAAACAGGATAAACCCAAGGTGAAACACCCCAAGACACATATTAATCAAATTAACAAACATCAAACACAAAGAACAAATATTCAAAGCAGCAAGGGAGAAACAACAAATAACACACAAAGGGATTCCCATAAGGATAACAGCTGATCTTTCAATAGAAACTCTTCAGGCCAGAAGGGAATGGCAAGACATACTTAAAGTAATGAAAGAGAATAACCTACAACCCAGATTACTGTACCCAGCAAGGATCTCATTCAGATATGAAAGAGAATTCAAAAGCTTTACAGATAAGCAAAAGCTGAGAGAATTCAGCATCACCAAACCAGCTCTCCAACAAATGCTAAAGGATCTTCTCTAGACAGGAAACACAGAAAGGGTGTATAAACGCGAACCCCAAACAACAAAGTAAATGGCAATGGGACCATACCTATCAATAATTACCTTAAATGTAAATGGGTTGAATACCCCAACCAAAAGAAAAAGACTGGCTGAATGGATACAAAAACAAGACCCCTATATATGCTGTCTGCAAGAGACCCACCTCAAAATAAGGGACACATACAGACTGAAAGTGAAGGGCTGGAAAAAAATATTTCACGCAAAAGGAGACCAAAAAAAAGCAGAAGTTGCCATACTCATATCAGATAAAATAGACTTTAAAATAAAGGATGTGAAAAGAGACAAAGAAGGACACCACATAATGATCAAAGGATCAATCCAAGAAGATATAACAATTATAAATATATATGCACCCAACATAGGAGCACTGCAGTGTGTAAGGCAAATGCTAACAAGTATGAAAGGGGAAATTAACAGTAACACAATAACAGTGGAAGACTTTAATACCCCACTCACACCTATGGATAGATCAACTAAACAGAAAATTAACAAGGAAACACAAACTTCAAATGACACAATGGACCAGCTAGACCTAATTGACATCTATAGGACATTTTCACCCCAAAACAATCAACTTCACCTTTTTCTCAAGTGCACACGGAACCTTCTCCAGAATAGATCACATCCTGGGCCATAAATCTGGTCTTGGAAAATTCAAAAAAATTGAAATCATTCCAGTCATCTTTTCTGAACACAGTGCAGTAAGATTAGATCTCAATTACAGGAAAAAAAATTGTTAAAAATTCAAACATATGGAGGCTAAATAACACGCTTCTGAATAACCAACAAATCATAGAAGAAATCAAAATATGTATAGAAATGAATGAAAATGAAAACACAACAACCCAAAACCTATGGGACATTGTAAAAGCAGTGCTAAGGGGAAGGTTCATAGCATTACAGGCTTACATCAAGAAACAAGTAAAAAGCCAAGTAAATAACCTAGCTCTACACCTTAAGCAACTAGCAAAGGAAGAAATGATGAACCCTAGGGTTAGTAGAGGAAAGAAATCTTAAAAATTAGGGCAGAAATAAATGCAAAAGAAACAAAAGAGACCATAGCAAAAATCAACAAAGCTAAAAGCTGGTTTTTTGAAAAGATTAAAAAAATTGACAAACTGTTAGCCACTCATTAAGAAACAAAGAGAGAAGAACCAAATCAACAAAATTAGAAATGAAAATGGAGAGATCACAACAGACAACACTGAAATACAAACGATCATAAGAGACTACTACCAGCAGCTCTATGCCAATAAAATGGACAACTTGGAAGAAATGGATAAATTCCTAGAAAAGTAGAACTTTCCAAAACTGAATCAGGAAGAAATAGAAGATCTTAACAGAACCATCACAAGCAAGGAAATCGAAACTGTAATCAGAAAACTTCCAGGAAACAAAAGCCCAGGACCAGATGACTTCACAGCTGAATTCTACCAAAAATTTAGAGAAGAGCTAACATCTATCTTACTCAAACTCTTCCAGAAAATTGCAGAAGAAGGTAAACTTCCAAACTCATTCTATGAGGTTACCATCACCCTAAATCCAAAACCAGACAAAGATGCCAAAAAAGAGAAAACTACAGGCCAGTATCACTGATGAACATAGATGCAAAAATCCTTAACAAAATTCTAGCAAACAGAATCCAACAACATATTAAAAAGAGCATACATCATGACCAAGTGGGCTTTATCCCAGGAATGCAAGGATTCTTTAATATCCACAAATCAATCAATGTAATACACCACATTAACAAATTGAAAGATAAAAACCATATGATTATCTCAATAGATGCAGAAAAAGCCTTTGACAAAATTCAACATCCGTTTATGATTAAAACTCTCCAGAAAGCAGGAATAGAAGGAACATACCTCAACATAATAAAAGCTATATATGACAAACCCACAGCAAACATTATCCTAAATGGTGAAAAATTGAACACATTTCCCCTAAATCAGGAACAAGACAAGGGTGCCCACTTTCACCACTACTATTCAACATAGTTTTGGAAGTTTTGACCCCACAGCAATCAGAGCAGAAAAAGAAATAAAAGGAATCCAGATAGGAAAAGAAGAAGTAAAACTCTCACTGCAGATGACATGATCCTCTATATAGAAAACCCTAAAGGCTTTACCAGAAAATTACTAGAGCTATTCAATGAATATAGTAAAGTTGCAGGATGTAAAATTAACACACAGAAATCCCTTGCATTCCTATACACTAACAATGAGAAAACAGAAAGAGAAATTTAGGAAACAATACCATTCACCATTGCAACAAAAAAAATAAAATACTTAGGACTGAAACAAGTGTACTATCAAGGCTGAAACAGATCACCAGCCCAGGTTGGATGCATGAGACAAGTGCTCAGGGCTGGTGCACTGGGAAGACCCAGAGGGATGGGATGGAAAGAGAGGTGGGATGGGGGATCGGGAAGGGGAACACATGTAAATCCATAGCTGATACATGACAATGTATGGCAAAAACCACTACAATATTGTAAAGTAATTAGCCTCCAACTAATAAAAATAAATGGGAAAAATTTTTTTAAATAAAATAAAATGAAATGTCAAAAAAAAAATTTAAAAAGCAGAGACATTACTTTGCCAACAAAGGTCCATCTAGTCAAGGCTATGGTTTTTCCTCAAGAAAGCTGAGTGCCGAAGAATTGATGCTTTTGAACTGTGGTGTTGGAGAAGACTCTTGAGAGTCCCTTGGACTGCAAGAAGATCCAACCAGTCCATCCTAATGGAGATTAGTCCTGGTTATTCATTGGAAGGACTAATGTTGAAGCTGAAACTCCAACACTTTGGCCACCTGATGTGAAGAGTTGACTCCTTTGAAAAGATCCTGATGCTGGGAAAGATTGAGGGCGGAGGAGAAGAGGACAACAGAGGATGAGATGGTTGGATGACATCACCAACTCGATAGACTTGGGTTTGCGTGGACTCCGGGAGCTGGTTATGGACTGGGAGGCCTGGCATGCTGTGGTTTATGGGGTCGCAAAGAGTTGGACACGACTGAGCAACTGAACTGAGCTGAGTGCCAATAAAATTGACAACTACAACAGAGGCGGGGAAAGAGGGAAAAAAAGAAAAATAATCCAAAAGAATCTATAGAACAAGTCAAAACATAAGAATAATAAATGCTTTTCTTGAGTCAAAAAAAAAATAAAAATAAAAGTGTTGCCAGACATTGCAAACATCAATTTAAAGTACTATGTGGTCTCTTCAGATCCAACATTCTCACTGTTATTAAGAACATAATATTACAGCATAGTGATTCAGAAATATTAATTCAGAGATACTTTAATTTCTTCAAAAATCAGAAGTGAGTAAAACCTTGGTTGCTGAAATCATTTAAAAGATTTTTTATATATGTTACATTAATAAAAGTACTTAGTGAAAAAAATAAAAGCTTGCTGAAAAGTTTAATAAACAACCACAGTCTCCTATTTTAGCCATCTCCTCTATTAACTGTGTGACCTGGGTCAAGGAGAAGGCAATGGCAACCCACTCCAGTGTTCTTGCCTAGAGAATCCCAGGGACAGAGGAGTCTGGTGGGCTGCCGTCTACGGGGTCGCACAGAGTCGGACACGACTGAAGCGACTTAGCAGCTAGGTCAAGTTATTTGCTGTATCTCTGCCTCACTTCTTCATCTGATAAATGGAGACATTAAAAAGTCTCTGCCTCATAGAACTGTTGTGAACAAATGTGTGAAAAAATGTGCACAACTCCTGGAACATGCTAAGAGAAAAATAGATGTTTTGCTATTGTTATTCAGTCTCCACATTGTGTCCAACTCTGCAACACCATGGTACAGCACACCAGGCTTCCCTGTCCTTCACTATCTCCCAGAGTTTGTTCAAACTCACGTTTTTTGAGTCAGTGATGCCATCCAACCATCTCATCCTCTGTCGCCCCCTCTCCTCCTGCCCTCAATCTTTCCCAGCCTCAGGGTCTTTTCTAGTGGGCTGGCTCTTTGCATCAGGTGGCCAAAGTATTGGAGCTTCAGCATCAGTCCTTCCAATGAATACTTAGGATTGATTAAACGTTAGTTATTATTACTACCCCTACCTTCCCTATCCTAATTTTCTTGGCAAACACCCTCAATCTTTCCTCTAGCATTTACCTCCATATTTTAAAAAGTGATGTACTTTTGTACATTATTTGTTTGCCTTGACTCTATAGAGGGTAACTCTGTGAAGCCTCACCATCCCCCAATGCCTCACAAACTCGCCAGGTATAGCTGCTATTTCATACTTTTTGTTAACTCAAGACTCATCCATGTTTACATTTTCATTACATCAGTTTTAGGAATTTCAGACACAAGTAATAGTAAAGTCACCCACAGTGATTTAAACCAGTCGAGGTTCTACTTTTATCTAATGAGAACTCTGGAGGTAGATGGTTGCTGTTCTTCCCTGCTGTCCTCAGTACTTCGCTTTGTATTCTTAGTTGTCAGATCACATGGCATGACAGCTAACTCAGCTCCAGGCAACAGGGCCACCTTCAAAAGCAGGAAGCAGGGGCTGGCCAGGGTGGCAAAATCTTTTCATCTCCCATGGACAGCTCTTATTAGGAAGAGAAATGACTCTCTAAGAGGTTACACAGTACAATTTCTCCTGCATCTCATTGACCAACACTGGATCCTAAGGTGACTCCTAACTCCAAGGCAGGCTGGGGCAGTTAGGATCTTACACAAAAGAATGGCATTACTTTAATTGGCTTAGACCAAAGGGGCCCAAACTTTCTCAGATCACAGCTCCACTGGTGCATCTGTGATTATTTCCACAGTGCCCCTAGGCAAAAGAAATAACCAAACAATCCCCCTCTTTTAAGTCTTTGGGACCAAGCTATGCAATATGTATCCATATCCCTAACAACTTAGTACCCATATGAGTAAACAATTGTAGAAAATATATTAATTGTAGAAATATATTGTCAAGTGTAGAAAATATAATAATAATAGTTTTTAATGAAAAGTGAGTGTGTGCCTGTTATGGCTCAGTGGATAGAGAATTCCCCTGCAATGCAGGAGACACATGAGATGTAGGTTTGATCCCTGGGTCAGGAAGATCACTCAGAGGAAGAAAATGCAACCCACTCCAGTATTCTTGCCTGAAAAACCCTATGGGCAGAGGAACCTGACAGGCTGTAGTCCAAAGAGTCGCAAAGAGTTGGACACGACTGAGCAACCGAACTTGCGTGCACAACTTCTCAAATTTTAAAATCAGAACAGACATCGGCACCCTCAGTCCCTATTCCATATTAATTTCCATGCAGCACAATCTATGTATCACAGAAATCACTGAAGATCCTGCTTCACAGAGATATGACATTTCTGGAAAAGAAGGTAGTCAGAACTGAGAGCGAAACAAAGGAACTGCCTCAAGCCAGCTCAAGAAACTATAAACTCCTGTATGTGCAGAGAGGATGAAATTTCTTCTGTGCTCTGTCAACAGTCAGTATTTTTCTCTTGTCTGTAAATTTTTTCCCCTTTTCATCCCAGGGCCTGACCCTTACTGAGGGGTAACTGGAAACCCCTGAGTCTTGGGCTTCTCAGGGCTCCTGTGGGTGTGATGCTTCACTATTCCTCCACACAAGGTTCTGGGCTCAGAATTACTTTGCTTCCTAAATTAGTTACCATTTCTGGGTCACCTCTGATTCCCCTGCCACTGATATCTTTAGTTAATGGTGGACTCTCAGAACTCTTTTCACTTCCAGAAATGTTGATTATTTTTAAAAATGCATTATCATGATAGGGGAATTTGAGAAAGGAAAAAAAAGTGGTAAATACAACATTTTCAAGTAAAAGTCCAAGGTGGATTCTGAAAATGACTCACCTTGGCAAGATGGAGAATAAAGGATGTGCTACATGTACAGGATGTGCTATAATTAGATAATGCAAGGTCATCCACCCTCGGTACGAAAGACTGTGAAGGAATGTGTGTCTTGGACATCACAGAACACACTTTGCTGTTCTGGTTCTGGTTCAATCGCTAAGTTGTGTCAGACTCTTGCGACCCCATGGACTACAGCATGCTAGGCTCCTCTGTCCTTCACTATCTCCGGGAATTTGCTCAAATTCATGTCCGTTGAGTTGGTGATGCCACCCAACCATCTCATTCTCTGCTGCTCCCTTCTTCTTTTGCTCTCAGTCTTTCCCAGCATCAGGGTCTTTCCCAATGAGTCAGCTCTTTGCATTAGGTGACCACGATATAGGAGCTTCAGCTTCCAACGACTTCCAATGACTACTGGTCACCTAATCACTCCTCACCCCCACACTAATGCTGCCCGAATCAATGCAGGAATACTGTCTAAAACAAGCCACCTCCTATTGCAAATATCTGTTTGTTCTTTCATAGTGACTTAGTTTCTACTTGGGTATAGTATGAAATTAAGTTTTAAATCAGATATTAATTTGAGGTAATTGACAGTGACCAACAGATTTATATTTGTTTTTTATCAACCTCCAGATCAACAAGTTTTCTGCCTTATAAAAAAAGTCTTTAAAGATAATTTTATTCTTTTGCCTATTGTCTATTTTTTGGAGAAGGAAATGGCAACCTGCCCCCCCCCCCCCCCCCCCCAGTATTCTTGCCTGGAAAATTCCATAGACAGAGGAACCTGGTGGGCTACAGTCCACGGGGTCTCAAAGAGTCAGCCACAACTTAGCACATCAGCACACTGTCCATTTTTGGTTTTGTTTTTGTTTTCATTTATTTTTATTAGTTGGAGGCTAATTACTTTACAGCACTGTCCATTTTTGAATAATACTTTTGAAGACATGGGTATTTTTTAATTCATAAGGAATTAATTCATAGTTCATAAGGAATAAGACACGGTATGCTAGGAAAGAAAGTTATACATATCCAGATTTAGTTGCAGATTAAACATTATCAGATTCAAAAAGTTCCAATATCATTCCCCTACTTAGCTCCCTGAAAGACTGAAGTAGTTATTTCTTTGAAGATTTGGCTGCCAGAAATCTTCACATTGATAAACACATAACTAGGTCTTACTATTGAATCAAAGTTGGAATGAAAGTTGATAGGTACAACTTGATCTATTTTAGATGAAAGTGTACAGAAACAAACAGTGTGTTTCCCTCTTTCTCTTTACACAGGACTTGTATTAAGTTCCGAGTATATAAAGGGAGAAATGCCTTAAATATATCTATTTCTTTATATCCAGTAAGAGCTTATGCTAGCAGGTAGGTTATATAGAGTCATCTGTACACTTGGTTATCAGCACATTTTTTAAAAAAAGATTTTTCAGTATTTTTGCAACTTCAAAAGACTTGAATTATTAGTATTTAAAATGAGAAGTTGTTTTCAGTTATGCGAAGGCAAGAGAAAAGATGGATGAATTTTCTGTTTATTGGAAAAGTCAGTCATTGGATCATAATCTTAAAGCCCCCTTTCAAATTATACATGTTCTCTGGAGATAGCAGTTCATGGTTTAAAAAAAAAAAAAAAAGTTTCTGAATTGGGTGGCTTTGAGAAAATCATGCACAGGTTTTTTAAACACCACAAAACATTCACAGACACAGAGTTGTTTTCAAATTTATCCAATGAAAGTAGGGCTACTGTGTTTGAAAAGTCATGGCACTTTGTTGAATTTCTTCAAAATATATCCTATATGACATGTTAGTTCTTTAACATGCATATTAACACTAAGATTATTTTATTACTCTGTATGTTGTACTTTCCATACTGATTCACATCCTGCTTAAAGTTGTAAATTTGTGGAGGCATAAACTATGATTTTCCTTAGTAAATAAAACTGCAACATACACACATTACTAAAACTATAGCACACTCTTAAGAAATAGATAAAAAAAATATTTTCCAACATTAGAGATCTTGGTTGCAAGCAAAAGAAACTAATACCAATCACAATAAGCAAGAAGGAAATACAGTAGAAAGATAATGCAAATTCATGGGATTCTTCTCAAGGACTTGGGTTAGAAATTGCCCAGAAACCAAGGCAGCCCTCGGAGCTGAGAGCCAGGAACCAGCTCTCCCACAGTCTTAGACTCATCAGCACCTGGTCTGAGTAGGAAGCAACTAAACATCCTAGTCTCAGATGCCAGCCCACACACTGGTTGCCAGAGAGTCAGTAAGGAGGTGGGATCCCCCTATGACTTCCATATTGGTAGGAAGCCCTCTGCTTCTCAGCAGTCAACCAACTGGGAAATGCCCTCAAATCATGATGCAGGTGAACTTTGAGTAGGCAAAACATTACACATTTGACTGTCCAGTTACCTCACACACATGCTATCTCACATCACATTTCCAATCAAGAATGTTTCTCTGAAAGTAACGGGATATACCTTTTACAAACAAAATTGTCCATATCTGTCCTTCGAGAAAGGCAACGTCTCATCAGTGCAGAATCACTGAATTGTGTCCATTTCTCCTCTAAAATCATTATGGCCAATCTCCATTTTTCTCTGTCACTCAAATGCTACTAAAGTACACATAAGTTAGTTACATTTTCCATAAAGGATGATCTATTTATCCTTAGATTTCTTCTCTGTTTGACAACTATAGAAACCCAGATTTCTTACTTTATCTGTGTTTCAGATACCTCAATGTCTTAATTCCAAAAAATCCAATATTTGTTATAAGTACAATCTTCTATTAAATTGTTTTTGATAAATGCATCTTCTAGTAAAAAGCCCATTTTGTTACTTTGATGCAAATAAGAAAATGAGTGCCTCCAGTTTTCTTAGCATCCTCTTTTGAATAGGCTCCACAGCAAAAGCAAACATAGTTCTTTATAAGTTTGGTTCCAAAAGAGTAGCTCATAAAGCAGCACTTAATAAATAGGCACTATGCTCTTGCATTATTCTTAAATTCTGATGAACTTTAATGGGACCAGAGCAAATTTATTTATGGAAGAATAGGTTCCATTTTCTTATTCATTATTGCATTTTCAATACTGTACCATTCTTTGAAGCTATGAAGTTATAGACACTCAACATTTAGAAAATGATGACTTGGACAGAATGATGAAATGCACTACAAAATAGAAAACTTTTATGAATTCTCCAGAAACTCCTCAGCCTAGAATATACCCAAATTTACAACACCATAGTTATAGCTTCTTAGGACACAAGTGATCTTTCCAAAGAATTATTTACATAGAAAGAAAATCCTACTATTCAACCCCACATTAAATGGTACAATATTAGATAATATGAGAGTTATATAAATATTAAATATGATAACTGTTTAATAAAATTTAGTTTCATTAAAAGCCTTTAGGTTAATCTAAAATCTATTTAGAATCTGTTCTGATGAGCAGAATTTAATAATCTCAATCACACACATTTTAAGCTTTGAGTGTCTATCCAATTATTTTTATAAAGCATATTCCTGCAGACCTATGTGTCTGCAGGACACATAAAATAACAGAGCTATTATGAACAATATAAAGAATTATAAAGAATAATAGAGTTATTATAAAGACTGAAGGAAATAAGGTATGTAAAGATATTACCATACAAAGTTTTAACAATAACAGTGGCAAACAAAAACTAACATGTAGATATAGAGAACAGAGTAGTGGTTACCAGATGGGCCATATGGAGAGAATGAAATGGGCAAAAAGCATCAGCCACAGCATAACTGGTGGGAACTAAACTTCTGGTGGTGAGCACACTGTGATGTACACACAAGTTTAAATATAATGTCTTACACATGAAATATTTGTAATATTAAGATTGTAACATTACAAATCAATGGTACCTCAACATATGTTCAAAAATAAATAATAAAGGTAGTAATAATAATAAATATGCATATTCCATTCACTTTCTTTAGGAATAAATAAGTTTTAATTTGAAATTTTCAGTCTAAAATCCTGACACATACTAAGGCTTCTGTAATGAAGAGTCTGAAAGACTTAGGTTTTAATAGAGCATGCTTAGAACAGTACTGTTGCAAGTCCACAAAAGTATTCTTAAAGTTATGCCAAGTTGAGCAATATGCTTTTTTTTTTTATGCATCGCAATCACAGCAAACACTTTATGAGTTTGAACATATGGGGAAAATTCAGCAAATGAACTTTTTATCTTAAAAGCGAATAGATTCTCCACATGTAGCAATACATTAACGAAGCTATTATCTAGAAAAGATTAAAGAAAAAAGACATCAATAAATAGAATGTGTATGTGTGTGTGTTTGTGTGTGTAAGAGACAGAAATAGAGAAAGAGAGAAGGAGGAGAAGAGGTCTTACTAGAAAATGCGTAGGGGTTTCCCTGGTGGCTAGGGGGTAAAGAATCAGCCTGCCAATGCAGGAGACACAGGTTCGATCTCTGATACAGGAAGATCCCACATGCCACGGAGAAACTAAACCTCTTCGCCGCAAATTCTGAGCCTGTGCTGGGGAGCTGGGGAGCCGCAGCTCCTGAGGTCCCAGCCCTTGCGCTGTGCACCGCGACTGAAGTGCAGCCCCTGCTCGCCACAACTAGAGAAAAGCCAGCGCAGCAACGAAGAGCCAGCACGGCTGAAAGTAAATTTCCAAAAAAAAAAAAAAATTTTTTTTTAAAGAAATTGTGCAAAGTTAGATGATTCCGGGGATGAGAAAAGTAACTCAAGCAGCTTTTCATATGGCTCCTTACTCTAGTCCAGTTATTCTCAAACTTCAAGGTTCTTGCTTCATCATAATCACGTGAAGTGAAGGTCGCTCAGTCGGGTCCGACAGTTTGCAATCCCATGGATTGTACATCCCATGGGATTTTCCAGGCCAGAATACTGGAGTGGTTAGCCTTTCCCTTCTCCCGGGGATCTTCCCAACCCAGAGACTGAACTCAGGTCTCCCGCATTGCGGGCAGATTCTTTACCAGCTGAGCCACCAGGGAAGCCCAAGAATACTGGAGTGGGTAGCCTATCCCTTCTCCAGCGGATCTTCCCGACCCAGGAATTGAACTGGGGTTTCCTGCATTGCAGGTGGATTCTTTACCAACTGAGCTATCAGGGAAGCCCCACAATCACCTGAAGGGCTTATTAAAACACAGATTGAGGGGCCCCACCCCCATCTTTTGATTACTAGGTTTTAGGGGGCCCCAAATTAGGTATTTCTAACAAGTTCAACTTATGACCAACCTAGAGAACATATTAAAAAGCAGAGACATTACTTTGTCAACAAAGGTCCATCTAATCAAAGCTATGGTTTTTCCAGTGGTCATGTATGGATGTGAGAGTTGGCCTGTGAAGAAAACTGAGCAGAGAAGAATTGATGCTTTTGAACTGTGGTGTTGGAGAAGACTCTTGGGAGTCCCTTGGACTGCAAGGAGATTCAACCAGTCCATTCTAAAGGAGATCAGTCCTGAGTGTTCATTGGGAGGACTGATGCTGAAGCTGAAACTCCAATACTTTGGCCACCTCATGCGAAGAGTTGACTCATTGGAATAGACCCTGATGCTGGGAGGGATTGGGGGCAGGAGGAGAAGGGGGCGACAGAGGATGAGATGGCTGGATGGCATCACCGACTCAATGGACATGAGTTTGAGTAAACTCCGGGAGTTGGTGATGGACAGGGAGGCCTGGAGTGCTGTGATTCATGGGGTCACAAAGAGTCGGACACAACTGAGCGACTGGACTGAACTGAACTGAACAAGTTCCCATGTGTTACTGATGCTGCTGGTCTGGGGAGCCCACTATGAGAACCACTCATCTGATCTGTGGTTGACAGATTGACAGCCTGTTGCTGTGCTCTCCTGCTTGATAAGAAATTCAAAATATGTTTTGATGAATAATATATATGACTGGTACTATTCATGTTTTCCCAGATTTTACCAATTATCATGAAGAGCAAGTTATTAAAGTTTAATTATTTTATTTGTATAGATGACTGAAATTATCTCATATCCTGAGAGTTGCATGTAATATATCTCTCTGTTTAGTTGCTAAGTTGTGTCCGACTCTTGCGACCCCATGGACTGTAGCCAGCCAGGCTCCTCTGTCCATGGGATTCTCCAGGCAAGAATACTGGAGTGGATTGCCATTTCCTTCTCCAGAGGATCTTCCCAACCCAGGAGTCGAACCCAGGTCTCCTGCATTGCAGGCAGATTCTTTACCAACTGAGCTATGATATCTCTATCCAGTAAGCATATTTTAAAACATTTAAAGATAAATTAGATGCAACAAGCACTTTTGGCCATGGCCAATAAGTAAAAATCGAGAACATCACCTATAATGATACAAATTAAAACAATGAAATACCCTTTTTCCCTTTCCAGAAAAGCTAAAATATTTTATAATATCCTACACCCTGTTGATAGAATTTAAAGATGAGACCACCTAGAAAAGGCAACTCCAGAGTTTATACACCCTGTTGATAGAATTTAAAGATGAGACCACCTAGAAAAGGCAACTCCAGAGTTTATCTAGTGGTGAGATTTGAACCTATTACTCATAATTTATTGTAGTTTCTTGTATTAAAATAATAAATTACAAAATGTTATATATATAGTAGAAAATATACTGTAAAGTTTTAAAAGGTAGCCTTACTTCAGTGCAAATTACAGATATGAATAACAATTTATAATTAAACTTGCTTCTTTTGTGAATACGAAACACCCTTTATCTTATAAATTCAATAATTTTGTAAACAATGGATGTAGTAAATTAACAACAGGCAGTCAGTAAAGTGGCAGAGGAGGAGGAAAGGTCTGCAGAGACAAGCTGCAGAACAACCCAGAGAAAGGGCCTGTGGTTGTGGAATCATGATTCCGCCTGCCTGGGCTGTGCAACTCATACATCACCACTAGACACCTTCTCTCTACAGAAATATCCATTAGCTGATTAACTGCTCCCACACGACTCCAACTGCCCTGACCACACAGGTTAATAGCATTGCTTCTGGGCTAGCTGATGTTGCTACATTCTCATATTTTTAATGAATTATATACCAAGGAAGCACAGGCCAAATAAAGTACATATATCACTTAACAGGGCACACTGGACAAAGGTCTTGCCACATTTGCAGGAATTCCCTTTATTTCCTTGAACAAATATCCTTAATTCACAGGAGAAACTCTCCATAGTAACATGAAATTTCCCAAATGTCATCAGAGATTATACAAATATGCATATGTTTATATAAATATATTTGGATGTAGGTAATAAAAAAGTACAACCAAAATTAATATGAAGACCTCTAGTGCTATACTTCCTAAAATGCATCAAAGGAGTTAACATTTCTGAGAGTTAATTTTCCTGATTTTAAATCAAGTTTTAGGAATGAGGTAAACGAATCATACTTCACACTAAAAAGGTTAAATGAGGCTGGGAAATAGTAAAGAAATTAATCTACATTTAGGACAAAGTTAACCTGTTTTGGAAGCCTCTGGGAACCACTTAACAGAAATTGTATAATCTTGTATAATAAGCAGATCGACTGAATACTCTAGAACTTTGCTGATTTAGCATTTAATTCTTGCAGAGCAATTATTGGGAAAAGAAGTTCTGTCAGATAATAAAATTAACATTGCTACATATTTACATTTTAAAAATCTCTGGTGAGGTGCTCTGTGACAACCTAGAGGGGTTGGATGGGGTGGGAGACAGGAGAAAAGATCAAGAGGGAGGGGCATATGTATACCTATGGCTGATTCATGTTGATGTAAGGCAGAAACCAATACGATATTGTAAAGCAATTATCCTACAAATGTGTGGGTGTGTGGGTGTGTGTGGCGAGTGCATACAATATACACAAATGCCTACACATATTCACTGGAGAAGGGAAAAGTTACCCACTCCAGTATTCTGGCCTGGAGAATTCCATGGACTGTATAGCGCATAGGGCTGCAAAGAGTCGGACACGACTGAGAGACTTTCACTCATTCACTCACACACAACACACATCCTCCACTGGTATAGCAAACCTCATTCTTCAATGATAAATATACATGTCTTTTCATGATTCCAGATGAGTCAGCTATGCCATCAAGCACTGACCAACAACAATAAGCATGGCTATTTCTTTTTTAATTGGTCCTAAGCTTGTAACTTACATGCAGAGTACATCATGAGAAACGCTGGGCTGGAAGAAGCACAAACTGGAATCAAGATTGCCAGGAGAAATATCAATAACCTCAGATATGCAGATGACACCACCCTTATGGCAGAAAGTGAAGAGGAACTAAAATCCTCTTGATGAAAGTGAAAGAGAAGAGTGAAAAAGTTGGCTTAAAGCTCAACATTCAGAAAACTAAGATCATGGCATCTGGTCCCATCACTTCATGGCAAACAGATGGGGAAACAGTGGAAGCAATGTCAGATTTTATTTTTGGGGGCTCCAAAATCACTGCAGATGGTGATTCTAGCCATGAAATTAAAAGATGCTTACTCCTTGGAAGGAAAGTTTTGACCAACCTAGATAGCATATTAAAAAGCAGAGACATTACTTTGCGAACAAAGGTCCATCTAGTCAACACTATGGTTTTCCAGTGGTCATGTATGGATGTGAGAGTTGGACTGTGAAGAAAGCTGAGCACGGAAGAATTGATGCTTTTGAACTGTGGTGTTGCAGAAGACTCTTGGGAGTCCCTTGGACTGCAAGGAGATCCAGCCAGTCCATTCTAAAGGAGATGAGATCAGTCCTGGGTGTTCATTGGGAGGACTGATGCTGAAGCTGAAACTCCAATACTTTGGCCACCTCATGCGAAGAACTGACTCATTGGAAAAGACCCTGATGCTGGGAGGGATTGGGGGCAGGAGGAGAAGGGGACGACAGAGGATGAGATGGTTGGATGGCATCACCGACTCGAGGGACATGGGTTTGAGTAAACTCCGGGAGGTGGTGATGGACAGGGAGATCTGGCGTGCTGTGATTCATGGGGTCGCAAAGAGTCGGACACATCTGAGCGACTGAACTGAACTGAAATGAAGCTTGTCCAATTGTGTTTCTATTTTTGTTTACCAATGTCACAAAACAGGTATCCTTTAGCAAAATCTTGATACTCTTCCCCAATCTTGGTCTATCTTTTTTTTTTTTAATTTTTAATTTCTTTTATTTTTCAGTGGGTTTTGTCATACATTGATATGAATCAGCCATAGAGTTACACGTATTCCCCATCCCGATCCCCCCTCCCACCTCCCTCTCCACCCGATTCCTCTGGATCTTCCCAGTGCACCAGGCCCGAGCACTTGACTCATGCATCCCACCTGGGCTGGTGATCTGTTTCACCATAGATAATATACATGCTGTTCTTTCAAAACATCCCACCCTCACCTTCTCCCACAGAGTTCAAAAGTCTGTACTGTACTTCTGTGTCTCTTTTTCTGTTTTGCATATAGGGTTATCGCTACCATCTTTCTAAAATCTGTATATATGTGTTAGTATACTGTAATGTACTTTATCTTTCTGGCTTACTCCACTCTGTATAATGGGCTCCAGTTTCATCCATCTCATTAGAATTGATTCAAATGAATTAGTTTTAATGGCTGAGTAATATTCCATGGTGTATATGTACCACAGCTTCCTTATCCATTCATCTGCTGATGGGCATCTAGGTTGCTTCCATGTCCTGGCTATTATAAACAGTGCTGCGATGAACATTGGGGTGCACGTGTCTCTTTCAGATCTGGTTTCCTCAGTGTGTATGCCCAGAGTGGTATTGCTGGGTCATATGGCAGTTCTATTTCCAGATTTTTAAGGAATCTCCACACTGTTTTCCATAGTGACTGTACTAGTTTGCATTCCCACCAACAGTGTAAGAGGGTTCCCTTTTCTCCACACCCTCTCCAGCATTTATTGCTTGTAGACTTTTGGATAGCAGCCATCCTGACTGGCGTGTAATGGTACCTCATTGTGGATTTGATTTGCATTTCTCTGATAATGAGTGATGTGGAGCATCTTTTCATGTGTCTGTCAGCCATCTGTATGTCTTCTTTGGAGAAATGTCTGTTTAGCTCTTTGGCCCATTTTTTGATTGGGTCATTTATTTTTCTGGAATTGAGCTTCAGGAGTTGCTTGTATATTTTTGAGATTAATCCTTTGTCTGTTTCTTCATTTGCTATTATTTTCTCCCAATCTGAGGGCTGTCTTTCCACCTTGCTTATAGTTTCCTTTGTTGTGAAAAAGCTTTTAATTTCCATTAGGTCCCATTTGTTTATTTTTGCTTTTATTTCCAGTATTCTGGGAGGTGGGTCATAGAAGATCTTGCTGTGATTTATGTCGGATAGTGTTTTGCCTATGTTCTCCTCTAGGAGTTTTATAGTTTCTGGTCTTACATTTAGATTTTTAATACATTTTGAGTTTATTTTTGTGTATGGTGTTAGAAAGTGTTCTAGTTTCATTCTTTTACAAGTGGTTGACCAGTTTTCCCAGCACCATTTGTTAAAGAGATTGTCTTTTCTCCATTGTATATCCTTGCCTTCTTTGTCAAAGATAAGGTGTCCATAGGTTCGTGGATTTATCTCTGGGCTTTCTATTCTGTTCCATTGATCTATATTTCTGTCTTTGTGCCAGTACCATACTGTCTTGATGACTCTGGCTTTGTAGTAGAGCCTGAAGTCAGGCAGGTTGATTCCTCCAGTTCCATTCTTCTTTCTCAAGATTACTTTGGCTATTCGAGGTTTTTTGTATTTCCATACAAATTGTGAAATTATTTGTTCTAGTTCTGTGAGAAATACCGTTGGTAACTTGATAGGGATTGCATTGAATCTATAGATTGCTTTGGGTAGAATAGCCATTTTGACAATATTGATTCTTCCAATCCATGAACACGGTATGTTTCTCCATCTGTTTATGTCCTCTTTGATTTCTTTCATCAGTGTTTTATAGTTTTCTATGTATAGGTCTTTTGTTTCTTTAGGTAGATATACTCCTAAGTATTTTATTCTTTTTGTTGCAATGGTGAATGGTATTGTTTCCTTAATTTCTCTTTCTGTTTTTTCATTGTTAGTATATAGGAATGCAAGGGATTTCTCTGTGTTAATTTTATATCCTGCAACTTTACTATATTCATCGATTAGCTCTAGTAATTTTCTGGTAGAGTCTTTAGGGTTTTCTATGTAGAGGATCATGTCATCTGCAAACAGCGAGAGTTTCACTTTTTCTTTTCCTATCTGGATTCCTTTTACGTCTTTTTCTGCTCTGATTGCTGTGACCAAAACTTCCAAGACTATGTTGAATAGTAGTGGTGAGAGTGGGCATCCTTGTCTTGTTCCTGATTTCAGGGGAAATGCTTTCCATTTTTCACCATTGAGGGTGATGCTTGCTGTGGGTTTGTCATATATAGCTTTTATTAGGTTGAGGTATGTTCCTTCTATTCCTGCGTTCTGGAGAGTTTTAATCATAAATGAGTGTTGAATTTTGTCAAAGGCTTTTTCTGCATCTATTGAGATAATCATATGGTTTTTATCTTCCAACTTGTTAATGTGGTGTATTACGTTGATTGATTTGTGGATATTAAAGAATCCTTGCATTCCTGGGATAAAGCACACTTGGTCATGATGTATGATTTTTTTTAATATGTTGCTGGATTCTGTTTGCTAGAATTTTGTTAAGGATTTTTGCATCTATGTTCATCAGTGATATTGGCCTGTAGTTTTCTTTTTTTGTGGCATCTTTGTCTGGTTTTGGAATTAGGGTGATGGTGGCCTCATAGAATGAGTTTGGAAGTTTACCTTCATCTGCAATTTTCTGGAAGAGTTTGAGTAAGATAGGTGTTAGCTCTTCTCTAAACTTTTGGTAGAATTCAGCTGTGAAGCCATCTGACCCTGGGCTTTTGTTTGCTGGAAGATTTTTGATTACAGTTTCGATTTCCTTGCTTGTGATGGGTCTGTTAAGATCTTCTATTTCTTCCTGGTTCAGTTTTGGAAAGTTATACTTTTCTAAGAATTTGTCCATTTCATCCAAGTTGTCCATTTTATTGGCATAGAGCTTCTGGTAGTAGTCTCTTATGATCGTTTGTATTTCAGTGTTGTCTGTTGTGATCTCTCCATTTTCATTTCTAATTTTGTTAATTTGGTTCTTCTCTCTTTGTTTCTTAATGAGTCTTGCTAATGGTTTGTCAATTTTGTTTATTTTTTCAAAAAACCAGCTTTTAGCTTTGTTGATTTTTGCTTTGGTCTCTTTTGTTTCTTTTGCATTTATTTCTGCCCTAATTTTTAAGATTTCTTTCCTTCTGCTAATCCTGGGGTTCTTCATTTCTTCCTTCACTAATTGCTTTAGGTGTAGAGTTAGGTTATTTATTTGACTTTTTTCTTGTTTCTTGATGTAAGCCTGTAATGCTATGAACCTTCTCCTTAGCACTGCTTTTACAGTGTCCCATAGGTTTTGGGTTGTTGTGTTTTCATTTTCATTCATTTCTATACATATTTTTATTTCTTTCTTGATTTCTTCTATGATTTGTTGGTTATTCAGAAGCGTGTTATTTAGCCTCCATATGTTGGAATTTTTAACAATTATTTTTCCTGTAATTGAGATCTAATCTTACTGCACTGTGGTCAGGAAAGATGACTGGAATGATTTCAATTTTTTTGAATTTTCCAAGACCAGATTTATGGCCCAGGATGTGATCTATTCTGGAGAAGGTTCCATGTGCACTTGAGAAAAAGGTGAAGTTGATTGTTTTGGGGTGAAATATCCTATAGATATCAATTAGGTCTAGCTGGTCCATTGTGTCATTTAAGGTTTGTGTTTCCTTGTTAATTTTCTGTTTAGTTGATCTATCCATAGTTGTGAGTGGGGTATTAAAGTCTCCCACTATTGTTGTGTTACTATTAATTTCCTCTTTCATACTCGTTAACGTTTGCCTTACATATTGCGGTGCTCCTATGTTGGGTGCATATATGCTTATAATTGTTATATCTTCTTCTTGGATTGATCCTTTGATCATTATGTAGTGTCCTTCTTTGTCTCTTTTCACATCCTTTATTTTAAAGTCTGTTTTATCTGATATGAGTATTGCGACTCCTGCTTTCTTTTGGTCTCCGTTTGCATGAAATATTTTTTTCCAGCCCTTCACTTTTAGTCTGTATGTGTCTCTTGTTTTGAGGTGGGTCTCTTGCAGACAGCATATATAGGGGTCTTGTTTTTGTATCCATTCAGCCAATCTTTGTCTTTTGGTTGGGGCATTCAACCCATTTACATTTAAGGTCATTATTGATAGGTGTGGTCCCGTTGTCATTTACTTTGTTGTTTTGGGTTCACGTTTATACAACCTTTCTGCATTTCCTGTCTAGAGAAGATCCTTTAGCATTTGTTGAAGAGCTGGTTTGGTGGTGCTGAATTCTCTCAGCTATTGCTTGACTCTAAAGCTTTTGAATTCTCCTTCATATCTGAATGAGATCCTTGCTGGGTACAGTAATCTGGGTTGTAGGTTATTCTCTTTCATTACTTTCAGTATGTCCTGCCATTCTCTTCTGGCCTGGAGGGTTTCTATTGATAGATCAGCTGTTATCCTTATAAGAATCCCTTTGTGTGTTATTTGTTGTTTCTCCCTTGCTGCTTTTAGTATTTGTTCTTTGTGTTTGATATTTGTTAATTTGATTAATATGTGTCTTGGGGTGTTTCGCCTTGGGTTTATCCTGTTTGGGACTCTCTGGGTTTCTTGGACTTGGGTGGCTATTTCCTTCCCCATTTTAGGGAAGTTTTCAGCTATTATCTTCTCGAGTATTTTCTCATGGCCTTTCTTTTCGTCTTCTTCTTCTGGGACTCCTATGATTCGAATGTTGGGGCATTTCACATTGTCCCAGAGGTCCCTGAGGTTGTCCTCATTTCTTTTGATCCTTTTTTCTTTTTTCCTCTCTGCTTCATTTATTTCCACCATTTTATCTTCTACCTCATTTATCCTATCTTCTGTCTCTGTTATTCTACTCTTGGTTCCCTCCAGAGTGTTTTTGATCTCATTCATTGCATTATTCATTTTTAATTGACTCTATTTTATTTCTTCTAGGTCTTTATTAAACATTTCTTGTATCTTTTCAATCTTTGTCTCCAGGCTATTTATCTGTAACTCCATTTTGCTTTCAAGATTTTGGATCATTTTTATTATCATTATTCTAAATTCTTTTTCAGGTAGATTCCCTATCTCCTCCTCTTTTGTTTGACTTGGTGGGCTTTTTTCATGTTCCTTTACCTGCCTTTTCATGTTGTTTAGATTGCTGTGTCTGGAGTGGACTTTCTGTATTCTGGAGGTCTGTGGTTCCTTTTTATTGTGGAGGTTTTACCCAGTGGGTGGGGCTAGACGATTGGCTTGTCAAGGTTTCCTGTTTAGCGAAGCTTGCGTCGGTGTTTGGATCTTTTGGATCTTGGTGCGTGGATCTTGATTTCTTCTCTTTGGAGAGCAATGGAGTGCCCAGTAATGAGTTTTGAGATGGGTCTATGTGTTAGGTGTGACCTTGGGCAGTCTATATGTTGACATTCAGGGCTATGTTCCTGTGTTGCTGGAGAATTTGAATGGTATGTCGTGCTCTAAAACTTATTGACTCTTGGGTGGTGGTTAGTTTCAGTGTAGGTATGGAGGCTTTTGGACGGTCACTTATTACTTAAAGATCCATGTAGTCAGGAGTTTTCTGGTGTTCTCAGGTTTTGGGCTTAAGTCTCCTGCCTCTGGATTTCAGTTTTATTCTTCCTGTAGTCTCAGGACTTCTCCAACTATACAGCACTGATAATAAAACTTCTAGGTTAATGGCGAAAAGATTCTCCCCGTGTAGGGACTCCCAGAGAGGTTCACAGAGTTACATGAAGAAGAGGAGAGGGAGGAGGGAGATAGAGATGAGCAGGAGGAGAAGAACACACTGCCGGCCGTTCGCAGAACAAAGGGACCGAGAAAGTCCTGAGAAGAGCTCGCAGGCTGCGGAGTGGCCCAGCACCGCCGGAGGCAGGAGGCAGGGGGGAGGGGGAGGGGGCAGGCTCTGCCCCAAGGACCGCATCCCCTGCAGCACTGCAAACAGGCCTCCACCTTCTAATAAAAGTCCTCACGAGATTCTGGATGGTCGACATCCGCCGGGAGGGTCGTGACGAGACACAGGGCGCACGCACCTGACTGGCGCGGGGGGAAACTGAGCCTGGGATCACGCAGGGCAGAAGACGCGCCGCACCCGGGGAGAGAGCGCCCGTCAAGCGCCTGGCTGCCTGAGCCACTCAGGCGGCGTAGGGACAAAAAGCAGGCGCAGCTTTGTGTTCCGCGCTTTTGTGGATCACCCAAGGGCTGGAACTGCGCGCAGCATGGGGTGCACTCCATAGAGAGCAGCCGGGAGCCTGAGCGGCCCAGACGGAGAAAACAGCGCCAGCCCCTCCCCGCAGCGCCAGCCCCTCCCCTCAGTGCGACGGAACTAGCTACCTGAATAAGAGTCCACCTATGCCCGCCTGTGTCAGGGCGGAAATGAGGCCCTGAAGAGACCGGCTACAGAAGCCAAATAAACAAAGGGAACCGCTTCAGAAGGGACCGGTGCAACAGATTAAAATCCCTGAAGAAAACACCGACTACACCGGAAGGGCCTGTAGATATCAAGAAGTGTAAGCTGGAACGAGGAGCTATCTGAAACTGAGCTGAACCCACACTGACCGCAACAGCTCCAGAGAAATTCCTAGATATATTTTTTCTTTTTTTCATTTTTTTTTTTAAGTAAGAAAAAAAAATTTTTTTTCTTTTTTCTCTTTTATTTTCCTTTAAAAGTCCCTATTACTCCCCCATTACTCCTTAACTTTCATTTTCATAGATTTTTATGATTTTTTTAATTAGGTAAAGCAATTTTTTTCTTTCTTTTTTTTTCCTTTTTCTTTTTCTTCTTTTTTTTTCTTTTTTTCTTCTTCTCTTCTATTTTCTATTTTCCTTTTTCTCTTATTTCTTTTAAAGTCCTCTAGTACTCCTCTTATTATTCCTTAATTTTCATTTTCAATACACTATAACCTTACAGAAAAAAAAAAAAAGAAGAGAAGCCCTATTTTTAAACCAAACTTCATATATATTTCTAAAATTTTTTTTGAGTGTTTTGGTTTTTGTTTTTAATATAGTATTTTTAGGAGTCTAACCTCTACTCTAGATTTTTAATTTTTGTTTTTCAGTATATGATATAAATTGTGAACATTTAAGAATCCAATATTCAGTTCCCATTTTTATTCAGGAGTGTGTTGATTATTCTCTCCCAATCTTGACTCTCTGTTTTCTACCTCAGAACACCTCTATTTCCTCCTTACCCCTTCTCTTCCCAATCCAATTCTGTGAATCTTTCTGGGTGTCCGGGTTACAGAGAACACTCTGGGATCAGACAACTTCGTAGATCTGTCTCTTTCCTCTTGAGTCCCCCTTTTTCTCCTCATGCTCATCTCTATCTCCCTCCTCCCTCTCCTCTTCTTCATGTAACTCTGTAAACCTCTCTGGGTGTCCCTAATGGGGGAGAAACTTTTCACCATTAACCTAGAAGTTTTATTATCAGTGCTGTATATTTGGAGAAGCCCTGAGACTACAGGAAGAATAAAACTGAAATCCAGAGGCAGGAGACTTAAGGTCTGTCTTCTAAGTTGATAATTTTCCCATAGTTTTAATGAATTTTAAAAATTTCAAGTGAAAACAGTTAAACTTAGAAACATAGGATATAAGAAATCAGAACCTCTGCCTTTTAGAGACTACTCTTCCCTATGCTCACATTCTGACGACTTCAGCACTGGTTTGCCATTCTTGCACACTGACTCGGCTTATCCTGCTGAAACCTAGACAGATGAGAAATTTCCACTGCTCAGAAACTATTCATGATCCCTTTTTGATTGCAGAATAATATCCAATCTCCATACCAAGGGCACAACTGATGCAATTTCTCTCTGCAGCCTCAACTCCCAGTGTATAATTATACATGGTTGTTTCTTACCCCTTGAAATCACTGTGATTCGTGTGCTCTCTACCGTCTACAGTTCCTTTGCCCTCCCCAGGGATCAATCCCCCTCATCACCAGCCCAGAGATCATCTCATTACAACTTTACCTGTCTTCTCTGATGACCTTGATTCAATCTAACCTGAACCTTCAAGAGCATGGATCTCCCTAGTGGAACAGAGGGCCACCTCTTAACAACCTTGCTTCATTCCTTAGTCTGTCACTGGGAGAATGGCTAAGTATGAGGAACCGACTTTATGGATCGCTTAGGGAAATCTAGAAGTTCTAAACTATATGGTAGCAAATGAAATGTGTTTACAGGAGGAGAGGGAAAGACCAAGCCATTTTCATGGTGTCCCCCAAAAGACGCCCCATTGCTAGTGCTAATTGCCTGTTTACATGATATTTATTTGTCTGCTACCCCGTAGATTCATGCCATGCTTTCAAAGCCTGACAATCTATATATTCATTCCTCAATAGAAAAATCCAAAAAAAAAAAAAAAAGAAAAGAAAAGAAAGAAAAAAAGAAAGAAAAATCCAGCTCCTGCCAACAGGGGTTAATATAATCCCACTATCTTTCCCCACCCTCACCCTGAACCAGGGCAGTCTGGTGGACATAGACCAGTGGCCACAGTATGTTTTCCTAAGCCTGAGATATGATTTCAAAAATCACACCATGATGGGACTAGGGCCAGAAAATACAGGGTTTGCCTTGGTTCTCCATGTCCCATAGGATGGTTCAGAGCAGACTCCAATACACTACATCATTCTCTTTGAGTTCTTTTCATGTGAGAGGGGAAGACATGACTCTTTACTCTCCCTGCAGTACCCCAGCCTCTTCCTGTAATTACCCTGCATAGGACATGCACACACATGAATATGAACACGTACATTTGCTGGCATACATTCATTCAATAGCCATCTTTTGAAACTTCCTACATTTCAGCTAAGATCATGGCATCTGGTCCCATTACTTCATGGCAAATAGAGGGGGGAACGGTGGAAGTAGTGACAGATTTCCTCTTCTTGGGCTCTAAAATCACTGCAGATGGTTACTGCAGCCACATGAAGTCAGAAGACAATTGCTTCTCAGCAGGAAAGCTATGACAAATCTAGACAGTGTGTTGAAAAGCAGAGACATTACTCTGCCAACAAAAGTCTGTATAGTCGAGGCTATGTCTTCCCAGTGGTCACGTACGGTTGTGAGAGCTGGACCATAAAGAAGGCAGAGCACCAAAGAATTGATGCCTTTGAGCTGTGGTACTGGAGAAGATTCCTGAAAGTCCCATGGACAGCAAGGAGATCAAACCAGTCAATCTCAAGGCAAATCAACCCTGAATACTTGGAAAGGCTGAAACTGAAGGTGAAGCTCCAGTATTTTGGTCATCTGATGTGAACAGCTGATTCATTGGAAAAATCCCTGATGCTGGGAAAGATTGAGGACAAAAGGATAAGAGGGTGTCAAAGGATGAGATGACTGGACCGCATCACTGATGCAATGGACATGAACTCGGGCAAACTTCGGGTGATGGTCAGGGACAGGGAGGCCTCTCGTGCTGCAGTCCTTGGGGGTCACAAAGAGTCAGACACCACCGGGCAACTGGAAAACCGCAACATGTTTCAGCGGCTGCGATCAGAGGTGAGCAAAGCAGACTTGGAGCTTGCAGTCATGTGAGGCAGACAAGTCATGTCAAACACAAACCTTACCTGGATGGTGTAATAAGCAGAGCTGAGGAAAACTGTAAAGCAGGCTCAAATTATCCACTCAAGGGGCCTAACCAAGTCCTGAGGTCACAGAACTTGTCCCCGGAGAAGTGACTCTGAATTTCTGTCTGAACCATAAATATCGACTGGGTGAAAGAAGAAAGCTTGTGACCAACCAGAGGACGAATCACTTAAAGCTTACAACTGCACCAGAGCGTACCAGCTGCACTGAAGAAATACCTGACTCCAGAAAAATCCATCACTACTACAAAACATAATTCCAGTAATATACCCCTGTCATGGTATGTCAATAAAATCATATTCATACATGAAAGACTGTGGTTTTTAAGCCCCAACTTGACTATATTTGGAAGTAAATATATACATTTATCTTATATTTGAAAAGCTCTTTCTTTCAACATTTTAACACCAGCCAATGCTAAAGTTAGATTTGGAACCATTTGCCTTTGATTACACAAGCCTCAATGGCACTTTATCTTCTGGAAAATAATAGACTGATTATATAGATTTGCTTTAACCTTCTGAAATTGCTGGGAAAGAGCATATCTATAAATATACAGTGATAATTGATGGTCAAAATGCCAGCCGCAGTTTGAGCTCATTGAACAATTTTAGGCTTAAGAAAGAGAACAAGTTAAAATTGCTCTAAGCTTGTATTGCTTCTAAAGATTCTTTCCTTTATTGCACTATGATTTCCGAATGGGCTCCAGTGATACTGTTACAGTCATAAGATGTCTCTCATCAGAGTAGTCAAAATATAACCATTATATTCTCTTAGCCTATTAATTCAGTAATGCTTGATTAAATCCATAGTAAAAATGAAAAATTCAAAATGTAGGTAATCCAAATAGTATAGAAGGCTAGCAAGTAAAAAAAAGTTTCTCTTTTGACCCCCCAGTCCCTGGTTTTGCCAGCAGAAGTTTCACACTATAAAAGTTCCCCTATGTTTTCTTCTTTGTCCTTAACAATTCATCTGGCAGCTCTTTCCAAATAAGCATGCAAGGACCTCCTCCACAGTATTCCACTCCATAATCTTACCGTACAGTGGCACATAACCTGTCTCTATTGATGATCATTTAGTCCCTTCTATTTTGTTTCCATCACAGACACCATAGTACTAAATACAAACACTGTTGTAAAGCGTACAAAATATACATCGTGATGTCTATAGCAGATATACTAATATTCTTCAAAATATTTTGTGTTCTCCCCTACATGTTTAGGCAATACATGTGACTTTTACAGCTGGTGAAATATCAGTGAAAGACCACAGTCTGCCCTGCCATGGTGGTCCAGAAGTTTCAACTACAAGATGGTGGAATTTCTATCTGATCAGCTACGAGACCCAGAACCTTAGCCCAACCTCCCAATCCTAACCCACTTTGGACTCCCGGCAGGAGTGGAAAATAAACTCACTAGCTATCAAGAAAAGTGTTCATTTTTGTCACAGCTCTTGTTCCATGGGTTTTGATTCTCCTTCGTAGACAGCTTATAAATACAACTGTACCTCTGTACCTTGCATTTATAAACCACCATATAAATTATCTCCCCTTATCTTGCTATCCGGGAAAATTGATGTTCAGAAATTTAAAATCCCCAAGTCTTTTTTTAATAGGATTTTTACAGAACAGAATTGATATTTAAAATCTTACAATATACACATATATGTATATGTATACAGTATATATACATGTATGTATTCAACTGTAGTTCTTCATAGAATGCATTAAGCATCACTCTTTTTTCTAGTTCCAGTTTTCCTTTTTTGTTCCAGCCTATGGATTGATAGTTTAACTTGACCCCTAGTCTTTATTTTACCTGAAACCAACCAAGATTGTCTACCTTCATGGATAACACCTGTCCCCTGATTCCAGCCTCCTACTCCAGTACATGGTGGAGTTACCCGAGCACCACCATTGATTTAAGTGATAATATGGTGGCTCAGCAGTAAAGAATCCACCTGCAATGCAGGGGACAAGGTTCAATCCCTGGGTCGAGAAGTTCCCCTGGAGAAGGAAATGGCAACCCACTCCAGTATTCTTGCTTGGGAAATCCCATGGACAGAGGAGTCTAAAAGGTTACAGTCCATGTGGTCACAAAGAGTCGGACACGACATAGCAACTAAACAACAATAGTGACCATTGTACGAACAAACCTAGTAAAGGTTCCAGCTGAGCTATTTAAATTCCTAGATGATGTTTTTAAAGTGCTGCACTCAATATGCCAGCAAATTTGGAAAACTCAGCAATGGCCACTGGACTGAAAAACATCAGTTTTCATTCTAATTCCAAAGAAGGGTAACTCCTAAGAAGGTTCAAACTACAGTACAATTGTGCTCATTTCACATCCTGGTAAGGTATGCTCAAAATCCTCCAAGCAAGGCTTCAACAGTATATGAACCAAGAACTTCCAGAAGTAGAAGCTGGGTTTAGAAAAGGCAGAGGAACCAGAGATCAAATTTCCAACATTTGTTGGATCATGGAGAAAGCAAGGGAATTTCAGAAAAAATGTCTACTTCGGCTTCATTGACTATGCTAAAGCCTTTGACTGTGTGGATCACAAAAAAACTGTGAAAAATTCTTAAAGAGATGGGAGTACCAGGCCCCTTACCTGTCTCCTGAGAAACCTATATACAGGTCAAGAAGCAACAGTTAGAACCAGACACGGAACAACTGACTGGTTTAAAAATGGGAAAGGAGTTCGACAAGGCTGTGTATTGTCACCTTGATTATTTAATTTATATGCAGAGCACATCGTGCAAAATGTGAGGCTTGGGTGATCACAAACTGGAAGTAAGATTGCCGGGAGAAATATCAACAACTTCTGATATGCAGATGACACCACTCTAATGCCAGAAAGGAAAGAGGAACTAAAGCCTCTTGATGAGGATGAAAGAGGAGAGTGAAAAAAGCTGGCTTGAAACTCAATATTAAAAAAACTAAGATCATGGCATCCAGTCCCATTACTGCATGGCAAAGAGAAGGGGCAAAGGTGGAAGCAGTGACAGATTTTCTTTTCCTGGGCTCCAAAATCACTGCAGACAGTGACTGCAAGCACAAAATTAAAAGGTGCTGGCTTCCTGGAAGGAAAGCCATGACAAACCTAGACAGCATATTAAAAAGCAGAGACATCACTTTGCCGACAAAGGTTTGTATAGTCAAAGCTAAGGTTTTTCCATAGTCATGTATGGATGGGCCATAAAGAAGGCTGGGCACCAAAGAATTGATGCTTTTGAACTGTGGTGCTGGAGAAGACTCTTGAGAGTACCCTGAACTGCAAAGAGATCAAACCAGTCAGTCCTAAAGGAAATCAATCCTAAATATTCATTGGAAAAACTGATGCTGAAACTGAAGCTCCAATTCTTTGGCCACCTGATGTGAAGAGCCTACTCACTGGAAAAGCCCCTGTTGCTGGGAAAGATTGAAGGCAAAAGGAGAAGGAGGTGACAGAGGATGAGATGGTTAGATAGCATCACTGACTCAGAGGATATGAATTTGAGCAACTGAGCAGCAACAGTGGCCATTGCTGACATGGGGCATATGTATGGTTATGCACAGCACATGTGTTATAATTTGCTTCCTTGGGGAAGAGTCTCTACTACAAACCCTGCCTTCAGAGCTCATGTCACAATGCTTAACTTCATATTTGCGTGAATCATTATTGGGTTTCCCTGGTGGCTCAGATGGTAAAGAATCTGCCTGCAATGCAGGAGACCTGAGTTCAATCCCTGGGGAAAATTCCCTGGAGAAGGAAATGGCAACCCACTCCATTATTCTTGCCTGAGAAATCCCATGGACAGAGGAGCCTGGTAGGCTACAGTCCATGGTGTCACAAAGAGTCGGACATGACTGACAGACTAACACACTTATTTAATTATTATACAACTACCCTCTACTGTAAGCTTCACAAGGGCAGCGATCCATTTGCTTCGTTTCTGTTCTTCAGCCCAAACCCTTGGAATAGCATCTGGCTCATTCAATTTGCTCAACAAACATTTTTAGAATACTGTATTTTGTTTAATTAAAATGATGGGTGTTTTTATAATTAACATAATGATATTTGAAGCAAATGTTCAACAACAACAAAAAAAACTTGGCACATGATTATATAATCTGAGATCATTATTGTCCCTCTTGATTTCCCTAGACACTGACTGCACTGAAGTTTTATTTCATGTGCTTAGTAAAGTATACTGAGATATGCTATGATTTCTATATGATCATATGCACCTGTACACCCTGATAAAGATCCAGTATATGTGAGTGTATTATACATAGATATGGAAGTGAACTCTGTAAACTATTAATTTAAGTCAGTTGTCTCATGGGCAACTTTGCCCTCCTCCACAAAGGATATTTGGCAATGTGTGGAGACATTTCGATTGTCACAAATCAGGGACGGAAGCTACTGGCTTCTAGAGAGTAGGGGCCAGGAATGTTGCTAACTATCCTCCAATGCACAGGATATCATCTCTCCCTGAAAAATAACTGCTTAACCCCAAATGTTAATAGTTCTGAGACTAAGAAATCCTGACTTAAACCCTGACCTTTAAATTTTAATACAGAAAAGTATAATGCATGTTATTTTCAAGTTAATATGTGTGATGTATATCATTATTCAGGATAAGTAATATGTTGGTTCCTTTTGTTGGAAATGAAATGTTTAGCTTCATCAACTGCAGCAATTCATATAGTCTCAATGTCACCTTTTAAACTGGGAGAAAATGGAGTAAGATTATATTTCTAGCATCTCTCAGAACTAGACTCCTCACGCTGGGTTCTCACTAAGCTCCACGCAGTTCTCCATGGTGTGCAACACCCCTGGTCTTAGCTGCCAGGGTCAGCTATTAGAAGACAGTGAATGTGAACTACTGCCTCAATCCCAAAGCCCCCTCTAGAATCTGCCTCTATAAATCCTCATTCTTGGTGTGTTTAGGTAAGCACTCACTCATCTTCTGCATTACCAGCAAGTATAATTCCCTGGTGTGCCCAGAATGGACAATGTGAAAGATAAAATGGTATTTTCTATTCCCTGGGGGAGACAATCATTTTTATGATGCTCTAAGCTACTCGATTAGTCTTTTACAAGGGAACAGAGTAAGCTGTTCTATGTGTGCCTCAAGCGGAAACTCTTTTAAAACACATTTACCTAAAACACTTTGAAAACTGAATTTGACCATTCCTTCACAGCCTTGGAGGATTTAATAATTTATAGGTCTGCACATTGACCATAGGAATATTTTGTCATTGATGTTTCCATTAAATTATACTTGCTTGAAGTCAGCATGGGGTTGAAATTCTTTCCAGTGAATACTCTGATTTCTTTCACTGGTTTATCAAGGATGTTTATTGACAGTTTATAAGGATAGCATCCTGCCTTTTGACATCATTTTTACAACAAACAATCACAACATTGAGTAAGATTCTTTATGAAAAAAAGAAAAGCTTGCACATCAATAAAAAGTATGTTTTTTATCATAATTCCCTTGATTTTATCCAAGTAGAAAATCTTCTACTCAACTTGTCCTTGAATGCAGTATAAACTCCTTTAGAGAAGCAAGAAATCAGATCCCATCTGGTAACTTACTCCACCCCCTTGATTGAGACCTAATGACCAGGTTGGGGCTCGGTAAGGGGGTAGGTTGGGTTTTCTCAAAGTCTCTGAACTCAGAGAAACAGTTTACATAGAGGTTTTATTTTACATCTTCTTCCTCCCCTAAGTGAAATTATAGGAATGTGATGGTAAATTGAAAACAGTGGGTTTTCAGCTAGATGTTTGATCAGAATTTAGAACATTAAATAGATATTTATTGAGTTATATCATGTGTTTAATTATAAACTCCATGAGAGGGTTAGATACAAAAGGGAATATGTTTTCAGTGTGAGGAATAAAATGATACATATATGACCATTATAAATGATAAATTAGTGTTAAGTAGCTCAGTGATGTAGAGAATAGGTACCATTTCAGCTAGCATTTGAACAAGAGAGGCAGGCAGAACTGGAAGGCAATAATCTTTACGCATGCTAAGTTGCTCCAGTCATGCCTGGCTCTGTGCAACTCCATGGACTGTAGCCTGTAACACTCCTCTGTCCATGGGATTCTCCAGGCAAGGATACTGGAGTGGGTTGCCATTTCCTTCTCCAGGGGATCTTCCTGACCCAGGGGTCGAACTCACATCTCTATATCTCCTGGATTGGCAGGCAGGTTCTTTACCACTGGTGTCACCTGGGAAGCCCAATAATCGTTATAATGGGGACCAAGGCAAAGGAGAGCGAAACCCTAGGTACTGGGACATGGGGAGTCTGACTCTCTAGAGTCTTACTGACCAACAGAAATTTAATACATGCCACATACATGATTTTACATTTCCTAGCAACCATATTGTAAAAAATAAAATAGATAAAATTCATTTTAATATTTAGCCCAATATATCCAAAATAGTATTATTTTAACAAAAATGAATATAAAATTATCAGAGATATTTTACATTATTTTTATATTATTTCTGAAATTCAGTGTATATTTTTAAATTATACATGGAAATTATAAATTGAATGTATATAAATCTCCCAGGCTCTTGTCAGATTTACAGCTCAAGGAGTGTTTTCTCAGGGACCTGGGAACCATCTCTTTGAAAGGAAACATCAAAGGGGAGCTAGCACCCCATCTCCAGCCTCTGTGGGAGAACAGCAGACTCGCTCTGGTGGACACCAATCAGCACTTCTCAACTTCGACTGGTCACATTTCAAGAGCTCAGCAGTGAACAAAGACTATGGGGAGTCAGGAACAAACTGAACAATGAAGAGAAGCAATGTGCATTTCTCCTCTGTGGATACTTTCTGCACTGGAATGTAGTAAATGGGCAAAGGGATGCATGACTGCTTTTGTATTGTATTCTTTCGGGCTATGTGTCCAATGGTGCAGCTTGCAGGAAGGCTACTGGATAATACACTGGACCACCGTCCCTCTTGTCTGTGAATGGAGTTTACCCTCAGGCAATAAAGATCTACATGTTCTTGTATCCAGTGGAGAGAGGTCATGGGGAGAAGGGACTGTCTTAGCCATTTCAGTGTTTAGCACTAGAGGCATTCTAGTGAATTTTGGCACAATAAATGATGATGGAGATCTAGAAATAGGATATAGAATTAAGAACACAGAAGGTTGAAGACTGGTATGAAATATTTACATTCATGCATTTGTGTGTTACAGAACTTATAATCAGATGTAAGATATGCAACTGACACACAAGGAATATGAGCAGTAATATTTGAAAATCAATAAACACCTGACCTAGACAGCCTATGGATATAAATGTTAATATTTGAAAATTAATGAACCCTTGATTTAGACAGCCTTAACACTCTCTTCAGTTTCATTAAACTTTAGACAGATTTCTTCCTGACTTTAGGCTCTGACTTGCTTATTCTTAGAGCGTTCACTTAGAAAACTTGCAATTGTAAATTTCTCCCCTGCACCTTTGGAATGTATATAAATCTCCCGCGCTCTTGTCAGATTTACAGCTCAGGGAGTGTTTTCTCAGGGACCTGGGAACCATCTCTTTGAAAGGAAACATCAAAGGGGAGCTAGCACCCCATCTCCAGCCTCTGTGAGAGAACAACAGACTCGCTCTGGTGGACACCAATCAGCAAATGCAAAGGCCTAATCACAGGGAAAACCATTTGCAAACTCAGGAATAATCCTGATGTACTCAACACATCCCATTAACCTGCCTCCCCCTTAATGTCCTCCAGGACATTTCCACTTACTCACCCCAGCACTTAAAATCCCTCTGACCTTTTGTATCAGGGAAGTTGAATTCAGTCTCTCTCCTCTATTACAAAAGTCTAAATAAAGTCTTCCCTCCCATACAACTTGTGCTTTGACAACATATCAATGTACAGTTTTCCTAGTTCTAAAACCTGGTTGGCTACAGTCCATGGGGCTGCAAAAGAGTCGGTCACAGCTTAGCTCCTATACAACAACAACAAAAACAATAAACAGGACATGTGGAATAAAGAGAAAAATGAAGATGGAGAACTTATAATGGAGCCAAGCAAACTGCCTTGGAACATCTAGAAAAAGTGGCCCAAGGGTGGGGAACCAGGTATTTACGGAGAAAAGATGGGGTAAGATTTAGTGAGATAATGTAGGACAACAGTGTTTATGTGGGGGGAATATGAATTAACAAATATTCCCTGGAAGTGTACAATCCTATCTATAAATTGAGATGGTCTGGGCATATCACTCATTTTTATCTGTCTACTCAGGATGTCTCAACTTCCCATGGAGGTCCTTCATCACATACAATACTCTATCATCTGGCAAGTGACTTTCTCATCTGGCAAGTGAGATGGTCTGGGCATATCACTCATTTTTATCTGTCTAGCCAGGAGGTCTCAACTTCCCATGGAGGTCCTTCGTCATATACAATACTCTATCATCTGGCAAGTGACTTTCTCATTATGTTCCTTTTTACTTTGAGTACTCGGTGTCTTCTTGGCTTTCCTGACTCTGTGAATTCTCACCTGGACTTCAGAGGTTAACCTGTAAAGTTATCCTGGGTTAACCTGCTTCATAGGTCAGGGGCCATCATCAGCCTTATCTTCTGAATTGTCCTAACTGTCTAGGGAATTTATTCTTGTCCCAGGTATGTGCTAAACAGGAGGTAGAGATACAAAGGATATCTCTAAAAGTTTAAAATATGTATCACTTATGGGTGTCAGAATGCTATTTTGGACGAATAGATCATTAGCTTGTGGAGGCTGGCATTTAGAAATGTTTTACAGTCAAACATCTGATCAGAACATTTATGAGTAGTGTGCACATAAATTCTTTAGCAAATTATATCTATAAATGCAAATAAAAACATCTTGGAAGAATACTTTCCATCATTAATCATAAATATGTTGCTCCTTACAGTTATGAATTCAGAAAAGCAAGCAGAGTTGTATATAACAACAGATTTTAAAACACTGTTAGGTGAAATATAAGATATGCAAATTAAGATACTTAGCCTAGCCAAACAATAAAGTCATTGAAACTAGCAAAAGCATAAACAGATATCATTAGAAACTAATTTTATTTTCCAAATCTTCAGCATAGAAATTTAAGATTATTTATATGAACCAACAATCACAAGATGTACATTTCAAAAAAAAAAATCAGCATATATAACAAAAGCTGTGTAACATGGAGTCCATTTTCTTTTCTTGAAAGTTGCCTCAGTACTTCTTATATGCATTAATATTAAAATAGAAACTAAAGTTTTTACGTAAAGTCAAGAATCTCCAGATTGGTTGTTAGTGGGTGCTACAGATTATAATGGAATGGAATATCTAAAATCTTTTTACAGATCTTTCATGCTTCTTTCATCAAGTGAGTTTAGAACTTTTCAGTTTCAGCAAATATACCCTAGAATTCTATGAATCACAAGAATATTGGACACAACTTGGCATTTTATGAAAGAAGAGATATATTCTCCAGCTTTATGAAAAAACCAATGCATCTTCTCTGGAACTCAGGTTTTTTTTTTTTTTTTTTTTTTTTTAAAACAAAAGAAGAAACAGATGGGAGAAGAACATGGGATTTTTTTTTTCTTTTAGTATATATCAATGCTGAGTGCACATATATTTAAAATTAATGCTACATATTACTGAAATACATTTTATGTCTATTTCCCTACTCCCAACAAAATATTTTCCATGTGCTTGTGGTCATTTTTCCTCTTCCAAACATTCTTCTCTTTTTCGATTAAAGTACAGATTTAAACACAAAGTTACAACACAGTATTCACCATGTGAATTACTATGATCTTTAAAACTTATCATTTCTAAAATAACCCATCAAATCATGCAAACTAATAAGAATGATAGAAAGATAAGTACTTGCCAGTATTTACAACTGAAACCTGCTTAAGAATATGTTTCTTTAAGTCAGGTCATTTTAAGTGTTCATAACAAACCTGTATGAAAAAATAAATTAGGAAGAGAAATGCAAATCAAAATGACAACAAAATAACTTCAATATAAGAGGAGACAGTACTTGAACCCTAAGACAAATACATTTCTGAATTGATCCCAATTGACCTCTGAATTGACCCCAAATCCTGTTCAATTTTTTTGCTTAGACTTGTCCTATTATTTCTTCAAGAATTTAATATTGCTAGTGCTTTAGTTTCTTTCCAAAGTGAGAATTATCTGAAGAAAAATGGGAGCATTTGACAGAGTGCATTGATTTTTCATCATCTGCACATTTGCTGATATACCCTATCGGCTTATAGGGGGGAAAAACAGTTAAATTATTGCAAACCAGAGATGAGCTTATGAAAAACTAGAGAGAGGTTCCAACAAAAACTCAGAGCCATTACATTATTGACTCCATGGTCTGTCTTAATGAACTGTGTAAACTGCCCTCTGTTACAAATGCTGCTAGTTTACCTAATTTCACATTGTTTTCTCCTTTAAATGTTTCAAACAATGAAGTCACAGAATAATCTGAATCTCTATTGATTGCCATCTCTGGAGCAATATCCAAGTCCCCACTGGTAGCTGGTCTAAAACATTTTTTACTCTGTATATTTAAATAACAAAATAGAGGTGGCCAGGAAAGGTGAGAAGTGTTTTACTCTTCCTCAGGACAAAAAAAAAAAAAATCATAGAATTTGTTTCACAAAAATATCAAATGTATTTTTCATTTCCAACTAAGAATGACAAATGTGACTCATGCTATCTTTATTAAAGCTGTTATGAGTCTCAGGACTCATACTTTGCCTTAGTTTTTCAATGATCAGAATATTTTTCCCCAAGATGAACTCTAAGCGGACCCAGCATTCAGCACTTCTTGAAAAGCATTAGTCATTCTTCTCAGTGTTAGTCACGTCTGCACCCTATGAAAGAATACTAACCCAGTGCACCTTTGAAGGGAAACCCCTAAAATCTACTGGGAGGAAACTGCCAGATGATGCTCTGGATTAAATAAATCATAATGACAACGCGGGTTGTTTCGTACTTGACTATCCATTCAAAGTCAGTTTTAAGCAATTCTCATCTTGCATTACGTTGGTCCTCTCCTCTCTTAAAGACATCTATGCTTCCTAGGCTTGATTAAGTGTGGGCACAGTGAGGCTATTTTATTAAAGTGTTAAAACATATGGATGTTGCCACTGTGTGCTTAAACAGTAGACTATTTCATCAACTAAAAGGTGAAATGCTTGCTTTCACAGGACTAAGCTCAATAATGTATTCAAAATCACTGACAGTAGACTTCCCCAGTGGTCCAGAGAGGGTAGAGTTTTACTACCTATACACTGACCTGAGCCTCTGTTCACAAGGCAATATAAACGATCATTTTTCTTAACTGAGCACTTGAAAACAGACTTTTTTCTTCTGGTGTGTGTATGGGAGATGGGTAGGGTATAAAGATTGGAATTAATTTTTACTGAGTCCCTGCAAAGAGCCAGGCACTGCCATGGACCGAAAGTGTCACATTGGTTTTGCACAGTAGGGACGCTGTATCCTTATAACATCCCCATGAAGAAAACATTTATTTTTACAGATAAGGAGACTGAGGTACAGATGGGGGATGACTATCCCGCCCTATACCCATACCTTTTAAACAGAACTCTAGAATTCCAATGTGACCTGCGGACCCAGGCTGCAACTGACGTTGAAATTGTATTTCCATGATCAAAGAGTTCAATTCCAATAGTTCCTTTTTCAAGAATACTGCTAATGAGGTTTACCATTACAAAGATTATTCCTCACATCAATCATAGACATTTCTTAAATTTTATTTTAATTGGAGGAAAATTGCCTTACAATGGTTGTGTTGGTCTCTGCTGAACAATAATGCATATCAGCCATAATTATACACATATAATCACAGACTGTTTAAAAAAAAAAAAAAAAACATTTCTCAGGTTCAGCTTGACAGAATTGTTTCTCATCCACAGGCCAACACAACACTCCACCAAAGTCACATGCCATCTTTTTTGGGGGGCTCAGTCTTACATGTCCGTCTTTCACACTCAGAGTAAGTGAGTCAGAGGAATTTAAACCTACCAACTAAAGCGAGTCAGAATATAAAACAGACTGATGCCCTTGAGTATGTTTCTATTGGGAAAATCAGAATTCTGGCTTCTTGTTTTATTCCATTTCTGTATGACTAACCACTGAAAACTTCTGTTTGGAGCTTCACATTCATTAATTTTTTTATCCTACAACATCCAGCCTTTGGAATTTTTCTTCCCTATTGTTACTTTCCCCAATCACCTACTGTATAAATCCTGGAGAAATGCCTGGCTCTTCTTTCTTCATTCCCCTTACCCAAGGGGTCAGTAAGTTCTGCAGATTCTGCATTTGAATTGTCCCTCCTCTCTCTCCTTGTGTTTCTCACTGGTCAAAACAATTCTTATGTCCTAATTCCTTCATTAACTTCCCACGTCTTAGGCTCCTATCGCTGGTCTGTCTTAAGCTGTTTCAGGTAACGATCCTTTTGCCTTGTCCCTCTTCTGCTTGCTTAACTTTCAAAGTGAGTTCCTTCCTGATGCCCAGCATTAGTCTCATGCAAGTCCCGTACTCTGCCTTATCCAGCCTGTAAAGCACAGGTATTCTCACTGTTCCCTCTGTTGGCCACGTCTCTCCCCACAGAAAAACTACACACCTTCCCTTCACAGGATTCAACAACATTACTTTAAGAGAGGCCATAACATGATAATCTAAGCAACTTTATCCAGCATTATGCTGAACTAAGAAGATAACAGGTATGCGAAAATTAAACAGAAGAGTGAACTTTCTCAATGTTTATTAAATAGTGTTCAGGATTTTTTCTTCTTAGAAGAATCAAAAGGATATAATTAACTAATATAAGTTATGTACAAGTTATTCATATTCTCTATTTTAAAACAACTATACTTGCAGGAAAAACCCATTTAGGCTGCACTGTTTAAAGGATATGAATGACTTTTCAGTAAGAATGGCAAAGCAATTGCTTTAATAAGAATTTTTCATTTTTAAAAAAACTTATCCTCCATCAACACCTTGTTATATGTGTGAAGTTCATCACTTTGTTATCAATAACCTCATTTTTTTCTTTTTCTTTTTTAGAATTCTTTTATTCTATTACCGATTTCTTACTTCAGGCGCCATGCTCTACTTTATTTCCACTGAACTTCTTTCAGGCATGCATTAGTTTCTTGTGGCTGCTGTAACAAACTGCAAAATAATCTTCTTTTTTTCTGCTTCTTTATTTGTGCTGTGCCCCAGTGTCTTTAAGAATTGCCTGACACGTTATGAATGTTAACTAGTATTTGCCCAATGTATAAATAGGTTGTGCGTGTGTGCTAAGCCACTTCAGTCATGTCCGACTCTTTGTGACCCTATGGACTATAGCCCACCAGGCTCCTCTGTCCATGGAATTTTCCAGGCAAGGATACTAGAATGGGTTGCCACACCCACCTCCAGGGAATCTTTCCACCCAGGGATCAAACCCATGTCTTTTATGTCTCTTGAATTGGCAGACAGGTTCTTTACCACTAACGCCACCTGTCTTATCTTCATTTTTATCATGATGCATGCATTTTCCCCCAAGGAATTATAGGTAGCCAACTACTGAATGCATTGCCTTTAAAACGGTGAGCCCTCTGTCTCTAAAACGACTCATGTAAATGCTTAATGATCAACCAAGGAAGAGGTTACTACAGAGAGTTTTTAT
Source organism: Muntiacus reevesi (assembly GCF_963930625.1). Taxonomy (NCBI): domain Eukaryota; kingdom Metazoa; phylum Chordata; class Mammalia; order Artiodactyla; family Cervidae; genus Muntiacus; species Muntiacus reevesi. Next base: position 217,085,833 of record NC_089250.1, on the reverse strand, counting down.
ATTGGGAATCAAAGTAGACCAAATGATTTCTCAGCTCACCTTCAAACCTGATCCTATAGTCCTCTATGTACTGATGGAATTGACTTCATTCACATTCAAACATGGACCCATGAATGGAGCATTCATTTTTCAATCTTTTTTTCCCATCTACTCCCATCTACTGTTTTGGTGCCAAGTGTCACATATTTGTTTTCTGGGGATACAGCCACAAATTGCCACAAATTTAGGGGTTTAAAAAAACCACAGAAATTTATGCTCTCACAATTCTGGATGCCAGAAGTCTGAAATCAATGTCACTAGATTAAAATCAAGTTGCCTGCTACCTTCAGTTCCTGGTGGCAGCGAGCATTCCTTCATTTGTGGTCACATCCCTCCACTCTCAATCCCCATGGTTCCAAAACCTTTTCCACTGGGTGTGCCTTTTTCTCTTTTGTCTATATCAAACCTCCTTCTGTATCTCTCTTATAAGAACACTTGTGATAGCATTTAGGGCTCACACTGATAATGCAGAATAGTTATCCCATCTCAAGATCCGTAACTTAATCACACCTGAAAAGACCTCTTCTACCTATAAAGTAACATTTATAGAGTTTGATATCTTTGGGTGACCATTAATCAGTCTCCTAAAGGCATAAAGAAGAGTAGTGTAAGCCATTATTTCTTAACTGTTACTTCAGCTAGGGACAACTTTGGAGTCAGAAATTTCTATGGACCTGCAATTCAGATATAACCATTAGGTGGTATTAAGAGTCAGACTCTCTCAAGTTCTTCTGTACCAAAGAAGAAAGAGTTTTAGAAAACATTTTGCTTATAAAATTTTAGTGTTGATGAAAATGGTGATTTAAAATATAATTTAAAAAGTTGTAAGTAAAAGCACTGCAGGCATCCTCTGTGGAAAGCACTTCATTGATGGGTATGTTTAGTTAAAGTACTTTAAAAGGGTGGGCTTCTCAGGCAGCACTGCTGGTAAACAGCTTGCCTGCCAAAGAGACACGGGTTCAACCCCTGGGTCACAAAGACCCCCTAGTGGAGGGCATGGCAACCCACTCTGGTATTCATGCCTGGAGAATCCCATGGACAGAGGAGCCTGGTGGACTACAGTCCTTGGGGTTGCAAAGACTCCGGACATGAGTGAAGCAACTTAGCATGCACACATTTTAAAGGGTAGAACATAAAAAGCGGACCTACATGAGAGACAGAGAACAGACTTGTGGTTGTCAGGTTGGGAACGGGGAGACAGAAAAAAATGGGTGAAGAGGGTCAAAAGGTACAAACTTCCAGTTATAAAATAAGTAAGTTTCATAGTGACTTCAGTTTATAATCTGTATTGCATATTTGAAAGTTAGTAAAAAAGTAGATCTTAAAAGTCCTCATCATAAGAAAAAAGTTAAAAGTATGTATGGTGACAGATGTTAACAGACATTGTGGTGATAACTTTGCAATATCTACAAATATCAAACCAATATGTTGTACACTCCAAAATAATACAAGTGATATGTCAGTTATACCTATCTATGTGGAGACTATTCACATGCAAAAACTTCACAAAAGTTAAAAAGGAATGTGAGAGGAAAAGGTATATTAGAAGAAACTAGAAGGCAGGGAGGAGAAAAATCTTCAATCCTGGGATGGGATTTTATGGAGATATATCAATAAAATGAGTTTTCCTAACTACCTACAAGCAGAAGTAGGAAATTCTCATTATACTTTCATTTAAACTTTTTAAAGAAAATGTGATAGTAGAAGTCATGTTTATGATATTTAAGGGAGTGTGTGGGTCACAATAAACTGTGGAAAATTCTGAAAGAGATGGGAATACCAGACCACCTGACCTGCCTCTTGAGAAACCTGTATGCAGGTCAGGAAGCAACAGTTAGAACTGGACATGGAACAACAGACTGGTTCCAAATAGGAATAGGAGTATGTCAAGGCTGTATATTGTCACCCTGCTTATTTAACTTCTATGCAGAGTACATCATGAGAAACACTGGTCTGGAGGAAGCACAAGCTGGAATCAAGATTGCTGGGAGAAATATCAATAACCTCAGATATGCAGATGACACCAACCTTATGGCAGAAAGTGAAGAAGAACTAAAGAGGCTCTTGATGTAAGTGAAAGAGGAGAGTGAAAGAGTTGGCTTAAAACTCAACATTCAGAAAACCAAGATCATGGCATCCGGTCCCATCACTTCATGGGAAATAGATGGGGAAACAGTGGAAACAGTGGCTGACTTTATTTTGGGGGGCTCCAAAATCAGCTCAGATGGTGACTGCAGCCATGAAATTAAGACTCTTGCTCCTTGGAAGGAAAGTTATGACCAATCTAGACAGCATATTAAAAAGCAGGGACATTACTTTGCCATCAAAGGTCTATCTAGTCAAGGCCATGGTTTTTCAAGTAGTCATGTATGGATGTGAGAGTTGAACTATAAAGAAAGCTGAGCACCAAAGAATTGATGCTTTTGAACTGTGGTGTTGGAGAAGACCCTTAAGAGTCCCTTGGACTGCAAGGAGATCCAACCAGTCCATCCTAAAGGAAATCAGTCCTGAATATTCATTGGAAGGACTGATGTTGAACTTGAAACTCCAATACTTTGGCCACCTGATGCAAAGAGCTGACTTATTGGAAAAGTCCCTAATGCTGGGAAAGATTGAAGGCAGGAGGAGAAGGGGGCAACAGAGGATGAGATGGTTGGATGACATCACTGACTCAATGGACATGAGTTTGAATAAACACCAGAAGTTGGTGATGGACAGGGAGGCCTGGCGTGCTGCAGTCCATGGGGTCACAAAGAGTCAAGACACGACTGAGCAACTGAACTGAACTAAAGGAAGTACAGGGCCTCAGATTCTCCATTTTCTGATAGCTTTTTAACTCTCTTTTCCTTCTAGTCTCCTGTGAGATTGGCAGTCATTTCAGTTTGGAAGGATTTCTTTCCTACACAACTTGGAAGTATTTCAAGAGCTGTATTTGATAGTAATGCAGTGCTTTCTTGGCTGATGTTGATTGAAATAATACACTTCAAAAAGGCATAAAAATTTAAGAAGTATTTTAAACTTCAAAACTATTTCCATTTAATTTTAGTTTGAAAGTTTAAAGTAGCTCTTATGTTATAAGAATTCTTTCACCTACCATCAACTAATATCAGAAAAAAGAAGCATTCACTTACACAGAATTTTATACCTGGAATAAAGAGTGAGAAAGACTGAGCCAGCACATCTTAAATAATCAATGTTGTGTTAGTATTCGGATACATTACATTAGTTCTAATTTTAATAAAAGGATAAATAATCTCATTCATTGTAACTATACAGTGAAAGTGAAAGTCACTCAATCATGTCCAACTCTTTGCGACCCCATGGGCTATACAGTCCATGAATTCTTCAGGCTAGAATACTGGAGTGAGTAGCTGTTCACTTCTTTACCAGCTGAGCCACCAAGGAAGCCCAAGAATGCTGGCATGGTTAGCCTATCCCTCCTCCAGCAGATCTTCCCCACTCAGGAACTGAACCAGGGTCTCCTGCATTGCAGGCAGATTCTTTACCAACTGAGCCACCAGGGAAGCCCCTATTGTAACTATACACACCATTAATCTTGGTTGGCTACAATAATAAAAATTATTCTAACACTTTTTTTCCATCTACTAAAAGATATAATCTGTTGAAAATGTCACTGTACATATGAATCTCTGATATTTTCTCCTAATTTTCCTCTTCTGTTATTAAAATCTTAATCCTTGATTACTGTGATTTCTCTGTCCCATACCCCTGTTCCCTCTGTCATTTAACATCCCACTTCAACAGTTTAATTCCCCAATCAGGAAGTACTGTTATTGGTCAAAATACTGCCAATGTCTTTATTATTGGACAATAATCATTTGTATAGCCATGCATACTTTTAATCCCCTCCTTCTTTCATGTATTTAGGAAATATCTAATGAACATGCTGCAGGCTTTGGACTTAATGCTGAGGACATAGAGATAAAACAGAAGGGAAGATCATAACCTAGTGGCTGGGGAGAATCATCAACATGAGGTCTCGAACCTCAGCACTCCTGCCATGTGGGACCAGTCAACGCTTTGCTGGGGGAGGCTGTTCTGAGCATCACAGGACTTTTATCACTCTTCCTGGCCTACACCCACTGGATGCAGGAGCATCGCCCCATTGTGGCAACTAAAATGTATCCAGGCTTTGCTAAATGTACCCTATGGAGAAAGATGGTCCCCAGCTAAGAACTACAGTTATACACCAATGTGTCAGACTCAAATAACACACACCCTAAGGTCAGAATTTGAGAAAAGATCAGAGAGGGCTATATAGAAAAGGTGGGTTTTGAGTCAAATCTTAAAGAATACACATTAATTAGCCAGTTTTATGTTGTCTCCAGAAAATTCTAAGTAAGGAAAATATTACACACAAAGGAGAGAAAGGAGCTTCTGCAAGATTAATGTGCAGACAGGACAGAGGAATCATGAAACACAGGTGCTTTGAAAAGTTAAAAGAAGTAAATGGCAAGTAGTCAGGCTGAAACTGGGCTTCTCAGGTGGCTCAGTGGTAAAGAATTCGCTTCCAATGCAGGAGACATGGGTTCAATCCCTGGGTCAGAAAGATCCCCTGGAGAAGGAAATGGCAACCCACTCTAGTATTCTTGCCTGGAAAATCCCATGGACAGATGGCCCTGGTGGGCTACAGTCCATGGGGTCACACAGAGTCAGACACAACTGAGCATGAAGCATTATTGTAAGGCTGAATCTATAGGGAAATGTCAGATCACAAAAGACTAGGTAATGTCAATGCTTCGAACTTTATCTTACTTAAAAAACAAACAGCTGTTGCAGCATGATGGGAGAATTGGATTTTGAAGAGATTCCTTTGTATCCTCGTTAGAGTATAAGATCTCTATAGACAATCATGTGTTGTATGCTTCTCCCTTTTCAAATGTGACATGCAACAGAATTATACATATTCAATAAGTATGGGTTGAATTAATACTAACAATAATGTCATTATTGTGTTTATTACACTCTCACTGTGTGTGTGGTACTCTCTAGATGTTTACATAAATGACAAAGCTGAGGCGCATACCTGCGATGGGAAGGATCCTGGAAGAAAGGAAAAATGACTAGAAGGTACTGAATTATTACACATTTTAGAAATAACCATAAAGGAAAAGCAACACTAGCAAATGCTAAAAGCCAAAGAATATCAAGATACCCATCTATCCATTTGGTGGCAAACGCACGCTCAGTCTCATTCTATTTACCTAGTGCTCTGTTTTTGGAGAAGGCAATGGCACCCCACTCCAGTACTCTTGCCTGGAAAATTCCATGGACAGAGGAGCCTGGTGGGCTGCAGTCCAGGGGTCTCTAAGTGTCGGACACGACTGAGCGACTTCACTTTCACTTTTCACTTTCACACATTGGAGAAGGAAATGGCAACCCACTCCAGTGTTCTTGCCTGGAGAATCCCAGGGACGGGGGAGCCTGGTGGGCTGCCGTCTATGGGGTCGCACAGAGTCGGACACGACTGAGCGACTTCACTTTCACTTTTCACTTTCACACATTGGAGAAGGAAATGGCAACCCACTCCAGTGTTCTTGCCTGGAGAATCCCAGGGACGGGGGAGCCTGGTGGGCTGCCGTCTATGGGGTCGCACAGAGTCGGACACGACTGAAGCGACTTAAGTAGTAGCAGCAGCAGCAGCAGCAGCAGCAGTGCTCTTTTTTAATATGACGCTGCCCCCCAGGTGGCGCTAGTGGAAAAGAACCCGCCTCCCAATGCAGGAGACATAAGAGATGTGGGTTCAATCCGTGGGTGGGGAAGATCCCCTGGAGGAGAGCAGGGCAAACCACTCCAGTATTCTTGCCTGGAGAGCATCCCATGGAACAGGGAGCCTTTGCAGGTTATGATGCATGGGGCTGCAAAGAGTTGGATAATCCTGAAGCGACTTAGCACACACACATGCCCCTCTTATATCATAGTTTCCCTCTGTTAAACTCTCTCTTAGTTAGGGCTTCATTTAGTTCTTTAATTTTTCTGTTTATAAAAGTTCAAAAAAGATAAAAAGGTACAAAAATAAAAGCCTGGAATTCCTACCACCCAGAAACAATCACTGTCAACAAAAATTCAATGAACTATCAAGTTAAGAAAAAAAAACAGGAATTTTATTCAAGCCCAACTGAGGCTCATAGCCTGGGAAGCAGATTTTCAGAAAGCTCTGAGAACAGGCCCACCTGTTAGAAGTCTAAGGCATAGTCACACACATTTTAAGACAAAGGATCATACATCAAAATGACATCTTGATATTTTACATAAAGGTCACCAAAGATACATAGTCCAGGTAAGCATACACAAAGTGAGCAGCAAGTCACCATGACCCTTTACAGAGCTGAGAAAGAACATTATTATTTTTAAGAAGTTACATTGCTAGCATCAGAAGAAAGAAAAAAAATATTTTTATGGTTGAGCAGGCACTCTCATCTTTGAGGGACTCTGGTTAACATATAAAGCAGATGCACACTGCACATTAGGGAGGGGGAAGGCCCAAAGAAACACACAGAGAGAATTTCATGGTTAATTTTTTTTCCCTGTCCTATCTTAAAATATAAATTTTGCTTCATCATCACTACCAATGTTTTCAGTGAGTATTCTTCACATCTCTCTGTGAGTGTCACCACACGGCTTAGTAATTCTCAGGAAAATGCAAATCAAAACCACAATGAGCTATCACCTCACACCTGTCAGAATGACAATCATAAAGACAACAAATAGCAAATGTTGCTGAGGTGGTGGAGAAAAAGAAACCCTCACACCTGCTGGGAATGTAAACTGGTACAACCACTGAAGAAAGCAGCATAAAGAGTCCTCAAAAAATTAAAAATAGAACTACCGTAAGATCCAGCAGTTGCACACCGGGGTAGTGATCTGAAGAAAATAAAAACCCAATTCAAAGAGATATATGTGTTCATCACAACATTATTTAAAATAGCCAGGATATGGAAGCAACCTAAATGTCCACCAACAGAAATAAGGAACATGCGATATGTACATACACTGGGATACCACTCAGTCATTAAAAGAAGAAATCGTGCCACTTGCAACAACATGGACAGGTCTAGAGGGTATCAGGCCAAGTGAAACAGCTCATGCAGAGAAGACAAATCCCATATTTTTAAGCAAATATTAGTACCAACCTTGTCTTCCTTGCTTAATTTCAGCATGAGTAAATGAGATAACCTTTGAAAGTTGCTTAAGCAATATAAATGATCATTAAGACCCGTGGTTAAAATGGACATGGAAATATATATCCTATACAATGTGGCATATATTTATATTCTATCAAATCCTTCTTAAGAACACTCCCAATGTTCCTGTAAACATTAGTTTATTGGCTTGATCTCAGAATAAATACAGGAATATTTTATTGCACTTTGATGTATAGTGCTTTGCAGACATTGCACTTTTTACAAATTGAAGGCTTGTGGCAGCCCTGTGTCAAGCAAGTTTGTCATCATCATTTTTCCAACATTTGCTCACTTCATGTCTCTGTCAAACCCGGGTAACTATCTCAATATTTCAAACATTTTCATTATCATTGTATTTAAAATGGTGATCTGTGATCTTTGATGTCACTATCATAATTGTTTGGGGGGTACCATGAACTGTGCCTTTGTAAGACACAAACCTAACTGATAAATGTTGTGTGTGTTCTTACTGCTCCACTGACTGGCCATTCCTTGTCTCTTGTCCTCTCCTCAGGCCTCCCTAGTCCCTGGAACACAAGAACATGAAATCAGGCTAATTAATAACCCTACAGTTACCTCTAAGTGTCCAAGTGAAAGAAGAGTCACATGTCTCTCACTTACAGCCAAAAACTAGAAATGATTAAGCTGAATGAGAAAGGCATGTTGAATGCCAAGATAGGCTGAAAGTTAGGCCTCTTGCACCAGTTAGCCAAGTTGTGAAAGCAAATATATGTTCTTAAAGGAAATTAAGAGTTAGTGGCTCAGTTCTGTCTAATTCTGCAACACCATGGACTGTAGCCCACCAGGCTCCTCTGTCCATGGGATTCTCCACACAAGAATACTGAAGTGGGTTGCCATTCCCTTCTCCAGGGGAACTTCTCAACCCAGGGATGGAACCTGGGTCTTCTGCATTGCAAGCAGATTCTTTACTGTCTGAGCCACCAGGGAAGCAACATCTCTGAGATATGCCTATAGATGGAATTGAGATTTTGTCCAAGTATATACGGAGTGCACTTGACTACATGAAAAGGCAAGTGTTTGCTATCAAATGTTTTAGACATTTGAAGTATCTTTGTCTCTCTCCAAAACAAATGCAGAGACCTAAAAGTAAAAGTGCTAATTATCTAAAAAGCTTTGTAAAGTTGTTGAAAACACAGAGGTTTTTTATCTTCAACAAAAATTAAATAGTTGAAACTTAACTCTGTGGAGTTTTAGAAGAATTTCATGCACATGGCATTTAGAAGTAAGTCAAGCATGTACAGACTTTATACCAAAAACTCTCATGCTGCTGGTAAGAACATTGTGACCAGGGATTTTGTCCTTTGTTTACAGATTTTATGTCCGTTTTTCAGATGAGAAACTTTAATGATGAAAGTGCGCAGTCAATGAGCCAACTGTGTCCCTCTGCAGTTTCATTCTATTTTGACAGTTCATTTCATTTCTCCAATTTAAAAAGGAAATTCTGAATCTTATTTCTGTGTTACAGACTGTACGTCCTCACATCCAACATGATGCCATTTGTGATTTTAATGAGACACATTCCCAATGCCTTCCTTTAAGTCACTGATATCTATTCTCAAATAACACTAGTCCCCTGCTGAATGGTAACAGAATTTGTTTTTTCTTACTCAGGTGACAAGTATCTGAACGAAAACATAGTGAATAGTTACTTCATACTTCTCTGGTCCACAAAGTGCTGTAAACTGACCAACCATTTCTGCAAAATGAATTAGTTTTACTTCTCATCCTTTTCTACCACTGCATGGGATCCTTTCCAAGATTCTCAATACCAGTGGTGGTATTTATTTTAACAAAAGGGAAAACCTGTTTTAGCATTAAATTTAGTAGTTATGTTAATAAGTCTGGATGAAAAGTTCTCCCACTGACTTAATAAATACTCCTTCCCTTTGTCTTTTCCTTTTTGTCTGGAATCCTAAATTCCTTTTTATCCAGATTTTCACACATCCTGGGTTCCAATTACGTGCCAACTCTTACAAGCCTGAAGTCTCTGTGGGCATATGCATGAAAATATATCCATCCATGTATTTCTTTTAGTATTTTTTGTTATTAAAATGTATTAGTCTTACTGCTTTGTTCAGGTGTTAATTTACATAGCATGAAATACAAATTCAGAGGCATAATTACCAACATTCTGCCTTGAAGATATAAAATTTTCAATAGCGCATTCATAGAGTATCTAATTTTAAGGAAAACAAACTTCTTTTTGGACACCGCCACACAAAATTGTTGGAAGTGTATTCCCCTGTAACTCAATGATGTATTGATATTATACAATGTAACTTCATTAGGCTTTAATTAAATAATATTGCATCATGGTTACAATAAATGATAATATTGGCAAAGCATGGCAAACCATTCTTTAGAACTGTGATTCACTGTCTATTAAGAGCCCTCATTATTAAGAGCTCTATTAAGAGCACCACTATTAAGAGCCCTCCAGTAGTCATGTATGGATGTGAGAGTTGGACTATAAGGAAAGCTGAGTGCCAAAGAATTGATACTTTTGAACTGTGGTGTTGGAGAAGACTCCTGAGAGTCCCTTGGACTGCAAGGAGATCCAACTGTTAGGGGAAGCACACTGACTGAAACGGCCCACCCTGGCCAGGCACCATAGTAGCCATTTGCATGAGTTGTTTTATGATAGGAGGTCCTGCTAAGGAACATGGAACTAATAAGCCACCACCAACCGGAAGAGTGCAGGAAAGGTCAAAAGGAGACACCACACGTCCGACCATCTCCCAGAATCCTTCTCACTGACATCCATCTCGGCTGAGCAATGCATGTGCCACCAGGAAGGACCCTGAGTCAGAATGACTGGTCAGAGACAACCTGGAAACTAATCCCATCACCGTAAAACCCGAGACTGTGAGCCATGTGACAGAGCAGTTCTCCTGGGTTCCCTGACCCTCCTGCTCTCCACCCGGGTGCCCTTTCCCAATAAAATCTCTTGGTTTGTCAGCGCATGTGTCTCGTTGGACAATTCATTTCCGAGTGTTAGGCAAGAGCCCAGTTTCTGGCCCTGGAAGCGGTCCCCCTTCCTGCAACACTATTGCACCTTTTATTAATCATGTTTTCTGTATTTCATGATACTTTGACATCTGGGGCCTTGCTGACACTGGTAAAGACATTCCTCTAGGATTTACTAATTCCTAGAAACAGCAACAACACTACCAAACTCTACCTTTCGTTTGCAAACCAACCATTGCAAAGCCCATCCTCCTCCTTCGTGTGGCTCTCACAGTGCACTCACATTCAGGCCAGGATTCCCCTGACATCATCACCCCAAGACTAGGCAACAGACAACTAGGGGTGTTACAGGGAATAATGGAGTTCATGTTGAATCTGTTTCTCTAACTTTTGCTTCCCATTGCTTTTGTTCATTAAAAGGACATTGTTTATACAGAAAGGCCTGCCTCAGGGAACCCTGCCCCTCTGACTGAATGTTAAACCAAAGGGTCTTTGTTCAGGACCCCATCCACCCAAGGGTGGTTTCAGAAAGTGCTAGGGGAAACTTACTGACTGGAACCGCCTACCCTGGCCAGGCACCATAGTAACCTTTTGTGTGAGTTATTTTACGTCAGAAGGTACTGGTAAGAAACAGAACTAATAAGCTACCAGCAACCAGAAGAATTCAGGAAAGGTCGAAAGGAGACGTCAAGTGTCTGTCACTTCCCAGAATCCTCCTTGCTGACATCCATCTCGGCTGAGCAATGCATGTGCCACCAGGAAGGACCCTGAGTCAGAATGACTGGTCAGAGACAACCTGGAAACTAATCCCATCACCATAAAACCCAAACTTTGAGCCACATGCCAGAGCAGTCCTCCTGGGCTCCCTTATGCTGTTGCTCTCTACCCAGGTGCCCCTTCCCAGTAAAGTCTCTCATTTTGTCAGCATGTGTGTCTCTTCAGACAATTCATTTCTGGGTGTTAGGCAAGAGCCCACTTCAGGGTCCTGGAAGGGGTCCCCCTTCCTGCAACAGAAGGAAAAAATTAACACATCCCCTACCCAAACCTTGCTATTCTAGGAGATGTTTGCAAAGTTAATGGCTCTTTTACTTTATTTCCTCGCCTCCCCCCATCTCTGTTCTGTAAAAGAATCTGCATCCAGACCTGATGGGATGGTTATTTTCAGACATTAGTCTGCCATCTTCTTGGTCAGCCAGCTTTCCAAATAGTCATATTCCTTGTCTCAACACCTCGTCTCCAGTTTTATTGGCCTGTTATGTGGTGAGCAAAGCAAGCTTGGACTTGGTAACAAGAACAGCCTTCCAGCCCAGAGCCTACTAAAGTTATTTCAATTAACCAATCTTAAACTTGCCTAGCCTGCCTCGCCCATTCCTTCCCACAGAAACCAAGATAAAAACTTTGCCACATTTTCTCTTTGTCCCCTTTGCCTCCTGATGGACCCTAGTGCTTCTATGTGTGGCCCTGCGTGGCAAGATGTGCCCTTTCTCTTGGCAACTATGAGTAACAAACTATTTACTCAATGGCAACTGCTTCCTGATCTGTTTGCCTCATTTACGTGAAAAATAACAAAAAACCTACACTTTTTAGAAATACCAATTAAAGTTGGCATTAACTTTTCCCCAAGGACAAGCTGTACCTTTTCACAAGACCAACTAAAGATCTTAGTTCGGGGCGGGGGGGCGGGGGGGGGCAGTTGTTCAATTTTATATTTGAGAATTAATTTGAAGTATATTTTATATGTATATGCTACTTTGAAAGGATTTCAATCTAAAAAGGAATCAGAGGATATGGAAAGGAGAGCCTCACACATGGGCCCTCAAGAAAACAAAGAGACTGATTTCCCATAAACATCTGATTTAGAGAAGACCAAAACTTATCCTCCTTATAAATAAACACCCACAAAGATCTCTCCCCATCCTCAAGCCAATTAAGTTAACACAAACTCTGACTAGACTTCCTCCCCATTGCATTCCATGCAAACCCCAAAAACAGCCCACCTTGAACCCTGAGCAGACTCACTTGTAACTTGCCACAGTTTGCATTTCCTAAAATGCATTTCCTCTGCTACTCTCGAATAAACTCAAACTCTGGTAATCAGAGCTTGCCTCAGCTTACTTCTTTATTTAGGTTGACTCTATAGATATAGATTTCATCTCTGCAATACCTTAATTTTTTCCTCACTATTTTCTTCTTTTGTCATATAATTTTTAATATTTTATATTTTCTTTAAAGAATTTGTTTAGGGAGATTTCGATTATGTAAATTATCTTGGTGACCTCTCTCCTCCACTGGGCAATTTTTCATTATGATCTACTTTCATTTCTTCTCTATATTTTAACCCCTTTCCCCTTTTGATTGATGGTGGAATAACTGTGCTCAGATCACATACTGGTTATGTTAAGATTGGTCCTCAGCAGATCATTTCTTTTCTATGTATCTCATGCAGGCATCCGTAATAGACTTAGATATGCTACTTCAAATACACTCTCATCAAACCTGGGATTTCTTCCATCTTTTTGTACATCATCCTTCAGTTTTAGTATCTACAATGTCATTGTGCTCACATCAAATGCCTTTACATCAATTTCTGGCCTGGGGACTGTTATTTACCTTCCCATCTTCTTTAGGTCAAGAATCAAACTCCCCACCCTCAGTTAAGCTGTATATTTTTAAACAGTGCTGTCGTATGGTCTCCCTTTATCAGTATCTCCTCCGTCATTCTGAGGTCTTAAGTGTTCACATTCATATATCCCATCTCTGAACTAAACAGAAACAGAAAAAAGTTATCCTGGACTCAGTCATAGGCGATCAGGAGAATCTTTAACTTTCCTTATATCCAAAAAGTATGTCTTGCTTTCTCTTATACTTACTTGTCTCTAAGCATTATTTCACAACATTTAACACATCTTCTTCACATTTTGGCATGTTAAGGTATGATAATTTCTTTGCTTCCATAAAAGTTAGGTTTTTCCCTTCTATTTCTTCTTGTTTTGCTTTTTCCCACAATGGATTTTGAAGCAGAAAGGAAAAGGAAATTGCCTATTCTCTGCCTTCTTCAAGCAGAGGGGACTTACATATCTTTATTTTTTTTTTTCATTAGGCTGGAGGAATACACAAAAACAATTACAGGAAGATTCATGGTCAAAAACTATAGTTAATAATACTGAATGAATAACTCACCCTAAAAGCTGACACCTACATGAGATTTAAAAAAGGTAATTTCTGTGTGCATGCAGCATGAATTTAGTGTTTTTTTAAAAATCTCGTTTGATTCTCACCATAACCTTGTGAATCAGGCAAATCAAGAGTTATTATCTGAATACTATAAATGAATAAACTAAACCTGAAAGCAAATATGTAATTTCTCTAGTGAGGTTAAAATACTAATAATTCGCATTATACTGTCATTTCTTCTAAATATCTGTTTCTTTAAATTTACAATATGCACTAAATGGAGGAGAATATATTAATAACAGTTAGTTGATTTCTAAGGGAAATAAAAATACAGACTTATTGGGTCTTAATTAGGATTCTTCTGGATAAAAGGGACAAAATTCCAAATCAAATCAGCTGAAAATAGATGTGATAAACTGAATAACATTCTTCCAAGGATGGCCTCATCCAACTTCCTACAACCTGTCAATATGTTATCATGTATGGCAAAAGAGACTTTGAATATGTAATTAAGTTATGGATCTTGACATGGGGAGATTATTCAGGATTAAATGTGTGGGCCAATTATAACCAAGGGTCCTTATAGGAAGGATGCTGGAGAGTTAGAATTAGGGAAGGTGATGAGACATTGGAAGAAGAGAGAAAAATGAAGAGGTTACATAACTAACATTGAATGAGAAGGAAGGGGAAATAAGCAGGAATGCAAGCACCATCCAGAAGCTGGAAAGGGTCAGGAAACAAATTCTTGCTTAAATTGCAGAATGAATGCAGTTCTGCTGACACCTTAATTTTAGTCATGTAGGACCAATTTCAGACTTCTGACCTCCAGAACTGCAAAATAATACATCTGTGTTGTTTTAAACCACCAAATTCATGATCATTTGTTATACCAGCAATAGGAAGCTAACACAGTAGGTAATTATTGTGGCACACCCTTGGAAAACCCAATGCCTAGATTAGGCATGGGGCAGGGGTGATTTCTTGGGTATCCAATCTTTGTTTCACCTCATCCTCATGGCCCACTCCATGCTACTGGGATCCTCAGTTCAGTTCAGTTCAGTTGCTCAGTCGTGTACCACTCTTCGCGACCTGGACTGTAGCACGCCAGGCTTCCCTGTCCATCACCAACTCCTGGAGTTTACTCAAACTTATGTCCATTGAGTCGGTGATGCCATCCAACCATCTCTTCCTCTGTCGTCCCCTTTTCCTCCTGCCTTCAATCTTTCCCAGCATCAGGGTCTTTCCAAGAATTCAGTTCTTCGCATCAGGTGGCCAAAGTATTGGAGTTTCAGCTTCAGCATCAGTCCTTCCAATGAATATTCAGGACTGATTTCCTTTAGGATGGACTGGTTTGATCTCCTTACAGTCCAAGGGACTCAAAAGCATCAATTCTTCAGTGCTGAGCTTTCGTTATAGTGCAACTCTCACATCCATACATGACTACTGGAAAACAGACCTTTGTCAGCAAAGTAATATCTATGCTTTTTAATATACTGTCTAGGTTCATCATAGCTTTTCTTCCAAAGAGCAAGCATCTTTTAATTTCAATGCTTAAGTCACCATCTGGAGTGGTTTTAGAGTCCAAGAAAATAAAGCCTGTCAGTCTTTCCATTGTTTCCCCATCTGTTTGTGATGAAGTGATGGAACTGGATGCCATGATCTTAGTTTTTTGAATGTTGAGTTTTCAGCCAGGTTTTTCACTTCCCTCCTTCACTTTCACCAAGAGGCTCTTTAGTTCCTCTTCACTTTCTACAATAAGGGTGGTGTCATCTGCATGTCTGAGATTATTGATATTTCTCCCAGCCATCTTGATTCCAACTTGTGCTCATCCAGCCCAGCATTTCACATGATGTACTCTGCATATAAGTTAAATAAGCAGGGTGACAATATACAGCATTGACGTGTTCTTCCTGATTTGGAAACAGTCTGTTGTTTTATGTCTGGTTCTAACTGTTGCTTCCTGACCTGCATAAAGTTTTCTCAGGAGGCAGGTCAGGTGATCAGGTATTCTCATCTCTTTAAGAATTTTCCACAGTTTGTTGTGATTAAATTGCCAACATCTGTCGGATCATCAAAAAAGCAAGACAGTTCCAGAAAAACATCTACTTCTGCTTTATTGACTATGCCAAAACCTTTGAAAAGACCCTGATGCTGGGAAAGATTGAAGGCAGGAGGAGAAGGGGACGACAAAGGATGAGTTGGTTGGATGGCATCACCGACTCAATGGACATGAGTTTGAGTAAGCTCTGGAAGTTGGTGATAGACAGGGAAGAGAGGCTTGCTGCAGCCCATGGGGTCACGAAGAGTCAGACATGACTGAACGACTGAAGTGAACCAAACTGAAAGCCTTTGACTGTGTTGATCACAACAAACTGTGGAAAATTCATCAAGAGATGGGAATACCAGACCACCTGACCTGCCTCCTGAGAAATCTGTATGCAGGTCAGGAAGCAACAGTTAGAACTGGACATGGAACAAAAGACTGGTTTCCCAATCAGAAAAGGAGTACGTCAAGGCTGTATATTGTCACCCAGCTTATTTAACTTATATGCAGAGTACATCATGAGAAACACTGGACTGGATGAAACGCAAATAGGAATCAAGATTGCTGGGGAAAATATCAATAACCTCAGACATGCAGATGACACCACCCTTATGGCAGAAAGTGAAGAAGAACTAAAAAGCCTCTTGATCAAAGTGAAAGAGGAGAGTGAAAAAGTTGGCTTAAAACACAACATTCAGAAAACTAAGATCATGGCATCTGGTCCCATCATTTTCTGGCAAATAAATGGGGAAACAATAGAAACAGTGACAGACTTTATTTTGGAGGGCTCCAAAATCAGCTCAGATGGTGACTGCAGGCATGAAATTAAAAGACACTTGCTCCTTGGAAGAAAAGAAGCAAGGTTGTCTATGATAAATCTAGACAGCATATTAAAAAGGAGAGACATTACTTTGCCAACAAATGTCCATCTAGTCAAAGTTATGGTTTTTCCAGTAGTCATGTATGTTTGTGAGAGCTGGACTATAAAGAAAGCTGAGCATCGAAAAATTGATGCATTTGAACTGTGATGTTGGAGAAAACTCTTGAGAGTCCCTTGGACAGCAAGGAGATCCAACCAGTCCATCCTAAAGGAAATCAGTCCTGAATATTCATTGGAAGGACTGATGCTGAAGCTGAAACTCCAATACTTTGGCCACCTGATGCAAAGAACTGACTCCTTGGAAGAGACCTTGAGGCTGGGAAAAATAGAAGGTGGGAGGAGCAGGGGAAAACAGAGGATGAGATGGATGGATGGCATCACCGACTCAATGGACATGAGTTTGACTAAGCTCCAGGAGTTGGTGATGGGCAGGGAAGCCTGGCATACTGCAGCCCATGGGGTTGCAAAAGGTCAAACACGACTGTGCAACTGAACGAAATGTTGTAATCCACAGAATCAAAGTCTTTAGCATAGTCAATAAAGCAGAAGTAGGTGCTTTTTTGGAACGCTCTTGCTTTTTTTATGACCCAACGGATGTTGGCTATTTGATCTCTGGTTCCTCTGCCTTTTCTAAATACAGCTTCAACATCTGGAAGCTCATAGTTCATGTAGTGTTGAACCCTGGCTTGGAAAATTTTGAGCATTACTTCACTAGCATGTGAGATGAGTGCAATTGTGTGGTAGTTTGAACATTCTTTGGCATTGCCTTTCTTTGGGATTGGAATGAAATCTGACCTTTTCCAGTCCTGTGGTCACTGCTGAGCTTTCCAAATTTGCTGGCATATTTTTTTTCCATTTCTTTGTATTAGTTGGAAGTTAATTACTTTACAATATTGTAGTGGTTTTTGCCATACATTGACATATTGAGTGCAGCACTTTCACAGCATCATCTTTCAGGATTTGAAATAGCTCAACTGAAATTCCATCACCTCCACTAGCTTTGCTTATAGTGTTGCTTCCTAAGGCCCACTGGAATTCACATTCCAGGATGTCTGGCTCTCGGTGAGTGATCACACCATCATGATTATCTGTGTCATGAAGACTTTTTTTGTATAGTTCTTCTGTGTATTCTTGCCACCTCTTCTTAATATCTTTTGCTTCTGTTAGGTCCATACCATTTCTGTCCTTTATTGTGCCCATCTTTGCATGAAATGTTCCCTTGGTATCTCTCATTTTCTTGAAGAGATTTCTAGTCTTTCCCAATCTATTGTTTTCCTTTATTTCTTTGCACTGATCACTCAGGGAGGCTTTCTTATCTCTCTTTGCTCTTCGTTGGAACTCTGCATTCAAATGGGTATATCTTTCCTTTTTTACTTTGCCTTTAGCTTTTCTTCCTTTCTCAGCTATTTGTAAGGCCTCCTCAGACAACCATTTTGCCTTTTTTGCATTTCTTTTTCTTGGGGATGGTCTTGATCACTGCTTCCTGTACAATGTCATGAACCTCCATCCATAGTTCATTAGGCACTCTGTCTAGCAGAGCTAGTCCCTTATATCTATTTCTCACTTCCACTATATAATCATAGGAATTTGATTTAGGTCATACCTGAATGGTCTAGTGGTTTTCCCTACTTTCTTTCATTTAAGTCTGAATTGGGCAATGAGGAATTCATGATTAGAGCCACAGTCAGCTCCCGGTCTTGTTTTTGCTGACTGTATAGAGCTTCTCCATCTTTGGCTGCAAGCAATATAATCAATCTGATTTTGGTATTGACCATCTGGTGATGTCCATGTATAGAATCTTCTCTTGTGTTGTTGGAAGAGGGTGTTTGCTATGACCAGTGCATTCTCTTAGCAAAACTCTGTTAGCTTTTGCCCTGCTCCATTTTGTATCAAGGCTAAATTTGCCTCTTACTCCAGGTATATCTTGACTTCCTACTTTTGGATTCCAGTCCCCTATAATGAAAAGGACATCTTTTTTGGGTGTTACTTCTAGAAGATCTTGTAGGTCTTCATAGAACCATTCAACTTCAGCTTCCTCAGCATTACAAGTTGGTCATAGACTTGGATTACTGTGATACTGAATGACTTGCTTGAAACGAACAGAGATCATTCTGTCGTTTTTGAGATTGCACTCATGTACTGCATTTTGGATTCTCATTGACTATGAGGGTTACTCCATTTCTTCTGAGGGATTCTTGCCCACAGTAGTAGACATGATGGTCATGTGAATTAAATTCATCCATTCCAGTCCATTTTAGTTCACTGATTCCTAAAACATCGATGTTCACTCTTGCCATCTCCTGCTTGACCACTTCTAATTTACCTTGACTTATGAACCTAACAATATTCCAGGTTCCTATGCAATATTGTTCTTTACAGCATCAGACCTTACTTCCATTACCAGTCACATCCACAACTGGGCGTTGTTTTCGATTTGGCTCCATCTCTTCATGCTTTCTGGAGTTATTTCTCCACTCTTCTCCAGTAGCATATTGGGCACTTACCAACCTTAGAAGTTCATCTTTCTCATAGCTTTTTGCCTTTTCATACTGTTCATGGGGTTCTCAAGCAAGAATACTGAAGTGGTTTGCCATTCTCCTCTCCAGGGGACCACATTTTGTCAGAACTCTCTATCATGACCCATCCATCTTGGGTGGTGGATCTTCAGGCTCCCATATTCCCACATTAGTCCTCTTACTACTATCATGATACTTCTTATTTCCTCCCACATATCAACATTGTGTCCAGGGGTGACATGCTTCAATTATCCCACCTGAGTTCAGGTGCCCACAGGGCCAGCCCATCTGATGGATAGCCCCACACAGCTCACATAAGGGTTCCCAAAAGGAAGATGATGCTTAAGCAGACAAAAATGTAGCTGCATTTTATTGCCTGCTTCTTCAGCATTCACACATACACCTTCTCCTAACTATAATGGGAAAAAAAAAATCCTGAATAAAATAATGTAACTTTTCCACATGCATCTAAAAGTATGCTAATCCTATGAAGGTCTGGCCCATTGATTGCTCCAGCTCTCAGTTCAGGACCTTTGGATGATGTGCTTTCTTTTCAAAGAGATCCAGAAGTGCTCCTTATTGATTCCCTACAGCCAAATGATCACCTTATTGATCACCCAACACATCTAATAGACACTCATGATGGGATAACTACATAACCACCAAGAGCCCTCCTACCTGTAACAGGAAGAAAGTGAGCTCACTGATTCACCGTCTGGGGACAGAACCTGCCTGCCAATGCAGGCCACATTGGTTCAATCCCTGGTCTGGGAAGTTGCCACATGTTGCAGAGCAACCAGCCCGTGCACCACAACTACAAAGCCAGTGCTCTAGAGACCACAGATGACAACTACTGAACACCCTGGAGCCTGTGCTCAAGAGAAGACACCACCACCGCAATGAGAAGCCCATGTACCGCCAAGAAGAGTAGCCCCCTCTCGCCACAATTAGAGAAAGCGCTCACATAGCAGGGCTTTCCTGACAACTCAGCTGGTAAAGAATCCACCTGCAATGCAGGAGACCCTGGTTCGATTCCTGGGTTGGGAAGATCTGCTGGAGAAAGGTTAGGCTACACACTCGTATTCTTGTGTTTCCCTGGTGGTTCAGACGGTTAAGAATCTGCCTGTAATGTAGGAGACCTGGATTTGATCCCTGGGTTGGGAAGATTCCCTGAAGAAGGGAAAGGCTACACACTCCAGTATTCTGGCCTGGAGAATTCCATGGACTGTATAGTCCATGGGGTCACAAAGAGTTGGACACAACTGAGTGACTTTCACTCACTCACTCACTTGCACACTAAGGAAGACCTAGCACAGCCAAAAATAAAATAAATAAATAAATCTTTCTAAAAAACCTCCCTATAGTTGATTCTTTAAATCCTTGGTCTATAAGCAAAAATCTACGATATGGATCCAGGTTCTTCTCTCTCTTAGCTCTGCCTGTTCCCTGACATGTCATAATAATGGGCTGCTTTGATGACAGGCTCTCTTGCCTGCAAGCTGCATCTAGTAGTTGGTCTCAGAAAAAGGGATAACTGTCATTCTGTCAGATAATCAGTCCACATCACAGAGTGTGTCAGGGGAGCTCAGGGAATCTGGCTTTGCTGAAAAGTTACCCCATTTTAAGGGCTGTGTATATTCTTATTTCTTTTGTTTGACTGAGTTTCTCTCCCCTTGCTTTTTGCTCACTAATGACCATTTGATTTTGAAAAAAATAAAATTACTAAATTCTACACATGTTCTTTCAATTAAAGACTGAACCATTTCTAAAACTGTATTACCCTACCTTATTAATTTAAATAATGATAACAATAATAATATTTAACTTATTATTCAATTCTCAGGCTGAAAGATGATCACATTTTATTGGACATTGCTCTGTTGTAATATAGTTTTCTCCTTTCTTTTATTTATGATAAAGCAATGCTGTTAAGGACAGATGTGCATGTTATAACCACACACACACAGATACACATATGCCTTCTTAGTAGCCAACATCACAGCAACCTACTTTGTGCCTGTTTTTATCAATCGATTTCAAAGATGAGTCTCTTAAGAGAATTTGCAAGAATGACACAACGGAGTATAAGAAAGGGTAACTTATTTAGAGGGAAGTTAGGTTAAATTCACATGGGGGCTCTTTCTGTCTCTTTCAAGCAATACTAGTAAGCCCACCCATTAGCAAATATTTAGAAATAATGAGGAAATGCTCTGGCAAATGACAGTGACCTCATAAGAAGAAAACTGTAACCTACATAATACATCTTGGAATTGTTCTTCATGTATCAACATATAGAGTGAAATATCTGATCTATCTTAATTTGTATGTTTGTGTGTTAAAATTATCTGCAAGTGACTCTGATAAAATTTCATGACTTACGAGTTTTCTAATATTAGAAAGACATGCTATTTATGCTAAATATGTTAGGTTCACTTTTAAAAACTCAAAACTTTTTAAATTGGGTTTTTTTAGAATTGCTGCACATTTGGCTGTCTTATTTTAGGTCTCCCATCTCTCTTTTTCTTACATTATAAATGGGAATCAATTCCAGATCCTTTAGAGGAATGAAGATGAAATTATTTTTGTAGACACCGGGAACCTGTGCAAATGACATCAACGCTTAGTTATTTATCACTGCTTTTTAAATCTTTGAACACTTATTTATTCTTCATAGTTTTGAATGAGAGACAGTAAGATGGGAAGCAGAAGCTTGAGTCTGGCACCTTAGACCACTCAGCCATCCTGACACGTTGAGAGACAGCAAGATGAAAACAAAGGAGTCAGTGCAATAAAATGATAGAGAAAGTTTGGAGAGAGAGAGAGAGTGTGTGTGTGTTTTCTTAAATGTTCCCACGCACTGGGTGATCAGAACATCTTAGTTCTCAAAAACATTTGACCAAAGCATTTAAATCAGAGATTATCATCAAAGTATGGAATTGTCAGGTGCTATCTTTATTTCATCAATGCATTCCATCCACTGTGTGTTGTCAGGCCCATTTTATGACCTGTGACAAAATGTAATAGCGATTCTGGCCATAAATCAGGTACAATGCCTTCAATGAGCATCAGTAAGAGCTAGTTTCTAGATTTCAAAATGCTAATCTTTTGAGTCCTAACTGAAGATGATAACGTATCAACTGTTACTTCATTTGGGGTGACTAACATCAACTATTTCATTAGAGCCAGAAATGTTATGAAAATACAATTCTTATGTGCCCTATACTGAAAATCATGTAACAATACTGAGATTCTCAAGGCCACAAAACCTACCCAGAAAACAGAGTTGGACCAGAATGCTACCTGTGACAATACCTCGGGTACCTCCCTCATCCTCAATATCTATTCCTGTTGTCATCATTGACACATGATTCAGAGGGAAAGGTGGATTTCTCAGTTGAAAATCATCCCTATGAGATTACAAAAAAGCATAACTGTGAACATATTCTGTGTATCAACCTAGAACACTAAAACCATTTGCTGCTTTGCATTTAGGATTTGGACCTTGGGAATTTTACCATTTGCCCATGAAGGACTCTCAGGAATTCCCAGGCTTCTCTCTTTAACACAGACTTCCCCTACTCAGGAACAAAGAGAGCCAAGCGAGAATGTCAGCACAAAAGTCATAACAGCACACAGTTATAATAAAACAGGAAATTGAAAATGGGATATGTTTAGAGAAAAGAACCAACTAAAGCATTCTGTATGCAGGCAAATGATGCTTTGTTTGCCCGGGACTCTCCACAACCTGCCCCTTACACATGAAGAAGGCAACATTTTACTAGAAATAGTGCATTGTTTCCAAGATTCCTCTGCTGAATCACGGTGCCAAATGCTCTGGCCACTTGGGGAAGTGGCCAGACTTCTTGCTGAGCTCTCTGAGGGTTCAAGATGATGAGCTTATCTGCAAGGAAAGAACAGAAAGCAGCCTATTTCCTCTTCCCATATGTGGCCTCCTTCCCTACTCAAAAGCTGAACTATTTACATTTCTATCAGCCTTTACACTAGGAAGAGGTGCTCTGTGTGCTGTTAACATATCAAAGGGAGAACTGATACAGAAGAACAAAAAGAAAATACAGTAGTCCCCCTTATCTACAGGGAATTGTGTTCCAAGACCCCCAGTGAATGCCTGAAACAGTAGATAGTACCAACCCCAACACACACTGTATTTTTTCCAATGCAGGCATATCTATGTTAAAGTTTCATTTATCAATTAGGCACAGCAAGAGATTAATAACAATAATTAATAATAAAATAGGACATCCATAATAATATATTAAAATAAAAGTTATATATATATGGTCTCTCTCTAATGTTCTCTCAAAATATCTTACTGTATAAATAAATGTAATGCCTTTTCCATCTTAGCTAAGCACTTACCACTAACTGTGGTTGTTAACATTTTCATTTTGAGGCATGACAGCAAAACTAGCATGAATTTCTTTTTCCTTCTTTACAATTTCACAGATAGAAGATTGATTTTTACCATACATCTTAGCAACCTCAGCATAGGATTTTTTTATCTTTCCTTATTAAGTCAAGAACTTTCAACTTTTCACTTAAAGGAAGCACTTGACGGCTTCTCTCTGGCATATCTAAATTGCCAGCATCACTCCTCTTGCACTTTGGGGCCATTATTAGGTAAAATAAGGGTTATTTGAACACAAGCACTGAGATACCTTGACAGTCAATTGGAAAACCAAGATGAGTACTAAGTGACTAACACTAAGGAATGGCAGGGACAAAGGGGTGATTCACAGGCGGGCTGGAGCCAGATGGTGCAAGATTGCATCACACTAATCAGAATGGTGCACAGTTTAAAACTTATAAACTGTTTGTTTCCAGAATTTTACATTTAATATTTTCAGACTGCAGTTGACCTCAGGAAACTGCAACCATGAAAAGTGAAACCTGGTACAAGGGAGGAATTACTGTATACACCCAAAGCCATGGAGATAGGGTGGACTTCCCAAGCAGTACATTTTTATGAAGGAAGAAATCCAAGAAGGGAAACTAATGTTGGGAAGCAACTAGGACAGAGAGAAAAGAAACATCATAGCTCACCTTTGTGGATATTATCTACACACTACAATGTCCTATGAACCTTGCAGATGTTACATCACTCAAGCCTCCTAACAGCCTATGGGCTTAGATCTTTTTTTTTTAATGGCCATTCTACAGGTGAGGTACTGAGTCTTAAGTAACCTGCCTAAGGCCACACAGCTAGTGAACGGTGGAGGCCAGATCTGACTGAAGGCAACCTATCTCTGGAGCCCCGAATTTTCATCTTAAGAGAAAAACCACAGGCCTAAAATGGCATCTCTCATATTAAAGCCCATGAAACCTAACCGAGATTTAATACGTGATCTAATTGCAGCTTTGACCTCCCCCAGGAATGGCATCTTAATCAGCCAGTTTGGAATCTTCTGGTCAGTACCAGTGAGGTAATCTGTCACACAGGCCTCTTCTTCCACCCACCCCAACACACATACACACACACACACACACACACACACACACACACACAAGAAGAGGTAATCTACAAGAGGGACCCTTACCTCTCACCCAAAAGAAGGTGACCTGGCCGGAAACAATTCTTTTCTCTGTCTATCACTTTCATGCCCTTACCTCCTCCTAGAACCACCACCTCTGCCCCCTGCATTTTGCACAACCCCTCAGAGCAACCTTACATGGGAGGACACTTTATTCATGAATTGTTTAATAAAGCCAATTACAATTTCAAGTTTATTCAACTGAATTTTGTTTCTTAACAACATCTACCATTTTCCTCTCTCTGCTTCTGCAGTATAATGGATGACACTGCTGTCATGGCTTGGGGATTAGGGAGCTCCTTTTTATCTACAGGCAGTTTAGGTAGAGGCTAGGAAGGAAGGTTTTCCAGTGTCTAGGTCTCAGCTAACGTGCCATGACAGAGCAGCGGATCACATAAAGAGCAGGGGTAGTTTTGAGAAATTTGATGCCACTTCTGATAGTAAGAAACAGTGATAAATATTAAATAGGTGACATTGATTTCACTCCCTGGGATCTAGACGCAATTTTTCATAGCATACGTTTTTAACATTTGTAGCCCTAAAATATTTCTTTCAAAACATGGACTTAAAAAAAAAAAAAAAAAAACAAAAAAAACATGGACTTGACTATGGTCAAATGTGGGTAACCATAAATTATATGATATCAAATGATTTATTTAAAAGGGAAATTATTTCTGAGACTCTACAGTGAACAGAACATTTGTTTAGGTATTGAAATAGGTTGACTTCAAGGGAAGACCTGTTCATGAAGCAAATACAGGAAAAAAGCAATAAAGGAAAATAATTTTGATGTTTTTTTCATTTGTGACTAATTTTGTATGGCGGTTTAAAAAAATACTTGCTGAAACAGCCCATACAACTCAATAACAAAAAAAAAAAAAAAAAAAAAACAGCCCAATCAAAACATGGGCAGAAGACCTAAAAGGATATTTCTCCAAAGAAGACATATAGATGGTCAATAGTCACATGAAAAGACATTCGCCATCGCTAATCACTAGAGAAATTAAAAAAAAAAAAAAACTACAATAAGGTACCAACTGATACCAGTCAGAATGGCCATCGTTAAAAGGTCTACAAACAGCAAATGCTGGAGAGACTGTAAAGAAAAGGGAACCCTCCTACACAGCTGGCGGGAATGTAAATCGGTGCAGCCACTATGGAGAATAGTACAGAGATCCCTCAAAAAACTAAAAATAGAGCTGTTATATGATCCAGCAATCCAACTCCTGGGCATATATTCGGACAAGACTATAAGTCAAAAAGACACATGCACCCCTATGCTCATAGCAACACTATTCACAATAGCCGAGACATGGAAACAATCTAAATGTCCACCAATAGATGAATAAATAAAAAAGATGTGGTACATATATATGATGGAATACTACTCAACCATAAAAGGAATGAAATAATGTCATCTGCAGCAAAATGATGGACCTAGAGATCATCATACTAACTGAAGTAAGTCAGACAGAGAAAGACAAATACCATATGCTGTCACCTACATGTGGAATCCAAAGTATGACACAAATGAACTTGTTATGAAACAGAAAACAGACTTACAGACATAGAGAACAGACTCACGATTAGCAGGGGGGGTGGCAGTAGAGAGGGATGGATTAGGAGTATGGGATTACCTTGCATTCCTATACACTAACAGTGAAAAAACAGAAAGAGAAATTAAGGAAACAATACCATTCACCATTGCAACAAAAAGAATAAAATACTTAGGAGTATATCTACCTAAAGAAACAAAAGACCTATACATAGAAAACTATAAAACACTGATGAAAGAAATCAAAGAGGACACAAACAGTTGGAGAAACATACCGTGTTCATGGATTGGAAGAATCAATATTGTCAAAATGGCTATTCTACCCAAAGCAATCTATAGATTCAATGCAATCCCTATCAAGCTACCAACGGTATTTTTCACAGAATTAGAACAAATAATTTCACAATTTGTATGGAAATATAAAAAACCTCGAATAGCCAAAGTAATCTTGAGAAAGAAGAATGGAACTGGAGGAATCAACCTGCCTGACTTCAGACTCTACTACAAAGCCACAGTCATCAAGACAGTATGGTACTGGCACAAAGACAGAAATATAGATCAATGGAACAGAATAGAAAGCCCAGAGATAAATCCACGAACCTATGGACAGCTTATCTTTGACAAAGGAGGCAAGGATATACAATGGAAAAAAGACAATCTCTTTAACAAGTGGTGCTGGGAAAACTGGTTAACCACTTGTAAAAGAATGAAACTAGAACACTTCCTAACACCATACACAAAAATAAACTCAAAATGGATTAAAGATCTAAATGTAAGACCAGAAACTATAAAACTCCTAGAGGAGAACATAGGCAAAACACTCTCCGACATAAATCACAGCAAGATCTTCTATGACCCACCTCCCAGAATATTGGAAATAAAAGCAAAAATAAACAAATGGGACTTAATGAAAATTAAAAGCTTTTGCACAACAAAGGAAACTATAAGTAAGGTGAAAAGACAGCCCTCAGATTGGGAGAAAATAATAACAAATGAGGAAACAGACAAAGGATTAATCTCAAAAATATACAAGCAACTCCTGAAGCTCAATTCCAGAAAAATAAACGACCCAATCAAAAAATGGGCCAAAGAACTAAACAGACATTTCTCCAAAGAAGACATACAGATGGCTAACAAACACATGAAAAGATGCTCAACATCACTCATCATCAGAGAAATGCAAATCAAAACCACAATGAGGTACCATTACACGCCAGTCAGGATGGCTGCTATCCAAAAGTCTACAAGCAATAAATGCTGGAGAGGGTGTGGAGAAAAGGGAACCCTCTTACACTGTTGGTGGGAATGCAAACTAGTACAGCCACTATGGAAAACAGTGTGGAGATTTCTTAAAAAACTGGAAATAGAACTGCCATATGACCCAGCAATACCACTTCTAGGCATACACACTGAGGAATCCAGATCTGAAAGAGACACGTGCACCCCAATGTTCATCGCAGCACTGTTTATAATAGCTAGGACATGGAAGCAACCTAGATGCCCATCAGCAGATGAATGGATAAGGAAGCTGTGGTACATATACACCATGGAATATTACTCAGCTGTTAAAAAGAATTCATTTGAATCAGTTCTAATGAGATGGATGAAACTGGAGCCCATTATACAGAGTGAAGTAAGTCAGAAAGATAAAGAACATTACAGTATACTAACACATATATACGGAATTTAGATAGATGGTGGCGATAACCCTATATGCAAAACAGAAAAAGAGACACAGAAATACAGAACAGACTTTTGAACTCTGGGGGAGAACGTGAGGGTGGGATGTTTTGAAAGAACAGCATGTATATTATCTATGGTGAAACGGACCACCAGCCCAGGTGGGATACATGAGTCAGGTGCTCGGGCCTGGTGCACTGGGAGGACCCTGAGGAGTCGGGTGGAGAGGGAGGTGGGAGGGGGGATCGGGATGGGGAATACATGTAACTATATGGCTGATTCATGTCAATGTATGACAAAACCCACTGAAATGTTGTAAAGTGATTGGCCTCCAACTAATAAAATAATATTAAAAAAAAAAAAAAAAAAAAAAAAAAAGGAGTATGGGATTAGCCAATGCAAACTATTATATATAGAACAGATAAACAACAGAGACCTACTGTATAGCACAAGGAACTAAATTCAACGTCTTGTGATAAATCATAATGGAAAAGAATACTAAAAAGAATGTGCATATATACATATATATATGTATAGCTGAATCATTTTGCTGTATGGTAGAAATTAACACAACATTGTAAATCAACTATACTTCAATAAAATAAAAATTTTAAAAGTCATCCATCTGAAATATTATTCAAAGAATATGATTTCAAAATCCTTCCAAAAAAAAAATCCTTCCATATCTTTAGAAGAATGCAAGATGTATTTTTCAAAAGAAAAATTTAAAAGAACATAAAATACCTAACTGAAGAATCTGTTAAGTGGATTTGGAAAAAAAAATCAGTTGCTTGAATTTTATGGTAAGGAGATTCAAATTGTTTGCTTGTGTCTTAATCTAGAATACAAATTGATATTTCTATAACAACGAGAGGCTAAATATGTCCTAAGATTCAGTCTACACATCATTCGCCTACCCTTAAAAAAAATTCTCAGCAAGAGCCAAAATGAAAGAAAGCCAAATAAACATGATCCAATGTAACACTGCTTTTTACATTCTTACTTATTTTTTAACCTCTATTTACCTGTAGTAGCTTAGCATTCTTAGGAAAGCATTTTAGCTAAAATTTCCTAAGGCAGCACTGATACATATAGGCAGAGGTGACTATTATCTGAGCTATAAGGAATGTCTTCATGCTTGTATGTACTGGATAACATCTCCTTATGTCCAGGACTTTGGGTCTTGAACAGACCAGACTTGTCAAATGAAAATGGACACATTATAGTCTCCAGAGACTCCTGAGTTGAAATGGCAATTATTAACAGCAAACTTCTTCAATGGCCCTATTATGTCAGAGACCAAACTTCCAATTTTGATAGGTCATATCCTGTCAACTAGTGTCAAAAAAAATGCACTGAAATTATTCTTTTAGTGACTGAATTTGTAAATCATGGTGTTCCAAAAATGCAAATTATCCACAAATATTCATTATTAGTAAGAATTGTATTGAGCCATCTGCTTTTTGGGAAACTTTCCATTTCATTTTGAAAATGCAGAATGAATCATATACATTCCCTGTTTTCTAGTTTCTCAAAGAGGATTGAATTAGTCATCTCTTTTTATAGTAAAACAAAATTTCAAGACTATTTTAAATCCTCCCCAATTGCAGGGACTTGCTTCACCTGTGCTTCTACATAGACCAACAATCTACAGGAAGCAATGTTGTGTGTACTGGACATGTGATAAGCTTCAGCCACCTTCTATTCCATCAGCTGCTGTGACTACCAGCTCTGCCTGAGCCCTGGTTGAATTCTGACAAACATTCCCCTAAGAGCACCTCTGCTCCTATGGGGCCTTCCTCGTTGACTTCTCCAGGTGAATCAATGGGATACAAGTGTCCTGACATGCATCTGCAGAAATGCAAGACTTCATAGGGTAAACCTCTGAACAGAAACAGGATTCAGTCAATGAGTGCTTCTCCCTTCCACCCTAAGCTGATGATAATGCTGCTTATTCAGCTTCTCAGAGGCTTGTTACCATGGATCTGGCAACCAGCCACACTCAACAAACTTTGTAGCATCAGCATGAAAAGGCATCCTCCTCCTCTTTTGCCTCCCTCCCTTTCACTCACTCTTCCTTCCTTTGAGAACAACACACCCACCCTCTGTCCCAGACTCTGCTTTCAGAGGAATCCAGAATAGGACTCGGACAAAGAAGAACTTGTCATGAGTCATGAGCAACCACGGAATGAGTTAGAAGAGAAGAAAATAAGCAAGAAATGAAATTCTTTTATGAAAGAGGAAAGGAAATGTTAGACAAAGGAAATCTAGAGTCCAGCTGAAGAACTTGAGAGTAAATATTTTAATCACTCCAAGCAGTGATAAGACTCTGATGAGCTAGTCATCTGACTCTGAGGTTTCCTCTGCTGTAAATCTTTTTTACTGAAAAGCTCTTGAAAAACAAAACTCATTAGAGAGTTAAGGTAATGGTTCTCCTCCAAAATGTCTAGTATCCGCTTTTATTGTTATGTTACTGCCGGCAGTACTGAGTGCTGCGTCACTGCAGCAGCAAATGGGTGGATCACTGTCTTCCCCCAGAGATAAATGAAGCAACAATGTGGTAAAAGCGCTTGGTTTCAGGAGGTGAACAGTTGGATCTTTAATTACAAAGGACTGAAATCCATTACAACACGACGGGGAGTGTGTTTAATATGCAGAAAGAGAGAAATAGCTGGGGTTTGTGACTT
The DNA here is from genome assembly GCF_963930625.1 of Muntiacus reevesi. Lineage (NCBI taxonomy): Eukaryota > Metazoa > Chordata > Mammalia > Artiodactyla > Cervidae > Muntiacus > Muntiacus reevesi. The sequence goes on along the minus strand of NC_089250.1, from coordinate 217,055,516 downwards.
AAATGACCTTAACACAAAAACCACACAGTCCCCACTTCTGAAGGGCAATGTACAACCTCTACTCTGGAAACACAGACAGGTTGTGAGATAAGAAATTGTTTCCTCTTGGAAAATTGAACGAGAAAAGGATGACACATAATATCACTGTTGTCTGCGAGATTTACTCTCATGAGTCCTGCTTTTCAGTTCAGTGAAATGCTGAAACCTTGACTTGTTTGTAGAAATAGAGCTATATAAGAAAGCAAGTGGATACTGTATGGAATCTGTGTTTTTTTTTTAGTTTGCTTTCTTTCCAAAATATGGCACATCCCTGGGTTTTTGTTTTGCTAGATTTTTGGGGGTTGGGGGGGGGTGGGGGGAGTGGTTGAGGAAAGCAGTATGCTTTTTATCTTAAGCAAGTAGTTTGCATGGCACCCTACCTTAGTAAGGACACCAAAAGAGAAATGCCATGAAGACTTAAGAGAATGAATTTATGGTTGCCAGGGGAGGATGAGGGAAAGGGACGATTAGGGAGTCTGAGATCAGCATCCAATACTCTGGCCACCTGATGCAAAGAAATGACTCCTTGGAAAAGACCCTGATGCTGGGAAAGATTGAAGGCAGGAGAAGAAGGGGGCAACAGAGGATGAGACGGTTGGATAGCATCACCAACTTGATGAACATGAGTTTGATCAAGCTCCAGGAGTTGGTGATGGACAAGGAAGCCTGGCATACTGTAGTCCATGGGGTTGCAGAGTTGGACACGACTGAGCTACTGAACTGAACTGATAGATATGCACTGCTATATTTAAAAAGGATAAGCAACAAGGTCCTACAGTATAGCACAGGGCACTCTGGTCAATGTTATGTGGCAGCCTGGATAGGAGGGGTGTTTAGGGGAGAATGGACACATGGATATGTATGACTGAGTCCCTTTGCTGTCCATCTGAAGCTATCATAACATTGTTAATTGGTGGTATGTGCATGCTAAGTTGCTTCAGATGTGTCCGACTCTATGTGATCCCATGGACTGTACCCCACCAGGCTCCTATGTCCATGGGGATCTTCTAGGCAAGAATACTGAAATGGGTTGCCATGCCCTTTTCCAGGAGATCTTTCCAGGCTGAATCTCTTATGTCTCCTGCATTGGCAGGTGGGTTCTACACAAGTAGGGTCACCTGGGAAGCCTATACTCCAATATAAAATAGAAAGTTTAAAAAAAAGAACACTGTGAAAACATCTAACCCTCTTTACCTCAAGTTCTGAGGAAGCTACTGTGAGCCTCTGGTAAATAGTAATAAAGTTTTCGCCTCAACAACGTCTTGGTCCTCAGCTGAACAAATAGAAACAGGCTCCTCAAGAGAGTCCTAGCATTCAACACCCTCAGTAAATAATTCTAAAGGAATCCAAAATGGCATTCATTCTGCTTAGTAATATTTGGTATTATGAGGTCATTGAGAGGTAGGGACAATCATGTCTAATGCTTGCTGTTTTCTTCCACAGGAAAAGTAGAGAGATATCAATTAAAACTCAGCCCCATGCCAACTCCTCATTCAGTTTCCCCCAGGAAAAGGAAATGACCGATTAAGCACAGTAAGCATCGGAGGCTCCACCCCAGCTTTCCTCATCTTTCTGGGTGCAGACTGCTCAGGGGGGTGTCCAGTGTGCTCTGAGAGCTCCGTGGAATTCAATTTTAAGGTGATTCAGGAACTCCATACCACCTCCAATCACCCCTCTCCTCTTCCAAAGAAATCTTGATCGCAAATTCATTTTATAGACAAATCTAAAAACTACTTTTAAATAATACCAACACATATTTAGTTAAGCATTTTCAGAGAAATTATTGAGTTTGCCTATCTTGTTTAATTCACAATTTTAAACAAAATAGTTAAAGTCTGCATTGTGAAAGTCCATACCTGTGTATTTCTTGGAAAGAGAAAGAACACAGAAAAACCTGTAAACAAATACTCATAGCATTTGTCATTTTATTTGCAATAGCCAAAGACTGAAAACAAACCACATGTTTTCTGATGGACAAGTGGTGAAATAAACTGTGGTACATCCATACAATGGAATACTACCCAACAACAAAAAGGTATGAATTACTGATACACAGAACAACTTGGAAATGACATTGAAGAAAATGTGCTGAGTGAAAAAACCAATCCAAAAGGTTATGTATTGTGTGATTCTATTTATATAATCTTCTTAAAATAACAAATCATAGAAATGGAGAAGAGATTAGGTTTTGCCTGAGGTTAGGGATGGGAGTAGAGTGTGGGAGCAAGGTATAAAAGGGTAACATGAAGGATTCTTGTGAAAAATAGGACTGTTTTGTATCTTGAATGTAGTAATGAATACACCAACCTGCACATGTGACAAAACTGCATTAAACTAAACACCAGACACACAAAAATACATGAGCTGAAAATTGGTAAAGAATCCACCTGCCATGCAGGAGACCTGGGTTCGATCCCTGGGTTGGGAAGATCCCATGAAGAGGGGAACAGCTACCCACTCCAGTGTTCTAGCCTGGAGAATTCCATGGACTGTATAGTCAGTCCATGGAGTCACAAAGGGTCAGACACCACTGAGTGACTTTCACTTTCACAGTTGATCTATGAACAACACAAGTTTAAACTGCATGGTTCAATTATACATGGAGTATTTTCAATAAATACAGTATGTACTACAGGATCAGTGGTTGCTTAAGACTGAGAATGTAGAACCTCCTTGGATACAGAGGGCTGGCTGACCATAGAATTTAGAATCCCAGATTCTGGTATCTGTGGTGGGTCTTGGAATCAATCCCCCACAGATACCAAAGGACAAGTGGGTTGTTTTCTGGTTGTAATACTGTACTACAGTTTTGAAAGATGGTTCCATTAGTTAAACTGGGTGATGAGTACACAGAATCACTTAATGTTATTTCTTATAACTGTACATGAATTTTTAAATTGTTGTTCAGTTGCTAAGTTGTGTCCAACTCTTTTGTAACCCCACGGACTATAACCTGCCAGGCTCCTCTGTCCATGGACTTTTCCAGGCAAGAATACTGGAATGGGTTGCCATTTCCTTCTCCAAGGGATCTTCCTGACCCAGGAATAGAACCCACATCTCTTACATTGGCAGGCAGATTCTTTACCATTGAACCACCAGAGAAGCCAAATCTAAAATTATCTCAGAGTAAAAACTTTGATAGGAAAGGAAGGAAAAATAAAACATACTTTTTAACTCATAGGGCTGATCCATATCATGATGAAACCACAGAAAAAGAGGTTTGCAAAAATGAAGAACAAAATACATCCACTTTTATAGGTAAAGTTTGTTCTCTGTTGCACAGTAATATTTTACATATATACAATTATGGTTTTTTATGGATTTTATAAGAGAGAATAGCCTAGACTCTTAAAAAATCTTTTACTTAACAATTTATAATTCTGTTTCAAACTGTTTAACTTTTTAAAAATCAGTTAAATAAAATCATTTTCATGATTTTACCATGAGAGTCATAATAGTTTTTATTTTCATCTATTATGCTTTTTTACTGCTACAATGGCATATAGAAAGGTGGAATTCTTTCTTTACCCTATTAAGCTGATCTTCCATTCAAATTCTTAAGACAGAGTTATCTCTATTCCCTCATGACACTACCTAGAACCATGCATTTCTGTTCATTTTCAGAAAATAACATTGTAGAGATAAGCCATTCTAAGTCCCTGACTTATCTCATGCTCCCATCTTGAACACCGTGACACTAGTAAACCAGGATATTTTAATGACTAGAATGTGAGTTGGTTTTAATGAAATTTATTATAACTTTGAGTTCCCCAAATCCTGTTTCAAGTAAAAGCAGATTTTATCCTTAACAGCCAATCCATGATTATGCATTGAGTCTTTAATACTCAAAATAATCATTCAGTCAGTGCATTTTACTTCTTTTATCTACTTGTGATGACTATACGGTTAATTAGCTAGAAGGAGGAACAGAACTAAACCCAGGTCAATTACTATGATTTATGTACCTTGATTAGTGTGTGGGAACACAAACAAGACCAACAGCACTCACTGTGATCTAATTTCAAATAATAAGAGACAAACGAGATAATCGAGACAAGTCTCAACAGGAAACTAGACTTATTAAAAGTAAGAGTAAGACTCAAAGTTCTAATCCCAAGTGGCAATTTAAGTGATCACCATCTAAAACAGACTTTACTTAATTCTATTTTCTGTTTATCTCTAATTAAAATAAACAGTTTTCCCCTGAAAACCAAAGAGTGAGGAGAAGAGTACATGTCATTTAGGGATGTGAAAAAAGAGAAGACATATTATTTGCTCTCCGATGCTGAATCATTCTCGAGAATATTCTCAACGCTGTGGTGAAGCACTTCCTACTCTTTCTGTCCAGTATTTCCTGCTTCAATTACTGAATCCCATCTGGGTTTAATGTTTATCTCATCTGGAATTGTTATTGCTCTAATCTGTAGCATTAATTGCCTTCATATTGTCTGAGATTTCTATCTTACTGTTATTGTCAATTTCCTTTCAGCTGATGATTGTTTTACCTACCGGTCAATCCCGATGAAACACCAGCCTATAAGACACCCCCACCTCAGTAGACAAATTAATCTGCAAGTCTGATTTCAAAAGCAACAGTCACAAAATAGACCTTTGCTGTAGAGACAAAGATAAATGCCTTAACATCATACATTAACTGGTCTTATTTGGTCTTTAATTTTGATAAACATAGGTTTTCAACTTTGGTTGCTTGCGACAAGTTTAACTGAGATCGCTACACACGTATATGTGCATACAATATGGTGGCCACATGTGGCTATTGAGGACTTGATATGTAACTAGTCCAAATTCATATGTGCTACAGTTACAATATATATGCTAGATTTTGAAGACTTAATTTAAGAAAATGTCTAACATACCTCCTTAAAACTTGTCCAGATATTCTCTTCTTACCCTTTTAATATCAGAGGTTGGTAGTTATGTCACTCTTTTATTTTTCATTAAGATTATTTTTTTCTAAATCAGTTTTTCTGGGGGTTCAATTTTATTAATATTTTTAATGGATAATTTTTTACTTTGTTGATTTTCTCTATTGTTTGCTTATCCAGCCCACTGTTTTTCTTTGGATTTAATTTTAACTTTTTCTAGATTAGGTGGAAACTGAGATTACTGATTTTGGATGACTCTTTAATAATACATGATTTTAAGCTATAATTTTTCCTGTGCACACTCCTTTAGGTACATCATACAAAATATGATATTGCTCTAAGTATCACATTTTATTTGAATCCTTTGGTGAGGAATTAAATAATTGATGGATGAAATATTGTTACTGGAGAATCATCAATCTGACATAAGAGAGCTCTTGAGAGTTGTGCTTAGTTTTGTTTTGTTTTTTTCAGTAAAAGTTGCGGTCACACAAAATTAATTCTAAGATTTTCCATATATTATTAATGACTGGAAAAACTTTAAGAGGTTCACTAAAAGGAAAACCATTAAAACAAGTACATATGCTCTTCCTGAGACATCACAAAATAGATTTGATAATTAAACTCTTCATTTCCCTTTCATTTGGACTTTGACTCATAATTTTATAAGTGTGCATATAGTTTCTATACTATAGTTTTAGAAATTATATATTGAAAGAGCTGTCATTTGGAAGATTCCATGTACATATGTTTCCAAATAATAGAATTCCTTCTGTTCAGATTCCTCCCTAAAAAAATATTCTACATATTCTATCAGTACATTTGCTTTCTTTATGGAAAAGATACTTCAAGTGATATTTTTTGTTTTGTTTTTTTACTTTCAGACATTGATGGCCTTGTGCCTAATCATATATTCTGAATCTGGAAATGTAAATGAAAATCCTGCCTGTAACTTTATAGTAATTGTTTTTTATAGTTTCCCCACTTCAGTATTTATGTTGTGACCTCTATTTCAGTTGGCATCAAAATTTCATTAATAGCTTACTATTTATATTATTCCTTACACATTGCTACAATATATAGCACAGCCAAGTTTTCTCTATTATCTTCCCCTTGCATTTTTCTATAAAGGATAGGAATAATAAGGAAAGAGAAAAGGTAATGATGTGCAATAAACTCCAGTTCTCTCGTTGTACATGTAGTACTTTTTATACAATTGCTCAAAATTCCACTAAAAATTAGTACTTTTACTGTTTTATTAATAATAAGACTGAGGTTCAAAGTTGTAAGAGGAGTTGCTTAAGATTATGTACTTAATAAATGGCAGGGTTGGAAATGTTCAATCAATGTTCAATAATTTTTGCCAATACAGAGTTGGCTTCCCCAATTTTTATAAAAACTCTTGCCTCTTAAAATACTTTCTTTGTTTTGTGTATCCCTACCAACTAAAATAAGTTAGTGATTTCTGTTTTTTAAGTAGGTTCTGTAATAAAGACTGTTAGTGCATTAAATGTTATTTTTTAAATGTAAATACTCTAAACCTTTTGTCCTAGACATTAATATTTTTACTTTTTCCCCTCCAATTACCCGTTCTCTACAATGAACCCTAAGGATTTATGTTATTGAGATTCCAAAAGTTAAATTCAGGTCATCTTTGTCAACTCCTATTTTCCTTTTGATCTGCTGCACAAAAATAATATAGTTTCCTTATTCAAGGATGAAAAGATGAGTGGTAATCAATAAGGAATCCGAAAAAGGAACTGCCGGGCAAGTCAAATGTACTGCTTCCCTCCGCTATCTGCATGTCCGCCATTTGCCTGTCCGCCATTTGTCACCTGCAGTAAGAAAGAGAGGTGCTTCCCACCTGGCTGGAAAACGGAGGTGAGGATGTGAGCCTAGCGAAAGGGCTCAAAGTTCAGTTGGTTAATTACTTTCTTGTGAAGAAAGAACAAATGAGCACAACTTATCATGCATGTAAAAAGATGCTAGAGATACTGTGAAATAGTAACACTACTTAAAATACATTGAATTCCTACTGGGTTCTAAAAGGTTTATATATATATTTAATTCTCATAATGAACATGTAATAGGTACTTTACATGTTTACCTTTTTACAAAAAGTAAAGAAAATTAAGAAGACAGAACTTTCCAGTCATTTCAAGTGGCCTATCAATTTCATACCAACAGTAAATGGTAGTGAGGGGCCCATTCAGGTCAAAATGTTCACACTGTCTTGATATATATGGTGATATATCACTTAACTTCTTTCCAAATAAACTTGAAAACTTCAAAGAAATGGATGGTTATCTAGGAAAATACAATTACAGATATATAATAATATAATAAAACTACAGTTGACCCTGCTAAATTATATAATATAAACAAACAATAAATGGAAAAACCTAACAAATCATTCCCAACTAAAAAGTATAAGCAAATCAAAAGGCAAAAATTCCAAAAGGTAATTTCATGAGCTCTGTGACTTGTATAGGTCACTTAACATATCTACACTTTTCAAATATTGAAAGCAAAGAAAATATTTGATGATGATAGAGGTAAGAAAAAATTTAAATAAGTCTATACTTACATAAATGTGATACATAATATTAGACTAAATAATGATAAAATATGATAGGTAAATTCTGACTCACTTATTTCTTCATTAATACTACAATTGTTTTTTTCAATGAGCTAGATTATTCAGGGTAACGCCCTCTAGGGCACATCACAATCCCATGTGCAGGGGCTGGCTCTCCTCTCCCCTCCCGTATGGTTTCTCACATATCCAGTCTTCTTTCCCATGGTGCCCACCTTAAAGGACATGGGCCACAGAGGCAGGAGAAAGGAAGAGATTGCCTGGGATCACATGAATGAGCTCAGGACCGAGGCCTAGCAAAAGCACCCTTCACCCCCTGCTATGCTCCACTGTCCAGAACTGGTTGACAGGCTGCAATCCACCTGCAAGGGACACTGGCATGTGCACTCTCCCCAATGTCTAGAAATAGGAAAATGTGGTCGGGGGACATCTTGCCATTTTCTGCCACCGTCTGTATTTGTCATACCCAAATATTCACTGGACTCTTCTCACAAACATGAGAACACTCACGATCTCTCCAAGGGTGTCAACATAATGGTCATTTATTCCATGAATTCAGCTCCCAGCCAGGTGATGCATAGTCTTTTCCTCTTATAAAACAGCCAACATTTCCCTGAGCTCATATTTTCCTTATAATACTTAGCCAACATGCATTACTAAGGTTCTTTTTGCCAGTCCCTTCCCCTAGAGCACATTAGAAACACAGTCTGCCTTCCAAGTGTTCTCCAGAATCAATTATTTTACCTAACAATTTTTTGGTACACCGCCATGCCCTAACTGAGTAATGCTAAAAGTAATAAAAAGAAGAAAATTATGATGCTCTTGGTATTCATGGATAACGATGCTGTTGATGCTATGAGTTGCTACATAACACAATGGTCTCTTCATGATGAATTTCTTTCTAGTAGCAGTATTAAGAATTGTGTTTTTCTTATCATTTGATTGCTTTTGTCATAAAGACAGTATGAATCACTTCTATCCTTGCCTTTGCTACTATAAAACCAGGTAAGTTTGTGGTAAACTTTCTAAAATGCAATTTGAAAACCTGGACTTAGAAACACAGAGCTTTGGAGAATGAATTTAGCAATTAATCTCCTTGGTTTCATCCTTTACCTATCTATATTGTTCTATTGTTCCTCATTTTTTAAATATGTATTTGTTTAGTTATATATTTGATTATTTATTGATCACCCTCTTAGGATAAAGGCTAGAATACAAAAGTAAAGCAAGCAAGTATAGGGAAGCAAGCAAGGGAAGTTGAGAATTAAAGTCATGATGATTTATAGAATCTCCTGGTCTTGAGTCTCTTTGTCTCTGAAATGCTTCAGTTATAGAATATGAGAAAGTATGGAGGGAAAAGTCTTAGAAAGCCTGACTGGTTTTAAAAGTAAAGTAGGTCTACTATCTAGGATAATATTCTCCTTTAAAAAGTGACCTACAATATAGAAGATGCCAGTTGTTTTTAATTTGCTGATGATTGACAAGGGAAGTCAAAAGGTCTCTCACTTTCTCTCCAGAAGGGACAACAGAACAGATGCTCGCACACAGATTAATGGTCCATATATCCCAGTCTCTTGTTGCTGACCAGCTGATAAGAGACATAATTGTCCTTAACAATTGGGCATAATTTATTCCTGCTTAGGTGGCTGTTACCTTCTGCAATTAAAGCATAGTGACTGCAGGGTCCTGTTATGTTATCCTAGCTGAATGTGCGATTCCTACTCATACTATACATCATGTCTATACAATGCCAGAAAATTGTGTAGCAAATAGTTTCAGCTCAGGAAATGTTCTTCTATTCTCATAGAATTCTAGCAAACATCATAAAATAGGTGTTCTAGTCCATTGTGATGAAGTACTCTTTCACTATGGAGTTAAGGCACATATATGTAGCACATACACACACACACACACACACACACACATATGTACTATGTATATATCACTTGGGGGATATATATTTTTTACTTCAGGAAGTCACCAGTGCATATACAATTGATATGCAAATTCACCAGCACAAGAAAGTGGTATCAGGGGAAGCATTAATACGCCAAGGCATGGACTGTACCATCTGGAACATTCAACCCTGGAAGCATGCCATAGACTGTGAAATTTCTAGGGTGTATCCTGGATTGTCATTCCCATGTGACAGATGTTAAGCCACATGTCTCCTCCATCGTCTCTAACGCACTAAGCACATGTTCTAGAGCTCTGAGTTTTCTGATGACTCATCATGGGGTCTCCCATCATTGGATCCCTCCTCCCCATCTTGTGAATGACTTCTAAAGTTTCCAAAAGATCTAAACTGTCTCTTGTTTTGCTGTTTTAGTCACTAAGTACAGTCCAACTCTTTTGTGACCCCATGGACTGTACCTGTCAGGCTCCTCAGTCCATGGGATTTTCCAGGCAAGAATACTGGAGTGGGTAGCCATTCCCTTCTCCAGGGGATCTTCCTGACCCAGGGATTGAACCTGCATCTCCTGCATTGCCAGCTGAATTCTTTACCACTGAGCCATGAGGGAAACCCTAAACCATCTCTTAGGTCTCAGAAAAATCACTAAGACTATATTATTGTTACATAGGCTAACTCTGAGCAATGTATCACAGGAATTAATTCCTTAAGTGAAATACAACTCAAGGGAAAAGAATCTTAGATTTGAATGCAGTATCTTCCAAATTTTCTATTTTTACCATTAGCAATGAACAATACAAGAAAAATGAACATGATCCACACCATTTCAATAAACAGACTTTTCTTAATCATAGTAATTACTTAACTCTTACCCTGAAGGGAATCCTAGGAGGTAACTAATTGATCACTCTACCAACAGTGATTCTTCATTAAGTCATATGGCAAACATGATAAGCAGTCTCTACTATATCACAAGATCTTTTTATTTCACTTCCCATTACTTAACCAGCAATACTCCTACAGAAATGTAAGAGTAATAGCATATTAACACTAGACTATTAATCTTACATAGATGCATGCAATTATTTGTATATATACATGCTTAGAAGTCTGATGTGAATTTACAGAATCAGCAATTTTCCTGATTCTTCTTTGATGCTCTACATAATTCAAGGTTGTTTTTTTTTTACTTTTCTTTGTTAATCTTTTAAATATCTTTTTGAAGTGTAATTTGTTGTTGTTGTTTATTCACTCAACCACATCTGACTCTTTGCAACTCCATGGATTGTCACCAGCCAGGCTCCTCTGCACATGGGATTTCCCAGGCAAAAATACTGGAGTAGACTGCCATTTTCCTTCTCCAGAAGATCTTTCCAACCCATGGATTGAATCCACATCTCCTGCATTGGCCGGAGGGTTCTCTACCACTGAGCCACCAGGAAAGCCCTGAAGTGTAACTGACATGCCATTAAGTGTCACTCATTTTAAGTGTAGAATCCAATTATTTTTTTAACTTATACAATTGTGCAGCCATCACCACAGTTCAGTTTTAGAACATGCCTAGCACCCCAAAAAGATTCCTCAGGCTTGTTTGCACTCAATCCCCATTTCCCCTCCAGCCCCAGCCAGCCACTAATCCTTCTGTCTATATAAATTTGCTTTTTCAAGACATTTCACATAATCAGAATCATACAACAAATAGTCCTCTGGGCATTTTTTCTTAATCAATTATCATAATACTTGGAGTTTCATTCATGTTTTTGTAGGTATCAGTAGTTACTCATTTTTATGACTGAGTATAGTATCCCATTCTATGGGCGTCATATTCTGCTTATACAGTTCTGAGTGTTCCCACTTTCTGTCTATTATGAATAATGCCTCTATGAACATTCACAAGTCTTTTGTCAACACACACTTTTATTTCCCTCTGGTAGATATTTAGAGTGAAGTTGCTGGGTTGTAGATATGTATTCACATCCAACTTTTAAAAAAACTGCCATACTATTTTCCAAAGTACCTATATCATTTTACGTGTAACCAGTAATGTTTGAGGGTTCCATTTTCTCCACATGCCTGCCAAAGCTTGTGTTACCTTCCTTATTACAACCATTCCAGTGAGATGAACTATTGCTCCATTGTGGTTTCAGTTTGCAATTTCCTAATGACTAATGAAGGTGAACATCCCTGCATGTGTTTATTAGCCATTTATATATCCTCTTTGGTGAAGTGTCTATTAGTACATTTTCCCCATTATTAACAGTTTTGTGAAATCTTATTTACATAAGACACAGTTCATCCATTAAAGGTACACAACTTAATCATTTTTAGTATATTTACAGAGTTGTACAACCATCACCATAATCTAATTTTAGAACATTTCATCATCTCCAAAAGAAAGCTTGTACCCATTAACAATCACTGCCCATTTTTCTTCTCACTCAACTTTTAAATTGGATTATTTGGTTTTTTATTGTTGATTTGTAAGAGTCCTTTAGATACTTCTGATACAAATCATTTGTCAAATATATCATTTGCAAATATTTTATCACAATCTGTTGCTTATCTTTTTATTTCTTAAATAAGTCTATTGGAGCACAAAAACCTTTTAATTTTGAAGTCAGACTTGCCATTTATTCCTCTATGGATTGTGTCATGAGTGTCATATGTGAGAACTCTTTGCCTAAAACAAGATCCAAAGATTATGAAAATGCTTGGCCTTGTGGAGAAAAAAATATTATGCTATTCTTGTGTAGAAAATTGAATCTCATAGAGTTAACTAACTTCCTCAGGGTTTACAAATTAATAACTGAGCTCTTCCATTTTTAGAAAGACAATAATAGGTTCTTCTACCTTACATTTACTTTAATAAATACTTATTAAATATTGAATATTTAAAATGAAGCCTCGTAAGCTAAACTTCTTATCTACATAGCTGCAACAGATAGAAGGGAAGCAGTGCAAACTACTAGTGCATTTTCAACAGAAAGGAATGTTTTTCTATGAAACTTTGTGAGTGATTAATTACTAGTATGGCTAATAATAGGGGGGAAAGCATTTTATTTTGTTTAAAGAAATAGAGATCAACTAGGAAGTTTATAGATTATATGATGTTAGTGCATTGGTTTTTTAATTAACATTTTTTGCACTGTGTGATAATTTTGAAATAGTTTATTAGAAAAACTTTTGATAATGAAATAAACAACAGAAGTCATATAAAACTGGTATGCTGCATGTGAGGAAAAAAAAAAAAGAAAAATTCTGTTACTCATTTTCCTTTCTAGTCTCTGAAGTAGGCAGTAATAGTAGTTTCTTCTTTTGTAATTATAGAGAAAGTAAAGCAAAAATAGAAAACACAGCAACAGAAAAGCACAGTCAAATGTTTCTAATGGGCTCTTTTGCATTCTTAAAGAAATTTGCTGTTATAATAGTGATTTTCACTGTATCATAGTGGTTTTACATTAGTAATATTTTTCTATATATATTCTACAATATTGAAATCTATTGAGATTTTATGGTGATAAATCAGCACTAAGAACATTTGATAATAATATGATAGGAAAAAATAACATCAAAGATGTCATACGCTTATACATTTATCATAAGTTTCCATCATTTTGAGAACCTCTGGAGCATGTACATTCAGAGTATGATTCTTAATAACCCCTGGCACCTTGATTTTATAATTTCCAGCAACCATCTGTGCCCTAACTTACACTCACACTGATTCCATCACTCTTCACAGTTCAGCATCTTTACCTGTCAAACCTAAGCATTACGATGTGAATGAGTGTGATCCTCAGAGCAATTTACATTGTGTCACCAAACTATCTTGGGAGAAGCCTATATCTAAGTACTACTATCCAATAGAAGGCTATGACATATAGCATTAGAAAGCAAGAATGTAAGCCCTATCCACACAAATTATTTTAAGTTGGACCTTAGAAAAATCACTCCTAGTTTCAGTTTTCTCAACTGATAAATGAAAATGAAAACAGCAGGTCATACTTACCAGGAATGTTACGTGCCTAAACAAAACCCTATGCAGTAGACTTCCCAGCTTGAAGTTGAATTGAAATCACTCCTGAGATTCAGGCAGGTCTGTGTAAGGGGAGGATAGATTTCAGAGCCCACAGTGAAAGGGACAGTGGAACACCAGTCAAGAGTCCATTGTCTCTGATTGGACAGAGAACAGAGCAGGAAGTGTGAGAGAGGGCGACCAGAGCGAAACAGGATGGAAGCTGAACTGGCCCTGCAGAAATGCTCAAGGCTCACAAGGTCATGGGTACATGACACCATCTATATGCCTTTGAGTTTCTGCATAGTCCCTTTCAAACGAATCTCTTCTTGAGTTTCAATACATTATTTTATGGTAGGCATCACTTTGTTATTTTATGCATCTGTCATATATCATGAAAAATTCACTTCTTAAACTGATCTACATCAGTTGCTTATAAAGCATCCACTAAACCAACTGCTGCAACTTAGTTACTGAGTTTTGGTGACATGTAATCCAACCTTTATATCTACTACTGTGGGCAGGAATCCCTTAGAAGAAATGGAGTAGCCATCATGGTGAACAAAAGAGTCCAAAATGCAGTACTTGGATGCAATCTCAAAAATGACAAAATGATCCCTGTTCGTTTCCAAGGCAAACCATTCTATATCACAGTAATCCAAGTCTATGCCCTGACCAGTGATGCTGAAGAAGCTGAAGTTGAACACTTCCAAAAACACCTACAAGACTTTCTAGAACTAACACCCAAAAAGGATGTCTTATTCATTATAGAGAGCTGGAATCCAAAAGTAGAAAGTCAAGAAACACCTGGAGTAACAGGTAAATTTGGCCTTGGAGTACAGAATGAAGCAGGGCAAAGGTTAATAGGAGAGTTCTGCCAAGAACTGGTCATAGCAAACACCCTCTTCCAACAACACAAGAGAAGACTCTACACATGGACAACACCAGATGGTCAACACCGAAATCAGACTGATTATATTCTTTGCAGCCAAAGATGGAGAAGCTGTATACGGTCAGCAAAAAAAAAAGACCGGGAGCTGATTGTGGCTCAGATCATGAACTCCTTATTGTCAAATTCAGAGTGAAATTGAAGAAAGTGGGGAAAACCACTAGACCATTCCGGTATGACCTAAATCAAATCCCTTATGACTATACAGTGGAGCTGAGAAATAGATTTAAGGAACTAGATATGACAGAGTGCCTCGTGAACTATGGATGGAGGTTCATGACATTGTACAAGATACAGGAATCAAGACCATTCCCAAGAAAAAGAAATGTAAAAAAGCAAAATGGTTGTCTGAGGAGGCCTTACAAATAGCTGTGAAAAGAAGAGAAGTGAAAAGCAAAGGAGAAAAGGAAGGATATATCCATTTGAATGCAGAGTTCCAAAGAATAGCAAGGAGAGATAAGAAAGCCTTCCTCAGTGATCAATGCAAAGAAATAGAGGAAAACAACAGAATGGGAAAGACTAGAGATTTCTTCAGGATAATTAGAGATACAAAAGGAACATTTCATGCAAAGATGGACTCAATAAAGGACAGAAATGGTAGGGACCTAACAGAGGCAGAAGATATTAAGAAAAAGTGGCAAGAATATACAGAAGAACTATACAAAAAAGATCTTCACAACCCAGATAATCACAATGGTGTGATCACTCACCTAGAGCCAGACATCCTGGAATGTGAAGTCAAGTGGGTCTTAGAAAGCATCACTATGAACAAAGCTAGTGGAGGTGATGGAATTCCAGTTGAGCAATTTCAAATCCCACAAGATGATGCTGTGAAAGTGTTGCATTCAATATGCCAGCAAATTTGGAAAACTCAGCAGTGGCCACAGGACTGGAAAAGGTCAGTTTTCATTTCAAACCCAAAGGAAGGCAATGCCAAAGAATGCTCAAACTACCACACAATTGCACTCATCTCACACGCTAGTAAAGTAATGCTCAAAATTCTCCAAGCCAGGCTTCAGCAATACATGAACCGTGAACTTCTAGATGTTCAAGCTGGTTTTAGAAAAGGCAGAGGAACCAGAGATCAAATTGCCAACATCTGCTGGATCATCGAAAAAGCAAGAGCGTTCAGGAAAAACATCTATTTCTGCTTTATTGACTATGCCAAAGCCTTGGACTGTGTGGATCACAATAAACTGTGGAAAATTCTGAAAGAGATGGGAATACCAGACTACCTGACCTGCCTCTTGAGAAACCTGTATGCAGGTCAGGAAGCAACAGTTAGAACTGGACATGGGACAACAGACTGGTTCCAAATAGGAAAAGGAGTACGTCAAGGCTGTATATTGTCACCTTGCTTATTTAACTTCTATGCAGAGTACATCATGAGAAACGCTGGGCTGGAAGAAGCACAAGCTGGAATCAAGATTGCCGGGAGAAATATCAGTAACCTCAGATATGCAGATGACACCACCCTTATGACAGAAAGTGAAGAAGTACTAGAGAGCCTCTTGATGAAAGTGAAAGAGGAGAGTGAAAAGGTTGGCTTAAATCTCAACATTCATAAAACTAAGATCATGGCATCCAATCTCATCACTTCATGGGAAATAGATGGAGAAACAGTGGAAACAGTGGTTGACTTTATTTTTCTGGGCTCCAAAATCACTGCAGGTGGTGATTGCAGCCATGAAATTAAAATATGCTTAATCCTTGGAAGGAAAGTTATGATCAACCTAGATAGCATACTAAAAAGCAGAGACATTACTTTGCCAACAAAGGTCTGTCTAGTCAAGGCTATGGTTTTTCCAGTAGTCATGTATGGATGTGAGAGTTGGACTATAAAGAAATCTGAGCACCAAAGAATTGATGCTTTTGAACTGTGGTGTTGGAGAAGACTCTTGAGAGTCCCTTGGACTGCAAGGAAATCCAACCAGTCCATTCTAAAGGAGATCATTCCTGGGTGTTCATTGGAAGGACTGATGTTCAAGCTGAAACTCCAATACTTTGGTCATCGGATGTGAAGAGCTGACTCATTTGAAAAGAACCTAATGCTGGGAAAGATTGAGGGCAGTAGAAGGGGATGACAGAGGATGAGGTGGCTGCATGGCATCACCAACTCAATGGATATGGGTTTGGGTGGACTCTGGGAGTTGGTGATGGACAGGGAGGCCTGATGTACTGCAGTTCATGGGGTTGCAAAGAGTCAGACATGACTGAGCGACTGAACTGAACTGAACTGAGTCCATCGTTTCTTGAATTCCAACTGGTCCTCTATATTTGTGGTCCAATCTAGTTGCCTTTCAGCCTACGATACACAGTGGAAATAGCACAGGTTATAGGAACTATTTTTGCGTGTTCCATCTTACCTTAAACATGGTAAATGAAAACAGTACATCAGTGTGGATAAGGCCAGGGGCTTTACAATCAAATCTTGATTTACAGTCTGTCTCCATAACCCTTGGCAATATTAATAGTTGTTAATCCATATGTCTGTGGTGAAAATGAAATAAAATGATGCCTGTAAAGTACTTGGCAGAGTGCCTAGTTCATAGGATCATTTAAAAACTGTTATGAATAGTTACATTTTCTAAGTTAGCACTATGGAAGGTCTAGTTTCAACTGATTCCTCTGATCAAGTTTCTCAAAATGTAATGCACTTCACTATAAATAAATGAATACATAAGCATATGTAGCAGTTCAGGTCAGTTACTCATTAGTGTCCAACTCTGCGACCCCATGGACTGCAGCATGCCAGGCTTCCTCGTCCATCACCCACTCCCGGAGCTTAGTCAAACTCATGTCCATCAAGTCAATGATGCCATCCAACCATCTCATCCTCTATCATCCCCTTCTCTCCCTGCCTTCAATATTTCCCAGCATCAGGGTCTTTTCCAATGAGCCAGTTCTTCACATCAGGTGGCCAAAGTATTGGAGTTTCACCCTCAGCCTCAGTCCTTCCAATGAATATTCCAGACAGATTTCCTTTAGAATTGACTGATTGGATCTCCTTGCAGTCCAAGGGACTCTCAAGATCTTCTCCAGCACCACAGTTCAAAATCATCAATTCTTCGGCGCTCAGCTTTCTTTATAGTCCAATTCTCACATCCATACATGACTACTGGAAAAACCATAGCTTTGACTAGACCAATATTTGCTGCCAAAATAATGTCTCTGCTTTTTAATATGCTGTCTAGGTTGGTGATAGATTTTCTTCCAAGGAGCAAGCATCTTTTAATTTCATGACTACAGTCACCATCTGACCCCAACTATGTGAACTGATGAGGAGGAACATATACATGGTAAACCACTGGATGCTCTACATAGCTGCATTATATTGATTTGCCTTAACCCACTACACTCTAGGGTGGACACCTTGGGGTGTACTTCCTATGGAGAATATGTTGTTTCACTAATTCTAGTCTCTCCATTTCTTTTCCCAATCTTATCCTTTCCACCTCATCAGCAAACTTGTTTCATCAACCCTGCCTTCTCATATGCATAGCCAAATTTCTTTTAATGGACTACATTCCTTTTAATATTTAAAAATTCTTGAGCATTCCCCAAATGAAAAACAACATGACACCTTCCTTGCCCCAAACCCCTCACCCTAATTTCCCAACTCATTTTCAATGCATCAAATTCCTCTCCTTTAAAGTCCAATTCCCTGAGAGAGTCCCCTTAAGCACTGGGCCACCACATACATATGGGGCAGTAAGCACAGAGTGTCAGCAAAGCAAAGGCACAAAACCCCAAGGAGTCCTCACAGCACACTCATGCAGAGCTGTGCCGTTAGAAGAGACACAAGAAAGCTGTCCCAGCTCCAGAATTCATGAAAACTTTGTGTCATTTTGAAAAACACAGTTGTGTTGAAAATAACCTTTAAGAGATTGGGCTCTATTCTCACGCTTACAGGCACTGAAGGTCTTAATCTGATTTGGGCTCAGTTTTCCACATATTTCCTCTTCTTTCATTTACCTGTCACATCCCTTAATATGGCTTCTAACCCAAAATAAATCTATTGAAACTGCTTTTGTCAATATCACCATTGCCTGCCCTCTAACTAACTCAGTGGCCATGCTCCCTCAATTTCACAATATCTCTTCAGTATGTGGCAGTGTTGACCTCTTCTTCTTAAAATCTTCTACTGCCTTGACCTAACACTCTGTATTTCAGTTATACTGAAATTCTCTCTGGTCTCTGAAAGAGTTAGTTAGATACTCAGTCTTACCTTCCTGCCCTTGAACTTTCACCACTGTGTTTCCAATGCACATCACAGTACCTGTCACAGAGTAATGGCAGGTACCCAGGGAAGATGGATGAACTCATTGTTGAGGGCCTGAATCTCATTATCCATGACACTGTAGCTTATATTACCCTGTTTGACTTCCATATCTTCACTGATTTTCTGTCATAACTCATCTCCTCCCACCTCCCCAACCTGGTCTTTGCAATTTTCTTCTCTAGATTCTATGTCTCATTCTATTTTTAAAATGAAAATGTATATCAACATGCAAAAGCCAGATGTGGACACATTAACAATTATTAATCTGAAAAGGAAGCTAGAAAACAATCTCCATTGCAATACCACCAAGAAGAATAAAATGTCTAAGAATAAATTTAACCAAGGAGGGGAAAAGACTTATTACAGTGGTAACTACATTGCTGAAAGGAATTAAAGAAGACACATACAAATGGAAAGACAAGCCACGTTCATGGATTAGAAGAAAATATTGTTAAAATGTCCATACTGCCGAAACAATCTGCAGATTCAGTGCAATGCATCTTAAAAATCCTAAGGATTTTTTTTTTTTTTTGCCTAAATTAACAACAACAACAAAAAAAAAACAATTCCTAAATTCATATGGAACCACAAAGGACCTTGAATAGTCAAAACAATCTTGAGCAAAAAGGACAAAACTGAAGGCCTCATACTTCCTGATTTCAAAACATATTACAAAGATACAATCAAAACAGTATGGTACTGGTACAAAGAGAACTGGTACTGGTACATTAGAGAACAGTACCATAGAATAGAGATCCTAGAATAAACCCACACCTACAATCAACTGATCTTTGATAATGGTGCCAAGAACACACAAGGGATAGGAAATTCTTTTCAATAAATTATACTTGGTAAATTGAATATTCATATGCAAAAGAATGAAATTGGGCCTTCATCTTACACCATTCTCAAAAATCAATTCAAAATGCATTAAACAGCTGAACATAAGACCTGAAATTAGATAGGCTAGACTACACTAAAACCAAAAGCTTCTGCACATCAAAAGAAGCAATTAATGGAGTGAAAAGGTAAATTATAGAATGGGAGAAAATACTTCCAAGCCATGTATCTGATAAGGGTTCATTTCCAAAGTACATAAGGAACTTTGCTACTTAATAGCAAAACAAAACAAATAAATAACCCAGTTTTAAAAGAGGCAAAGGGCTTGAAAAGACTTTTCTCCAAAGAAGACACAAAAATGGCCAATAGGTATATTTTTAAAATGTTTAACATCAGTAACCATCAAGAAAATAAAAATCAAAACCAAAATGGCAATAGGAAATTAGAGCTGTGTTAAGGGTGGGAGGAAGAAGAAAACACCCATTCCATCACGGCCTGAATGTGCGTTTGAATGGGTACTGGATGTAGGTTTTTTCTCTGTGACTTTTGACCTGCAGTGAATGACACTAGCCTCACATTTAGAAGCCACCACAGAGACTTAGAGCACATGCTTATGGCTACCAAAAGGAAAAGGCAGGGGAGGGGTAAATTAGGAGTTTCACGTTAACATAAACAACCTACTATATAAAAATAATCAATAAGAACCTACAGTACAGCACAGGGCACTCTACTCAAAACTCTAATAACCTATATGGGAAAAGAACCTGAAAAAGGATAGATACAAGTATATAACTGAATCGCTCTGCCATACACTTGAAACTAATACAACATTGTAAATCAACTATACTTCAATATAAAATTTTTAAAAATTTTAAAGAAGCTACTACAGAGGAAACCTGCAAAAATTCATCTTACATCTTACAAAACTGTATTAGAAATATTTCTGAAATATTAACATACTGCTAATTTTAGAGGAAGGGAAATAATGTTAGCTTTATATTAATAACTCATTATACTATATCAATCAACTCCTTGACATAATGAACAGAAGTGAACACTTAGTGGAAAAATTGTTAAAATGGTAAATTTACATTATGTATATTTTACCACAACAAAATTATTAAAACAAAAACTATTAACACAGCAACAGAAAACAGAAAACACAGTCAAGTGTTTCTAATGGGAAAATGTTTGCCTATTTCTGAATTTCAGACTTTGTGTGTGCTCCTTAGATCATTCTGCTTGAGCATGTGGATCATATGGCACCCTGACAACCTCATGACTGTATCTGTCCACAGGGCCTTCTTGCTGGAGTACAGAGGGATGAATGCAGAACAATTAAGCTCCATCAGCTGCAGGGAGGCACCTGCTGGCCATTGGGGACTGACATCTGCCACTGAAGCTGATCTTGCTCTGTCTCTTCTCCTTATGAGTAAAGCATTTTTCCATCCAGTGCTTGATTGAAGTATTTTTCCATGGAGACTCCAATACCAAGATACAGTGGTCAGACATGCTCAGATTTCTACTCCTGATAATAGGCAACTGATGCCACTTTAATTCCAAAAGAATTAAAATCATTGTCTCTAAGAGATATGTGCACTCCCATGTTGATCATAGCATTATTTACCATAGCCAAGAGCCAGAAACAACCTAAATGTCAAGGGATGAGTGGATAAAGAAAATTATACACACACACACACACACACACACACACACACACAAAATGGAATATTATTCAGCCATGACAAAAGGAAGGAAATCCTGTTGTATGCAACGACATGGATGAACCTGGGAGACCAGGTTCATTATGCCAAGTGAAATAAATCAGTCACAGAAAAACAAACACTGCAAGATTCTACTCACATGAGGTCTCTAAAGTAGTCAAACTCATAGAAACAGAAAATAAAATGGTGGGAAGGGGAAAACAGGAAGATTCTGTTTAACAGGTATAGAGTTTCAATCAGACAAGATGAAAAACGTAAAAGGGCTGCATCTTCACTTTAAAAGGCAGAGACACACACTATGATCTTTCTATCAGCCTCCATCTTTTTGATAACCTTGAATTTCTCTCTTCTTATATCGATGACTCAAGTTACCTTCCATTATTCCAGGGACTTTCCCATAATAATAATTATGTTCCCTCTACATGCCTGGACCCTCATTGGTCCTTTCCCTCATCCTCATGGATGTACAAGTCTCTCCTTCTTGAAAATGTTCAAGATGCTAATTTGATCTTATTCTTACCCCATTTATTCCCCTATTTCATGCTTTAGGTAACTGCCAGTCACTAAGAATGGGTGGATTTACTTTGTCATTTTCACTCCAACATGTGATTTTTCCTCAGTTCTTTAAAGTTTGGTTTATATTTCTGTATTTATACATAAACTATTCTCTTGAGTTACATTAACATCCTGCTCAACTGATCTCTTGCCACTGGCTTTTATTTATTCCTCTGATTGATCGTCATGGAATGCAACTCCTTGGTCTCAGAAATATGAAGCAATGACATGCCTTTTTTGTAGGAATAAATGAATAGTAACTTGGATCATAATCCACAATCAGATTCTAGAAATATATCTCAAAATTCCCAAAGGAATTTAAAAGTATTAACAAAAGCACTGCTGCATGTAAATGAAAGCTCATTTAATGAACAGACTAATAATTTGAATGATAAAAGTAGATAATTCAAGACAGAGAAACATGTTGCTGACACCCATATTATGGCCGTGAATAAATACATCACAGAAACATGGGAAGCACCAGATGGATTTAAACACATCAGAGAGCTGGGCTGCCCATTAGCAGATGAAATCTGATTGGAAGATTGCAAGCGACTTGCATGTGTTTGTATATTTCTAATATCTGCCTGATGGAACAATCACTTAGGCAGCCAGCAGGAGGTAAAATAAGCCAGAAAAAAAAATCCAGAGCCCATCAATATCAACTTTGCCAAATTTTTTAAAACAAGCATTATGTTTAGTTCCTTTAAGATAAGAAAAAGAGAGCATCCCAGAATAATATGTTTGGGTTTCATTTTTGGCTATGAGAAATATGAAATGACTCATTTTTACAATGAAAAATTAATTTTTTAAAATCATTGCTATAAAATGAGAATATATAACAGAGAATGAAGAACAATTAGATGTAGCTTAACCTATTTCTGCTTCATCACATCTGTGATTGAGGCAACAACTAGTAGTCTTTAAAAAATGATTAAAGCATTGATAGGGAAGTATATCTGAGCAAATATCAGATGGGGACATCCCCTATTAGTTCCAGTATTTAAAAATTTTTTTAAATGTCCTTTCTCAAAATTTATCAAGTGGTCATTAATCAGCTACAAAAGCACGAAGGGTTTGTTGACTTTGTTACAACAGTAAACTGAAGTCTAGGACCACTGTCCCTTAGTTTGAAAGTGGCCCCTATATCCATGGCTTTCACATCCTCAGATGCTCATGGCCGACTGTACTATGCCATTTTAAAGCTTTAGCAGATTTGGATATTCAGGAGTTTCTGTAATCGATCCAACACAGATACCCAGGACTGATGATATTGCATTCTTCTATGAGTGAAAGAATACTCCAGTACTTTGGCCATCTCATGCGAAGAGTTGACTCATTGGAAAAGACCCTGGTGCTGGGAGGGATTGGGGGCAGGAGGAGAAGGGGACGACAGAGGATGAGATGGCTGGATGGCATCACTGACTCGATGGACATGAGTTTGAGTGGACTCCGGGAACTGGTGATGGACAGGGAGGCCTGGCGTGCTGCAATTCATGGGGTCGCAAAGAGTCAGACACAACTGAGCGACTGAACTGAACTGAACTGACGAGTGAAAGAGTTGGAAACCAAAGCCTTGTAAGATCAGTCCCAAACTTCTTTTTCATTGAATAACTCATCCTTCTTTCCACACAAACCACCTTCTCTGCTCTTACTAATCTGCTACCCATTCTATTCCTAACTCTGCCTTGACTCTTGTTGGTCTCATTTCCTGTCATTTCTTCCACTTAATTTCAGACTCATCCAAATTCTCCTTATTCTTCAACTTTCATAGCAATTTCCCATCATTTATGAAATTTTTCCCTTAGTCTATGGAGAGGTCCTTTCCATAGTCCACCTCGTCCTTAAAAAAAACACTACTTACCTCTTATTTTATGTTCTTGTTATCTGATGTATGCGAAAATCCTAGAGTGTCTCCGTTCCTTCAATATTCTTTAAAGCTGGTTTGTGCCACCCATCTTATTTCAATTCTTTCTTGCACCCAGTAAATTAAATGTATGCAAGAAGCACTCAGCATTCACTGAAAAATAAAAACAATGGACATGCAAATGAGTGAATGTGAGTTGAGCCTGTTATGTTGACTTTTCTTTGGAGATGGCAAATAATATTTACTTCTACTTAGTTACTCATGAAAAGAAGAAATTTTGGAGAATGTAAGTAAGCAATTATAGCAGAAAAGAGGAAGAATAAATATGAACAACAATTTTCCATACATTTTAGGAAATGATGATGAAGTAAAGAGCCATCCATAGACTAAATAAACATAATATATAAATAAAAATAAAAGGGAGGTCCAAGAAAACCATATTTCCAGATATATATCTTTCTTTCCATTGATTTGAAATGCAAGTAATCTTTAAAATAAAAATACTCTTTAAAATACATATATTTAAAGATTTTTTCACATCGGTCAGGAAAATAAATTTAACAAAGAATTGTAAGTGATAAGTATGTAATTCTAAAAGTCATTCAACTTCAACAGCTTCACAATTCCACAATCGCCAAGGAGTAAAGCAGATAGAACTCAGCCTCCACTCAAAATATATCTTAATATTACCATTAAGTTGAATATAATTAGAATTACAATTAAATGTTATATCATTTTTAAAAGGAAATGATTTCTTCATCAGGTTTTATAATGGCCTTTGGCATAGCAAGATGAAATTGGACCTAAAAATAAAATCTTAGTTAAATGAAAAGCTCAGATTAACTAACAATTTTCCTACTTCAGAATTTCCCTATGCATTTTTCTCCAATGACCTTTCTGATGACAAAGACTGAAATGACAGTCAATTACATTTATATCCCAAGGCACACTATAAATTTGTCAGAACCAAAAATGAGTGCACTGTGAAGTTCATGAAATCAGCTCCTGGTACCAGGGAGTGGAGGGAGAGAAGAGGTGGCAGGTCAGTCCTTGGTGTCCATGCTGACACTGATACAATGATGCTCAGATCTGCAGCATCTGCATGAGGATGAAGGGCCAAGAAAGCCCTCAAAGATCCCCAATAGCAAGCATTTAATATCCAAATTTGTTTCACTATCAGTTCAGTTCAGTCATTCAGTCATGTCCCACTGTTTGCAACCCCATGGACTACATGCAGCACACCAGGGTTCCCTGTCCATCGCCAACAACTGGAGTTTACTCAAACTCATATCCATTGAGTCAGTGATGCCATCCTACCATTTCATCCTCTGTCATCCCCTTTTCCTGCCTTCAATCTTCCCCAGCATCAGCGTCTTTTCAAATGAGTCAGCTCTTCACATCAGGTGGCCAAAGTACTGGAGATTCAGTTTCAGCATCAGTCCATCCAATGAATACCCAGGACTGATCTTTAGGATGGACTGGTTGGATCTCCTTGAGTCCAAGGGACTCTCAAGAGTGTTTTTCAACACCACAGCTCAAAGGCATCAATTCTTCGGTGCTCAGTTTTCTTTATAGTCCAATTCTCACATCCATACATGACTACTGGAAAAACCATAGCCATGACTAGATGGGCCTTTGTTGGCAAAGTAATGTTTCTGCTTTTTAATATGCTGTCTAGGTTAGTCACACTTTTTCTTCAAAGGAGCAAGCTTCTTTTAATGTCATGACTGCAGTCACAATCTGCACTGATGTTGGACCCCCCAAAATAAAATCTCTCACTGTTTTCACTGTTTCCCCCATCTGTTTGTCATGAAGTGATGGGACCAGATGCCATGATCTTAGTTTTCTGAATGTTGAGTTTTAAGCCCACTTTTTCACTCTCCTCTTTCACTTTCTGCCATAAGGGTGATGACATCTGCATATGTGAGGTTATTGATATCTCACCTGGCAATCTTGATTCCAGCTTGTACTTCATCCAGCCCAGGGTTTCTCATGATATACTCTGCATAGAAGTTAAATAAGCAGGGTGACAATATACAGCTTTGACATACTCCTTTCCTGACTTGGAACCAGTCTGTTGTTCCATGTCCAGTTCTAACTGTTGCTTCTTGACCTGCATACAGATTTCTCAAGAGGCAGGTCAGGTAGTCTGGTATTCCCATCCCTTTCAGAATTTTCCACAGTTTGTTGTGGTCCACACAGTCAAAGGCTTTGGCATAGTCAATAAAGCAGATGTTTTTCTGGAACTCTCTTGCTTTTTCAATGATCCAACAAATGTTGGCAATTTGATCTCTGGTTCCTCTGCCTTTTCTAAATTCAGCTTCAACATCTGGAACTTCACAGTTCAGTACTATTAAAGCCTGGCCTGGAGAATTTTGAGCGTTACTTTGCCTGCTTCTGAGATGAGTGCAAATGTCTGGTAGTTTGAACATTCTTTGGCATTGCCTTTCTTTGGGTTTGGAATGAAAACTGACCTTTTCCAGTCCTGTGGCCACTGCTGAGTTTTCCAAATTTGCTGGCATATTGAGTGCAACACTTTCACAGCATCATCTTGTAGGATATGAAATAGCTCAACTGGAATTCCATCACATCCACTAGCTTTGTTCACAGTGATGCTTCTTAAAGCCCACTTGACTTCACATTCCAGGATGCCTGGCTCTAGGTGAGTGATCACACCATCGTGATTATCTAGGTCCTGAAGATCTTTTTGTGCAGTTCTTCTGTGTATTCTTGCCACTCTTCTTAATATCTTCTGCCTCTGTTAGGTCCCTACCATTTCTGTCCTTTATTGAGCCCATCTTTGCATGAAATGTTCCCTTGGTGTCTCTAACTTTTTTGAAGAGATCTCTAGTCTTTCCCATTCTATTGTTTTCCTCTATTTCTTTGCATTGATCACTGAGGAAGGCTTTCTTATCTCTCCTTGCTATTCTTTGGAACTCTGCATTCAAATGGATATATCTTTCCTTTTCTCCTTTGCCTTTCGCTTCTCTTCTATTCACAGCTATCTGTAAGGCCTCCTCAGACAGCCATTTTGCCTTTTGTATTTCTTTTCCATGGGGATGGTCTTGATGCCTGCCTCCTGTACAATGTCACAAACCTCCATCCATAGTTCTTCAGGCACTCTGTCTATCAGATCTATCCCTTGAATCTATTTCTCACTCCACTGTATAATCGTAAGGGGTTTGATTTAGGTCATACCTGAATGGGTTAGTGGTTTTCCCCACTTTCTTCAATTTCAGTCTGAATTTGGCAATAAGGAGTTCATGATCTGAGCCACAGTCAGCTCCCAGTCTTGTTTTTGCTGACTGTAAAGAACTTCTCCATTTTTGGCTGCAAAGAATATACTCAACCTGATTTCTGTATTGACTATCTGGTGATGTCCATGTGTAGAGTCTTCTCTTGTATTGTTGGAAGAGGGTGTTTGCTATGACCAGTGCATTCTCTTGGCAAAACTCTATTAGCCTTTGCCCTGCTTCATTCTGTATTCCAAGGCCAAATTTGTCTGTTACTCCAGGTAATTCTTGACTTCCTACTTTTGTATTCCAGTCCCTATGATTAAAAAGACATCCTTTTTGGGTGTTAGTTCTAGAAGGTCTTGTAGGTCTTCAAAGAACCATTCAGCTTCAGCTTCTTCAGCATTACTGGTCAGGGCATAGACTTGAATTACTGTGATATTGAATGGTTTGCCTTGGAAACACAGAGATCATTCTGTCGTTTTTGAGATTGCAACCAAGTACTGCATTTTGCATTCTTTTGTTGACTATGATGGCTACTCCATTTCTTCTAAGGGAATCTTGCCCACGATAGTAGATATAATGGTCATCTGAGGTAAATTTACCCATTCCAGTCCATTTTAGTTTGCTCACTCCTAAAATGTTGATGTTCATTCTTGCCATCTCCTGTTTGACCACTACTCACATGGAGAAGGTGGCCCCCTGTCATGAGCTCTCAAGTTCACATGTATGTATAAATTAGGTGAAGCACAGACACTGACAAAAAGACTCATCACCTTTTTGATGCAGATGCTGAAAGAAAGGATAGCGGATCTCAGGGTTCATTTTATCTCAGAGTATAACACCATTGTCTTACTCCTGGCCAGTTTAAGCTTTCATTTCAAGTGGACTGCTTTTCTTTTGTATTTTTTCTCTCTAAATGAGTAAAATTATATAAAGTAAACAAAAAATTTTCCGTTTGTTTAGACCCTTGTATCTCAAGTGATGTCTAATGATACCCTCTGTTATATAAACCAGGTAAGGGGCCAGAGTTCCTCATAATTTTTCAGCTATTTATGACAGCCATGGCTTCCCAGGTGGCTCAGTGATAAAGAATCCACCTGCAAGTGCAGGAGGCTCAAGAGACATGGGTTTTATCCCAGGGTCCCTGGCCTAGGAAATGGCAACCCCCTCCAGTATTTGCCTGGAAAAATTCCATGGACAGCAGCCTGGCATGCTACAGCCCATGGAGTTGCAAAGAGTCAGAAGTACTGAGTGACTGACCAATGAGAACGATGGAATGATACTCTTTGAAGAACAGGTTGGGTACACATTCTTTGGGGAAACTGCTGCCAGGAGGAAGTTTGTTTTGACATTATATGAATCTTTACATTCCAATATAGTTAAGGAAGCCTATAATGGATGACCCACATCCCCCTATGCTCACCTACACTCTCTGTGCCCCAGGAGAAACCCATCTGTATTCTTAAGGTAACAGATATGCTCCAGACACAAACAGAACTGAAAACTGTTCACCTCTAGACCTGAAAAGATAGTTCTCAAAAGCAGGTACTTACTATTTTCTTACTTCTTGTACTAAATATATATTCATTAGTAATTTCATATAACAAAGATTTTTAAAAGCAGATTCATTGACAGTAGGAAAGCATTTTGAGGAATAAAATACCTTTAGAAACTCCAATTTCTCCTTTCTCTATTTTTTAAAGATTTGTCCCACATTTATGTCCAAAATATATGCTTCTTTTCCATTAACATTAAATATTTATCATGATATGAAAACACAACAGTGTATTAGAATGTCTAAGTTACATTTTAAAGTCATTAGAAAAAGCAAAAAGGTTGTGGTTGCTCCCTTTATGTAAGTGGAGATAGAAGAAAGCTCTTTAGAAATTACTAAACTGCTTCAAACTTAGTATTTTCAAATACAGTGATAGAGAGTTTGGTTTCAGTATGAAATCATGGTTCACTTCTGTTTTCCTGAAGAAAATAATTGAGAGTTGTGGGAACTTTTCCTTCCATAATATCTTGACCCATTTAGAGAAACCCATCTGCTAGAATAGCATGAATCTCTCTGCAAGTCACTATCTCAATCGAGGGAAAATATGACAAAGCAATCAGGATGATCAAATAAAACATGAAAGGTGATTTCTCGGATTCAATCAGAAGAGGATATAAGAATACTTGTTCAGGTAGGAACTAATTCATGTCTGACTCATTTTGCTCTCCAACAAGGTAATTATTTGATATCCCATTATTTAGCATTCACTGTTTTCAAAGAACTACTAAGAAAACAAAGACCTAGCTTTGGTCTTTCTTCTCAGAATTTCACTTGGAGAGAAAGACTTTGATAGTGACACCACAGTGTCAACTGTCATACTGTTATAACAAAGCTAGTACTTAATATAGAAATAGGGAAGAGAGACAGATAGAATAGAAGGCTGGAAAAGGACCATAAAGAAACATGTGCTACCTTGGGAGTATTTAATTAATGTTGATAGATTGCTATTGAAAAAGATTAGCAACAAAAAAAGACTTTTCAGAGAGAACTAAAAAGTAAGGTCAGAATGCGGGGCAAGAAATTTTGATTCTTGGCACATGTTTAACAGATTGAATAGGATAATGTTACCAACAGATATCTCTTTTGGAAAGATAATGTCAGCAACAATTTAGAGTTATGGTCTCCTGAAAGACATGTGTACACTCTGGATGGAGATGGGTAGGGTTCAAGAAAACCAATTAGCATTGATTTATTTTTTATTCATATCTGTCACTTCAAATGTGTTGCAATTTTAATGTACATGCTATTTCAGGACAATAGAACATGTCCATAAACTATAAACATATAACATATTTGTATGGGACATAAACCTTCCTTTGACTCTTCAATTTCTGCCAAACACCTCAATCCTGATACTAAAAATAATATTAACATTACCAGTACCAATCACAGTCCTATTTTGTCTTAGCTGGGATCAGACATAACTGATGTAAAAGATGGCTTGGAACGGAATGGATCGGATCAAGTTGAGTTAGAGAAATGCTACTATTAATCTTGAGCTTTCATTGCTTTGGAGAAGTAGAACTTTAAGAAATGGTCAATAACAATATCTAATTAAATAGGTAGAGAAGTGTAGTCCTTGAGATGATCTCAGAGTTTAAACATGAATCAAATTGGTCTGATATGAGTCAATAAACAAATTTCAAAAACAGGAAGGAAATCTAGGGAGAAAATATAAATCACTAAATTAAGATAATCAAAAAACAAATAATCCATATATTCTCTAATCTCTTCATCATGGTGATTTGAAGGACACAGTAAATTTAATTAGCTCAGTGAACAGCAGTATGTGTTCATCCAAGGTCCAGGATCTTCTACTCAAGTAACACAGCTGGATGAAGGCAGATAATTCTCAACACAATATGTACTGCCAAAGGCTTTCACTTTTTCTCATCCCATTTAGTAATATACAGCTGGCAAACAGTAATTTTCTATTAGGAAATGGGGATGGAATCAGAACTTACCCCAAGTTTACTGTGAGAATTAAATGAGTTATTAATGTAAAACATTTAGGCGAGTTTACACTATATTGCTGGGTTTCCCATGTGGCACTAGTGGTAAAGAACCCACCTGCCAATGCAGGAGACATGAGAGATGCGGGTTGGATCCCTGACTGGGAAGATCCCCTGTAGGAGGGCATGGCAACCCACTCCAACACTCTTGCCAGGAGAATCTTGTGGACAGAGGAGCCTGGTGGGCTACAGTTCATAGGGTTGCAAAGTCGGACATGATTGAAGCAACTTTAGCACGCATGCACACACGCACACACAATATATTGTGAAGACTCAATATATGTGAGCAATTGTTATCAATAATTATTTACATCCAAACTATGTAGGTTGAAATCCTGGTTTCTCCATTTATAATTCTTTTTACCTAGGATAAGTTGAATCTTTTCTAAAGTTCAGTTCTCTCACTGCATAATGAACATAAATGTATAATTACCTAAAACTTGGAAATTAGGCAAAAAAAATGACTTTATGTCATTTTACTGCCATACTTGGAGTAGTTCTGCATGAGTCTCCTCAAAGCAATGACTATTAATTCTAAAGGGGAATTTGCCTTTGTTTTACTATGTATTTATTATTAATTAGAGTCCAATTCTAGGAAGTTTCATATCAACTTGTAGAGTTCTGTCTGTTAAAGCTGCCAACGATTTTTGTCTAGTAGAAAAGATAGCGCACAAACTTAAGGCTGTATTGCCTTGTAGGACACTAAACTAATTTCATACTATTATTTGATGATCTTATGCCAGCATTTTTTTTTGTTTCTGTGTTTATATATAAACTCTATCTTGAATTCTTTTTAACCAGCTTTAATATTTTGGTTTTTTCTCTCATTCACGTACTAAATGAACATTTACATGTGCTTACTGTATATTTGTGTGAGTAATACAAACCATTTCATTACATAAACTTTATTATAGAAAACATTTTATAGAGTATTCTTTTTAATGGCTAGTATTTATTGAGTACTAATTAAATGTTATGTACAATTTTTAATTTACGGTTTCTAAAAATGGCAAAATGGGATGAGAAAAAGAATCATCCACATATTACAGATAAACTTTGTTTTGTGATCACCTGAGAGCTCAGTTGGTAAAGAATGCGTCCGCAATGCAGGAGACCCCTGTTCAATTCCTGGGTCAGGAAGATCTGCTGAAGAAGGGACAGGCTACCCACCACAGTAACCTTGGGCTTCCCTGGTGCCTCAGCTGGTAAAGAATCCACCTGCAATGCAGGAGACCTGGGTTCCATCTCCAGGTTGGGAAGATCCCTTGGAGAAGTGAAAGGCTACCCACTCCAGTATTCTGGCCTGGAGAAGTCCACGGACTGTATAGTCCATGGGGTGGCAAAGAGTCAGACACGACTGAGCGACTTTCACTTTCACTTTGTGATCGCCAGTCATTGATTGATTAAATGTCAAAGCTATGGAAAGTGTACTCTGTCCTAGGAATTACTATTCTCAATTACCTTCATTTTTGACTAAAGGAACTCAGTATATAATACTACAGTGATAAATTATCCTTTTATCCACCAAAACTTCATGGTTAGCATTTAACATTTTCCTTTTTTAAGAGCCTTACTCTATGATACATTATTTTCTCACTTGCTTTCTCTTTATTCTGTATTCTGTGCCTTAATTCAGGTTATACCATCATTCATGAAGGTTTAAAATTTTGACGTTGTCTCAGGATTCACATCCCTAGATTTATAATTTTAAAAATCACGATTCACAGAATTCTCCAGTTTTTACCTCTACAAAAGGAAAACAGTATAAAATAATAATAAGATATCTGACTTCTGAGCCTTCTGCTGTTACAGTTTCTGACTGAATCTGATTCCCATTTGTCCCCAGTCTGGGGAGTACTCTGAACCAGTCACTTCTAATCTCATTAGGACTGGGTATCACTATTGTTATTGTTGTTGGTGGAGGTTTTACCCAAGTGGGTGGGGTTAGACAATTGGCTTGTCAAGGTTTCCTGGTTAGGGAAGCTTGCATCGGTGTTCTGGTGCGTGGAACTTGATTTCTTCTCTTTGGAGAGCAATGGAGTGCCCAGTAATGAGTTTTGAGATGGGTCTATGTGTTAGGTGTGACCTTGGGCAGTCTGTATGTTGACATTCAGGGCTTTCCTGAGTTGCTGGAGAATTTGCGTGGTATGACTTGCTCTAAAACTTATTGGCTCTTGGGTGGTGGTTGGTTTCAGTGTAGGTATGGAGGCTTTTGGACGGTCTCTTATTACTTAAAGTTCCATGTAGTCAGGAGTTTTCTGGTGTTCTCAGGTTTTGGGCTTAAGCCTCCTGCCTCTGGATTTCAGTTTTATTCTTCCAGTAGTCTCAGGACTTCTCCAACTCTATAGCACTGATAATAAAACTTCTAGGTTAATGGCAAAAAGATTCTCCCCCGTTAGGGACTCCCAGAGAGGTTCACATAGTTACATGAAGAAGAGGAGAGGGAGGAGGGAGATAGAGATGAGCATGAGGAGAAAAAGGGGGACTCAAGAGGAGAGAGACAGATCTATGCAGTTGTCTGTTCCTAGAGTGTTCTCTGTAGCCCAGACACCCACAAAGATTCACAGGATTGGATTGGGAAGAGAAGGGGAAAGGAGGAAATGGAGGTGTTCTGAGGTAGGAAACAGAGAGTCAAGATTGGGAGAGAATAATCAACACACTCCTGAATAAAAATGGGAACTGAATATTGGATTCTTAAATGTTCACAATTTATATCATATACTGAAAAACAAAAATTAAAAATCTAGAGTAGAGGTTAGACTCTTAAAAATACTATATTAAAAACAAAAACCAAAACACACACAAAAAAATTTTAGAAATATATATGAAGTTCGGTTTAAAAATAGGGCTTCTCTTCTTCTTCTTTTTTTTTTTTTTTTTGTAAGTTTATAGTGTATTGAAAATGAAAATTAAGGAGTAGTAGAGGAGTACTAGAGGACTTTAAAAGTAATAAGAGAAAAAGAAAAATAGAAAATAGAAGAGAAAAGGGGGGAAAAAAGAAGAAAAAAGAGAAAAGAAAAAGAAAAAAAATTTTTTCCCTAATTAAAAATATCATTAAAATCTATGAAAATGAAAGTTAAGGAGTAATGGGGGAGTAATAGAGAATTTTAAAGGAAAATAAAAAAGAAAAAATAAAAAATAATTTTTTTTTCTTACTTAAAAAAAAAGTAAAAATATGTCTAGGAATTTCTCTGGAGCTGTGGCTGTCAGTGTGGGTTCGGCTTAGTTTCAGATAGCTCCTCGTTCCAGCTTACACTTCTCGATATCTACAGGCCCCTTCCAGTGTAGTCGGTGTTTTCTACAGGGATTTTAATGTTACACCAGTCCCTTCTGAAGAGGTTCCCTTTGTTTATTTGGCTTCTGTTTGCCGGTCTCTTCAGGGCCCCATTTCCGCTCTGACACAGGCGGGTGGAGGTGGACTCTTATTCAGGTAGCTATTTCTGTCGCGCTGCGGGGAGGGGCTGGCACTGCGGGGAGGGGCTGGCGCTGCTCAGGCTCCCGGCTGCTCTATATGGAGCGCGCCCGGCACTGCGCACGGTTCCAGCCCTTGGGTGTTCCACAAAAGCGCGGAGCAAAAAGCTGCGCCTGCTCTTTGTGCCTTCCCCGTCAGAGAGGTGCAGGCAGTCAGGGGCTTGGCAGTCGCACTCAGCCCAGGTGCGGCGTGCCCACTCCCTTCCGCGGTCCCAGTCTCAGTTTCCGCCGGCACCAGTCCGGTGCGTGCGCCTTCTGCCCTCTGCATTCCCAGCCCCAGTCCCCACCCGCGCCGGTCGGGTGCCTGTGCTCTGCGTCTCGCCACGACCCTCCCGGTGGATGTAGACCATCCAGAATCTCAGTCCCTTTGTTCTGCGAACGGCCAGCAGTGTGTTCGGGCCAGTTAATTTTTTCTCTCTTTTGCTCTCCCACAGTTCAAGCTGGGAACTCACAAAAGTTCCCTCCGATTGTCCTCAGGGCACTCAGGCCCGGACCCTACCCCAAGCAATGCCGCCCGCTCCTCTCCATTCTGCCCCCACTTGCTGGTGGCGGATGCAGGTGTCTGGGGTACTTTTCTGCTGGGAGTTGCTTTTAGGCTCATAATCTGTGGGTTTTATTTATTGTTTCTCTCCCAGTCAGGTTCAAACACTCCCTCCGAGATTCAAACACTTCCCCCAGGCCCGCCAGTGCGAGGGTTTCATGGTGTCTGGAAACGTCCCCTATTAAGACTCCCTTCCCGGGACGGATCTCCGTCCTCAGCTCTTTTGTCTCACTTTTTATCTTTTATATTTTGTCCTACCTCCTTTCGAAGACAATGGGCTGCTTTTCTGGGCGCCTGATGACCTCAGCTAGCGATCAGAAGTTGTTTTGTGAAGTTTGCTCTGCGTTCAGTTATTCTTTTGATGAATTTGTAGGAGAGAAAGTGGTCTCCCCGTCCTACTCCTCCGCCATCTTGGCTCCTCCCCCCTGTTGTTGGTGGATTTGAGCTGTTTGGAAGAAAGTTGAAGTAAAAAGATAGTACATGCACCCTAAATGTATCTACAGTAAATATCTGGTATTCACATTTTGCTTATACTTGACTTTTTGCACTTTACAGATCAAACATAATTTGAAATTAAAATGACAATAACAATGAATAAAAATAAAAATTTGAAAATCTCTTCCTTAACCTCCAGTTGATTGGCTGGCATCCCCTATTTCCCCAAGATGAGAACATGTCACAGAACACCATGTTTGTGCCAACATTATATCCCCAAAAGAAGGATCTGATGGACTCACTCTCCTGCTCAACATCTTCACAAACAGGATATCAAGAGATATAGTCTGAATCTTTTGCTGCATCGAGTTGGGTAGTACAGTTTGCCCTCTTGATATGTCCCTAAGAAAGCCTAAACATTCAAGCAATGCCAAGTGTTCCAGGGCACCACCTCTCTCAGCACTAGTTTTTCTCATCCCCAGGTTCACACCATCTCCCACCTTTAGATGTTTTTCTAACAGTATTCTAGCACTTCAGATAGTTTACCTTGTATAGTAGGCAGAATATGCCTTCTCCCACCAAAAAAGAGACACACATTTTGACTGGATCATCTTGCATGGCAAAAAGGAACTTTCTAGATATCACTAAGTTAAGGGTCATGAGATGAGAGACCATCCTGGATTATCAGGGTGGGGGGGGGGGAGCTGATGTAAACACGTTGTTGTTGTTCAGTTGTTGCTAAGTCATGTCTGACTCTTTTTCAACCCCATGGACTGTACTCTACCAGACTCCTCTGTCCACGGGATTTCCCAAGGCAAGAATACCAGAGTGGGTTGCCAATTCCTTCTCCAGGGGATCCTCCCAACTCAGGGATTGAACCCACATTTCCTGCATTGGCAGGCAGATTCTTTACCACTGAGCCACCAGAGAAGCCCCTGATGTAACCATAAGGTCATTATAAGGTGAGGCAGGAGGGTCAAAATCAGAGAATGAGATGTGATGACAAGCAGAGACAGATTTGAAGATATCATGCTGCTGACTGTGAGGATGGAGAAAGGGGCCATGAGTGAGGGAGTGCAGGAGAATTCTAGAATCTAGAAATAGCAAGGAAGCAGATGTCTCCCTAGAACCTCAGGAAGGAACAGAGCACAAAAAGCAACCCACTTTACACTTTTAAATTCCAGAACTTCAAGATAGTAATAATAAGTCTGTGTAGCTTTAAACCATTAAGTTTGCAGCAATTTGTTACAGCAGAAACAAGAAACAAATACATCTTGTATTGACCTGATTAAGTCTTACTCTCCATATGGGAAATTCCCAGATGATAGACTATGGCTTAGTCTATTTTGTTTTCCAAGGACTTCTTTAAAAATAATTAGATCTCAATTAATATTTATATAAGGGATGGTTCTTTTAGAGCAAACAATTTAATTAGTCTCCACTTGAATAGGATATTAATCCTATTTAGATTAGTCCTTTAGATTAACCCCACTTTGGATAATCTAAAGGGACACCATTTAATAATATGAATAGTTTCTTATGCTTTTTGTTAGGCCAAAATGATAACTAACAAATTCATCCCTGTTCTGGGTAGTATGTAGCTTTATTTATGGGCCATGGCATTTAGATACCAAATGGAAAAACAAAACTCCACATGCCTCTCTGTACCTTTTTTTGGAGAAAATAAAATTGAGACATGTTTCCACAGTAAATCTAAATGTCTTCTATATTACCAGACTTAAAAAGGTTATGTACATTAGATATTACATCACTGTTTGAAGGTACATTAGTGCTTTTGAAAACAGCTGCCTTCAATCTCCATTCTCATAAAAAGAACAACCACAGTCTGTACTTTTTCTAATGGCTTTGAAATGTATGTTAACTTTGAAATTCTGAGCCACACTAATGTTTGTGTATCTTAATACCGAATATTAATGGGAAACACAAGGGAGGAGGTCTTTACAAAATAAGGCGGTAGGAGAAACTTAGGTTTTTCCAAGTGTTTTTGGTTTCAAGGTACTTTCACTTTGGCAATGAATATGCTTTTATAAAAGATTCATGAGGCAAAATTATTAATAAATGTGTGTATTTAGCATATAACATAAGAATAGAGTCATTGATTTGGTGAGACCTTTCTAGATGAGAAAGGTTTTGAAGTTTGCATATAAAGCTGGCTTCTATGACTTCTCAGTATGGTCTGTCCTACTGTACATGGAAAGTTGTGGGCTCAGGTGACATAGGCTAAATGCTAGTGTGTTATTTAAACAGACCAAATACAAGGATGCCTGTGGCTTCAAAACTAACTTTACTCCAGCAACAGTTTTCTGAAATACTGGGTGCACATTTTTTCCTTATCTTCATCATCCCGTTTCTAATTGGGAATCCTTGTCTGGTTTTACAAAGCAGTGAAAATGGAAAATTCATTCTTACAGCAAAATGCAGCTTTCTCACTCAACATGTACATGAAGTATGTGCTAAGTCACTTCAGTCATGTCCAACTTATTGTGACCCCATGGACTGTAGCCCACCAGGCTCCTCTGTCCATGGGATTCTCCAGGCAAGAATACTGGAGTGGGTTGCCATGCCCTCCGCCAGGGGATCTTCCTGACCCAGAGATCTAACCCTTGTCTCTTACATCTCCTACATTTCAGGTGGGTTCTTTACCACTAGTGTCACCAGGGAAGCCCGTCACTCAACATGCTGCTGCTGCTGCTAAGGCACTTCAGTCGTGTCCGACTCTGTGCGACCCCATCCCTGGGATTCTCCAGGCAAGAACACTGGAGTGGGTTGCCATGTCCTTCTCCAATGCATGAAAGTGAAAAGTGAAAGTGAAGTCGCTCAGTCGTGTCCGACTCTTCGCTACCCCATGAACTGCAGCCTGCCAGGCTCCTCCGTCCACGGGATTTTCCAGGCAAGAGTCCTGGAGTGGGGTGCCATTGCCTTCTCCAATCACTCAACATACACAAATGGAAATATACAGAGAGATGATGATGATTATATGATGGTGATTGGTTACTCATCCTGTACCCACTTGGGCAAGGTAAATATGAAGAGAAATCTGATCCTTGAAATGAAAGGATGAAATGTCCAGCAGAAGGTACCTAAGGACAATTTCAGCAGAAGTGTCATTAACACTGCCCTGCATTTTGCCTACATAAAGAGGCAGTAAGAATTCTTAACTGGCCGTTTCTTACCTGAACCAGGACATCGAGGACATATACATGCAAACTGTGGGAAGTTAGTGTCTAGAAATTGAGCTAAGGGCTGCATTTGACTTTCTCGAGGCTGAAGAAAGTTAAGGTTTTATAAACACAGGACATGATGCTGGAGATTGGTGGCTATCTCGTGCCTCTCCCCTGCTGCAGAGCCGGGCAGCATAACCTCAGGCTCTGTGTGACTAACAAGGTCCCCTCTAGGCCCACCTGCTGGTCACAAGGAGTATGATGCATTTGTTTTGTGTTCGACAAGTTCACAATTTACCTTGGGAGGTAAACTGAATGGAGAGAACTCAAAGCTTTTGTACATGGAAACGGTGTCTTGACAAAAATACTAGAAGGAAATTCTGAGCTGTGAAAATTGCCTGTTGATCCAAGACAAATGGTTTCATAGAACCAACCACAGCCTGGAAGTATTACATATCTGCTCTCTCCCTATATATATATAGGCTGTGCTTAGTCACTCAGTCGCATCCGGCTCTGCGACCCCATGAACCGTAGCCTGCCAGGCTCCTCTGTCCACGGAATTTTCCAGACTTGGAGTGGGTTGCCATTCCCTTCTCCAGGGTATCTTCCTGACCGAGGGATTGAACTTGTGTCTCTTGCATCTCCTGCATTAGAAGGCAGATTCTTTACCACTTGCGCCCCTGGAGGCACATATATATATATATAATTACAGATATGTATATATATATATATATAATTACATCATTCATTCTACAATTTAAACGTTTAATTTTTTTTTTAATTTTACTTATTTGGCTAGGTCTTAGTTGCTACATGCAGAATCCACTGCACTGGGAGCTTCCTGCATTGGAAGTGCAGAGTCCTAACCACCGAACCACAAGGCAAGTCCCTATTTTATTTTACTTAAAATATTAAAATAAAATATTTTATTTTAGTTAAAAAATAATGTCAATGTATGGCAAAAACCAATGCAATATTGTAAAGTAATTAGCCTCCAACTAATAAAAATTAAAAAATAAAATAAATAAAATATTTTATTTTATTTTTTAAACTAAAATAAAATACTTTTAGAAAATTAAAGATGACCAAGATTGTATAGTAGGTGGGGAAAAAGGGGAAGGGAATAAAAGAAAATGGCAAGAATGCAATGGGAAGAATGGTACTGAATAAGGGAAATTCGACAGGACATCTAAATGCTGTGTGTCGCATGGATGAATACACAGGAATTCAATGTGTGTTTTTTTAACTGATGAATGAATAAATATGCAATTTATGTTTCAGTTCACTTGGACAATTTATTGTGATACTTGTAGATATTGTTTTGTAAATTACTAGTTTCAAAAAATTTGGATTTTTTTTAGAATATCTGCTGCTTTACGGGGATAGTAAAATAGAGTATTTAAAAACAGTATTGTTTCAGGTGAGCTGGCCATCTTGTGAACAGACCTGGTTAAAATTCCTGTTTTCAAAGTAGGAACTGGAAATTATTTTACAAACGCATCACTGCAAATGTATCAGGTAAGTCTTCAATAAAATTTAACTTCTCTTTCTATTCCTAATTTTTCAGTAACAATTGAACTAATTATTTATTTTTGTACAGTATCAGGCTAAAAAATATTTTTAAAATTAAGGTTCTGATGCATTTTCCCATAATTTTAGTGGAAAATTATGATATAAACATCTTATTAATACACAACCATTCCATTTTGTATTATATCTATCAACCTACCTGCAGCTCATTGATACTAAACTTTATTCACTTTTGTTGTTTCCTCATAAAGATGTATCAGAGATTGACTAATACTTTCTTAACTGTTCAAAAATTAATTTTGCAATTTCCCCAAAGTTATCACTAAGAAGTTAAACCTTCCCAGGAATTATTTTAGAATAAATTTTCTCTTTTTAGCTTGTTTTGCCTAATCTTTTAGCAGAAATCTAATTAAAGAAAACGTCTTTAATTGTATTTATATTATAAAATTCAAAAATGTTTTCATGTTGATGGTTTATAGCTAAAATCTGCTTCATTTTTTTAAACCACACTCACGTTTTTTAATTTCAAAACTCTTTGGGGAACATTACAGAAAGTGAAAGTTATCTCAATCAGTTGCCTATTGCTAGGTAACAAACTACCACAAAATTAGTAGTTAAACATACACACACACACTTATAATCTCACAGTGTCTGTAAGTAAACTTACCTGGGAACTCCGCCATTTAGTTCAATAAGGCTGAAATCAAGGTATAGCCTGGACTGCATCCTCATCTGGAAGCTAAAATGGGAGAGAATCTACCTGGATTCTCACTCAGATTATTGGCAGAATTCATTACCTTGTGTGTGTAAAACCCAAGGCATAGACTACTTACTGGCTATGGGCTGGAGGGTGCCTCCTCCTAGAAGCTGCCTATAATGCCAGTTTTCATCTTAAATTGAAGAAAGTGGGGAAAACCACTATTCCATTCAGGTATAACCTAAATCCAATCCCTTATGACTATACAGTGGAAGTGAGAAATAGATTTAATGGACTAGATCTGATAGACAGAGTGCCTGATGAACTGTGGACGGACGTTCATGACATTGTACAGGAGGCAGGGATAAAGACCTGTCCAGAGAAAAAAGAAATGCAAAAAAGCAAAATGGTTGTCTGAGGACACCTTACAAATAGCTGTAAAAACAAGAGAAGCGAAAGGCAAAGGAGAAAAGGAAAGATATTCCCATCTGAATGCAGACTTCCAAAGAATAGCCAGGAGAGATAAGAAAGCCTTTCTCAGCGATCAATGCAAAGAAATGGAGGAAAACAACAGAATGGGAAAGACTAGAGATCTCTTCAAGAAAATTAGAGATACCAAGGGAACATTTCATGCAAAGATGGGCTCAATAAAGGACAGAAGTGGTGTGGGCCTAACAGAAGCAGAAGATATTAAGAAGAGGTGGCAAGAAAACACAGAAGAACTTTACAAAAAAGATCTTCAGGACCCAGATAATCATGATGGTGTCATCACTCACACTCAGCTAGAGCCAGATATCCTGGAATGTGAAGTCAAGTGGGCCTTAGGAAGCATCACTATGAACAAAGCTAGTGGAGGTGATGGAATTCCAGTTGAGCTATTTCAAATCTTGAAAGATGATGCTGTGAAAGTGCTGCACCCAATAGGTCAGCAAATTTGGAAAACTCAGCAGTGGCCACAGGACTGGAAAAGGTCAGTTTTCATTCCAATCCCTAAGAAAGGCAATCCCAAAGAATGCTCAAACTACCACACAATTGCACTCATCTCACATGCTAGTAAAGTAATGCTCAAAATTCTCCAAGCCAGGCTTCAGCAGTACATGAACCATGAACTTCCAGATGTTCCAGTTGGTTTTAGAAAAGGCAGAGGAACCAGAGATCAAATTGCCAACATCTGCTGTATGATCAAAAAAGCAAGAGAGTTCCAGAAAAACACCTATTTCTGCTTTATTGACTACACCAAAGCCTTCGACTGTGCAGATCACAATAAACTGTGGAAAATTCTGAAAGAGATGGGAATACCAGACCACCTGACCTGCCTCTTGAGAAACCTGTATACAGGTCAGGAAGCAACAGTTAGAACGGACATGGGACAACAGACTGGTTCCAAATAGGAAAAGGAGTACGTCAAGGCTGTACATTGTCACCCTGCTTATTTAACTTCTATGCAGAGTACATCATGAGAAACGCTGGGCTGGAAGAAGCACAAGCTGGAATCAAGATTGCCAGGAGAAAGATCAGTAACCTCAGATATGCAGATGACACCACCCTTATGGCAGAGAGTGAAGAGGAACTAAAGAGCCTCTTGATGAAAGTGAAAGAGGAGAGGGAAAAAGTGGGCTTAAAACTCAACATTCAGAAAACTAAGATCATGGAATCTGGTCCCATCACTTCATGGGAAATAGATGGAGAAACAGTGGAAACAGTGGCTGACTTTATTTTTCTGGGCTGCAAAATCACTGCAGATGGTGACTGCAACCATGAAATTAAAAGACGCTTACTCCTTGGAAGGAAAGTTATGACCAACCTAGATAGCATAATAAAAAGCAGAGACATTACTTTGCCAACAAAGGTCCGTCTAGTCAAGGATATGGTTTTTCCAGTAGTCATGTATGGATGTGAGAGTTGGACTATAAAGAAAGCTAGGCACTGAAGAATTGCTGCTTTTGAACTGTGTTGTTGGAGAAGACTCTTGAGAGTCCCTTGGACTCAAGGAGATCCAACCAGTCATCCTAAAGGAGAACAGTCCTGGGTGTTCATTGGAAGGACTGATGCTAAAGCTGAAATTCCAATACTTTGGCCACCTCATGCGAAGAGTTGACTCATTGGAAAGGACCCTGATGCTGCAAGGGATTGGGGGCAGGAGGTGAAGGGAACAGAGGATGAGATGGTTAGACAGCATCACCGACTCATTGGACATGGGTTTGGGTGGACTCCAGGAGTTGGTGATGGACACGGAGGCCTGGGGTGCTGCGGTTCATGGGGTTGCAAAGAGTCGGACATGACTGAGCGACTCAACTGAACTGAACTGATAGTGCCTAGAGGCACCCCCAGTTCCCAGAGACTGCCCACGGATTTTTTTTTTTTTTTGCCTTAGGAACTGCATCACATGATAGCTTCCTTCAGCAACCAGCAAGAAGAGTCTCTGCAGCAAGTCTGCTAGCAAGACAGTATATAGCATAATCATGAGACGGGCATGCTAGGTGGGATGTCACCTTTGTCGTATTTTATTGCTTAGAAGCAAGACACAGGTCCCCTGACACTCAGGGACGGGGTGCACACTGAGACAGGAATACTGGGAAGAGGGGCTATGGGGACCCACCTTACAGTATGGTTGTCAATTTCTCTCTAAAAGCAAATTTTAGTGGGGTCTGATTTTCCTCACCTAATTCTTAATTTTAAACTTGAAGTGTAACTGCATTTTTAAAGGGAGGTTAAATTTATTCAGTTTTTAAATCTTTCAAGATATTTTGAAAGAAAGTTACTACATTGTCCTATAGGACAGCAAGTGTATATACCTAAATATCTGCATTTTAAAAAGGAGACATTGAGAAAGTTGTACTTGCTTGCAAATTTATATAGACATTTTGATATATAGGCATTAATTAAAATGTAAAGTCTTC
Source organism: Muntiacus reevesi (assembly GCF_963930625.1). Classification (NCBI taxonomy): domain Eukaryota; kingdom Metazoa; phylum Chordata; class Mammalia; order Artiodactyla; family Cervidae; genus Muntiacus; species Muntiacus reevesi. Next base: position 217,012,292 of record NC_089250.1, on the reverse strand, counting down.
CCAGGTGGCACTAGTGGCAAAGAACCCACTTGCCATGCAGGAGACATAAGAGATGTGGGTTTGATCCCTGGGTCGGGAAGATCCTCTGGAGGAGGGCATGGCAACTCCCTCCAGTATTCTTGCCTGGAGAATCCCATGGACAGAAGAGCCTGACAGGGTACAGTTCGTGAGTTTGCAAAGAGTCGGACACAACTGAAGTAACCTAGCACGCAAGCACAGGTAAAACGTAAAAAGCACTTATGTGTTTGCTGTTGCTTTTTTAGATTCAAATTACATTGTTTATCATATCTGCTAATATTTCATTTTTACAGAGGCAAAGTCACCATCCAAATTAATAGTAGTAATTAGCAGATTGGGTTTCTCACCACAGGCGAATGTCTGACTTTAACAGTTACAAATGAGCATTTAGGGACTGAACCAGGAGGAAGTATACTGTGAGAACAAAACGAGTATTTAACATTATTTTATAAAGAATAAGATATCCATATTAATTCCTACTTAATTGTAGACCATATAAATAAATTCTTCATATTCCATTTTATTAAAATTTTATTTAATGTTAACTAATGTGATGAGGAATACTTCTGAAAATTTTTATTTAATAATTTTGCTTACTTTCTATTCTGTTGATACAGAACCTATGAATCTTACTCCAGTGAATTAAAGAAAGTGTCTTAATTATTACAGCTGCAGATTCAAAAACTCTCTGTTTAACATAAAAGAAAGCTTTAATACTTAGTTCATTAATTGACATGATTCCTAATATAAAAAGATTTTAATAATTATCTGTGGATTATATTGGTGTATAGAAGAATGAATGAAAAAATCAACTTGTGGAAATATCTTTGATATTTTGATTTATTGTATTGATAAGATTACTTTTGACAATATACTATAGAGATCTTGCTAAATAGCAATACCTTGGAGAAGTTAATTAGTCTTATTGATCCTCAGTATAACATATACAGTAATTATTACCTAATATGGTTGATCTGTAAGGAACTATGCAATATATCTTATTATAGAGAAGTCTCAAAAATGTTACCTACTTCATGTCTGGCCCTTAACCCTCTAACACATATATAAATTAGTTCATAGGAATTAGAAATGTCAAGAACCCAGATTATTATAACTTTTTATTTCAAAATAATTTTAAACATCAGAGAATCTGAAAGAATATCACACAAACTGTTAATCACATCAGCTATATATTTCATATTTACAAAGGTGAAATCACCTTCCAAATTAACAGTACTATTAATTAGTAGTAGTAGTGTCAAATAACAGTAGAGCTATCAGAATTAGCAAAAGAAAAAACCACGCAATTAAACAAGAGTTTCAGGTTAAAAACAAAGAATTTATTTAGAAAAAGTATATTACTATAGTATTTGGGATATATCTATACTAAAATTTTTTTCTTTATTTGGGTAACCTGAATTTTATCTAACCACCATACATACCCTGCAGCCATATTTCCTAATTGTTAAAATTTGTCACATTTCTTTATCATTTTCTCCATCTCTATTTCTCTCCCTATTCCATCTCTAACTAGGTACATACGTGCACAACATAAACATTCATGCATGATTTTTTTTTTCTGAACCATTTGAGAATTTGCACACACCATGCTCCTTTTCCTGTATGCACTTCCATGTTTATTTTCTAAGAACAGGAATATTTTCTTGCATGACAGAAAACTAGAAAAATCATGAAATTCAGTGTTAAACACATACTACTGGTTAATACACAGTCCTTGTTCTGATTTCACAATTGTCCCAATATTGCACCTTAGATAATTTCCCTCTGGTTCATCGTTCAGTTCAGATCACATACTGCTTTTGTCATTATTCTTTTTTTAGAAATACTTATTTAACTTTTTGGCTCTGCTGGGGCTTAGTTGTGGCATGTGGAATCTTTAGTTGCGGCATGCAGGATCTAGCTCCCTGACCAGGGATTGAACCCAGGTTTTCTGCATTGGGAACATAGAGTCTTAGCCACTGGACCACCAAGGAAGTCCCTATTTGTCATAATTCCTTATTCACCTGTAACCTTAAATACCCCTGAGCCTCTTTGTGACTCATGATATTGTCATTTTTAGAGGAATAAAGGCCAGTTGTTTTGTATACTATCCCTCAACTTGGGTTTGTTGAATGTTTCCTTATGACTAAGGTTATGCATATGTAGCAGAGGTACCACAGAAATGATGCTGTCCTACTAAGTCCAACATATTATGAATTACATCTTGTTGGTTTTTCTCCACACTGATGATGGTAACTTTGACCACTAGATTAGAGTGATGTCTATCAGATTTCTCAACTGGTGTAAAGCTAGCATTTTTTCTCTTTAGAGTTGAAGGAGCATTTTGTGGAAATATTATGAAACCACATAAATATCTTTTTTCTCATCCAGTTTTAGCCTCAATTGATCACCATTGCCTGAATAAAGTATAACTATGACGGCTGCAACATGGTAACTTTTTTAACTTTATTATTCTTTCTACATTTATTGCTGTAGTATTAACATTCTACAGTAAGAATCTTTTCTTCTCTCTTGTTTATATATGCTTGAGCTTAACACATTTCTGTGCACACACAATAGTGTTTATAATGTTACATACTAATACTTCTGGACCTCCCATAACATTCATTCACAAGCACAGCCATTTCTCTTTCCTTTGTGACATTTGTTCTAAATTATATTTCATGCGACATTAAAACTTATTTGTTATGTTCTTTCGGTCCATATTTTTGGAGAATTATGCATTCCTCTTTTTTATGGAGCTATTTCAAATCCTGGAAGATGATGTTGTGAAAGTGCTGCACTCAATATGCCAGCAAATTTGGAAAACTCACCAGTGGCCACAGGACTGGAAAAGGTCAGTTTTCATTCCAATCCCTAAGAAAGGAAATCCCAAAGAATGCTCAAACTACCACATAATTGCACTCATCTCATACGCTAGTAAAGTAATGCTCAAAATTCTCCAAGCCAGGCTTCAGCAATACGTGAACCGTAAACTTCCAGATGTTCCAGTTGGTTTTAGAAAAGGCAGAGGAACCAGAGATCAAATTGCCAATATCCGCTGGATCATCAAAAAGGCAAGAGAGTTCCAGTAAAACATCTATTTCTGCTTTATTGACTACACCAAAGCCTTTGATTGTGTGGATCACAATAAACTGTGGAAAATTCTGAAAGAGATGGGAATACCAGACCACCTGACCTGCCTCTTGAGAAATCTGTATGCAGGTCAGGAAACAACAGTTAGAACTGGACATGGGACAACAGACTGGTTCCAAATAGGAAAAGGAGTACGTCAAGGCTGTATATTGTCACCTTGCTTATTTAACTTCTATGCAGAGTACATCATGAGAAACGCTGGGCTGGAAGAAGCACAAGCTGGAATCAAGATTGCCAGGAGAAAGATCAGTAACCTCAGATATGCAGATGACACCACCCTTATGGCAGAAGGTGAAGAGGAACTAAAAAGCCTCTTGATGAAAGTGAAAGAGGAGAGGGGAAAAGTTTGCTTAAAGCTTAACATTCAGAAAACTAAGATCATGGCATCTGGTCCCATCACCTCATGGGAAATAGATGGGGAGACAGTGGAGACAGTGATAGACTTTATTTTTCTGGGCTACGAAATCACTGCAGATGGTGACTGCAGCCATGAAATTAAAAGACGTTTACTCCTTGGAAGGAAAGTTATGACCAACCTAGATAGCATATAAAAAGCAGAGACATTACTTTGCTAACAAAGGTCTGTCTGGTCAAGGCTATGGTTTTTCCAGTGGTCATGTATGGTTGTGAGAGTTGGACTGTGAAGAAAGCTGAGCGCTGAAAAATTGATGCTTTTGAACTGTGATGTTGGAGAAGACTCGTGAGAGTCCCTTGGACTGCAAGGAGATCCAACCAGTCCATCCTGAAGGAGATCAGTCCTGGGTGTTCATTGGAGGGACTGATGCTAAAGCTGAAACTCCAGTACTTTGGCCACCTCATGCGAAGAGTTGACTAATTGGAAAAGACCCTGATGCTGGGAGGGATTGGGGGCAGGAGGAGAAGGGCACGAGAGAGGATGAGATGGCTGGATGGCACCACCGACTTGATGGGCATGAGTTTGAGTGAACTCTGGGAGCTGGTGATGGACAGGGAGGCTTGGCGTGCTGCGATTCATGGGGTCGCAGAGTCGGACACAACTGAGCGACTGAACTGAACTGAGTATTTGTTTATAAGTGTCTTGTTTTAAAGAACTGATATTATAAAATCCAACTGTCACTTTTTAAATATATTAAATTTCCATGTGTATTTGGGTCTATTTCTTGACTTTTTATTCTATGAAAGTGAATGTGTAGGTTGCTCAGTCATATCTGACTGTCTGCGATCCCATGGACTTTAGCCCGCCAGACTCCTCTGTCCATGGGATTCTCCAGGCAAGAATACTGGAGTATTACAGAATACTGTCCATGGCACAATTCTATTTGTATCTCCATGAACCAAACTATTTGATTTTTAGTGAATTTATAGTAATATCTGGTAGGGCTTATCCCCCGCTCATAGTTTTTCATTATTTTCATGGTTATTATTACAATTTGCCTTTTTTATATAAGGTTTATTGTTCATTAGGTCTAACCCCATGAAAAATGATTGTGGTTATTTTCCTTTTTAGTGGGTAGTGAGTTAAAATTTAGAAAGCAACCTGGATAATACAAACATCTTTATAACTTTGAGTTGCTCTAAGAACAGGTGAAGTTTTCCCATTTGTTTGAGTCTACTTTTTGTTCTTGAGAAATATTTCAAACTTTTCCTCAACTGGTCCTCTACCTGTTCTAATTGTTGTATGTTCCTTACATACCTTCATAACTTACTGAATTTTTTTCATAATTCATTCTTTACATTCCTTTGAGTTTTTCAAATATACATTCAGGCCAGCAGCAAAAAAAATTTTTAAGATAATTTTACTGCTTTTCTGTCCATTTTATCTATTCTTATGCTTCTACATCATTTCCTATGTCAACTACATTGATCAATATTTGCATTAAAGCACTGATTCATGCAGAGAGACTGTAGGCCTTGTTCTTTTTGGAAGCATCACTACTGTTACTCATTAAATAAGATGACTTTAGAAGACATGCATGTGTATGTGCATATATACATACACACATAATCCATGCATGCGTATATATGCATATGTGTGTTTATCTACACATAATACATGTGTTGATATACACACATATTTAAAACATTAATGTACATGCATGTATGTATGAGTAAAAATGTGGAAAGTTTTCTTAGAGTTTTAAACACTATTTCTGTTCCACCATTTTGTTTTATTCTTCAGGAATTGAAATAATATGAATGTTATTCCTTCTCTCCCTGTCTTCCATTTCCACTACTTTCCATTTTACCCTTCTAACCTTCTTTAAAAAAATCTCATTTTTATTCTTTTTGGTTTTGTTTATTGTTGTTCATTTCTATTATTATTTTCTGAATTTATTAATCAATGTGGTTTTTCATATTGTTAAATGCTTTTGAGTAAATTTAATTCCATGTTAACTGCTATTATCGGCTTCCCTTGTCGCTCAGCTGGTAAAGAATCCGCTTGCAATGTGAGAGACCTGGGTTCAATCCCTAGGTTGTGAAGATCCCCTGGAGAAGGGAAAGGCTACCCACTCCAGTATTCTGGCCTGGAGAATTCTATGAACTGTATAGTCCATGGGGTCGCAAAGAGTCAGACATGACTGAGCGACTTTCACTTAACTGTTATTATACAGTTTACTTCAGGGAGAAGTTTGTTTCAGGAAGACACTTCCTCAATTGGCATACATTGTTGACTCCATATTTTTCTTGTTATTTTTGCTGTTTTGGATTGTTTCTCCAAAATTCCTACTTTAATGGTGCTTTGTCACTGTTGCAACATCCAGTTCATCTTTGTTTATAGTGGTATTAATGAAAACAAATTAACAACTGTATAGTAAAAATTATTTTCCCAGATACATACTAATAATGCTTAGTTTTACTTCATTTCAATTCACTCCAAAGATGAAATTTTTTGATTTAGCAATGCTATTAAATTAAAATTTTAATGTAAATTAATACAAACTGTAAGTAATGAATAGTAAAGTGCCTTTCCTCTTGTTTGTATTAAAAAGAAATTTATATAATGAGAAATAAATCTTTGTTCATTTAATACTTAAGTTAATACTCATTTAAAATTTTACAAATAAGTGTATAAAGCCTGTGAAGGAATCCAAACTGGAATATAGGCTTAAATGTCATTTTCTTAATATAATGACAAGATTCTATACATGTCTATTCTATAACAACAAAAGAGGTGTTTTCCCATTTGTTTTCATGTATCCTAACAGGAAACTGATGCTAAACTCAGTAGGGTAATTGAGGCGTTCTTTACAAAGACGTGGGAAAATATTGAGGACGACCAGAAAGCAGGGTCCTCTGAGGCCAGCCCCACGGAAAGCTACACCACCTCTTCTGTGGGGGCACAGGGCTGGGCGGCGGGCTAAAACCTGAGCCAACTGCCAGATAGAAAGTGACAGCTGGCGGGAGCTGTGGCCATCCACAGATGTGGCCATCCATAGAAGGACATGCAGTCCAGGTGGACTGGCAAGGATGGAGGCAGGTAACAAGAACTCTCCTCCCTCCTGTCTCACGATGCACTCAGTCTGCAGAAAGACTGAGTGTTCACTGCAGCCTGGTATTTAATTGATACATATTTTTATTACTGGATAATTCATCTTTTCTAAAGTTTAGCATTTACTGCTCTTCCACTTTCTTTAAATCTTTTTCCATCCAAATATTTTTCCTATTTTATTTCATTTTTCACTCTTTTTTCTCAAGATTTGTATGCTATGTACATACTTTAAATATAACTCTATATTAACTATTATTCTGTCATAAATTCTGTAAATATTTTTCTTAGTTTGCCATTTGATCTTTAATCTTTTGCAGTGCCTTTGATGTACAGAGGTTATATTTTGTGGGGTTAAGTATACTGGTGGTGGTTTAGTCACTAAGTTGTGTCTGACTCTTTTGACCCCATGGACTGTAGCCTGCCAGGCTCCTCTGTCCTTGGGATTCTCCAGGCAAGAATACTAGAGTGGGTTGCCATTTCCCCCTCCAGGGGATCTTCCTGACCCAGGGATTGAACCAAGGACTCCTGCACTGCAGACATATTCTTCACCAACTGAGCTATGAGGGAAGCCTTAAGTACACTAGGACTCATTATTTCTTCTGGAGATTTTTTTAAAATTATAAATATCTTTCTTAATTATTTATTAGCCTAATATACCTGTAGACTTTTATGATACCTATGATTGAAGTATAAACATAAGCAAAGATACTTAAAACAGCTCAGAATATTTATTCTTGTGAGGTTTTATAAAAATTCCAAGGAGTGTATTGTGCATGTGTGTGTGTGTATGTGCTTGTTTAGATAGATAATTAGCTCAATGAATTTTAAAATAATCTATTCCTTTTCATTTTATTATATGTATCACACCAAGAGTCTCTTTAAAGATAATGTAAATTGTTTAATTGATCCACTTATGCCAGCATCGCACTGTTTTAATTATTATAGATTAATCATTTGGGGCTTCTGATAAGGCAAGTCACTTTGATGCCTGTTTCTGCTCAGTGAGGCTCATCTTTTACAGTGAATTCTTCATTCAGTTCCATCAATTATTTCCCACACAGAGAACGTAAATCCAATAGAGATTCTGTGTTGAGAAATCTGGGATGTAGAGTAAGAAAATGGAACTATTTGCAGGATACTTTATGCAAACTCAAAAATGTACCTCGTCCAATTTGGCAGTATAAAGCTCTCCTCACATTGCATTTATGTAAATTGGCTTAGGTGATCAAATCACCTGTAAGCCTCTTTAAATTGTCATTCATAAAGGCAAAGTATAAAGTGGCTTTATATCTTTCATAAAATGTGTGTGAATAATTGTTTGGTTTGACTTCTGTATGTTTCTAATCAATAGAATGTAGTTTTGAATTGAGAGTTAAAGACAACCCAAACGTGGGAAGAAAATTATTACCTAGCTTCAGTTCTGATTCATATTAAGGCAGAAGTTATTTCCACACTTTTTAAAATAAGTGCTAACATGTCCAGAAGCTGTGCCTGCTTCCGTGATGAACATGTTTTCTTGCTGCACCAGGGGGAACTGGGCTCGTGAACGCACAGCATTCAACAGCTTCCTCATTCTCTGGGCCACCTGCGAACTTGCTGTAAGCAACAGAAGCGATAATGATATTTTTGTTTCTTCACCCACTAAATTACCTTCATGCCCCAAACGCCCTAATTAGTATTTTGTTCCTCAAAGCCAATAGTTGATTTCCATAAGGAAATGAAAATGTAGCTGGGGTTGTCCTCACAGGTACGTGAGTCTTACGACAGGCTCTCTGTCCACCACTACTCAGAAGTGACACCGTGCGCGGCATCACTTGATGGGGCTCCCACGTTAAGACTTACAAAATCCAATTTAATTTGATTAATTATCCTTCTGACAATTCATTAACTGTTTCTTTCTTTACCCACCTACTCTTGAGAGACCTTTTACAAAGTCTCTTATAAATAAACACATGTGATTTGTCATTCTTATGATACTGACAAAAACAACTGGATTTAAAGATGAAGTTTTGGGTGTGAGAAATGGGAGGAAGGCAAGAATGAAAATGAATGTTTAAGAATGCAGAGAAACACATGTACACAGAACAAATCAGCCTGGTGGTGGCCGGTGCATGGGTTCCGGTTCATATGCTCGTTTAGCCAAAGAGGAAAATCTCCTCTAAACTGAGCAGGAAATGATAGTTACCAAATTAACAATTCCTTCTTCAGCATATATATGTTTTATTGCTGTGCTTCCACCATTGCATAGGTCACTTCTGACCTGAGAGCTCTTCACAATTCTTGATCTCATTAGTGTAAAAAATATGCCTCCTGAACACTGACTGGCATGATCTCTGGGCAGAAAGACCAGCTGCATGAACTAAGCAGAGTCTCTCCAGGAACCTCCGAGTTGCCGTGCTATGAACTGGCTCTGCAGACAGCTGATGCTGGAGAGATCTGTCAGTAAGAAAACCAGCTGATGCATCAGCTCTGAACTAGTGTGGCACAGGCACACTTTAGAAGGGTGAAACGCTAGGGTCTCTACCTCTGAAGAGCCCAATGGCCACACTGGGCTCCTATCATGTAACCTCACAGTTTCTTCACAAAAGCTGACTGCCTCGCAACCCATGCTGATTCCCCAGGTTTAAAGCCAGGACATTTTGTGTTATTTGTAACAAACTAAGGACTCAGCCTCACCTGCATTTCCTGCTTGTTCTATACTACTTATAAAAGTATTTTGTGATCCATGAGTCTGTTCAATGATTGATTTACCATTACAAGCATCTATTACAAAGAAGAACTGATGACAGGTGGCAGAACTTCAAGGAGAAAGAATACAGTCCTTCTCTGGTCTCCGAGCTAAGCATCCTGCCAGGGAGACAGGTACATTAAATAAGAAACTACGGTAACAGTTGATAAGTACTGTGATAGAATTTGAAGGGGCTGTAACATGTAGCAAGATCACATAACCTAGTCAAGTGGAACCAGATAATATATTTGGTAAACACTAGTTGGGCATCATTAAACGAATAAAATGACATTTAAGCTGGTGCCTGAAAGATGATTTGGACTTGGTTCAGTGGAAGGGTGACGATGTAGGAGTAGGAATGGTCGAGACAGGCACAGGGATGAGTAGGGGAGAGAAAAAGGTGTCTGAGGAACTGAAATAAGGTCAGGACAACTGTCACCAGGGATGCGCCTGGGGGAGGGGTCAGACTAGGGCTGGAGAGGGGGGCCGTGGAGGTCTTCCACATCAAGTCAAAGAAGCTGAAGTGCATCTTTATGTATCCTGATGATTACAGAACTCACAAGGTGCCTACTAAATAAGAGTAGACTTGCTTTTGTATTACTGAGAACATCAAGTTTATAAATTTCTGAGCACTAAATGAAGGTGTCATGTGAAAATGCATGACACACAGAAGGTACTCAATAAGTGTTTAATGACTCTGAAACTGAATGACTTGGCCAAATAGAAATTATAACTTCATCCATTTGTAATGATTTTGCAATGTGCATATGTGCAAATTTCCTTATTTATCATCTTAGCAAATAATATTTTATCTTTAAAAACCGTTCTTTAACCTTTGGCAAAAGTTTAATTTCAAAAAACTTAAAGGCAATGAAATAGATGATTGCATATTTCCATTGCAGTGAGCTATAATTATAAGCACCTTGAATGGGAGCACTATAAATAAAAATAACTCATCAGGTTGCTTTTACAACCTGAGAAATGCAAAGTAATTAAGCCAAGAAATTAAAATCTGTAAAATTAAAAATGTAATTCTATACATCAAATTTAGCAATGATTTTCAAGGAACTGATAGATCTCCCAGTTCAAACAGCCTAGTTTGGTTAAAATGTAGTCAATGACTAGTGTTTTTGCTATTTCAAACACTGTCTTCCATTAGCAAATTCACAATTTAAATTTTCAAGTCACCTTGATTTGAATAATCCACATAGTTTAAAAATGTGTGTGTGTTTCTGGCAAAGGCTTTGCAAGAGTGGTTCTCATTAAAACCATCTCATAGTACGATTTGTATTGTGAAGCAGTCTTCCTAGTTACAGAAACACAGGCTATTGCTGATGATAAATTATTCATGCTATTCTACTTTAAAATGTTATGGTTAAACCATTACAAGCTATGAAATACATATAGGGTGCTTTTTCTATGTGTACTTGTAGAACACAATACAAACACAGGTCTTGATATAGAAATATAAAGGAAATTAGGAATTGATTATAATTAGCACACAATTGTCCAATTGTCCCAGTCTATGAAAAACTGAGACAGATCATGAAAAACAGGAATATCAAATATTAAGGGTTTTTTTTAAGAAATGAAAGTTTTCACTCAAACCTCCCAAGAACACCATTCCTGCTGATACACAGTAAGTGAAACACAGATAGAACAACAGAAGAATAAAGGTTTGATTATTGACTTTGACTTTGTGAACAGCTACATAAGCAGGAACTATACCAATAAATTCTGCTCTTCTACCTGTTGTTAACTGCTCCCCTCTTTTCCCCTGTTACCTTATATGAACAATAGTATAGCAATGCAGGGGCCCCGAGTTTGAACTAGATACCACACATGCCCCAGCTAAGACCCAGAAAAGCTAAATAAATAAATGAATGTATAAACAAATAAATATTTTTTAAAATAAATAAAAGGGTGAATTTTGTTTTAAAAAAGAAAAGAATCAGCATATAAGAAATGTGTCAAGAGGAAGTGCTGAGAAAGGAGACTAAAGAGAGAAGGTAGAATATATTGGAGACTTACAACGAATTTCTTGCTAAATAACAGGATATTTTCTATCCTAGTGCAGTTAGGTTCACAAATTCTCTGGTATATTAGGATGAGCACAGAACTGTACTTTAAAGAGTTCTGGCCATGACTCTGCCTTTGACTCTGAGATGTCACAATGATTCTGTGTCTCTAAACCCTGTTTACTTGAACTGTAAATGTAGTAACTATAATACAGAGAGTGGCCATGGGATCATGTACAATGTTTTGAACAAAACTAACTGTTAATAAGTGCTCAGTAAATGTGCATTCCTCATTTTCCTCTTCAGCATATTATCTCACATTCACTTCAGTTCAGTCGCTTAGTCATGTCTGACTCTCTGCAACACCATGGACCGCAGCACGTCAGTCTTCCCTCTCCATCACCAACTCCAGGAACTTGCTTAAACTCATGTCCACTGAGTCAGTGATGCCATCCAACCATCTCATCCTTTGTTGTCTCCTTCTCCTCCTGCCTTCAATCTTTCCCAGCATCAGGGTCTTTTTCAATAAGTCAGTTCTTCACATCAGGTGGCAAAAGGATTGGAGCTTCAGCTTCAGCATCTGTCCTTCCAATGAATATTTAGGACTGATTTCCTTTAGGATTGACTGGTTGGATCTTTTTGCAGTCCAAGGGACTCTCAAGAGTCTTTGCCAACATCTCAGTTCAAAAGCATCAATTCTTCAGTGCTCAGTTTTCTTTGTAGTCCAACTCTCACATCCATACTTGACTACTGGAAAAACCATAGCTTTGACTAGACGGACTTTTGTTGGCAAAGTAATGTCTCTGCTTTTTAATATGCTGTCTAGGTTAGTCATAGCTTTTCTTCCTAGGAGCAAGCCTCTTTATTTCATGGCTGCAGTCACCATCCGCAATGATTTTTGAGCTCAAAAAAAATAAAATCTGTCACTATTTCCATTGTTTCTGCTTCTATTTGCCATGAAGTGATGGAACTGGATGCCATGATCTTAGTCTTTTGAATGTTAAGTCTTAAGCCAGCTCTCTCACTCTCTTCTTTCATTTTCATTAAGAGGCTCTTTAGTTCTTTGCTTTCTGCCATAAGGGTGGTATCATCTGTGTATCTGATGTTATTGATATTTCTCCTGGCAATCTTGATTCCAGCTTGTGCATCATCCAGCCCAGCATTTCTCATGATGTACACTGCATAGCAGTTAAACAAGCAGGGTGACAATATACAGGGTGACGTACTCCTTTCCTGACTTGGAACCAGTCTGTTGTTCCATGTCCAGTTCTAACTGTTGCTTCTTGACCTGCATATAGGTTTCTCAGGAGGCAGGTCAGGTGGTCTGATATTCACATCTCTTGAAGAATTTTTCACAGTTTGTTGTGATCCACACAGTCAAAGGCTTTGATATAGTCAATAAAGCAGAAGTAGATGTTTTTCTGGAACTCTCTTGCTTTTTCTATGTTCCAATGGATGTTGGCAATTTGATCTCTGGTTCCTCTGCCTTTCCTAAATGCAGTTTGAACATCTGGAAGTTCTCAGTTCACATATTGTTGAAGCCTGACTTGGAGAATTTTGACCATTACTTCACTAGCATGTGAGGTGAGTGCAACTGTGTGGTAGTTTGAACATTTTTTGGCATTGCCTTCCTTTGGAATTGGAATGAAAACTGACCTTTTTGAGTCCTGTGGCTACTGCTAAATTTTCCAAATTTGCTGGCATACTGAGTGCAGCACTTTCACAGCATCATCTTGTAGGATTTGAAATAGCTCAACTGGAATTCTATCACCTCCACTAGCTTTGTTTCTAGTGATGCTTCTTAAGACCCACTTGACTTCGCATTTCAGGATGTCTAGTTCTAGGTGAGTGATCACACCATTTTGGTTATCTGGGTCATGAAGATCTTTTCTGTACAGTTCTTCTGTGTATTCTTGCCACCTCTTCTTAATATCTTCTGCTTCTGTTAGGTCCACACCATTTCTGTCCTTTATTGAGCTCTTCTTTGCATGAAACTTCCCTGGTGGTTCAGACAGTAAAAGTGTCTGCTTGCAATGTGGGAGACCCGGGTTTGATCCCTGGGTGGGGAAGATCCCCTGGAGAAGGAAATGGCAACCCACTCCAGCACTCTTGCCTGGAAAATTCCATGGACGGAGAAGCCTGGTAGGCTACAGTCCATGAGGTCACAAAGAGTCAGACACGACTGAGCAACTTCACTTTCACTTTCACTTTTGCATGAAATGTTCCGTTGCTATCTCTAATTTTCTTGAAGAGCTCTCTAGTCTTTCCCCTTCTATTGTTTTCTTCTATTTCTTTGCACTGATCACTGAGGAAGGCTTTCTTATCTTTCCTTGCTATTCTTTGGAACTTTGTATTCAGATGGGTTTATCTTTCCTTTTCTCCTTTACCTTTCACTTCTCTTCTTTCCCCAGCTATTTGTAAGGCCTCCTCGAACAACAATTTTGCCTTTTTTCATTTCCCTTTCTTGGGGATGATCTTGATCACTGGCTCCTGTACAATGTCACAAACCTCCGTCCATTGTTCTTCAGACACTCTGTCTATCAAATCTAATCCATTGAATCTATTTGTCACTTCCACTGTATAATCATAAGGGATTTGATTTGTAAAATGGTTGAATACTAAGAGGAAATTCTAAGCCATTTTTCCCACAACATGTGTGAATTCTTAGCTCTTGTTTTCCTTATTCTTTTTTTATTTTTAAGATTTTTTGATGTGGACCATTTTTAAAGTCTTTATTTAATTTGTTACAATTTTGCTTCTGTTTTATGTTTTGATTTCTTGTCCACAAGGCATGTGGGATCTTAGCTTCCCAACCAGGGACTAAATCCGTATCCCCTGCATTGGAAGGCAAAGTCTTTTTTTTATTTTCCCCCAATTTATTTTTATTAGTTGGAGGCTAATTACTTTACAATATTGTAGTGGTTTTTGCCATATATTGACATGACTCAGCCATGGATTTACATGTATTTCCCATCCCGATCCCCCCTCCTGCCTCCCTCCCCATCCCATCCCTCTGGGTCTTCCCAGTGAACCAGCCCTGAGCACTAGTCTCATGCATCCAATCTGGGCTGGTGATCTGCTTCACCCTAGATAATACACATGTTTCAATGCTGTTCTCTCGAAACATCCCACCCTCGCCTTCTCCTACAGAGTCCAAAAGTCTGTTCTGTACATCTGTGTCTCTTTTTCTGTTTTGCATATAGGGTTATTGTTACCTTCTTTCTAAATTCCATATATATGCGTTAGTATACTGTATTGGTCTTTATCTTTCTGGCTTACTTCACTCTGCATAATGGGCTCCAGTTTCATCCATCTCATTAGAACTGATTCAAATGAATTCTTTTTAATGGCTGAGTAATATTCCATTGTGTATATGTCCACAGCTTTCTTATCCATTCGTCTGCTGATGGGAATCTAGGTTGCTTCCATGTCCTGGCTATTATAAACAGTGCTGTGATGAACTTTGGGGTGCACGTGTCTCTTTCAGATCTGGTTTCCTCGGTGTGTATGCCCAGAAGTGGGATTGCTGGTCATATGGCAGTTCTATTTCCAGTTTTTTAAGGAATCTCCACACTGTTCTCCATAGTGGCTGTACTAGTTTGCATTCCCACCATCAGTGTAAGAGGGTTCCCTTTTCTCCACACCCTCTCCAACATTTATTGCTTGTAGACTTTTGGATAGCAGCCATCCTGACTGGTGTGTAATGGTATCTCATTGTGGTTTTGATTTGCATTTCTCTGATAATGAGAGCATCTTTTCATGTGTTTGTGAGCCATCTGTATGTCTTCTTTGGAGAAATGTCTGTTTAGTTCTTTGGCCCATTTTTTGATTGGGTCATTTATTTTTCTGGAATTGAGCTGCAGGAGTTGCTTATATATTTTTGAGATTAATCCTTTGTCTGTTTCTTCATTTGCTATTATTTTCTCCCATTCTGAAGGCTTTCTTTCCACCTTGCTTATAGTTTCCTTTGTTGTGCAAAAGGTTTTAAGTTTAATAAGGTCCCATTTGTTTATTTTTGCTTTTATTTCTAATATTCTGGGAGGTGGGTCATAGAGGATCCTGCTGTGATTTATGTCAGAGAGTGTTTTGCCTATGTTCTCCTCTAGGAGTTTTAGAGTTTCTGGTCTTACATTTAGATCTTTAATCCATTTTGAGTTTATTTTTGTGTATGGTGTTAGAAAGTGCTCTAGTTTCATTCTTTCACAAGTGGTTGACCAGTTTTCTCAGCACCACTTTTTAAAGAAGTTGTCTTTTTTTCATTGTATATCCGTGCCTCCTTTGTCGAAGATAAGGTGTCCATAGATACATGGATTTATCTCTGGGCTTTCTATTTTGTTCCATTGATCTATATTGCTGTATTTGTGCCAGTACCATACTGTCTTGATGACTATGGCTTTGTAGTAGAGCCTGAAGTCAGGCAGGTTGATTCCTCCAGTTCCATTTTTCTTTCTCAAGGTTGCTTTGGCTATTTGAGGTTTTTTGTATTTCCATACAAATTGTGAAATTATTTGTTCTAGTTCTATGAAAAATACCGTTGGTAGCCTGATAGGGATTGCATTGAATCTATAGATTGCTTTGGGTAGTATAGTCCTTTTCACAATATTGATTCTTCCAATCCATGAACATGGTATATTTCTCCATCTGTTTGTGTTCTCTTTGATTTCTTTCATCAGTGTTTTATAGTTTTCTATGTATAGGTCTTTTGTTTCTTTAGGTAGACATACTCCTAAGTATTTTATTCTTTTTGTTGCAATGGTGAATGGTATTGTTTCCTTAATTTCTCTTTCTGTTTTCTCATTGTTAGTGTATAGGAATGCAAGGGATTTCTGTGTGTTAATTTTATATCCTGCAACTTTACTATATTCATTGATTAGCTCTAGTAATTTTCTGGTAGAGTCTTTAGGGTTTTCTATGTGAGGATCTTGTCATCTGCAAACAGTGAGAGTTTCACTTCTTCTTTTCCTTTCTGGATTCCTTTTATTTCTTTTTCTGCTCTGATTGCTGTGGCCAAAACTTCCAAAACTATGTTGAATAGTAGTGGTGAGAATGGGCACCCCTGTCTTGTTCCTGATTTTAGGGGAAATGCTTTCAATTTTTCACCATTGAGGGTAATACTTGCTGTGGGTTTGTCATATATAGCTTTTATTATGTTGAGGTATGTTCCTTCTATTCCTGCTTTCTGGATAGTTTTAATGTCTTAAACAATGGACCGCCAGGGAAGTTCCAGCCTTATTCTTAACTTGGGCCACTTACTAACAATTTCTTTACAACTGAGGAAAATGTTCTGCTTCATAATGCAGAATGTACATCTTGTGATTTCTTGGTTGATTTTATTGATTGTATTTCATACTACTTTGGTTATGTTTCTCATTTTCTCAATTTAGGTGTTCTTCCATGCCATGCCATTTCAATAGTTTTGTTAAGCCCCTATGGAGTTTTACAATCAAATAGCCCTAGTTGAGATCTCAATTCTCTTTAGTGAGACATCTTGGTGGGGGTGTGCAGAGGGGAGAGGTGGAGGGGTGTGTGTCATATAGCCAACCTAAGTGCCCATAAGAACATCTGCTATAGAAACAGCACTTCTTCCAAAGGTGTGATGGAAGAACCATTCTCTGGTTATAATACTGAATGCCATGAATAGGTTAAAATATGAAGTTAATGTATTAACAATTAGATAAAACAAAAGTAATCCTTTATGTAGTCTAACAGTTAACTTTATGCAGAAAATATATTCTAAAATGTAGAAGAAAGATACAAATTGGCAAATTTCTTCTTTACATATCATTATAAATATGGGAATTTAAAACGTAAGTTTTAAGATGGTCTTGATGGTTTTGAACCTAAATTTCCCAAAGATAAAGCCCTCAATAATTCCACAGACCCACCTACTCATGATTTGCTCACAGTGTTTCATTGGTGCACTTGAATCTCCAAGATTCAAACAACCAAACCAAACCAACTTTAGAGACAACAGTGTGGCAAGATGCAGTATAATTAGCATTGGAAATGCACCTTTAAATCATGTTAAAAGTTCAGAGGATTACTTACTAAAATGTACCAGTACAGAGTTCCTATATTCAACTATTACTGCTCTTAAAAGTTGATAGAGTCCGTGATGATTGTTACTACCATGACGGGCTCAGTCACTCAGTCGTTTTGACTCTCTGCGATCCCAGGCCTGGCCACCAGACTCCTCTGTCTATAGGATTTTCCAGCTAAGAGTACTGGAGCGGGCTGCCATTTCCTGCTACAGGGATCTTCCCAACCCAAGGATCTAACCCAAGTCTCTTGCATCTCCTGCATTGGCAGGCGGATTCTTTACCACTGTGCCACCTGGGAAGCCCCTATAATCATGGTAGGTTCTGAGATTTCTCAGACCCCAACCTGTTTTGAAATTTGTATTCATTAAAATATCTCCAAATGGAAATTTCAAATTGAAATGCTTATTTCTGAAGTAATGAATGAGGTTATTAAACTCCACTCCCCTCTACCATCTACCTGGTGGACATTAGAAGTTTATGCTGAAAGGAAATTGAGCATGTCATTCAAAAAATAAATATTTTAAATGACATTTGAAATTTTTTTCAAAATACTAATGACATTTCCATCAGTTAAATACCTTCAATCTTGTCTTTTAAATTATATTTATTTTTAAAATCCAAAAATAAATTTGTGCATGTACACATGTCTGTATTCTGTGTGTGTGCCTGTGTATGCCAAATTTTGTAACTATTGGTCTTTTTAACTTCAGACATCAAAATGATTTAAGAACAGGAAAAACATGTGTATAAGAAAATATCCTAATTTAAACTTGAATACTCTCATACACCTCATTATTTCTTTTATAAGCACAAGTTTTATGCTCAGTGATTATTTCATCCCACCAGAAGCATGAGAACAGAAAGATTCAGTTCTTAACAACCATCTGGGGTTGGATATCAGTTTGAGGACTAGATACACTGAACCTAGCTTTCCACCAAGCAGATAATTTTGCTTCCACCAAATAATCTAACCAAAACTCTAAGCACAGATCATTGTTTTAAAGAATTACTTAATGGCCCTCTTGGTGAACTTCTAAGGAAATGCACTGAGTAATTAAATTAAAAGTACAACAATTTACGGATCTGTGATTCTGCTGGGGATTTTGTACAGGAGCTAGAATCCCTTACTCAGTCTAGCTAGGTCAGCATCTTACTCCGCTGGCATCTTGGCTGACTTCACATGCCATTTACACACACACTTGTTCTCAGGCTTTAGCTCTCACTGATTCAGAACAGTCCCTTTTCTGCACCTCCCCTTTTCGACATTTTCTGCATCCTCCACTGTAGGCTTTATTTCTCTTGCTTCTTTGCTCAGCTTCTGAAATCTATAGGAAATCATGTATTTAAAGGACACTACATGGATCAACTGGCATTCTTTGCAGAGTTCTCTCCAATATGAAACTCACAGTTTTTCTGACAACGTCCAAAATAAAGTCTGTATATTTCTTAAAAGTCCATCATCTGCACTTTGTCCCTGATTGGTAAGAACATTTCTTTCAGCAGTCTTGGTTAGGGTTTATAGCAGAAAGTCCTGGGAAGGATCACTTCTCTTCTCCTACTCTCAAAGGAAAAAGATAACCTTCCAAAAAAAAAAATCTGGCTTCTCTTGCACATTCATTTTTCTATACTTATAAATGTCCTCTCATGGCCACAGTGGAATACCAGATTATAGTAGCTGGGCAGAAGTGTCCCATTGGCCCTTTTAAAAGTTCACTCCTGAAATATGTGGGTATTTGGATTTTACCAAGTCATTTGAACAAACTCTTCATTCAGACTGACAAAATGGTGAAATGTGGACTCAGTACTCTTTAATGACTTTGCATTTTAATTTATCTACCATTTGCCAAAGCTGCTGGATTGATTTTCACCATGAGGGACATTTACATTTTATGACTGGAGACTCTGGCCAGTGCTGGAACTATTCAGAATTTGTACTAATGATGTGAATTAGAATACAGAGAAAAATGCAACAGTCAAGAAAATACATGAAAAAATACCTTATAGAACTGAATCTACTAAAATAAATTTTTGAGATAGGTTTATATAAAATAATACAAAATAAAATATTATAGCTAGTAGACTATTAGCTACTTCTCCATTTTTGTTGACTTCCCAAATTCTACGTTACATTTAAAGACCAATTCATCTTGCTAACAACTGTTGGGCAATGAAATAGTTTACTCAAGGTTGTGTTTTGAGAATTAGCTATCGGTTCTTAAGTCAGACTGCTTGAAAATAGATTCTGGATTCCATTCTTACCAGCTGTGTGAATATATTCAAGCTCCTTAACCTCTCTGTGCCTTGGATGATCTTACCAGTACCTATCTTATCTGGTTCCTGGGAGAAATAAATAACATAATGAATGCAAATCATTTGAGTAATGCCTGGCAGATGGTGTGCGCTCAGTAAGTCCCAAGGATTATTATTATCTTTTCTTATTATCTTTTCTAAATAGCCTTGCAAATGGGATATGCTTTCCTCTATATTCAGGCTTAAATTTTATCTTCAATAAAAGTGATACGGTAAGGGAAATCCTCAGTTACCTGAAATTCCTTTTTAATTTTTATTTGAATATTAGTTTATGTGTACACACATTATTGATGAATTGGGAGGTTTCCTTAAATGAAATCCTACACTTGAGCACTGTGAAAAGAAATGAGTGATTCAAGAGAAAATTAGATTAAATCCTTAAATTAAATCCCAGATTTAAAAAAGATCCTGGTAGAAAATGTACCAGTCTGGTTTGCTATTAAGATCTAATATTTTCCTAACTGTATAGTAATGGGGGTTGGGGGAACTTCCCTTAGGCATTCTCATGAAAAGATTTGGATAAACAACTTAACTAGACAATGTGATTAAGGCCGCCTCAATAGCATCAAAATCACTCCAACTTAATTCTACTCACTCAAAGAAAGAAATGACTTCATTTCTAAGTTAATACAAGTTTCCTTTTTAATGTAATAATTGGCAGACAATATTATTTGGCTTGCTATCCAATAAGCCTAAATCTACTTTCAGGGTTACTAAATCAGTGGGATCTTCAAAGCCATGGAGAACAAGAAGGCACAATTGTTTTATTTTTTCTCAGGCTTTCCTCTGTGACTTGAATGTCCAAATCATATTTACCAAGTGATTTCTGTATTGGAAAGGTAATTTTTAAAAATCATGATTTTATCAGAAAATATTGAGAATTTAAGTTAATAAGGTAAAGGAAAAAAGTGAACCAAAGTAAGATGCTTTATTTCCATTTTATCCACTTCTTATTCCTCATATATAAGAGGAGAAAAATGGATATTTACACTGAATGAATATCAGAGAGTTTGACACGTTCTCACCTAAATAAGTCTTTAACAGAACATTTTTAGAATTCTTTTCTAAACATCCACAAACATTGTCCTAAATCAGTGGTTTATTTCTAAATCTGTGAGCCCTGTGAGAGGCAGACTTGGCGTCTCCAGGCAGCTGCCTCATCAAGCACTCGATGGACATGAAATAACCCCTCTTTAAATCAGGAGGTGGGTTGCAGAATAACTTTACCAAAGGTATGCAGAGGACTTTAAATATCTGAAGAACAATGGATACAAATGTGCTATATGGATACAAAGTAATAACAGTATTTTAGAACTTGGATTTATCTCTGATCCTAAACAGAACAACATAAAACCCCAAAAAGAAACCTTTAAAATAAGAATCAAACATGCTGTCCTACGGAGGAAAGAAAAAGAAATACACACACACACATCCCTCTTCTTCAAGGCATCTCAGTGTTTCACCTCATCAAATGTCTCAAGTATTATTCATTGTCTGTAACTATTTTGTCACCATTCATTCCTCTGCAATACTGAAAACTGAATTTTTATCTATCTGTATATGTTTATCATTCCAATATAGCATCTCTCAGGGAAACAATGCCGTCCACCAATCAAGGTCTTTTCCCTCTTCCTCATTCTATTTGTCCTCTTAGTAGGAAAACATGGTAGATGGCCATTCCCTGGGCTTCCCAGCTCTCTTTTACCTTATTTCCCTTCTTGCAACTGCCCGGACACACAGAAAATTCTTTATAATTCAGTGTAAGTTGCTTGCTGAAGCTACTTGTTAGTTCTTCTCTGATGCCAAGTAACCCAGATGGAGTGCAGTGGACCAGCACCAGAAAAAGAGTTTGAAGTTTGGAACCACTGAGTATATACCTTGAATAAGCTGAGTAGTCTCCAGAAAAAGAAACATTTTCAAAAGGAAGCAACTAGTATATTGGTGTCAAAAATATATTGTCTTAGCCAAGGAGAAATCTTGGCTAAGACAAACATTCTTTGGCTTAGCCAATTTCTTAGCCAATTAACCCTTGGCTAAGAAAATCTCTATTTCCACTTGGCCAAGACAAAGTTTATTTTATACATACTTGTTCAGATGCTCAGTGGTGTCCGACTCTTTGTGACCCCATGGACTGCAGCACGAAAGGCTTCCCTGTCCTTCACCATCTTCCGGAGCTCGCTCAAACTCATGCCCATTGAGTCGGTGATGCCATCCAACCATCTCATCCTCTGTCCCCTTCTCCTCCTGCCCTCAGTCTTCCCCAGCATCAGGGTCTTTTCTAATGCATCAGCTCTTCACATCAGTGGGCCAAAGTATTGGAGCTTCAGCTTCAAGGCATCAGTCCTTCCAATGAATATTCAGTGTTGATTTCCTTTAGGTTTGACTGTTTTGATCCCCTCGAAGTCCAAGGGACTCTCAAGAATCTTCTCCAACACCACAGTTCAAAAGCATCAATTCTTTGGCACTCAACTTTCTTTATGGTTCAACTCTCATGCATACATGACTACGGGAAAAACCATAGCTTTGACTATATAGGACTTTGTTAGCCAAGTCTCTGCTTTTTAATATGCTATCTAGGTTGGTCATAGTTTTTCATCCAAGGAGCAAGTGTCTTTTAATTTCAAGGCTGCAATCACCATCCACAGTGATTTTGGAGCCCAAGAAAATAAAGTCTGTCACTGTTTCCATTTTTTTCCCATCTATTTGCCTTGAAGTGATGGGACCAGATACCATGATCTTAGTTTTTTGAATGTTGAGTTTTAAGTCAGTTTTTTTCACTCTCCTCTTTCACCTTCATCAAGAGGCTCTTTAGTTCCTCTTCACTTTCTGCCGTAAGGGTAGTGTCATCTTCATATCTGAGATTATTGATATTTCTCCCAGCCATCTTGATTCCAGCTTGTGCTTCTTCCAGCCCAGCGTTTCTCATGATGTATTCTGCATAGAAGTTAAATAAACAGGGTGACAATATACAGCCTTGACATACTCCTTTCCCAATGTGGAACCAGTCCGTTGTTCCATGTCCAGTTCTAACTGTTGCTTCTTGACCTGCATACAGGTTTCACAGGAATCAGGTAAGGTGACCTGGTATTCCCATCTCTTTAAGAATTTTCCACAGTTTGTTGTGATCCACACAGTCAACAGCTTTAGCAGAGTCAGTGAAGCAGAAGTAGATGTTTTTCTGGAACTCTCTTGCTTTTTCTATGATCCAACAGATGTTAGCAATTTGATCTCCGGTTCCTCTACATTTTCTACATCCAGCTTGAATATCTGGAAGTTCTCAGTTCACATACAGTTGAAGCCTATTTATACACACTGGTAACATGCTGAAACATGGACTTAATGCTCAGAGCTCTGTGTGCCTCTTCACCTCACTGTCATCTTTGTCCCCATCTCCCACCTCCTATTATAGGAGACTGGATTGCCTACCTGCTTTCCTCTTTGCTCATCCTAGCCCCAGGCTTTTTCTCCCCTGTGACCCCAGTTGGCTAAGAAGTTTTCCTATCCTTTCTGCTGACTCTCTTACTGAGCCTGTAAGTCTCAGATTACCTGTGACTTCTGCAAAACCTCTCAGGCCAGCCCCAAGTTGGTTCATGCATCTTCCCAATGCTACATTAATACCCCCTATGCATCTCTATGGTTGTACTTGGCCACACTTCATCAGAGCCCTGAATTTCATGGCAGTTTGTCCCAAAGCTGTGAACTCCTAAGAGTACTTGTGGTTTCCTATTTACCTTTGTGTCCACTGGGTGGAACATAACATCAGACATATAATAAGTGTTTAGTAAATATCTGAATCAATAGATGGATGAATGAACAAATATCACATTTAAGAATCCTGATGACACTAATCTTTTCTTAATTGAAGGATAATTGCTTTACAGTATTGTGTTGGCTCTGCTATACATCAACATGAATCAACCATAAGGACCCATATGTCCCCGCCCTCTTGAAACTCCCTTCAACCTCCTACCTAATCCCACTCCTCTAGGTTGTCACAGAGCCCCAGTTTGAATTCCCTGGGTTGTATAGCAAATTCCCACTTGCAATCTATTTGGGATTGTACATGTTTACCTGCTACTCTGTCTATTCATCCCACCCTCTCCATTCCCCTGCCGTATCCCCAAGTCTGTTCTCTATGTCTGCGTCTCCACTGCTGCCCAGCATATAGATTCATCAGTATCATCTTTCTAGGTTTAGTGATCCTGATAATACCACCTTGAAACTTGTCATCAATGAAATAAAGTTTACTAAACACAAAGTAATTTTTGAAATTCATAAATAGCTCACCATAACCTTATTAATATACACTACTTTGTTTCTTTATTCAGTTCAGTTCAGTCGCTCAGTCGTGTCCCACTCTTTGTGACCCCATGGACTGTAGCACGCCAGGCCTCCCTGTCCATCACCAACTCCCGGAGTTTACTCAAACTCATGTCCATTGAGTCAGTGATGACATCCAACCATCTCATCCTCTGTTGTCCGTCCCCTTCTCCTGCCCTCAATCTTTCCCAGCATCAGGGTCTTTACCAATGAGCCAGTTCTTCACATCAGGTGGCCAAAGTATTGGAGTTTTAACTTCAGCATCAGCCCTTCCAAAGAATATTCAGAACTGATTTCCTTTAGGATGGATTGGTTGGACCTCATTGCTGTCCAAGGGACTCTCAAGAGTCTTCTCCAACACCACAGTTCAAAAGCAGCAATTCTTCGGCACTCAGCTTTCTTTATAGTCCAACTGTCACATCCATACATGACCACTGGAAAAACCATAGCCTTGACTAGATGGACCTTTGTTGGCAAAGTAATGTCTCTGCTTTTTAATAAGCTGTCTAGGTTGATCATAGCTTTCCTTCCAAGGAGTAGGTGTCTTTTAATTTCATGACTGCAGTCACCATCTGCAGTGATTTTGGAGCCCTTGAAAATAAAATCTGTCACTGTTTCCATACTTTCCCTATCTATTTGCCAGTAAGTGATGGGACTGGATGCTATGATCTTAGTTTTCTGAACGTGAAGCTTTAAATCAACTTCTTCACTCTCCTCTTTCACTTTCATCAAGAGGCTTTTTAGTTCTTCTTCACTTTCTGCCATAAGGGTGGTGTCATCTGCATATCTGAGGTTATTGATATTTCTCCTGGCAATCTTGATTCCAGCTTGTGCCTCATCTGGTCCAGCATTTCTCATGATGTACTCTGCATGTAAGTTAAATAAGCAGGGTGACAAAATACAGCTTTGACGTACTCCTTTCCTGGTACTAATTAATCAACTCTGGAAGAGACCCTGATGCTGGGAAAGACTGAGAGCTGGAGGAGAAGGGGGCAACAGAGGATAAGATGATTGGATTGCATCATTAACTCAATGGGCATGAGTTTGAGCAAACTCTTGGAGACGGTGAAGGACAGGGAGGCCTGGCATGCTGCAGTCAATGGGGTCACAGGGAGTTGGACATGACTAAGTGACTGAACAACAACAATACATTGATATTCTTATGGTGGTTTAGTCACAAAGAATCCACCTGTCAATGCAGGAGATGGGGACTCAATTCCTGGGTCAGGAAGATTCCTGGAGGAAGGAAATGGTAACTCACTCCAGTATTCTGGACAGGAAAATGCCATGGACAGGGGAGCCTGGCAGGCTACAGTCCATAGGGTCACAGAAGAGTTGGATATGACTGAGCAACAAAATAATAACAACAGTTCTTATGAAGAGTCTTACTGCACACATCATGTCACTTTGTTTACAGAGTCTCAAAGAAAGAGAGTGTGGACAAGGTCACACGTCCCTTCTCTGAGAGGGTTTGATAAATCACAGTGCTCTCAGAGCAGAGATAGTATTATAAAATATTATTGGGGCTGGAATCATGGATCCAAATTAAGGGCAACATCAATTTCTATTCAGCTAGATAACAAATTTCAACAACATGTGCTGCTGTATCAATTCATGTGCCATTAGAAAAAGCAGAGTGATTTTCAAAGTTTCATTTTATTAGTTTAGTTTTATTACTGAAAAATATGAAAAATGTTTTAACCTAGTATGGAGATCTAGGCAAAGTAGTCCCATTTATCTCAACATTTCTAGCAAATGTGCTTGTGTCTCAGGCTACTTTACAAAAATATGTAGCAGTGTGAATTACATTCAAGAAATAAACCAAAAAGAGGAGAGATGCATGGACAATCTCCCTCGTGATTGGGGCTCATTATTAGGACAGGATATCAGCAACTTAATAAAAGTCTACTGGGGCTCATTTTCAAGGAGCCTCAAATATTTTACCATTTGAAAATATAATTAACAATGTGAAAGAGATCAAGGAAAATAAATACTGATTGGAGCCATAAGACTAAATTGCACCTTCAAGTATCTTATTTGTTAGCTACGTCCTATATAAGTTATTTTTTCAAGTGGCAAAGGAAAAAGCCAATTTGGTCAATGCAGGCATCACAATGTTGGTGTTTAAAGGAAAAGTATGTCAGTGCCTTAGTTATCTAGGCAATTGCCTCAATATCATACACATTTCTATCTGCTGAGTGTTTCCATGAAGCTTGTGCATCTCAGACTGAAGCCACAGGCCATTTGTGTCCAGTCCACTGTAGGTCCAGGTCAGGGATCAGGAGAGAGACAGAGCTGAGAACATTTCATTATCAATATGGGAAGATATAATAGAGCAGTATAAAGAGCATGATTAGGAGGGTTTTTTCCCATACTTCGAATGGGGGATTTGTAATTGCTGCATTGAGTTGTTTACCTTACTTGATGATGCTGTTTTAGTTTCTCAATCATTTAAAGAGTGTTGTCTTAACATAAATCATATTTACCTAGGACCAGTAACATATGGGCTTCCCAGGCAGTCCAGTGGTAAAGAATCTGCGTACCAGTAGGGAGACACACACTGGATTGGGAAGATCCCCTGGAGCAGGAAATGGCAACCCACTCCAGTATTCTTGCCTGGAAAAATTCCATGGACAGAGGAGCCTGACGGGCTACAGTCCATGGGGATGCAAAGAATCAAACACGACTAAGCACGCACACATGCACGCAGTAACATATGGGCTTTTTAGGATTTCCCTTTTGAGCCAGATAAACACATTATTTTGTAGTGATGAACACTGGATCATGCCATCTTATAAAAAGAAACAGACCTTAGAGAAAAAGGAATGAAAAACACAGCATTGATTGGGTATAGAATTCCCAATGACTGTATACATAGTGATTGGAACATTAAATATAATCATGGTATAATTTGTTTCTTAACGAAATATTAGAGGAAGGCACTAATAAAAGAATAATGAGTAAGATGGGAGGGAATGTTATTTAGGTTTTATCTGCATAATCAAAGAAACAGAACTCCTCCATACATGAGAGAATTGCAGAGAACCAAGTACAAAATAATATTCTGACTTTTCTTTTTTGGCTACTTGCAAAAAATGACTGATTTGTTTAATTTCAGCAAAGCAACAGCTCTTAAAGTTTGTATTCCTCTTTTGTAAAGGGGAGAGCAGTAGAACATAACTCATCAAACCAATTGGAATGAATCACAAACTGCACAGATATTGTTAAAAATGAAAAACTATTGCATCTAAGTGAATAATATAAAAGCTGAATCACCTAGTACAGTTACAGTGGCAAGCTTTAATACAGTTATAAAGACAATGAATTTCCTTTTATTTGGTTAAAAACAAAACAAAAATATAGAAATTGTATATTAAAAATTCTCTTTTTAATTGTATAAATTAAAATTGTAAAACATAATTAAGTCTATCTTTTTTAAAAAATTTTATGGTCAGAGAAGGTTTTATTAAGAAAAAAATCAAGCAAAACTGAACATTTCAAAAAATAAAAATCATTCCCAAAGTCTCAATATCGAGATCCTATCACTATTTTCAGTAACATGTATATAAAATGCTAAGCATATTTGTGGGGAAAAACAGATATCAAAATAATGAACTACAAGAAATAAACTGCAACTAAATTTTTTCTCACTTAATATCATATAAAAGCCTTATTTTAAAATCAATGCAAATAGGCCTACCTACTTTCCTTCAGACTGTTAGTGTGATACCCATAGTAATTTATTTAACTTGTGTCCTCTTAATGGAATCCTTAGTTGAGTTCGATATATTGCTATCACCTAATAATGTTATAGTAGATATCCTCCTATATGCTTACATTGCATGTGCATTTAAAATTTTGAAAATTGTCAAATCAGCAACATTTGTCATCACTGAGAATTTTTACTTTAAGCTTTGTAAATTTATAGGCAAAAGCAATGTCATGGTTTTCATCTAAATTTATTATTGGGACATCAAATGGTCTTTTTAGATAATGTCGGTAATCCTTCTGCCAAATTTTCTATCATTCCAGTCAGTATTTTGTGGGAACTTTTTATATATTACAGATTTATATGTTATATATCATTTATGTAATGCATGAAATCCTGTGAGGGAAATACTATTATGGATTAAATGTATGTCTCCCTCAAAATTCACATGGTGAAGCCCTAACCCCTCATGTGACTGCACTTTGAGTGAAAAAGTAATTACAACTGAATGGAGGTTCATGACATTGTACAGGAGACAGGGATCAAGACCATCCCCATGGAAAAGGAATGCAAAAAGGCAAAATGGTTGTCTGAGGAGGCCTTACAAATAGCTGAGAAAAGAAGAGAAGTGAAAAGCAAAGGAGAAAAGGAAAGATATTCCCATTTGAATGCAGAGTTCCAAAGAATAGCAAGGAGAGATAAGAAAGCCTTCCTCAGCAATCAATGCAAAGAAATAGAGGAAAACAACAGAATGGGAAAGACTAGAGATCTCTTCAAGATAATTAGAGATATCAAAGGAACATTTCATGCAAAGATGGGCTCAATAAAGGAAGAAAGGGTATGAACCAAACAGAAGCAGAAGATATTAAGAAAAGGTGGCAAGAATACACAGAAGATCTGTACAAAAAAAGATCTTCACGACCCAGATAATCACAATGGTGTGATCACTCACCTAGAGCCAGACATCCTGGAATGTGAAGTCAAGTGGGCCTTAGAAAGCATCACTATGAACAAAGCTAGTGGATGTGATGGAATTCCAGCTGAGCTATTTCAAATCCTGAAAGATGATGCTATGAAAGTACTGCACTCAATATGCCAGCAAATTTGGAAAACTCAGCAGTGGCCACAGGACTGGAAAAGGTCAGTTTTCATTCCAATCCCTAAGAAAGGTAATCCCAAAGAATGCTCAAACTACCACACAATTGCACTCATCTCACACGCTAGTAAAGTAATGCTCAAAATTCTCCAAGCCAGGCTTCAGCAATACGTGAACCATGAACTTCCAGATGTTCAAGCTGGTTTTAGAAAAGGCAGAGGAACCAGAGATCAAATTGCCAATATCCGCTGGATCATTGAAAAAGCAAGAGAGTTCCAGAAAAACATCTATTTCTGCTTTATTGACTACGCCAAGGCCTTCAACTCTGTGGATCACAATAAACTGTGGAAAATTCTGAAAGAGATGGGAATACCAGACCACCTGACCTGCCTCTTGAGAAATCTGTATGCAGGTCAGGAAGCACCAGTTAGAACTGGACATGAAACAACAGACTGGTTCCAAATAGGTAAAGGAGTACGTCAAGACTGTATATTGTCACCCTGCTTATTTAACTTCTATGCAGAGTACATCATGAGAACACTGGGCTGGCAGAAGCACAAGCTGGAATCAAGATTGCCGGGAGAAATATCAATAACCTCAGATATGCAGATGACACCACCCTTATGGCAGAAAGTGAAGAGGAACAAAAGAGCCTCTTGATGAAAGTGAAAGAGGAGAGTGAAAAAGTTGGCTTAAAGCTTAACATTCAACAAAACTAAGATCATGGCATCTGGTCCCATCACCTCATGGAAAATAGATGGTGAGACAGTAGAAACAGTGACAGACTTTATTTTTGGGGGCTTCAAAATCACTGCAGATGGTGACTGCAGCCATGAAATTAAAAGATGCTTACTCTTTGGAAGGAAAGTTATGACCCACCTAAATAGCATATTAAAAAGCAGAGACATTACCTTGCTGACAAAGGTCTGTCTGATCAAGGCTATGGTTTTTCCAGTGGTCATGTATGGTTGTGAGAGTTGGACTGTGAAGAAAGCTGAGCACCAAAAAATTGATGCTTTTGAACTGTGGTGTTGGAGAAGACTCGTGAGAGTCCCTTGGACTGCAAGGAGATCCAACCAGTCCATCCTGAAGGAGATAAGTCCTGGGTGTTCATTGGAAGGACTGATGCTGAAGCTGAAGCTCCAATACTTTGGCCGCCTCATGCGAAGAGTTGACTCGTTGGAAAAGACCCTGATGCTGGGAGGGATTGGGGGCAGAAGAAGAAGGGGACGACAGGATGAGATGGCTGGATGGCATCACCGACTTGATGGGCATGAGTTTGAGTGAACTCCGGGAGTTTGTGATGGACAGGGAGACCTGACATGCTGCAATTCATGGGGTCGCAAAGAGTCGGACACGACTAGGCAACTGAACTAAACTGGCTGAAGGTCCAATGGGTGGGGCTCTGATTCCACTGAAGTAATGTCCTAAGTAGAGATACCAGAGAACTCAATCTCTGAGCATGCACCAAGGTAAGGGCATGTGAGGACAAAGAGAGAAGGCAACTGTCTTCAAGCCAGGAAGACAGCCGTCACAGAAGACTAAACTGACCAGAATCTTGATGTTGAAATTCTAGCCTCCAGAACTATAAGAAAATTAATTCATGGCGTTTAAGCTACCTGCATGTGTGCTTAGTCATGTCTTTGTGACCCCATGGACTGTAGACCGCCAGTTGCCTTTGTCCATGTGATTTTCTAGGCAAGAATACTGGAGTGAGTTGCCATTTCCTACTCAATTATTCTACTTAATATATCATATTTTGACCAGGATTTGCTATTTTTATCATCTCAGGCCACTGAAATCTTCTGGATCAGAATTCAGTTACAAATTGGTGAGCATATTAGCTTTCTGTGCTACATAACACACTATAAATGAACGTAGCAGTTTAAAACCACACTCATTTATTCTCTCATGGTTTCCATAGGTCAGACATCCAGTCACAGCTTGCCTGGGTTCTCCATTTCAGGATCTGACCAAGTAAAGTCCAGGTATCACACAGAGCTGTGTTCCCATTAGAGACTCCAATGGAGAAAGATATGCATCCACTCTCAAGATATTAGTATTATTCATCTCCTTGCAGCTGAAGGACTGAGGTTTTTGTTTTCTTTCTTTCTGTCAACCCAAGGTCATTCACAGCTTCTAGAAGCCACCCTTCTCACTATATGGAAGTTTAATTCTTCAAAACAGTGATGGAGAGAGAGTATGTTCCTTACCTCAGTGAGAGCTCAGTCCTTCCTTTAAGAGCTTTTATCTGATTAAGACTGGCCCATCCAGGAATATCTGCCTTCTGATTAACTTGAAGTCAACTATTTGACACGTTAATTATACCTGCAATAATCTCTTCACCTTTTCCGTATTCTGTTGTCCAGAAGCAAATCTCAGTTCCCTCCTACACTAAAGGGAGGATTTCACAAGGCCTGAACACCATGGCAGAAATCATGGGGATGCCCTAAAGTCTGTTCCTCAAACTGAGTATTTTGAATTTTCCTTTGACTATAAAATCCTTGCTTCTTCCCACTAACTTTTGGTCATCTGCATGAAAATTTAGAGACAGAGAATATGAGTGGTCACTCAGGAACTAAGGAGGAAGAACAGAAAGAATATAACAAGAGGAAAGAGAGGCGATTGGAGAAGGGGAGAGACACCCATGCAGGGATAAGTAGAAAAGTCATGTGGGAGCAATGGCTTTATATGAAAGAAAAATAACTGAGTTTTACCTCTCTCCAGTCCTATATCCAGCCTGTCTTACTATGTGAGAAAATCACGCAAGCTTTTCTCAATTTTATTTTTCCTCTATGCCAATAAGACACCCAGGTTTTCTTGCCAACGACAACACTGTCGTGGTGCATCTTGCCTATCCTTCACACTTCAACTTGAGGTAGGCTGGAACCTGCAACCCTCTACTACAGTGCTTGCACCTGGACAGACGTCTCTTCGAGGAACAGAACAGAAATTCTAAGGAGTTGAAAATAACAACACGCGGGGGTAGTTGGGTCAATTTATGAACAATAAGATACAAAAAGGCCAAAAGCCAGCTGCCACTTTTGAAGTGCTGGGAGCAAAAGCAGAGTAATATGCATGATCCCTGCATACAGTCCCACCAAGCGGGTGTCAGACCACCTACACCACTCCTCCAGCCCGACCCCCAGGTGTGCCCCTATCCTCACCCCATTTAAGGGACCAACTTGCCTCCTCCTTGGGGAGTGAGCAAGGGTACCTGTTACTCACAGAGCAAGTCCCAATAAAGCCTGGACTAAACTTCTCATCTGGCCTGTTATCAATTTCCATTGATTAAAGAGTTCAAGAACCCAGGTCAGTATCAAGCTGAAATGAGAAGTTACACTCTCTAGCATCTGTTTGTTTCTTCCATACTTATGACTAGAAGGATGGGCCTCATACATATAAATCAGAGTTCACCTGGGTCTCCCAGTCTCTTGAGACTAGTACCAATTCCTGAAGCTACATCTTGGGGTAACAGAGAACTTTCTCCAATGTCTGCACAGACAGCAAGTGCTTCATTCTCAGGCCCGCTCTGCTTTCACATCGTTCTCTGCAAGTCCCTCTTCACATCCTGAGGTTACCAAAGTCAACGGTAGTTTTAAAGAAAGAGGCAATGTTTGAAGGGTGTGTTTACATGACAAGAAGGAATGCAATTTGCTTTTTTTTTTACATTAAAAAAATTTTTTAATTTATTTTTATTAGTGGGAAGCTAATTACTTTAAACATGAAAAACCTCTTAAAATGTGTGCTAGCTTCCCTTCACCTCATCCCTCTCCCCTGCCAGTCCTCACAGAAAATAAGTTCATTGAATCCCTTTTTTATCAGTCTGTTCATTCATTTATATCTCGCCCACCTCTTTTCCAATCAGAAAGAAAAAGACAAAAGAATCAAAAAGTCATCAGACAATGGAGAAACAGACATAGAGAATAGACTTAAGGACATGGGGAGAGGGGAGGAGAGGATGAGATGTATAGAGAGAGTAACATGGAAACTTACATTACCATATGCAAAATAGATAGCGAACAGAAATTCACTGTATGGCTCAGGAAACTCAAACAGGGGCTCTGTATCAACCTAGAGGGGTGGGGTGGGGAGGGAGATGGGAGGGAGGTTCAGAAGGGAGGGGATATATGTTTACCTATGGCTGATTCGTGTTGAGGTTTGATAGAAAACAACAAAATTCTGTAAAGCATTGTCCTTCAATTAAAAATAAATTAATTAAAAAGTTTTTTTTTTAAGTCATCAGTTTGGTGGCCCAGTTACCATCTTCCTAGGCCAGAGCTCTTGGAGGATGCTTACTTAATTTGTCTCACTCATCTTAGGAATATTCAACTCCCATTCTGTGTCCAACAAGCCTTCTACATATATGTGTTCTTGCAACCATCACAGGAAAATTATATTGCATGCAAGTTCACACAGTAAATAATATATTAGTGTGACCTGGTCCCATATTAACTTGCAAGAACTTATATTTCCTTCATTGTTTACAGGACTTAAGGAACAAGGAACTTCAAAAAAATAACACAAAATACAGCATCATATTATGCCATAGCCCACGCTCCCACACCTACGATGTTCAATACAACACACTGTGTATGGCATACCACATCTCAGAACACACCATGTATATAACACATCTATATAACTCCCACTGTGTCATATGTCACCTTGAATATCACACCCCATAACCTCTATCATCCTCACACACCACACTGCACCACAGAGCATAGCACACACTGCACTACCATCCACAACAGACCACATTGCCCAACCACACAACACATCCTGCCACTTCCAACCCACACCCCACAGTAGCCGTCACAACACACCATGCACCACATCAACCACCCCACACCAAACGCACAAACGCAAAGCATTCAAATGCTGTGTGCTTGGCACTGGCTCAACATTCAGTCAAAAACAAACGGAAACATTGACCTTCAAGGCTTTCTCATTCCTCTACTGCTTCATACTAGAATACTGACCTAAATAAAAATTAGTGTGGACCTCAAGGACAGATTTTTACATTCATACTTATAAAATACATGAATACTTAGAATGAAAACTGTAGTTATGTAAACAAGCTAGAAAACTGCAATGGGAGAGGAAAAAAATTAAGCTGAATCCGGATCATTTGTCGGTGGTCAGAGTGACTTTTAAGATCATGTGTTCATTTGTTCCCCAGTCACTCTTCTCAGACCAGAGAGTATTTATCCAATATATTGTAAATATTACTTTGCTTGTCTTGTTTTCCAACCCACTTGATGAGGACAGGAATCAAATGTTTTGCCCAGAATTTTTTCCAGCACTTGACACACAGTAGGCGTTCACATAGTTTTTATTGATTCACAACCTTGAG
Organism: Muntiacus reevesi; assembly: GCF_963930625.1. Taxonomy (NCBI): domain Eukaryota; kingdom Metazoa; phylum Chordata; class Mammalia; order Artiodactyla; family Cervidae; genus Muntiacus; species Muntiacus reevesi. The sequence goes on along the minus strand of NC_089250.1, from coordinate 216,978,068 downwards.
GAGAGGGATTAACTTGTTATTGAAGTTATAAAAATATAATTTTGAGATGTATCTATTTTAAATTAAATAATATTGTTAGGGGATTTTCAAGCCTCTTTCAAGCCTTCTTCAAGCCTTTGCTAACTCATTTATTTTCATCCCCTTCAAATTTCATGGGAAATTTTAGGGCATTCAGTTTCAAACAGAGTTGTGTAACAGATTTCAAATCAAATAAAAGTAGCTTTCTCTGTGATTTAAAAATGGATAAGTTTCTAATCAATTATGTATATAGTTCACTTGGCTTGTCCTTCATAGTGTAGAATTTCTAATGGTGTTTAAAGTTGGGAAAACCATGAACAGCCTCTCTACCATATGCTATCGTTTTCTTTAATTACAGTCCTATTTGGTTTCTTAATGAAGTAAAAATAAAATCCAATATATAAATGTTATGACATTTAGGGATATCTAATTTATGTTCTCATCCTGTGATTGATTTTCTTCATGAAGAATTAGAGTGGGTTAAGTCCTTTAAAACCAAATATATTCTAACCTACCTCAACATATCAGTTTCCAAATAATTGTATTTATATTTTCAAAGCCATTCAAGTATAGCATCTTACAGCTCTTATGAGCCCTAAGCACAGGTATCTTCATGAAAAGGCAATCAATGTAATTTATCATGCACTTGAATTTGAAAAAAGTCCAGTCCAAACTGCACATTAACTCTAAAGGCAACTATACCAATTCTTATTTATCACAAAAATATTTTTTTCTGTCACCTCAGTCTATTCATCTTTATGAATCACTGAATGGAAAATGAGATACTAGATACTACAAATAAAGTATCTTTAATAAATTGCAAGATTTGAAGTTTACATTTCCTAGTATTAAACAGTGATTATAACTATTTTAGTTTGAGTAATGATATATCAGACTAAGTTTTTGAAATTTTGCACTTAAGAACATTTCAAAGAACCATAGCTTGAGAATATCTGAATATATGAGATGAAGATGAAGTAAATCGCTTTTTTGTTTTGTTCCTCTTGATGTAACTTTTAAAAGTCTCCCTGAGAATGGCAAGTGAAACTGACTAGGATACATGTTTTTACTTCAATATATTATGTCATAATACACATGTCAATAGAAGTATTGCACAGAATTCTACAGTTTTTCCCTGATTCATGTCCTTGTATAGCCTCTTCTATTGAAAGTGGGAGGTATATGACAGAATATGATTAGGTTGTATTATATGGCACGATTGACTTTTAAAAAAGGATATGATCCTCCCTGGATCTAACCTAATCAGATGAGTCCTAAAAATAGACAAGGTTCTTCCTGGAGAAAAAGATTTAAAACACATAAGGGAAAACTGAAAGAGTCTCTGTTGGTGGCTTTGAAGATGGAGGCAGCCACATGGCAAGTTAACCCAAATGTACCAAATCCTAAAAGAAAGAATAAAAACTACAAAAATTTTTAAATACTACAAAAAATAAAAAATAATACATAGGAGAAAAATATCTATAATTGGGCTTATGCAAAACTCTTTTAGACACAACATGAGAAACACCATTTATGAATGACAAGATGAATAAATTGGACTTTATCAAAATTTAAGACTTTTATGTTTTAAAAGATACCAACTAGATAATCTAAAAACAGGAATCAGATTAGTAGAAATTATTTGCAAGACAAATATCTCATAAAAGACTGTATCAAAAACTACAAAGAATTATTAAAACCAGGAAATATGAAAAGCTGATTAAAAACAAAAAAAAAAGTTGTAGAATTTATATTTTACCCCCAAAAAAGACAAATTATGATTAATAAGCATTATGTTAAGTGGAAAAAGTCAGACATAAAGACAATATATTATACATTTCCATTTATAGGAAATGTTTCCACACATAGGAAATATCTAGAAAAGGAAAATCTATAGAAACATAAGCAGATTTTTGTTTGCCTAGCACTTGGAGTAGAAACAGAAATTGACTCCAAATGGACACAAGGAAACTTTGGGGGGAGATGGAAATATGCAATTACGAAACTATCTGCAAAACTCTGCAAATACGGCAAAAAAATATATATTGTGCACTTAAAATGGGTAAAGTTTATGGTATGTTAATTTATTGTTGTTGTTGTTCAGTCGCTAAGTCATATCCGACTATTTGTGACCCTGTGGACTTCAGTACACTAGGCTCCTCTGTCCTCCACTATCTCCCAAAGTTTGCTCAAATTCATGTCCACTGAGTCAGTAATGCTATCTATTTCCTTCTCTGCTTCTCCCTTTTCCTTTTGCCTTCAATGTGAATTATACCTCAATAATACTGCTTCAAAAAAAGTAACCACACATGTAGTAGATATTACACAACAGTAACTTGCAAATGTTAGCATTTCTGTCTCCACAACCAAGGCTATGCTACACAGTTTCTGTAAATATACCAAGGTCCATGAGATGTACTTTTGGCCTTAGAGTCTCTAAAGTGTTTTCCTGTAGGTGAAGCATTTTGCATTTCTTTTGCTTGTCACAATTACCAACACAGGATATGCAGATAAAAGCGTACTGAACTTGTGGGTCACAGTGTTAACAATAATATTTAGGGGTATGGTGCACATGCTTAAAGACTGATTGCTGGCTAATAGCCTGGGGTGGGAGGAGAACAATTACATATTGAATTAGACTGAAAGCAAAACCTTTATTATTAATACAGGCAGAAATTTATATTGACAATCATGCCAATGAAAGGAGTCAGTTGAGATAAGTTCATTGATCCAAAGTACAACATGATTTTTTGCAAATACATTTATATATTTGCAAAGAAAGAAATCTGAAGTATTTCCTTCTCTTGAGGGATACTATTAATAATAAATATTGTTAGTAGTCTATCAACAGAAGTATCAATTAGACATACCTTAGAGAATTTGCTAGAAGTTTCTCTTTGCCTCTGACATTAAGCAGGCAAACTCTGACTATTCTGCTTCTAGCTTATGCTGAAAATACAAATTAGGTCTGATTGAATAACAGTAAATTGGAAAGCTTAGTTTATAGCTTTCAAAATCATATTTACTGCTGTTGATGTGTCCCTAGGGCAAATTCCCTTCAGGGTATATTAAATTTATATGGTATTAAATAATGACTTGTGAATTGCAAGCTACGTGTATTAGCAATAGAGAAAAAAAGTAGACATAATATTGAAATCACATTACATGAGATGTGTTTCCTGTATTTTCAGAAACTAGTATCATTTTTTTCTTGATTCCATGGGTAATGAAGCAGTTGAATACTTAAAAACAAACTGCCTATGTTTATCTGAAAACCTTCTCTTTAAAAATAGAAATTCCTATAGGACATGTGTTTTTTCAGTTTTTTCATTTTAATATTTTCCTTTAAATTGACTCATATTAATAACAAAAACACAATAAACTAAAATATCATGTACAATAATTGACACCAAAACATTAAGCTGAATTAGAATTACTATATCTCACTAACAGTAGGTTTCAAATATACATTGGTTGGGTTAAAGGTAAAATTTTGTTTCCTACCTCAAAATAAAGCAATTTTGAAAAAAAAGTGGTAAATATTTTAGTAGTGCATAATTATACCTCACAATTGATAAACTTAATAAAAAATGTTACAGACCACATAAAATTCGGCTGATAGTATATGATAGCAAAATGTAGAAAAGAATAAAATATATTAGACTTCTATTATGTTGTTAAATGACAATAAGTTGTCTGGAGTCTAGAACTAGGACTTTGTTTCAAAAACAATTTCTCTTGAAATGATGTGTAAATATATTATATAAAGCAAGGACTTCATCTTTCTTTATCTTCTCTTCTATGTCTGAAGTAACATCTTTTTCAAAGAGTTTTATTTTCAAGTTCTTTATGTGGATATGAATTAGATCTATTAAAGTATTAAATACAAAAGATTAGACTACTGAGCAATTATTTTCTCACTCCTCATTTGATCTGGGCTTTGTTACAGACAAATAGCAAAATTACTCTGACTGTACCTCTCAATGTTGGTCTCCTGATTACATGCAATGGCTAACCCAAAATGTTTTGCTTTAACAGGGGGAACCATTTCCTTCTGCATGACAACAAACTATAATTTGTGAGCAGATAAATCATGGAAGAAACTACTGGGGACATTTGTTAGAAACTGGTGATAAAACCCTCCTGTAGCGCTATTGGCCTCAGAACTGAAGTATCCTTGAAATATATACTCATACTCAATAATAAAAGTATACAGGATAAGTATGGTTCGTGACCTAAAACTTGCTAAGCAGGCTATAGACAAGTATTGTGCATTCAGCATAATTGATGCTCTTGCTGCTGCCACTGTTCTAAATTAAATTACAAGACATAAAACAGAGAGACTCACTGATGTTCAAATTATCCTTCAGCTCAAAAATATTTTTTTAATTTAATTCATTCCATTTTAAACACAGTCAAAAATTAAATAGACATAAACCAGAAGTTTGAGAAACAGGGAAGAGTTGATGAAAACTTTCAAGAGTCACAGAACACCTGCATCTCACAGATTTAACTATAGGAACTTAAAAACTACATGTTTATATATTTGTTTAATAAATAATTTTGTAGAATTACTGCTATACATAAATAAATAAGAACTCCAGTTTGGAAAATGGCCAACCTCACCTCTGAGAACAACCTTCTAATTAGAACAATTAGAAAACTGCTAGAAAAAAGTTAACAAATTATGTGTGAAGGCATCAAAGAATTAAGTAGATAATAAAAAAAATTAAAGGGTGAAAGCCCAGCATAAGAAACTCAGTGAGATAAGCCCAAAATTAAATCCATATTTATCATAGAAATTGATGCTGACTTTAGAATTGCCTAAAAACAACACTTTTGACAGATTTACAAGTTTAGGAGTATGAAAAAACAATTAAGGAACTCAAAGTAGAGAAAAACTTGGTAAATCACAAAGGCTTATCCAATAAGAAAAGGATATTAAAAAGTAGAGACACTCCTTTGCCAACAAAGGTCCATCTAGCCAAAGCTATGGTCTTTGCAGTAGTCATGTATGGATGTGAAAGAAAGTCGAGCGCCAAAGAATTGATGCTTTTGAACTGTTGTGTTGGAGAACACTCTTGAGAGTCCCTTGAACTGCAAGGAGGTCCAACCAGTCCATCCTAAAGGAGATCAGTCCTGGGTGTTCATTGGAAGGACTGATGCTGAAGCTGAAACTCCAATACTTTGGCCACCTGATGCAAAGAACTGACTCACTGGAAAATAACCTGATGCTGGGAAAGATTGAGGGCAGGAGGAGAAGGGGATGACAGAGGTTGAGATGATTGGGTGGCATCACCAACTTGATAGATATGAGTTTAAACAAGGTCTAGGAGTTGGTGATGGACAGGGAGGCCTGGTGTGCTGCATGCAGTTCATGGGGTCGTAAAGAGTCGGAGACGACTGAGCAACTGAACTGAACTGAACTGAAGCTAGAGATATATCAGCCTTCATTAGATCAACGATTTCTTGTGACCCTACCATTCATTCATTCAAAACAAACTTAAAACCTCTCTGCAGAAAGAGTATGTTTTTCTAGGGTGCAAATTAATTTGACAACTTCTTATTCACAATATACATCACTGGATGTTTTGCATGTGTGTGCGCTAAGTACTTCAATCATGCCTGACTCTTTGAGACCCTATGGATAGTAGCCGGCCAGGCTCCTCCATCCATGGGATTCTCCAGGAAAGAATACAGAAGTGGGTTGCCATGCTCTTCTCCTGGGGATCTTCCCGACCCAAGGATCAAACTCGACTGAATGTTTTAAAAAGCCAGTATTAGCAGATGATTCAGTTCAGTTCAGTTCAATTCAGTTCAGTCACTCAGTCCTGTCTGACTCTCTGAGACCCCATGAATCACAGCATGCCAGGCCTCCTGGTCCATCACCAACTCCTGGAGTTTACTCAAACTTATGCCCATCGAGTCGGTGATGCCATCCAGCCATCTCACCCTCTGTCGTCCCCTTCTCCTCCTGCCCCCAATCCCTCCCAGCATCAGGGTCCTTTCCAATGAGTCAACTCTTCACATCAGATGGCCAAAGTATTGGAGTTTCAGCTTTAGCATCAGTCCTTCCAATGAACACCCAGGACTGTTCTCCTTTAGGATGACTGGTTGGATCTCCTTTCGGTCCAAGGGACTCTCAATAGTTTTCTCCAACACCACAGTTCAAAAGCATCAATTCTTCGGCGCCCAGCTTTCTTCACAGTCCAACTCTCACATCTATACATGACCACTGGAAAAATCATAGCCTTGACCATACGGACCTTTGTTGGCAAAGTAATGTTTCTGCTTTTTATATGCTATCTAGGTTGGTCATACCTTTCCTTCCAAGGATTAAGCATATTTTAATTTCATGGCTGCAGTCACCATCTGCAGTGATTTTGGAGCCCCCAAAAATAAAATCTGACACTGTTTTCACTGTCTCCCCATCTATTTCCCATGAGGTGATAGGACCAGATGCCATGATCTTAGTTTTCTGAATGTTGAGCTTTAAGTCAACTTTTTCACTCTCCTCTTTCACTTTCATCAAGAGGCTTTTTAGTTCCTCTTCACTTTCTGCCATAAGGGTGGTGCCATCTGCATATCTGAGATTACTGATATTTCTCCCTGCAATCTTGATTCCAGCTTGTGCTTCTGCCAGCCCAGCATTTCTCATGATGTGCTCTGCATAGAAGTTAAATAAGCAGGGTGACAATATACAGCCTTGACGTACCCCTTTTCCTATTTAGAACCAGTCTGTTTTCCCATGTCCAGTTCTAACTGGTGCTTCCTGACCTGCATACAGGTTTCTCAAGAGGCAGGTCAGGTGGTCTGGTATTCCCATCTCTTTCAGAATTTTCCACAGTTTATTGTGATCCACACAGTCAAAGGCTTTGGCATAGTCAATAAAGCAGAAATAGATGGTTTTCCGGAGCTCTCTTGCTCTTTCAATGATCCAGTGGATGTTGGCAATTTGATCTCTGGTTCCTCTGCCTTTTCTAAAACCAGCTTGAACATCTGGAAGTTCATGGTTCACGTATTGCTGAAGCCTGACTTGGAGAATTTTGAGCATTACTTTACTAACATGTGAGATGAGTGCAATTGTGCGGTAGTTTGAACATTCTTTGGGATTGCCTTTCTTAGGGATTGGAATGAAAACTGACCTTTTCCAGTCCTGTGGCCACTGCTGAGTTTTCCAAATTTGCTGGCATATTGAGTGCAACACTTTCACAGCATCATCTTGTAGGATTTAAAATAGCTCAACTGGAATTCCATCACCTCCACTAGCTTTGTTCATAGTGATGCTTTCCAAGGCCCACTTGACTTCACATTCCAAGATGTTTGGCTCTAGCTGAGTGATCACACCATCATGATTATCTGGGTCATGAAGATCTTTTTTGTAAAGTTCTTCTGTGTATTCTTGCCACCTCTTCTTAATATCTTCTGCTTCTGTTAGGTCCATACCATTTCTGTCCTTCATCAAGCCCATCTTTGCATGAAATGTTCCCTTGGTATCTCTAATTTTCTTGAAGAGATCTCTAGTCTTTCCCATTCTATGGTTTTCCTCTATTTCTTTGCATTGATTGCTGAGGAAGGCTTTCTTATCTCTCCTTGCTATTCTTTGGAACTCTGCATTCAAATAGGAATATCTTTCCTTTTCTCATTTGCTTTTTGCTTCTCTTCATTTCACAGCTATTTGTAAGGCCTCGTCAGACAGTCATTTTGCCTTTTTGCATTTCTTTTCCATGATACTAAGTGACAAAATCAAGAAAGCAACAGAGAAGACAAATAAATCTGCACAGGACTCAGGTAGTGGAATTATCATTAATTTTAAAATAATTGCATCATATGTTTAAAGAGGTAAAAGTTAGATCAAAAATTTTTGCATAGAACAATACAAAAGAACACAAAAAGAATTCACTTAATGAAAAATTATCAATTATTGAGACTAAAAATAGCAGATGTGCTCAATAGCAGATTATACAAACCTAAGGAAGAAATAAATTATCCAAACACAGTAAATAAAATAAAATGGCCAAACCAAGTAATAGAAGGGAAAAGAGTAAAAGTAGGATGTAAGTTACTATGGGGGTGAAAAGAGTTCACATGTTACTGGAAAACTGAAAGAATAGAAAAACCATGGCAGAAAAAAAGATTTGCTAAGAATTTTCCAAAATTGATAACAAATTCAAGAAGCTGCAGGCAAAGAAGAGGAAGAAGGATTAAACAAACAATAATCAAACAAGTAATTATAGGCAGATATTTCTGAAAACTATTTGAATTCTTTGAAAACCAAATAAATGAGAAAAAATAAGTATTTGTGGAAATAGCATCCATCATCTTCAAAGAACCAAGAGTAAGTCTTGCAACAAACTTCTCCACAAACATTATGGAGACCCAGGCACAGAAGGACATCTCCACAGTGGTATTCTTTAAGTGCCATGAGGTGTTGTTTCTGAGTGAAAGTGCAAGAGACTGGGTGAACCTAAATGAATACTGACTGTATAAAATGATAATAATAAGGCGTTGTGATATTTAAAGTATGTAATACCAAAAATAAAAATGTTTGAGAGCAATAATAGATCGAGTTCATATACTTCAAGAATTTCATTTTCTCTGGGAAGTATGGAAAGTTTTTAAAATATGTTAACTTGATAAGTTAGCTACAAATGTGGCATGAATCTCTGCTTCTCTAGAAAATTATGGAAACAATTTTCAAGGATGGTATATCTTAAAAAAAATCACAGAGGAATGACTGATTCATGTTGATGATTGGTAGAAACCAACACAATTCTGTAAAGCAATTACCCTTCAATTAAAAAATAAAAAATTTAAAATTTTAAGAAGTAAATAATTTTTAAAAATCATAGAGGAGAAAATACAAAAGAAAATATACACTTAAACTTATGAATGTAGAGGAAAAGAAACAATGAATAGGTAAGTGAAATAAAAACAGTAATTCAAAGCATATAGGTATCCAAGAGTCACATGAAAAGATGCTCAACATTGCTAATCTCCAGGGAAATGCAAATTAAAGCCACGATGAGATATTACCTCACTGTCAGAAAGGTAAGAAATAACAAGTGTTGACAAGGATCTAGAGTGAAAGGAAGCACCTAGTACACTGTTCGTGGGAATGTAAATTGGTGCAACCATTATGGAAAACAGTATTGAGTTCCCTCAAAAAAAATTAAAGATAGAACTACCATATAATCCAGTAATTTTCCTCTGGGTATTTATCTAAAAGAAAATGAAAATACAAATTTGAAAAGATATGTGAACCCTAAGTTCACAGCAGCATTATTTACAATAGCCAAGATACAGTAGCAACCTAAGTGTCCATCAGTAGATGAATGAATTAAGAAGATATGAAACACAATGAAGAGGGAGTCTTGAAGTTGGCGGAGGAATAGGACAGGGAGACCACTTTCTCCCCCACAAATTCATCAAAAGAACATTTGAACGCAGAGCAAACGCCACAAAACACCTTCTGAACTCTGGCAGAGGACAACAGGCACCCAGAAAAGCAGCCCATTGTCTTCGAAAAGAGGTAGGACAAAATATAAAAGATAAAAAGAGAAACAATAGAGTTAGGGACGGAGATCTGTCCTGGGAAGGGAGTCTTAATAGAGAAAGTTTCCAAACACCAGGAAACCCTCTCACCAGCGGGTCTGGGGGAAGATTTTGACTCTCGGAGGGCAACCTAACCGGGAGGAAAAATAAATAAATAAAACCCACAGATTACATGCCTAAAGGCAACTCACAGCAGAAAAGTACCCCAGACGCTCGCATCCGCCACCAGCAAGTAGGGGCTGAAAGGAGAGGAGCGGGCGGCACTGCTTAGGGTAACGACAGGGCTTGAATGACCTGGGGGCAATCTGAGGGAGCTAAGGAGAGAGAGAAACCTGAACTGTGGGATAGCGAGAGAGAGAGAGAGAGAGAGAGAGAGAGAGAGAGAGAGAGAATTAATGTGTCAAAGCCCTAACCTAAGGCACAGCCGCCCGTTCACAGAACAAACAACTGAGCAACACCAGAGAAGAGCTAGCCAGCTGCAGACTGGCCCAACCCCCGCCGGAGGCAGGTGAGAGGCGGGCGCCAGCCAGAGCCGGAAAGGGGCAAACTCGGCCCCAGAGAGGGCATCCCCTACCAAACTGCTAACGGGCTTCCAGTTTATAACCAAAGACTTCCTGAGATTCTGGATGGTTGACATCCCGCGGGAGGGTTGCAGCCATAGATTAGCTCCCCAGAAGAGACACAAGGTGCACCGGACCGGCGCACCCAGAAACTGAGGCTGGGACCGCGCACTGCACCCGGGGAGTGTGCTCGTCAAGCTCCTGGTTGCGTGAGTTGCTCCGTCGGGAGAAGGCACAAAATGCAGGCCCAACCGAGTCTGCGCCCTTGTGGCCTACCTGAGAACCTGAACCTGAGCGGCTTAGGCCTGGGAAGTGCACACAACTCAGGGACCGCTCCCTGTAGAGCAACCTGGGCCCTGAGCAGTGTAGATGGGGAAAGGACACGCGCTGTGAGCGGGGGCAAACCCAGTGTGGCTGGAACACTGCGAGTGCTCCCCGCACATGCCAGTGACATTTGTCTGCAGCGCCCCTCCCTCCCCACAGCACGACTGAACAAGCGAACCTAAACAAGAGACCACCTCCGCCTGCCTGTGTCCAGACGGAAGTTAGACACTGAAGAGACCTGCAAACAGAAGCCAAATAAACAAAGGGAACCACTTTAGAAGTGACCGTGCAACAAAGTAAAATCCCTGTAATTAACACTGACTACACTGGAAGGGGCCTATAGATATTGAGAAGTATAAACTGGAACAAGGAACTATATGAAACAACTGAACCTACACTACCCACAACAGCTCCAGAGAAATTCCTAGATATATTTTTATTTTTTTTTAATTAAAAAAATTTTTTTCTTCTTTTAAGTCCACCATTACTCCTTTAATTTTCACTTTTAGAACCCACTATTACCTTAAAAAGAAAGGTTTCTATTTTTAAAGCAAACTTCATATATATTTCTTATACTTTTTGTGGTTTTTTTTAATATTGTATTTTTAAGAGTCTTTCCCCTACTCTAGATTTTTAATCTTCATTTTTTAGTATTTGATATCAATTTTGGACATTTAAGAATCCAATATTCAGGACCCATTTTTACTCAGGAGTGTGATTACTGGTTTGATTACTCCCTCCCCTTTTGACTCTCCTTTTTCTCCCCCAGGTAACCTCTATTTCTTCCCTCCCCTGGCTCTTCTCAACCCAATTCTGTGAATCTCTGTGAGTTCTGGGCTGTGGAGAACACTTAGGGAACAGAGTACTGCCTAGATCTGTCTCTCTTCTCTTGATTCCCCGCTTTTCTCCTCCTCACCTCTATCTCCTTCCTCCCTCTCCTCTTCTTCATGAAACTATGTGAACCTCTCTGAGTGTCCCTCACTGTGGAGACTCTTTTCACCATTAACCTAGAAGTTTTATTATCAGTGCTGTATGGATGGAGAAGTCTTGAGGCTACTGGAAGAATAAGACTGAAACCCAGAGGCAGGAGGCTTCAGCCCAAAACCAGAGAATACCAGAGAACTCCTGACTACAGGGAATATTAATTAATAAGAGATCATCCAAAAGCCTCCATACCTACACTGAAACCAACCACCATCCAAGAGCCAATAAGTTCCAGAACAAGACATACCATGCAAATTCTACAGCAATGCAGGAACATAGCCCTGAGTGTCAATATATAGGCTGCCCAAAGTCACATCAAACCCATAGACATCTCAAAACTCACTACTGGACATTCCATTGCACTCCAGAGAGAAGAAATCCAGCTCCATGCACTAGAACACCAGCGCAACCTTCTCTAACCAGGGAACCTTGACAAGCTAATCCTCCAACCCCACCCACTAGGAGAAACCTCCACAATAAAGAAGAACAACAAACTACCAGAATACAGAAAGGCCACCCCAAACACAGCAATCTAAACAAGATGAAAAGGCAGAGAAATAACCAGCAGGTTAAAAAAAAAAAAAAAATGAAAAATGCCCACCAAACCAAACAAAAAGGAGGAGATACGGAATCTACCTGAAAAAGAATTTAGAATAATGATAATAAAAATGATCCAAAATCTTAAAAGCAAAATGGAGTTACAGATAAATAGCCTGGAGACAAAGATTGAAAAGATGCAAGAAATGTTTAACTAGCACCTAGAAGAAATAAAAAAGTCAATTAATAATGAATAATGCAATATATGAAATAAAAAACACTCTGGAGGTAACCAGCAGTAGAATAACGGAGGCAGAAGATAGGATAAGTGAGGCAGAAGATAGAATGGTGGAAATAAATGAAGCAGAGAGGAAAAAAGAAAAAAGAATCAAAAGAAATGAGGACAACCTCAGGGACCTCTGGGACAACGTGAAATGCCCCAACATTCGAATCATAGGAGTCCCAGAAGAAGAAGACAAAAAGAAAGGCCCTGAGAAAATACTCAAGGAGATAATAGTTGAAAACGTCCCTAAAATGGGGAAGGAAATAGCCACACAAGTCCAAGAAAACCAGAGAGTCCCAAACAGGATAAACCCAAGCTGAAACACCCCAAGACACATATTACTCAAATTAACAAACATCAAACACAAAGAACAAATATTCAAAGCAGCAAGGGAGAAACAACAAATAACACACAAAGGGATTCCCATAAGGATAACAGCTGATCTTTCAATAGAAACTCTTCAGGCCAGAAGGGAATGGCAGGACATACTGAAAGTAATGAAAGAGAATAATCTACAACCCAGATTACTGTACCCAGCAAGGATCTCATTCAGATATGAAGGAGAATTCAAAAGCTTTACAGACAAGCAAAAGCTGAGAGAATTCAGCACCACAAAATCAGCTCTTCAACAAATGCTAAAGGATCTTCTCTAAACAAGAAACACAGAAAGGGTGTATAAACGCAAACCCAAAACAACAAAGTAAATGGCAATGGGACCATATCTATCAATAATTACCTTACATGTAAATGGGTTGAATACCCCAACCAAAAGACAAAGACTGGCTGAATGGATACAAAAACAAGACCCCTATATATGCTGTCTACAAGAGACCCACCTCAAAACAAGGGACAACAAGGGAGAGTGAAGGGCTGAAAAAAAATACTTCATACAAACGGAGACCAAAAGAAAGCAGGAGTCGTAATACTCATATCACATAAAATAGACTTTAAAATAAAGGCTGTGAAAAGAGACAAAGAAGGACACTACATAATGACCAAAGGATCAATTCAAGAAGAAGATATAACAATTATAAATATATATGCACCCAACATAGGAGCACCCCAATATGTAAGGCAAATGCTAACAAGTATGAAAGGGGAAATTAACAATAGCACAATAATAGTGGGAGACTTTAATACCCCACTCACAACTATGGATCGATCAACTAAACAGAAAATTAACAAGAAAACACAAACTTTAAATGACACAATGAACCAGCTAGATCTAATTAATATCTATAGGACATTTCACCCCAAAACAATCAATTTCACCTTTTTCTCAAGTGCACATGGAAACTTCTCCAGACTAGATCAAATCCTGGACCATAAATCTAGCCTTGGCAAATTCAAAAAAACTGAAATCATTCCAGTCATCTTTTCTGACTACAATGCAGTAAGACTAGATCTCAATTACAGGAAAAAAAAACTATTAAAAATTCAAACATATGGAGGCTAAATAACACGCTTCTGAATAACCAACAAATCATAGAAGAAATCAAAAAAGAAATCAAAATATGCATAGAAATGAATGAAAATGAAAAGACAACAACCCAAAACCTATGGGACACTGTAAAAGCAGTGCTAAGGGGAAGGTTCATAGTATTACAGGCTTACCTCAAGAAACAAGAAAAAAGTCAAATAAATAACCTAGCTCTACACCTAAAGCAATTAGAGAAGGAAGAAATGAAGAACCCTAGGGTTAGTAGAAGGAAAGAAATCTTAAAAATTAGGGCAGAAATAAATGCAAAAGAAACAAAAGAGACCATAGCAAAAATCAACAAAGCTAAAAGCTGGTTTTTTTAAAAGGTAAATAAAATTGGCAAACCGTTGGCCAGACTCATCAAGAAACAAAGGTAGAAGAACCAAATCAACAAAATTAGAATTGAAAATGGAGAGATCTCAACAGACAACAGAGAAATTGAAAGGATCATAAGAGACTACTACAAGCAGCTATATGCCAATAAAATGGACAACTTGGAAGAAATGGACAAATTCTTAGAAAAATATAACTTTCCAAAACTGAACCAGGAAGAAATAGAAGATCTTAGCAGACCCATCACAAGCACAGAAATTGAAACTGTAATCAGAAATCTTCCAGCAAACAAAAGCCCAGGACCAGATGGCTTCACAGCTGAATTCTACCAAAAATTTAGAGAAGAGATAACACCTATCTTACTCAAACTCTTCCAGAAAATTGCAGAAGAAGGTAAACTTCCAAACTCATTCTATGAGGTCACCATCACCCTAACACCAAAACCAGACAAAGATGCCACAAAAAAAGAAGACTACAGACCAATATCACTGATGAACATAGATGCAAAAATCCTTAACAAAATTCGAGCAAACAGAATCCAGCAACATATTAAAAATATCATACATCATGATCAAGTGGGCTTTATCCCAGGAATGCAAGGATTCTTTAATATCTGCAAGTCAATCAATGTAACACACCACATTAACAAATTGAAAGAAAAAACCATATGATTATCTCAATTCACCATTGCAAAGAAAAGAATAAGATACTTAGGAATATATCTACCTGAAGAAACAAAAGATCTATGTATAGAAAACTATAAAACACTGGTGAAAGAAATCAAAGAGGACACAAATAGATGGAGAAATATACCGTGTTCATGGATTGGAAGAATCAATATTGGGAAAGTGAGTATACTACCCAAAGCAATCTATAGATTCAATGCAATCCCTATCAAGCTACCAACAGTATTTTTCACAGAACTAGAACAAATAATTTCACAATTTGTATGGAAATACAAAAGAACCTTGAATAGCCAAAGCAGTCTTGAGAAAGAAGAATGGAACTGGAGGAATCAACCTGCCTGACTTCAGACTCTACTACAAAGCCATACTCATCAAGACAGTACGGTACTGGCACAAAGACAGAAATATAGATTAATGGAACAAAATAGAAAGCCCAGAGATAAATCCACATACCTATGGACACCTTATCTTCGACAAAGGAGGCAAGGATATACAATGGAAAAAAGACACCTCTTTAACAAGTGGTACTGGGAAAACTGGTCAATCACTTGTAAAAGAATGAAACTAGAACACTTTCTAACACCATACACAAAAATAAATTCAAAATGGAATAAAGATCAAAATATAAGACCAGAAACTATAAAACTCCTAGAGGAGAACAGAGGCAAAACACTCTTCAACATAAAGCACAGAAGATCCTCTATAACCCACCTCCCAGAATATTGGAAATAAAAGCAAAATTAAACAAATGGGACCTAATGAAACTTAAAAGCTTTTGTACAACAAAGGAAACTATAAGCAAGGTGAAAAGACAGCCTTCAGAATGGGAGAAAATAATAGCAAGTGAAGAAACACACAAAGAACTAATCCAAAAATATACAAGAAACTCCTGCAACTCAATTCCAGAAAAATAAACAACCCAATAGAAAAAATAGGCCAAAGAACTAAAGAGACATTTCTCCAAAGAAGACATGCAGATGGCTAATAAACACATGAAAAGATGCTCAACATCACTCACTATCAGAGAAATGCAAATCAAAACCACAATGAGGTACCATTACTCACCAGTAAGAATGGCTACTATCCAAAAGTCTACAAGCAATAAATGCTGGAGAGGGTGTGGAGAAAAGGGAACCCTCTTACACTGATGGTGGGAATGCAAACTAGTACAGCCACTATGGAGAAGAGTGTGGAGATTCCTTAAAAAACTGGAAATAGAAGTGCCATATGACCCAGCAATCCCACTTCTGGGTATACACACTGAGGAAACCAGAATTGAAACAGACACGTGCAACCCACTGTTCATTGCAGCACTGTTTATAATAGCCAGGACATGGAAGCAACCTAGATGCCCATCAGCAGACAAGTGGATAAGGAAGCTGTGGTACATATACACCATGGAATATTACTCAGCCATTAAAAAGAATACACTTGAATCTGTTCTAATGAGATGAATGAAACTGAAGCCCATTATACAGAGTGAAGTAAGCCAGAAAGAAAAACACCAATACAGCATACTAACTCATATATATGGAATTTAGAAAGACGGTAATGATAATCCTATATGCAAGACAGAAAAAGAGACACAGATGTATAGAACAGACTTTTGGACTCTATGGGAGAAGGCGAGGGTGGGATGATCCAAGAGAATAGAATTGAAACATGTATATTATCAATTGTGAAACAGATTACCAGTCCAGGTTTGATGCATGAGACAAGTGCTCAAGGCTGGTCACTAGGATGACCCAGAAGGATGGAATGGGGAGGGAGGCAGGAGGGGGGTTCAGGATGGGGAACACTGTAAATCCATGGCTTATTCATATCAATGTATGGTAAAAACCACTTAAAAAAAAAAAGAAACATAATGAAATATTACTGTCATACAGAAGAATAAAATTTTGCCATTTGCAACAACATGAATAGACCTGGGGGGTACTATGTTTAGTGAAATAAGTAAGATATAGACAAGTACTACATATTTCCACTTAAATGTGGAATCTAAAAAATAAAGCAAACAAACAGGAACAGACTCACAGATACAGAAAACTAACTAATGGTTACCAGTGGCAACTAGAGGGCCAAAATAGGTGAAGGGAATTAAGAGTCACACACTACTGAGCATAAAATAAATAAGTTATAAGGATGTAATATATAGCACAGGGAATATAACCAATGCATTATAATAACTTTATATGGGGTATGATCTATAAAAATAAGGCATCCCAATGCTTTAATCCTCAATCTTGTACACTGTAAATCAATCAACTATATTTCAATAAATATATACAGTGCAAAGCAATTGGTAGAATTAAAAGAAAATAGAAAATCCATCATTAATGTGACATTCTAATTGATCCTAGCATCTAATTACAGGAGGGCATGGCAACCCACTCCAGTACTCTTGCCTGGAGAATCCCATGGACAGAGGAGCCTGGCAGACTATGGTCAATAGGGTCGCAAAAAGTCAAACATGACTGAAGCAACTTAGCATAGCACACAGTATCTAATTAAAGAAGCCAACTAAATTTAGCAACGCTATAGAACAGTTGAACAAAAATAATTTAAAAATTGGTAAACTTAACTCATATACTGAATACTATGCTCCAAAACTTTCAGTTCAGTTCAGTTCAGTCGCTCAGTCATGTCTGACTCTTTGCGACACCATGAATCGCAGCATGCCAGGCCTCCCTGTCCATCACCAACTCCCTGAGTTTACTCAAACTCATGCCCATTGAGTCAGAGATGCCATCCAGCCATCTCACCCTCTTATCATCCCCTTCTCCTCCTGCCCCCAATCCCTCCCAGCATCAGGGTCTTTTTCAATGAGTCAACCCTTCGCATGAGGTGGCCAAAATACTGGAGTTTCAGCTTCAACATCAGTCCTTCCAAAACTTTAGGATATATCTAATTTTTCCTCTATCTCCAACCACATTCTGAGATATAAAGCAAGTCCTAAACTCTGAATTGATTATTGATGTGTAGTAAATAATCTTGCACTAATTTAGTAACAAAGTAAGCAATTCCTATTTAACCTACAGATCAAAAAGGAATCATAATTTAAATTCTACTATACTTGTAAATGACATGTTAGTTTTAAAACACAGCCTCAACTCCTTATGACATCTTTTTCTTAACTGAAATATAGTTGATTTACCATGGTGCTGACATCTCTCTTATCAAGAAGGAGTTCCACAGGGACTTCCCCTTGAAATTGGGCTCTGTGTTTTACCAGTGAAATAAGACGGAAGAAGGTTACTGTACCAGGTTATGGTCCCTGTTGTCAGAAGCCAGTAGGTTCTACTTTGTTCCTCTGGATACTCCCTCTTGGCCCTCAAACACCACCCTGTAAGGAAGCTGGTGCAGTCTTGGCAAAGACTTGGGTGGAGATGCCCATGTGGAGGGGAACAAAAGCGCCTCCTTGTCAGCCACCTTGAGTGAGCCATTCTAAGACTGCAATCTGCTCCCATTCAAGCCACATGGCAGAGAGACAATTATAATTCACTGAGCCCTCACCAAATTGCAGACTCATGAACTAAATAAGTGACTGGTGTAGAAAGCAAAAACTACTTGCTATCAGCAAAATATGCTGTTTGAGGAGGGGAGGGTGGAAGAGTATGAATCCCGTGTGGTTAGCAGTTAACTAAATCAGAATCCCCAAAAAGATCTTGTTTTGGTAGGCAGGCTTCCAGTACATCTTCTCCCATCAACCGATTAGATGCCCAAATTGTGTATGACACAGCTTTCTTTTTAGCTGAAACACTAAACACATGTTTAAGGATGGCAGAATAATTGGTAGCACTTGATTGCCCACTTCCTTTTAAGAATTTATGGACATTATTTATGTGCTGTAACCTTGTACAAGTGAGTCCAAAGCCAGGGAATTCAACTCAAGAATAACTTGAAAGAGTGTGACATAAAAGTTGGCGTTCTTAATTTTCTCACATATGCAAGTGAACAAGCAACTGAATTTTTCAAAAAAACCAAGATGATGTTGGAAAAAATAACCTAGAGTCATGTATTAATAGTATGAGAGATCTGCTTTCATAGAATGTGGGTTAAAGCCATTGACCCCTTCATAGGGTATCTCTCATCATTAAAAAAAATAAAGATGTTTGAAACTTGTTAGAAAGAAAACAAGCCCAAATTTCTAATGTCTATCTTGAACTTTCATATATTGAAGACACAGTTTGACAAATTATGATAAACAACATTCTAAAGATTAAAAAGAGAAGTTAGAAAGTTAAAAAAAATAAGAAAAAGAAAGTGGCTGTCAAAGATTTGGATCAGTTCCCAGCTCGTCAAAAGCAGTAGGTGATGAAGATTTTCAACTGATATACGTAACTGTGTGTTTGCAGTTGCTTAGTTGTGTCTGACTCTTTGCAGTCCCATGGACTATAGCCTGCCAGGCTCCTCTGCCCATGGAATTTTCCAGGCAAGAATACTGGAGGTTGGGGTACCATTTCTTACTCCAGGGGATCTTTCCAACCCAGAGATCAAATCCACATCTCTTGCACTGGCAAGTAGATTCTTTACCACTAGCGACACTTGGGAAGCCTGCTGCTGCTGCTGCTGCTAAATCGTTTCAGTCGTGTCCGACTCTGTGCAACCCCATAGATGGCAGCCCACCAGGCTCCGCCGTCCATGGGATTCTCCAGGCAAGAACACTGGAGTGGGTTGCCATTTCCTTCTCCATGGGAAGCCTGAGTTATACCTAATTATGAACCAACGTGAGTGAAAAGTACAAGCGTGAAAGAAGAAGATGAGAAATTTTCATTTATGTTCCAAGAGGGAAGAGATGGGCTCCTCGACATTATCAGCAGTTCACTGATAAATTCTGCATCAATTTCACAACTATCTCAGAGATCTGAAACATTTCATAACTTTCAATTTAGTCTTCAGACTATAGAAACCCCCACATTTCTGTGTAAAAGTGCATAGTCTCAGAATTTATAATCCTTGGTTAGATTCTCTTCTCTAAATTTAAAAATATGTTGCCTCCTTTGCTCTATCCATTTCAAAGTTCAACATATTCACCACCTCCCATACTTTAGGCAGAACATAAAGGGAATTTATTCTAAAATTAAGAAAACTAGAGACAATTCTTAAATTTTCATGAAGGAAAGCAAGCTGTGTTGCTTATGGTTACACACTATGAATTTATTTGTCTTCTCTTGAAATCTTCAATAGCAAAGTATTACATAATAGCAAGGTATTAAAGTACTTGACTTATATAATACTGCTAACTATATACAACCAGTTTCAAAATGTGCAGCAGCAGCATGATCTCTTTCATAGCTCCAACTTTGTACTTTAATTTGATATATATATTCCTATAGATTATAGACAGATATTTGGATAGACAGATAAATGGCAACTCACTTTCTCATTGTCAGTAATATCCATTTGACAAACATGCTGTATTATCCATATATTTCATATGTGTTCATAGCATGTTCATAACATGTTACAGCCCAGGACTTGTAGGCCTTTTGCTAGAGCACTTGTCAACTGCATCTCCAAACAAATGCATTTACTAAGAGTGAGTGGATATACTTCTTATGTCTTAAGCTAATTGTGCTTGATATATATGAAATGTAATTATGAAAGTGAAGGTGTTAGTCACTCAGTCCTGTCCTACTCTTTGTGACCCCATGGACTATAGCCAGCCAGGCTCCTCTGTCCATGGAATTCTCCAGGTAAGAATACTGGAGTGGGTTGCCATTTCCTGCTCCAGGGGATCTTCCTGACCCAGGGGTCAAACCCAGGTCTCCCAAATTGCAGGCAGACCCGCATTGCAGGCAGACTCTTTACCATCTGAGCCACCAGGGAAGCTTGATATATATGAAATGTAATTAAATTAGAACAAAATTAAAATAAAAAAAAGAAATCTGAGGGAGAGATGATACCTATTTCTTCCAAGAATAATAACTTGAATGCTTTAGGAAGACACAACAAACATAATGTAATAATGCTTTCTAATTAGACATGAATGACAGTCTAGGACAAGCTGAGGAATGCAAGTAGAAAGATTTTGCTTAGAGGGCTACACAAGTCTCTTTAATGTATTACTTTTTTTTTTTTTTTTTTTTTATTAGTTGGAGGCCAATTACTTCACAGCATTTCAGTGGGTTTTGACATACATTGACACGAATCACCCATAGAGTTATACGTATTCCCCATCCTGATCCCCCCTCCCACCTCCCTCTCCACCCGACTCCTCTGTGTCCTCCCAGTGCACCAGGCCCAAGCACTCGTCTCATGCATCTCACCTGGGCTAGTGATCTGTTTCACCATAGATAATATACATGCTGATCTTTTGAAACATCCCACCCTCGCCTTCTCCCATAGAGTCCAAAAGTCTGTTCTATACATCTGTGTCTCTTTTTCTGTTTTGCATATAAGGTTATCATTACCATCTTTCTAAATTCCATATATATGTGTTAGTATGCTGTAATGTTCTTTATCTTTCTGGCTTACTTCACTCTGTATAATGGGCTCCAAGGAAGCTGTGGTACATATACACCATGGAATATTACTCAGCCGTTAAAAAGAATTCATTTGAATCAGTTCTAATGTATTACTTTAAAAAGTGCCATTCAGAGGTGGGGATGGGGAGTTGTTTAGCAGGAACAGGCTTTCAGATTTGCAAAACAAAACAGTTCTGTTTCATGACAAGGTGAATATACTTAACATTATTGAGTTGTATACTTCTTTAAAGTCAAACTAGGTATTACAGATAACAGAATTATAGGCATATTTTTCCCAAGAATTACAATCAACTGAACACTGTTCTTTTAAAAAAAAAAAAAATTGGTTCTACACAAAAAGACTCACAAATAAATAATGTGCATGTATGTGATTTTGAGTAAACATAAAACATTAGGCTCACGTGAATATTTTTATGTTTTCCTCTTTAACCAACACAATTGTGTCTAATGTTATTGTGCATAAGACACTTGCACAGGCTATTAAATCTGAGCACGCTGTTTTTCTAAACTTTGATGAAGAGTTTTCAAATGACATTTCTTGATTGGAGTCCTAGGCTATTGAGGCAGAGTGCAGACCTGTAGCGGTGGGGGTGGGTGTGAAGGAGGGAGATGGGGGGGTTGGAGAGAGGGTACATGTGAGATGCGAAGAGAAGACAGAAGACCCCAGGACTAGACATGCAGGATTTCAATTCCTCTTTAACCAGAAAGCTCTGATCTTATTTGGAATAAACTGGGTGCTAGGTGAGAGGTCACTAGAAAACAAAAACATCTATGGGTTTTAAAAGTTTGAGAAACATGGTTCTAAATGTCAAAAGACAGGGAGATGGAATAGCACATGCCTATTATCTGCCAGGGAACTATGCTAGGCCTTTTTAAAGTGCAGGTATTGTTTGTTTAATTTTCACAGGAAATTTAAGACAGAGTTATTGCTATCTAATTTTGCTGAGAGAAAATATGCCTCAGTTATATTAATTAAGTCAGGCAGAATCACACTGCTTATAGGAAAAGCAAGGCATGTGATAAACAAGCCTGTTTGTTTTTTTTTTTCATTCACCTTTACTAATTGGAAGCTAACCACTCTACAATATTGTAATGGTTTTTGCCACACATTGACATGAATCAGCCATGGATTTACATGTATTCCCCATCCCGAACCCCCCTCCCACCTCCCTCTCTACCCGATCCCTCTGGGTCTTCCCAGTGCACCAGGCCCAAGCACTTGTCTCATGCACCCAACCTGGGCTGGTGATCTGTTTCACCCTAGATAATATACATGTTTCGATGCTGTTCTCTCGAAACATCCCACCTTTGCCTTCTCCCACAGAGTCCAAAATTCTCTTCATTTGAATCAGTTCTAATGAGATGGATGAAACTGGAGCCCATTATACAAAGTGAAGTAAGCCAGAAAGATAAAGACCATTACAGTATACTAACACATATATATGTAATCTAGAAAGATGGTAATGATAACCCTATATGCAAAACAGAAAAAGAGACACAGATGTACAGAACAAGCCTGTTTGCATACCGAGTTTTATAACTCTTCTCTGTTCCCTTTTTCTAAATATAATTTAATACATTTCACCAAGTATCTTCACTAATTTCTCAGGTTTCTCACCATCAATTCTGTGGAAGATCTCATTTTTCGTTCTGAATCAAGGTGTCTTGAAAGCACAAGCTCACCACAAATCCAGGAAGAAGGACCTGTGTTTCCAGGCAGAAAATCGATGACTTCACCTAGAAACTCAGGGGTTCGTTTCACTGAGATAAATTTTTATAAAAACAAAATCATAAAAAGATTTCTTTACAACTTAGCTGGTTTGGAAGTAAGAAAGTTGATTACTTTCCTTTCACTGCACAAAGAGGAAAGGCCAAGGGCAAAGAACATTGCTGAAGTCCCAGATACAAGTTCCATGATATTTAGCTTGCTGATTTACTTCCAGTTTTATAGCCATACATACAGTTTTGTCACACAAATTTGTATATAAATTATCATCTTATAAATAAATTATTCAGAGATATAACTCTTAGAATTTGATAAGTTTATGATTTTTGTTTCTCTTGGACAAATCATCGCATCACGGTTCAGCGTCTGCTCTATGTTTTTATTACTGATAGCTTTCCACTCTTGGGGGAAAAAACTGAAGTATCAAAATATAAGGGACACAAAGCAACAAAAAATAAGTCCCACAAACCCTAAAATTTTTTGTCTATATCGCTGTGCAACCAAAGATGGAATAGTTCTTTATTCTAACACATTGCATAAGGATACAGGTACATGATCTTGATGATTCGACAAAGGGAAGGGGAAAGGGCAATCTCAAACCAAAGCAAAGAATTTTGAACGTAATGCCTTCACTTGCAGTCTCACACAGGCACCGAAAAAGTGCCATTTGTGGTGGGGAGGGGGGCATGTTTTAAGAAAAGAAAATAGCTTTTCAAAGGCTGTTTCTCCCTTTAAATGTTGTTTAAAAGCTTTTTAAAACGCAGCTTTTTTCTTCTCCTTAGGCATCAACAGGAGATAATTGCCTTAGCATGCTTTTAAATAATCCTGTTTAAGGCACAAAGTAGCATGGAAGCCGGTGCTTGGAAAACTTTTTACTTAACTGGATTGTGTGGGTGTGGATCTGAGGTCAGACAGAGAACCTCTACAAATAACACTTCGGATTTTCTTTTAGTATGATTTTTTAAATTTTTATCTTTTAAATTGTCAAACAGTAAAATTGACTCTTTCCTTTTTTCTGGTGAACACATCTGTGGATTTTAACACGTATATAGTTTCATTTTACTACCACCATGATCAGGATACAGAATAATTCTATCACCCCAGGGGGGAGGGGGGAACCCATGCTATCCTTTTATAAGTCACAACTTTCTCTTTTCCCTTAAGCCCTGGTAAACTGCTGATCCGTTCATCACATACTTCCATCTTTTTGAGACTGTCAGATAGAGTTCAACATGTTTTGTCTCTGAAGAGGATGACAGAGGATGAGATGGTTGGATGTCATCCTACTCAATGGATATGAGTTTGAGTAAATTCCAGGAGATACTAAAGGACAAGGAAGCCTGGCGTGCTGCAGTCCATGGGGCTGCAAAGAGTAGGACACGACGCAGCGACTGAACAACAAAGGGGAAAGACCAACTTGAAAGTTCATGACACTTGAGGGGTGTCATGATTGTTTCTGCGCAGAAAATGACCTGAGGAAATGAGATCAGTTGTGAAATACAAAACTCTTGAGCCATGTATGGCAGCTGCTCCCCCATCGTTCTTTTTTTGTAAAATGCTTTTATTTGTTTTCGGCTGTGCCGGGTCTGGGCTGCATCCGCTTTCCCTCTAGCTGTGGCAGGCGGGGCTGCGCTCCAGTTGCGGTGCACGGCTTGCTCCTCTTGTGCAGCACAGGCTCGAGGGTGCGTGGACTCAGGGGTTGAGGCTCCCAGGTTCTAGAGCACACTCTCAATAGCTGTGGCAGTGGGCTTAGTTGCTCTGGGACATGTGGGATCATCCGAGATCAGGGATCAAATCCGTGTCTCCTGCTTTGGCGGGTGGATTCTTTACCACTGAGCCACCAGTGAAGCCCTCTACATTGTTCTTTAAACCCTCGGAAGGATGCGTGGGGACCCAAATCAGAATAGGGGGACATCTTTCTATGGAGGCAGAGCATTCAAGTCGTGCAGTGGCTGTGAGTTATGAGATCAGGACTAGAGGCATCCACCCACTTGCTGTTGAATAACCACTGCATTAGCAGGCAGGAAAAAACTCTTGGGTATTTTTGTCACTCTGGCCGCCACTGAGCCCTGTCTTATCTGCAGCAAACCAGAACGTGTTACGGTAACGTGGATATGAAAGAACATCAAGCAGCTTCATCTTAAAGCTGAAATCTAAATTTCCATTTCATTTAAATATAGTTGAACTTAAGGTTTATTAATTTTACTCTTCATTTTCAGAAATTTTAGCAAATGATATAAACCTAAATTAGCAAAAGATATTCAACTATTTTTAACATAATGAAAGAGCTGTTGGGGTCAGTTTCATAGTATTTTACGACCTAGAAAATAAAAATATTTTAGATCCTATTTGAGACATCCTCCCCCTCCCAAATTTAATACTGTAATGATTCTAACTAGATTGTATGAATTTTAGCATTGTAAAATGTTATGCATTCCTTGTTTTAGATAGCGCTAGGGTGAGCAGATGTTCAACAATTTGAAGTCTGTTTAGAATCTTCCTACCTGCTGGGTTTAATTTCAGAAGGAAGCAACATTCTTAAAGATAGACAAAATGTTATTTGTTCTTTTATCCATGTACCACGTTGCACTAATTTTCATCATTTCCAGCCCTGTTTATGGCAGGTCATTTCTAGTATACATAAAATCTAATTGTAATCCTTAGAAGGAATGGGTAAATTCTGTTCCTGTGTCTGGTAAATAAAATATTATGAAAATCATTTGAGGTACACAGCATGTACATATTGATGCCTGGTTTTTGTTTTTGTTTTTTTTTTTTACAATATTGTAGTGGTTTTTGTCATACATTGACATGAATCAGCCAGGTTTTGAGCTGAAAATAAAAACCCATAGATTTTCTACTCTATTAAATAAATGCTAAGACCTTAAGAAGAGTACTTATTCACCTTTTTTATAAGCTTGCAAAATACCAAATTAAATTATTTTATACCAATACAGATACTAGTGTATTCTAATTTTCTGTGCTTAGATTGCTAAAATACTTTCTATGCACACACTTATGCTTATAATGAATAATGGCTGGCTTCCTTTTACTTATTCTGTTCACTTCAGTGTCTATTACTGAATTGGTTGAGCTCTCCACTACCATGTTGAATGATGTGATGATAGCAGCCTTCCTTGTTTTATTCTCTTTCTTAAAATGAAATCTTTGGCATTTCAATATTAATAATTATTTAGCATTTTATAGATTCATACTACAGAAGTTTCTTTGGAGCCCAGTCTGGTGCTCTGTGATGACCTAGGACATGGAATGGAATGAAAGCAAGGAGGGGATATATGTATGGTTATGACTGATTCATGCTGTTGTATGGCAGAAACCAACACAACATTGTAAAGAACTTTTTAAATGTTTAAGATACTTAAAGATATATAAATAGTTTGCAACACCTGAACCTACTTGGATCTTGATACAAATGGTTAAAAAAATTATACAACTGGTACAATCAAAATTCTAACAAGCTATTTTGTTGATACTGACAAATTGATTCTAAAGTTTATATAGAGAAGCAGAAGACCTAGAATAACTAACACAGTATCGAAGGAGAAGAATAAAGTGGGAAGGTTGACACTACCCAACTCCACAATTCTCTATAAAGCTATAGTAATCAAGTTTGTGTGGTAACTGGCCAAAGAAGAGGCAAACATATCAACGGAACAGGACAGAGTCCAAAAATAAACCCACATCAGTCAGTCAGTGAGCTCAGTCGCCCAGTCATGTCCGACTCTTTCCGGCCCCATGAATCGCAGCACGCCAGGCCTATCTGTCCATCACCAACTCCCGGAGCTTACTCAAACTCAGGCCCATCAAGTTGGAGATGCCATCCAGCCATCTCATCCTCTGTCGTCCCCTTCTCCTCCTGCCCCCAATCCCTCCCAGCATCAGGGTCTTTTCCAATAAGCCAACTCTTCGCATGAGGTGGCCAAAGTACTGGAGTTTCAGCTTCAGCATCAGTCCTTCCAATGAACACCCAGGACTTATCTCCTTCAGGATGGACTGGTTGGATCTCCTTGCAGTCCAAGGGGCTCTCAAGAGTCTTCTCCAACAACACAGTTCAAAATCATCAATTTTTCGGTGCTCAGCTTTCTTCACAGTCCAACTCTCACATCCATACATGACCACTGGAAAAACCATAGCCTTGACCAGACAGATCTTTGTTGGCAAAGTAATGTCTCTGCTTTTTAATATGCTGTCTAGGTTGGTCATAACTTTCCTTCCAAGGAATAAGCGTCTTTTAATTTCATGGCTGCACTCACCATCTGCAGTGATTTTGGAGTCCCAAAAAATAAAGTCTGACACTGTTTCCACTGTTTCCCCATCTATTTCCCATGAGGTGATGGGACCAGATGCCATGATCTTAGTTTTCTGAATGTTAAGCTTTAAGCAAACTTTTTCACTCTCCTCTTTCACTTTCATCAAGAGGCTCTTTAGTTCCTCTTCACTTTCTGCCATAAAGGTGGTGTCATCTGCATATCTGAGGTTATTGATTTTTCTCCCAGAAATCTTGATTCCAGCTTGTGCTTCCGCCAGCCCAGCATTTCTCATGATGTACTCTGCATATAAGTTAAATAAGCAGGGTGACAATATACAGCCTTGACGTACTCCTTTTCCTATTTGGAACCAGTCTGTTGTTCCATGTCCAGTTCTAACTGTTGCTTATAAAGTCAAATAATCTGCAACAAAGGAGCAGAGGCAACACAATAGAGAAAGATGATCTTTTCAACAAATAGTTCTGGAACAACTGGACATCCATCTACCAAAGAAAAAAATCCTCTAGAATCCAGACACACAGACACAGTTCCAATACTTCACAAAAATTAGCTCAAAATGAATCAGAGATACAGATGTAAAATGAAAAACTGTAAAACTCCTAGAAGATAACATAAAAGAAAACCTTGATGACTTTCTGTATATCAATGTACATTTGTTGTACAAAATCAATTGTATTTTTAGACACAATACTAAAGGTATGGTTCACAAAAGAAGCAATTTGCAAGCTGGAATTTATTAAAATCAAAAATGTCAAGAGAATGAGAAAACAAGCCAAAGACTGGGAGAAAAATATTTGCAAAAGGTATATCTAATAAAGGACTGCTATTCAAAATACACAAAAAACTCTTCAAACACAACAATACAGAAACAATTTTAAAATGGCCAAAAACTTTAACAGACACCTCAGATAGAAGATATACAGATGGAAAATAAGCATATAAAAAAAATTCAACATCATCTGATATTAGGGAATTGCAAATTAAAACAATAATGACATACAACACACCTATTAGAAAGGCCAAAATCCAGGACACCGAAAACCCCAAATACCGGTAAGGATGTAAGATCTCTCACTCATTTCTGGTGGGAATGCAAAATGGGACAGTCACTTTAGAAGTTAGCTAGTCAGTTTCCTACAGAACCATACATAATCATACCATATGATCCAGCAATCACATTCCTTGGTATTTACTCAAACGAACTGAAACCTCTGGCCACACAAAACTTATGTTTTGCACATGGAGGTTTATAGTAGCTTTATTCATAACTGCCAAAACTTGGAAGGAATAACAATACAATTTAGTAGATGAATGTATGAATAAACTGGTATAATCCAGTCAGCACTGAAAAGAAATGAGCTACCAAGCAATGAAAAGACACAGAGGAATCTTAAATGCATTTTGCTAACTTACTGAAGCCAATTTGAAAAGACTGCATACTGTATGGTTCCAACTATATGACACTCCTGAAAAGACAAAACTATGGAGAGAGTGAAAAATCAGTGGTTGGCAGGAAGGAAGGGATAAATAGGCAGAGGACAGAGAATTTTTAGAGGAGTAAAACTATTCTGGATGTTAATACAGGTCGTTAGACATTTGTCCAAACCCACAGAATGCACAATGGCAAATATAAGCCCTAATGCAAACGATGAGTTTTGGGTGATCATGTGTTAATGCAGGTTCATCAGCTGTAACAAAAGGTACCACTCTGTGCAGGATGTTGACAGTAGGGGAGGCTGTGAGTGTGTCAGAACATGGTTATGTGAAAATTCTCAGTGTTTTCTGCTCAACTTTTAAATATTTACTATTTCTCTGGAGATTCTTTTCACATTTCACATTTTCAGTTTTCATCATTTTTATGGAAGGCACTTGTGTTATTTCAGTTCTTTGTTGAAATAGGTATTAAAAGAGGATATATTCGTCCTTTGAAGAGCCTGTATCCATGTTTTAAGAGGAATGTATAAATCTGCTTCTACTTCTTCATAAATACATAAAAATGATGATACCTTACTATGAAGTGTTATATACTGCCAAAATTTTCATTGTTCTTAGAAGTTTAATGTATAAACAAATCTCTACGTGTTTGGAGGCGTTCAATTTCTCTTTCTTTTCTCCAGTCTTTGGGGGATACCATTCAAGGTCCAGGAATGGTCCCTGGTAGATGCTGTTGTTTAAATCTGCTTCAGTTAATCTCCAACCTAAAACAAGAACCCATTATCTGAATTCTTGCTTGGGTATTTATTTTTTGTATCTGAAAGTAAGATGCTTTCTTGGTTTTTGTGTGTTTATTATAAACTAAGGTCATGATGGAGTTCTATAATTTGCTGCAGCTGTCATACGCTGCTACAGCTATACAACATGTAAATCCCCTGGCTGCTGTTTAGCTGTGACAAAACCTCATTTCGAAAAATAAGGATAATGGACTCTAACTTTTAACCAGGCTTCAGTGTCAAGGGCCCTGATACACTTGCAATATGGAAACGTCTCATCATACCAAGGCTCCTGAACCTCAATCAGGAGGTGAGAGAAAATCAAAGCCCAGTTTTTATCCTTATTTGTGCCAATCACACCTTTGTTCATGAAAAACCCAGACAGTACGAGTAAGTGAACTATTGGTCAATCACCCCAAACTAAAATGTTAAAATTATGTCTGAGTTCTTTCCTCCCAATCCAGTCATTCAAATATCTAGTCTGAATTTAAGATGAGGAAAAAACTTTCAACAAGTTGGGAAGGTATAGAAAGGAAGCACTTATTTGAAACTTAGGAACTTTCTCCAACGAATGGAAATAAAGGTATGTTACTGAAACTCCAAAGAGGGAAGTGTAATTTCACCATACCACTGGGCTCTTTAGCAAGTGTCACCTACATAGTCAGATTCACATCAATAACATTCCTTAGTTTTCCAATAGTTGAAACAATTACTGACCTAATATTTTTTGCCCTAGCTCCTGCTTACCAGTCTTCATCTCACCTAGGTTTTAGATCTATCATTTTACATGCCATTAATAGGCAACTTTAAAATATTTGCCCTTGGGGCTCTCAGGCTGAAACACATGCCCTACAAATTACCACATCAGACTCTTCTTACCCTCCATACCAGGCCTAACCTATCAGCTTTTAAAAGCACATCATTCTATCCAAAACAGTCACTATCCACTGCCACAGCTATTCCCCTTTTAGAACACTGTTTTACTTACTTAAAAGCATTGGTTGCTTTCACATGTGATTTTATCTATTTATCACATATGTATTTTGTGTGAATTTCAGGAGGGCAAAGTACCAACCCATTTGATGCATCTTTTCTAACTCAGAACCTGCCACACTGACAGGCAAATTGTAAATATTAGTTAAACAAATATGATAATTTACAAACAGCACAGAAGATGTAATGAGGGTCACAAAACAGGATGTAACTTTTTTAACTTTTCCTAAGAAAAATGAAAGCTACAGCTGACAATTCTTAGAAGATGGGCATTAGTGACGAAAATGAGAGAATCATGAGACTGGTAATAACTTCTTAAAAGAGGGCACTGAGGAGGCAGGACTTCTGGAATGGAGGCATGAGGAGCTCTGCAAAACCTCTCCCCCGAAAGCAATGACACAGCTGGGCAAAATTGACGGAAATAATTTCAGTACTCTGGAGAGCAACCAGAGGCATATTTTTTAAGTGGAGAAGAGTTCACTGAAGAAAAACTACCAAACCCGAGGCAAAAACAGCGGGACTTGATGGAGTTTTAGCTTGGGGCAGTTTTCATCTGCCCCTCTCCTACCTAACCAACTCAGGTTAGGCAGGAACCAGTAGTTCTACTGCTAGAGGGCATGGATTTAATTTGAATCAGAAAGTAGACAAATCCCAAATGCCTGGACATTGGCCAAAACCTGTAGCAATCCTGGTGGCAAACCAACAGGGAGAATGAGGTTGCAGCCAGCATGAGACTGTGCTCCTGGTTGAGACAGGCAGTAGGCTGCCCGATTAGCCAGAAATTTAACAAGGATCGTGGAATGAGACACTACAGTGGGCTTTGATAAGTCCCCATATATCTCTGGCTTCCTGGAAGGCCATGTACACATGCAAAACTGCACAGGCACTCAGGAGACACTAGAGAGGGTCCTATCTCTCCAAATATCACCATCTGTGTCATAAGGCCTTACATATTCCCAGAGAAAATACAAGGAGACTCAGCAGAAAATTAAAAGCCAGGGAAGACTTATGAACTGCCAAAACTTGGGCCGTGTTCTCAGACCCACACAATAGGTAAACAAATGAGTGTGTCTGTGTTCCAATAAATTTTCGTTTATAGAAGCAGGTTTGGCCCACAGGTCATTTTTTGCTGATCACTGTTCTAAAAACTGTAAGCTAACCTATCGTGACATTAAACAGATGACTGGTTGTGTGGGTTTTAAGGGATCAGAAATAAGGGATTATAAAAGAGCATGAGATATCTTTGGGGGGAGCATAATAGTAATTATCCCGATTATGGTGATTGTTTCATGGGTGCATAGATATATCAAAATCTAATAAATTGCTGATTTTAAATATGGGCAGTTAATTATACATCAATTATATCCAAATAAAGTTACTAAAAATCAATTAATGCATTTTACCGCCTTAATAGAACAAATTAGAACTATCATATAACCACATCGATAGATGCACAAAAGTTATTTTTTTCAAATTTTATACTCCTTCATGATACACTACACCCAACAAAATGCTTGACACACAGTAATTATCTGGTAAAAGTAGCTCTTAGTGTGGGGCACAGTTGCATAATGGAAAAGTATGGTGGAAATAACTGGCTTCTGAAACAGGCAAGCTGCTGTTCAAGTCCAAACCATGCTGTTTACTAACTATAAATCCGTGTCGGCAACAGCTATCTTCCTGGCTTGTGCTGTAAACGTAGAAACAGCTCACACAGAGTGCTGTAGAGCTGCTCACTTTCAGTGGGTAGCCGTTACTACTGTGGTGGTTTTCTAAATTTAACATGTTTAAATCCATACAGCTCCTGGCATGCTGTGCCCAGTAGACTCATCAATAATTAACAGTAATGAGTTAGTTACATTTTGAAACAATTTATTATGTCAATTTTCAATCATACACTAAAATAGAGAGACTAGATAATGAATTTTCATATACTCAAAACAGCTTCCACAGTAATGGTCATTTTGCCATTCTTTATCATCTGTCATCCTTTTTATATAGTCCAATCCTTTTATGATTGGACTATATAAAAATAAACTCCAGACATCATAGCATGCTACTTGTAAATACTCAACTATTTCTGAGATAGATTTTTTTTAATTGAAGAGTTTTAAATGCTAGGACCTTATATCAATTTTCTAGAGCTGTCATAACGAAGTACCAGAGACTGGGTGGCTTAAACAACAGAAATTTTCTCACAATACTGGAGGCTATACGTCCAAGTTCACGGTGTCAGCAGGGTTGGTTTCTTCTGCAAGGTCAACTTGATGACCGTCTGCCCCTGTGTCTTTACACGGTCTTCCTCCTGTGTGTTGTGTCCTAAATTCCTCTTCTTACATAGACATGAGTCATATTAGAATTAGGCCTACCCTTCTGAACTTATTTTACTTTAATTACTTATGTTAAAGGCCCTATCTCTAAAGATAGTCACATTCTGAGATGCTGGGGTTAGGATACAATTTACCCCATAACAGACCTATACAGTGAGGGAGAAATGTGATGGCCATGGAAATGCCTCTCTTGGATCTTCCTTTACAGGTCTTCTGCAATGAATAACTTCATCAGGTGGCCATCTTCAGTGGCTACACCTTGAGCTCTGTTGTAAAGTATATACATGGACTAGTGTACACACAGTATTTCTTTGCTTTGCCAGCTGAGAAAACTGTGAAATGACATTTTGGTAGCAAAATAACTCATATCTTGGTTTCTAATGACATTCTTCAATAAAAGGAACCAGGGCTCTTTGAAGAAACACTTGATCCCAGTACTGGGCCAGGATATCTGCAAGAGGAGCCTGGAGCATCTCGTAAGTGCCAGAAAGCATGGAAGTGCTAAACAAAAATAATAACTAAAAGAAAAAAAAAAACCCATGCATACCCACATGGAAGTACGTCAAAGGGACCTAAGAGCCAAAATAAATGGCCCCCTATGGCCAAAGCTGGAATAATCTGAGCAACAAAAGTAGCTTGTATTGGATTATAATGCAAAGTAAAGAATAAATATTTACATGATTATGTACATAAGTAAAGAGAGAGAGAGAGATTTCCTGAGCAGAAAAATTTCAAATAATGTCTGTAGATACTTCACACTAAAGGAACTGGAGCGTGACTTCCCACCGCCTAACTGTGAGTTGCACGGAGTGACTTCCTTTCCAAAGAGTGCAGTATGGAAAAGGTAGAGAAAAAGTAACTTTACAGTGCAGAAACTGATAAACACAACTTCAGCCTCGTGATCAAGGTGAACTCTAAGAGTCATAAATCAAATTGATAGTACATACCTTTGATATGCTGTGATGAAGACAGCACTTTACCTCTGCGATCACTCTCAAAAACTCATAACTTCAGTCTAACCATATGAAAAGTATCAGAACAATTCCACTTGAGGAACATTCTATAAAATTCCTGACCAGTACTCGTCAAAACCGTCATGGTCAAAAAAAAAAAAAAAAAAACTGTCATGGTCATCAAAAGCAAGGAAAGTCTGAATAACTGTCACAGCCAGGAGGATTCTAAGGAAACTTAAGAACTAAGTGTAAAGTGGTATCCTGGATGGCAGTGTGGAGCAGGAAGAGGACCTCAGGTGAAAACTAAGGAAATCTGAACAAAGTGTGGACTTTACATAATGCACTAATATCAGCTCATTAGTTATGATAAATCGTGCCATACACTTTAAGGTACTCGTAACAGGGGAACCTAGGTGCAGGGTATGTGGAAGCTCTTTGTACTATTTCACAACTTTTCTGTAAATCTAAAATTATTCTAAAATAAAAAGCTCATTTAAAATTTTTAAAAAATCTATAAGACAAAATGCTATGTGGGTTATGACTGCAATATCTAATATTTATTTAGCACTTTCCAGGCTACAAAGCACTCTCTATTGCATTAACTCATTGAATGATAAATCCATTACCTGCAAAATTTTATGATGAGATCATGTTATGAAGCCTGTCTAAAAAGCACATTAATAAAACATGTAACTGTCATTATTTCAATAAAATCATGTTCTGCTGAGGGAAAAAAAAAAAAAAAAAAGACAACGACTCATAAAGGCCCTGAATACCAGCAGAGCTTTTAATTTCTGGCAAATTTCACATCTCTGCTCTGCGTGTCAAATCTGTTCTGGGCATGTTGGGTTCTATTTTGCAGATCTCCAGTGATTTTAACAGCAGTTGTGAATACTTAATGAAATTCATCATGCATTTGTAACAAATTGCTCACCTCTCCCAACCCCAGAGAGAAACGTGAAAGTAGGGGGAGAAAGGGGCTGGTGATGAATTCTATCCCTCTTCACCAGAGCAGAAGGAATAATTGACAGAACGAGTGCCTGCCAGAGACCAGTCGGCGCTCTGGCGGGTCAGGGCTGCCCCCTCCATACACGTCTCTTTGTTCACCCTCCTCTCCAAATCACTCTCCCTGCCATGTCTTCACCCCTTCACATTCTTCTGCCCTTGTGTCATTTTCCCCTCTCCTCTTCATTGCTTTAGGCCAATCAGGAAAACTCAGAAAATCCCCCCACATCCTATTGATGCCAGCACGTGGTACTCAGGAAAAATAGGTGGCTAACTGTAGATTAGAGTATTAATACACTTCTCTGATTCCACAAATGCCCTAGAGCACTTACTTTTACAAAACTTATTTCCTTCTTTCATTCTCCCCTAAACATACAAAAATCAGGCAGGAACCAAATCCAGGGGCAATATTGAGGTATGGGATGCTCTCCTACTCAAAATGCAGTTGAGCCTGTGAAGAAAATGACTTGACTATAACTCATCATAAACCTATAATATGTAAACTGGAAAGAAAATTCTCACACAAACTCCAAATATTCTTGATCATAAGGCAACAAAAGCATTCAAGGTGTAGAACCTGAGTGAAGGCTCTGACACATGCTAACCACGTGACCTGAGACTCACAGGCTATGTCCTTATTTGTAAAATTGAAATATTAACAGCACCACCTAAAAGGATCAGGGCTTCCCCAGTGGCTCAGATGGTAATCTGCCTATAGTGCAGGAGACCTGGGTTCGATCCCTGGGTCAGGAAGATTCCCTAGAGAAGGGAATGGCAACCCACTCCAGTATTCTTGCCTGGAGAATCCCACGAACCAGAGGAGCCTGGTAGGCTACAGTCCAGGGAGTTGCAAAGAATTGGACATGACTGAGCGACTAATGTTTCCCACTTCCCACAAAAGGA
The DNA here is from genome assembly GCF_963930625.1 of Muntiacus reevesi. Lineage (NCBI taxonomy): Eukaryota > Metazoa > Chordata > Mammalia > Artiodactyla > Cervidae > Muntiacus > Muntiacus reevesi. Next base: position 216,942,411 of record NC_089250.1, on the reverse strand, counting down.
TCATGAAATATAAAAGCAATAAGGTGCTTCGAGTACATTATTAGCATTCAGTAAATATCAGAGAAGAAAAAAATCTATTTGGGATAAGAGTAGCATATGCTATATACTGACTCATGCTTCCAGGTCCACAATGTATAAAAATAACAAAGTTCACCTTGTATGAATGTTTATAAAAATAAAAAAAGTTCACGTTAGTATGCCTTTAATGGAAATCTTGAACACTAGTTTAAATAAATTATAAAGCATAGCATTCATGCAAAGAGTCATAAACATTAGCATATCAGAAATATCTAGCCCTGAATCTGGCACTTAGTTTTAGAAAGACAAACACTAATGAAATATGTATGTGACTTAGAAGTTGAAATTATCACTGTTCAGCCAGCTCTTTGGAAGCATACATTTATTTTTAAAATATTTTTAAACCAATCACTTTGCAATATTCTTAGTATGTAAATTATCTATATATTTTGGATGAATGAATGATAACAAATACATTAAAATACTACATGACATTTAGGGAGAACATGTGATGGATATGAAGTTTCTCTGGTGGCCAAGACAGTAAAGAATCTGCCTGCAATGCAGGAGACCCGGGTTCAATTCCTGGGTTGGGAAGACCCCTGGAGAAGGCAATGGCTACCCACCCTAGTATTTTTGCCTGGAGAATCCCATGGAGAGAGGAGCCTGGCAAGCTACAGTCCATGGGGTCACAAAGAGGCGGAATAAGTAAAATAATCTAACTTTTAAGTTCTCTCTACAGAGAAGTTTTTAAACATCTATCCTGCTCACATTGGAACAATTCCTTGGGTACCTCTACTAGTTGCTTCCATACCATCACCATCACCAAAAAAAACTTTAGACAAAATCATTGCCATGTCTTGAACCATTTGATATGGACTCTGCTTCAGAGTTGAAATTGCTTCAAGTTATGTGTGCCAATTAAACACCTATAATTCAGTGGTGGACAAAAGCTATAATCAAGATTGCTGTAAATCTCTCCTTATCTCAAGGAAACGAGAAGTCTGGAGCAAGAGTGAGAATGCCAGGATTAAGTAGGATACTCACAAAAAAAGGAACACACAGAATTTAAGACAACAAGCAAGCTTCTCTTACTCTGCTTTTGCACACTAGATATTAATCTAAAAGCATTTTTGATACGTAAGCTACAAGAGTAATTGGTAACATTTTCATACCCCATAACTTCAGAGTGGCATCTCACAGGGGAAGGAAATGAGTATTATATCAGCAATTCACATTCTTTCTCAGAGAGAATAAAGAAAACTCTTTTCCTATGTCTAATTGACATGATAGGAAAACATAGACATTGTTCTTTCTTTTTTTAATATTATGGGATAAACATTCAGTTGTGACTAGTCCTTATGATAAATAAGCATAAGTTGTTTCCCTCTTTCTTTCTCCAACATGCAAGTAATTGTTAAGGGACACACATCAGCAAACAAGGTGATACTGATACTATGTCCAACTCCTTAACATAGAGACAATTAATTAGGCAAAATTTGTCACTGTTCAGGAAGCAATCAAACTTCATGGCATTCGCTAAATGACACGTCACTTAGAGCATATGTTTACAACTCAGCTCACAGGCATAGCTTCCTGAACACATGAAACAGGAAACTGCAAAGAAATCAACTGGTTCATGGAGAAGCCTTTAGCTAGTCAATAAAATCAGAGCTGGAAAATAGGTCATAGAAAAAGTCACTATAAAGCAGACTTCCAGATTCAATGGGGATGTGGCTTTTTGACCTGCTACCAACAAAGACTGAAATGTTACTCATTTTATCCACATTTTCATGTAAATTTAATTTTAATGAAATGGTTGACTTGCTAACCCTGGAGACTGGTGTTCTCTCTATTAATCTACAGAATGAGTCTTAATGGTGAACTCTTCAAACAAGCACTTTTTTGTTCCCTTAACCTCTCTTTCCATTTAAAGCACTACGCTGTGCCCCTCAGAATATATTTACTGGAATGAAAATGAAGAGAAATATGAATGTTTTATACTTTCTCCCTTACCCCCAAAGGAATGAGTGTATGATCCTTAAAAGCCAGATAATTACTCCCTGAAGATGTCATGAAAACAACAGCAAATTTAAAAGTCTAATCCTCTCTCATAAATAAGAGCAAAGGAACTCCTCATAAAAGATGTAGAGATTGGCAGAAAACAAAGAATCAAAGGTGATTGAAAGAGTCATGATATAAGAACGCCTTCAGCTTGACTTGATCATTTTTCACCTCTAGAAAACTGGATGTTACATTTTTCAAGTGTTCCCTGAGTTTTTAAAATGTCATGGAAGACAGCAGCAACTGCCTTTTTATGTTCTCATTAAAGTTTCTCTGATTCACATATGGATTTATGAAAGAAATTGATTTCTGCTATCAGTTATGTTGGACCAACTCTCCTACTGAGAACAACTGTAATAACTAGATACACTTTTTAGAGGCTGTTTCAAGGCATCAGAGGGCTATCAAACCAGGAAGGATTCAAAGGATCAAGAACCCAGAGAGAAAAGAAAAGCGGAGAAGTGAGTTTTGGTATTTAAAAGTACTTTTACACATAAGGGATTTTCTAATCCTCAAGCAGTTGGCTAAGAGGCAAAAAAAAAAAAAAAAAAAAAAAAAAAAAAAAAAAAACTATCAAAATGTAGAGGTTACAAATCTTAGTTTTTAGTTTTTCTGAAAGCAGAGCCCGACATGGAGATCTTAGTGTTAGTAGTTCATTTTGGGAGATGCCAGGAACATCAGGAGGGAAGTGGAAACTGCTCTAGGAGGGAAGGGACGCAACCAATAAAGAGGACCCTAATCAGCAAGATACAAAGGATAGCAATAACTTACTGCTAGAGTCACTCTGGGGAAGGTTGTAACGCACACTACGCTCAGATAGTTCCCATCTAAGGCATGATGGGGCTGAGGTTTCTGCACGCTCTTTCTTATCAGGCACTAGGTGAGAGATGATGCTGAGATGTTATTTAATTCCAGAGCATTTCTAACCTTCCTTGGGCATAGGAGAGTAGCCTTCCAGAACAAGTCATGAAGCATGAAGATACAGATACTGACTTGTCAGTTATCGAAAGCACACAGACATGATAAGCTCTGGGGATTTTGAGAAGGTATCGACAGCATCTGCTACAGGTAGTCTGCCCTGTGTAATGCTCAGGACAACTCACAACTCAAGTTAAATTTGCACAATTTTGTCAAGTCTTGTCACTCTTCTTCAAGGTCAAATGTTTTCAAAATGCACGTGCAGGAGTTTTAGTGAACCATGAGACATGTCTCATTGCCGTGCATCCAAAGTCTGGAACCAATATGCACTATGTATCTCTCTTCTACCATTTAATCTCCCTTTGTAATTGGCCAGTACTTCTGATGATGTGGGGTAAAGAAGATCCTTACCCTTAAAGGCTTCAGCCTCTGGTTACATGCTCTTGTTATGTTATGCTTTCTGCTAGAACCTATTTATCATAAATTATTAGATAGGGCAAGATGTGGCTCAGAAGTTTAAAAAAAAAAATCCGCCTGCACTACAGGAGATGCAGGAGACAAGGGTTCAATCCTGGGTCAGGAAGATCCCCTGGAGAAGGAAATTGCAACTGACTCTAGTATTCTGGCCTGGATAATGGACAGAGGAGGCTGGCGGGCTCTCAAAGAGTTGGACATGACTGTGCATACCTGTACACACAATGGAAAGACAGTGAATCTTCCTGCCTTCATTATGCAGCAACAACTCTATATCGAGGGCAGGAGGAGAAGGGGACGACAGAGGATGAGGTGGTTGGATGGCATCACCAACTCAATGGACATGGGTTTGAGTGGATTCCGGGAGTTGGTGATGGACAGGGAGGCCTGGCGTCCTGCAGTTCATGGGGTCGCAAAGAGTCGGACACAACTAAGTGACAGAAGTGAACTGAACTGAATTCTCTATCCTCATGGTAACAATGATCTGTTTCCACTGACAGTGTCATAACTTTCTAAATGCTTCTGTACTCCTATGTGAGAACCCAGAATAACTGGGGTTAGCCGTAATTTTAGCTTGTGTGGCTCTCTTGCTGCGCAGCCTGGTAGAAGCTTTTCTCTTCTGGAAACTGAAGCCCAAATTCCTCAAGTCGGGTCATTAGGAGTAACACTTAAAGGGACCACTACTGCTACTCCCACTCTCAGACCTTAGACCCTGCAGGTGCCTGACCCTCAGGGGTCTTTGCAGTCACCAACATTTTCATAATGTTGAGATTTGTCTTTATCACCACGCTGACAACTGCGAAAAGGCAATGTGATTGGAGCTATCATTTGGGCTACATTTATGGCAGTTCTTCATAATTTTTCATAATACCCTGATATTTTCAGGACTCAGACTAGCTTATTGGATGGAAATATAATAGGGACAACCAACCCTGCAGCCTTAAGTTGCAGGTAACACAGGGTGACACTAAATCTGCCATTTCTCTCAGGATGCATCATGGATTCTAATTTAGTCTCTTGACCAGGGAGTAACTTTGAGGTATTCTACTTGGTTTTCCCAAACAGCTTGCTTCTTTCTCCAGAAATCAGGCACCAATGTGAGAATTATACCAAATTATATGTGCCTTTACTATGTAATGAGGGACTGGGGAATTCCCCAGCTTTTTTTTTTTTTTTTTTTTTTTCATTTATTTTTATTAGTTGGAGGCTAATTACTTTACAGTATTGTAGTGGTTTTTGCCATACATTGACACAAATCAGCCATGGATTTACATGTGTTCCCCACCCTGAACCCCCCTCCCACCTCCCTCCCCATCCCATCTCTCTGGGTCATCCCAGTGCACCAGCCCCGAGCACTTGTCTCATGCATCCAACCTGGACTGGTGATCTGTTTCACCCTTGATAATATACATGTTTCAATGCTATTCTCTCAGATCATCCCACCCTCGGCTTCTCCCATAGAGTCCAAAAGTCTGTTCTATACATCTGTGTCTCTTTTTCTGTTTTGCATATAGGGTTATCATTACCATCTTTCTAAATTCCATATATATGCGTTAGTATACTGTATTGGTGTTTTTCTTTCTGGCTTACTTCACTCTGTATAATGGGTTCCAGTTTTATCCATCTCATTAGAACTGATTCAAAACTAGAGTGCACTTGTGAACCATTGGATTCACAGTGAGACAGTTGAGCCAGGACTTCACATATCACCTGACCTCTGTATTACCCCCCCCCCCTACACAGGAGGGTCTTAACAATCTGTTTTTCAGTCTCCTGAGATTAGAAAGGACTCAAACCCTGAGATGAGGATTCTGTTACAAGAGGTTTATTTGGAGTGAAAGGAACACTAACACGGAGGAGGTGATGCTGAGAAGGGATGGCAACTGATAAAGGATACGTTATTATGCTAGCTAATCCCTTTGGGGAAGTTCAAAAAGTTTTAAAAAATAGTGTAAAACACATGCTTCTTGATTATCCTACCCAAATGTGGGGGAACTGTTAAGATTTATATAACAACAAATGCCAGTCATTAGTTAAAGACTTACTTTCAGGGATTTTTAATTCCTGAGTATTTTTAGCACATGAACATCTAGAGCCGCCTTCCAGAAAAATCCATCAGGCACATATATGCAGATTTAGTCCACTGATGATGTAAAAATTCTGAATGAGGTAAAGGTGAAAACATCACCTACAGGCTCTGAGGAACATTACCTATATAATAAGGAAACTAGCAGAGGTTTCCACACTTTCAAGGAATTGGAAAATTCAATATGCACCAAGGCATAAATCATAACATCAGCTAGAGAAAAGACATGTCCCCCTCAAAGGAACAACAATAAGGCTGATAGTTAACACTTGAATAGAAACTGTGAAGATAAGAAATCAATGGAATGACACCATCAAAGTGCTGAAAGAAAAGTATTTAGATTTAGATAACTACACCTAAGAGAAAACATCCTTCAAAAGTGAAGCAAAATGAAAAGAGCTCCAGATGAGCAAAACTGAGTTTTTCACCAGCATGCAAAAAATTTTAAGTGCTAAAATTACTACACATTCAGAAAATATTAGTAATTCAATGAATTTAAGTGTACTATATACTTCTTAAAAGAAAGTTTGTGAGACTGGCTAAATAAAATGAAGCACAATGATAAAGAGGTTTTCACAGTAAAAGAACAAATTATATATAATACAAACATTGCCCAGAAAGGTGTGTAAAAGACTTTTGGACTCTGTGGGAGAAGGCGAGGATGGGATGTTTCGAGAGAACAGCATCGAAACATGTATATTATCTTGGGTGAAACAGATCACCAGCCCAGGTTGGATGCATGAGACAAGTGCTCGGGCCTGGTGCACTGGGGAGACCCAGAGGAATCGGGTAGAGAGGGAGGTGGGAGGGGGGATCGGGATGGGGAATACATGTAAATCCATGGCTGATTCATGTCAATGTATGACAAAAGCCACTACAATACTGTAAAGTAATTAGCCTCCAACTAATAAAAATAAATGGAAAAAAGAAAAAAAGTCAACTCCAAGGTAAGAAGATTACTCGAGAAAAAAAAAGATATTTTATTATAATTAAATATCCATCAGAAAGATTTGTGTATCTTATAGGCTAGTATATGAAATATAAAAGCAAAGTAATAAATTTTAACATATTGTTCTCAGTAAGTAATAAAAGAAGTTAGTATGAGTAGTAAAGACAGAACAGTTTTGAAGAGGAAAAATTTTAAATTTTGATCACATCAGTGTATTCAACACCATCCTCACAAACTGGAGAACACACATTTCTTCCAAGGTGCTGTGGAGAATTTTTCAAAATTGATAATATACTATTCCATAGTAAGTCTTAACAAATTTACAAGGACTAAGACAATTCCATGTGCATATGTGATCAAAGGGAATTGGAAACAAGTAACAGAAGTATAACAAGAAAATCTCCCAATATCTTAGCCAAAGTTAATGTTACAATGTAATTTTTAAATCAGTCAAATGGAAAGATAATGAATATAATTGTACTGAATCTTCATAAAGACTCTCTGATAGGGGCTTCCCTGGGGGCTCAGACGATGAAGCATCTGTCTGCAGTACAGGAGACCCAGGATCAACCCCTGGATCAGGAAGATCCCCTGGAGAAGGAAATGGCAGCCCACTCTAGTACTCTTACTTGGAAAATCCCATTGATGGAGGAGCCTAGTAGGCTACAGTCCATGGGGTCACAAAGAGTTGGACACGAGGGGAGGAGCTAAGATGGCGGAAGAGTAGGACGGGGAGACCACTTTCTCTCCTAGAAATTCATCAAAAGAATAACTGAACACAGAGCAAACTTCACAAAACAACTTCTGATCGCTAGCTGAGGTCACCAGGCGCTCAGAAAAGCAGCCCATTGTCTTCGAAAGGAGGTAGGACAAAATATAAAAGATAAAAAGTGAGACAAAAGAGCTAAGGACGGAGATCCGTCCCGGGAAGGGTCTTAATAGAGGGCGTTCCCAGACACCGGGGAACCCTCGACCTGGCTGGCCTGGGGGAAGTGTTTGAATCTCAGAGGGCAACCTGACTGGGAGAGAATCAATAAATAAAACCCACAGATTACGAGCCTAAAAGCAACTCCCAGCAGGAAAGTACCCCAGACACCCGCATCCGCCACCAGCAAGTGGGGGCGGAACGGAGAGGAGCGGGCGGCATTACTTGGGGTAGGGTCTGGACCTGAGTGCCCTGAGGACAATTGGAGGGAACTTTTGTGAGTTCCCAGCTTGAACTGTGGGAGAGCAAAAGAGAGAGAGAAAATTAACCGGCGGAATACACTGCCGGCCGTTCGCAGAACAAAGGGACCGAGATTCTGGATGGTCGACATCCGCCGGGAGGGTCGCGGTGAGACACAGGGCGCAGGCACCCGACCGGTGCGGGCGGGGACTAGGGCTGGGGACGTGGAGGGCAGAAGGCACACGCACTGGACTGGCACCAGCGGAAACTGAGACTGGGTCCGCGGAAGGGAGTGGGCGCGCACACCCGGGGAGAGTGCGACAGCCAAACCCCTGACTGCCTGGACCGCTCTGACGGGAAGGCACAAAGAGCAGGCGCAACTTTCTGTTCCGACCTTTGGCGGAACACCCGAGGGCTGGAACCGCGCACAGCGCGGGGCACACTCCATATAGAGCAGCCGGAGCACGAGCAGCGCCAGCTCCGCCCTGCAGCTCCAGCCCCGCCCTGCAGCTCCAGCCCCTCCCTGCAGCACGACGGAACTAGCTACCTGAATAAGAGTCCACCTCCGCCCGCCTATGTCAGGGCGGAAATGAGGCCCTGAAGAGACCGGCAAACAGAAGCCAAATAAACAAAGGGAACCGCTTCAGAAGGAACGGGTGCAACAGATTAAAATCCCTGTAGGAAACACTGACCACACCGAAAGGGGCCTGTAGATATCGAGAAGTGTAAGCTGGAACGAGGAGCTATCTGAAACCAAGCCGAATCCACACTGACCGCAACAGTTCCAGAGAAATTCCTAGATATATTTTTACTTTTTTTTTTTTTTAAATGAGAAAAAAAATTTTTTTTTAATTTTTTTTTTATTTTTTATTTTTTCTCTTTTATTTTCCTTTAAAATTCCTTATTACTCCCCCATTACTCCTAAACTTTCATTTTCATAAATTCTGACGATTTTTTTAGTTAGGGAAAAAAATTTTTTTTTCCTCTTTTTCTCTTCTTCTTTTTTTTTTCCTTTCTTTTTCTTTCTTTTTTTTTCCCTTCTTTTCTTCTATTTTCTATTTTTCTTCTTCTCTTATTTCTTTTAAAGTCCTCTAGTACTACTCTACTACGCCTTAATTATTCATTTTCAATACACGATAACCTTACAAAGAAGAAAGGAATAAAAAGAAGAGAAGCACTATTTTTAAACTGAACCTCATATATATTTCTAAAATTTTTTTGGGGGGTGTTTTTGTTTTTAATACAGTATTTTTAAGAGTCTAACCTCTACTCTAGATTTTTAATTTTTGTTCTTCAGTATATGATATAAACTGTGAACATTTAAGAATCCAATATTCAGTTTCCATTTTTATTCAGGAGTGTGTTGATTATTCTCTCCCAATCTTGACTCTCTGTTTTCTACCTCAGAACACCTCTATTTCCTCCTTTCCCCTTCTCTTCCCAATCCAATTCTGTGAATCTTTGTGAATGTCTGGGCTACGGAGAACACTCTAGGAACAGACGACTGCATAGATCTGTCTCTCTCCTCTTGAGTCCCCCTTTTACTCCTCCTGCTCATTTCTATTTCCCTCCTCCCTCTCCTCTTCTTTATGTAACTCTGTGAACCTCTCTGGGAGTCCATAACGGGGAGAATCTTTTTGCCATTAACCTAGAAGTTTTATTATCAGTGCTATATAGTTGGAGAAGTCCTGGGACTACTGGAAGAATAAAACTGAAATCCAGAGGCAGGAGGCTTAAGCCCAAAACCTGAGAACACCAGAAAACTCCTGACTACATGGAACTTTAAGTAATAAGAGACCGTCCAAAAGCCTTCATACCTACACTGAAACCAACCACCACCCAAGAGCCAACAAGTTTTAGAGCAAGACATACCACACAAATTCCCCAGCAACGCAGGAACATAGCCCTGAAAGTCAACATACAGACTGCCCAAAGTCACACCTAACACATAGACCCATCTCAAAACTCATTACTGGGCACTCCATTGCTCTTCAAAGAGAAGAAATCAAGTTCCACGCTCCAGAACACTGACACAAGCTTCCCTAACCAGGAAACCTTGACAAGCCAACCGTCCAACCCCACCCACCGGGTAAAACCTCCACAATAGAAAGTAACCACAGACCTCCAGAATACAGAAAGCCCATTCCAGACACAGCAATCTAAAAAGATGAAAAGGCAGAGAAATACCCAACAGGTAAAGGAACATGACAAGTGCCCACCAAGTCAAACAAAAGAGGAGGAGATAGGGAATCTACCTGAAAAAGAATTTAGAATAATGATAATAAAAATGATCCAAAATCTTGAAAACAAAATGGAGTTACAGATAAATAGCCTGGAGACAAAGATTGAAAAGATGCAAGAAATGTTTAATAAAGACCTAGAAGAAATAAAAGAGAGTCAATTAAAAATGAATAATGCAATGAATGAGATCAAAACCACTTTGGAGGGAACCAAGAGTAGAATAACGGAGACAGAAGATAGGATAAGTGAGGTAGAAGATACAATGGTGGAAATAAATGAAGCAGAGAGGAAAAAAGAAAAAAGGATCAAAAGAAATGAAGACAACCTCAGGGACTTCTGGGACAATGTGAAACGCCCCAACATTCGAATCATAGGAGTCCCAGAAGAAGAAGACAAAAAGAAAGGCCATGAGAAAATACTCGAGGAGATAATAGTGGAAAACTTCCCTAAAATGGGGAAGGAAATAGCCACCCAAGTCCAAGAAACCCAGAGAGTCCCAAACAGGATAAACCCAAGGCGGAATGCCCCAAGACACATATTAATCAAATTAACAAAGATCAAACACAAAGAACAAATACTAAAAGCAGCAAGGGAGAAACAACAAATAACACACAAACGGATTCCTATAAGGATAGCAGCTGATCTATCAATAGAAACCCTCCAGGCCAGAAGGGAATGGCAGGACATAATGAAAGTAATGAAAGAGAATAATCTACAACCTAGATTACTGTACCCAGCAAGGATCTCATTCATATATGAAGGAAAATTCAAAAGCTTTACAGACAAGCAAAAGCTGAGAGAATTCAGCACCACCAAACCAGCTCTTCAACAAATGCTAAAGGATCTTCGCTAGACAGGAAATGCAGAAAGGTTGTATAAACGTGAACCCAAAACAACAAAGTAAATGGTAACGGGACCACACCTATCAATAATTACCTTAAATGTAAATGGGTCGAATGCCCCAACCAAAAGACAAAGATTGGCTGAATGGATACAAAAACAAGACCCCTATATATGCTGTCTACAAGAGACCCACCTCAAAACCAGAGACACATACAGACTAAAAGTGAAGGGCTGGAAAAAAATATTTCACGCAAATGGAGACCAAAAGAAAGCAGGTGTCGCAATACTCATATCAGATAAAATAGACTTTCAAATAAAGGATGTGAAAAGCGACAAAGAAGGACACTACATAATGATCAAAGGATCAATCCAAGAAAAAGATGTAACAATTATAAATATATATGCACCCAACATAGGAGCACCCCAATATGTATGGCAAACGCTAATGAGTATGAAAGAAGAAATTAATAGTAACACAATAATAGTGGAAGACTTTAATACCCCACTCACAACTATGGATAGATCAACTAAACACAAAATCAACAAGGAAACACAAACCTTAAATGATACAATGGACCAGCTAGACCTAATTGATATCTATAGGACATTTCACCCCAAAACAATCAACTTCACTTTTTTCTCAAGTGCACATGGAACCTTCTCCAAAATAGATCACATCCTGGGCCATAAATCTGGTCTTGGAAAATTCAGAAAAATTGAAATCATTCCAGTCATCTTTTCTGATCACAGTGCAGTAAGATTAGATCTCAATTACAGGAAAAAAATTGTTAAAAATTCAAACATATGGAGGCTAAATAACACGCTTCTGAATAACCAACAAATCATAGAAGAAATCAAGAAAGAAATAAAAATATGTATAGAAATGAATGAAAATGAAAACACAACAACCCAAAACCTATGGGACACTGTAAAAGCAGTGCTAAGGAGAAGGTTCATAGCATTACAGGCTTACATCAAGAAACAAGAAAAAAGTCAAATAAATAACCTAACTCTACACCTAAAGCAATTAGTGAAGGAAGAAATGAAGAACCCCAGGATTAGCAGAAGGAAAGAAATCTTAAAAATTAGGGCAGAAATAAATGCAAAAGAAACTAAAGAGACCAAAGCAAAAATCAACAAAGCTAAAAGCTGGTTTTTTGAAAAAATAAACAAAATTGACAAACCATTAGCAAGACTCATTAAGAAACAAAGAGAGAAGAACCAAATTAACAAAATTAGAAATGAAAATGGAGAGATCACAACAGACAACACTGAAATACAAACGATCATAAGAGACTACTACCAGAAGCTCTATGCCAATAAAATGGACAACTTGGATGAAATGGACAAATTCTTAGAAAAGTATAACTTTCCAAAACTGAACCAGGAAGAAATAGAAGATCTTAACAGAACCATCACAAGCAAGGAAATCGAAACTGTAATCAAAAATCTTCCAGCAAACAAAAGCCCAGAACCAGATGGCTTCACAGCTGAATTCTACCAAAAATTTAGAGAAGAGCTAACACCTATCTTACTCAAACTCTTCCAGAAAATTGCAGAAGAAGGTAAACTTCCAAACTCATTCTATGAGGCCACCATCACCCTAATTCCAAAACCAGACAAAGATGCCACAAAAAAAGAAAACTACAGGCCAATATCACTGATGAACATAGATGCAAAAATCCTTAACAAAATTCTAGCAAACAGAATCCAACAACATATTAAAAAAATCATACACCATGACCAAGTGGGCTTTATCCCAGGAATGCAAGGATTCTTTAATATCTGCAAGTCAATCAATGTAATACACCACATTAACAAATTGAAAGATAAAAACCATATGATTATCTCAATAGATGCAGAGAAAGCCTTTGACAAAATTCAACACTCATTTATGATTAAAACTCTCCAGAAAGCAGGAATAGAGGGAACATACCTCAACATAATAAAAGCTATATATGACAAACCCACAGCAAACATCACCCTCAACGGTGAAAAATTGAAAGCATTTCCCCCGAAATCAGGAACAAGACAAGGGTGCCCACTCTCACCACTACTATTCAACATAGTGTTGGAAGTTTTGGCCACAGCAATCAGAGCAGAAAAAGAAGTAAAAGGAATCCAGATAGGAAAAGAAGAAGTGAAACTCTCGCTGTTTGCAGATGACATGATCCTCTACATAGAAAACCCTAAAGACTCTTCCAGAAAATTACAAGAGCTAATCAATGAACATAGTAAAGTTGCAGGATATAAAATTAACACACAGAAATCCCTTGCATTCCTATATACTAACAATGAAAAAACAGAAAGAGAAATTAAGGAAACAATACCATTCACCATTGCAACAAAAAGAATAAAATACTTAGGAGTACATCTACCTAAAGAAACAAAAGAACTATACATAGAAAACTATAAAACACTGATGAAAGAAATCAAAGAGGACACAAACAGATGGAGAAACATACCGTGCTCATGGATTGGAAGAATCAATATTGTCAAAATGGCTATTCTATCCAAAGCAATCTATAGATTCAATGCAATCCCTATCAAGCTATCAATGGTATTTTTCATAGAACTAGAACAAATAATTTCACAATTTGTATGGAAATACAAAAAAACCTCGAATAGCCAAAGCAATCTTGAGAAAGAAGAATGGAACTGGAGGAATCAACCTGCCTGACTTCAGACTCTACTACAAAGCCACAGTCATCAAGACAGTATGGTACTGGCACAAAGACAGAAATATAGATCAATGGAACAGAATAGAAAGCCCAGAGATAAATCCACGAACCTATGGACACCTTATCTTCAACAAAGGAGGCACGGATATACAATGGAAAAAAGACAACCTCTTTAACAAGTGGTGCTGGGAAAACTGGTCAACCACTTGTAAAAGAATGAAACTAGAACACTTTCTAACACCATACACAAAAATAAACTCAAAATGGATTAAAGATCTAAATGTAAGACCAGAAACTATAAAACTCCTAGAGGAGAACATAGGCAAAACACTCTCTGACATAAATCTCAGCAAGATCTTCTATGATCCACCTCCCAGAATATTGGAAATAAAGGCAAAACTAAACAAATGGGGCCTAATGAAACTTAAAAGCTTCTGCACTACAAAGGAAACTATAAGTAAGGTGGAAAGAAAGCCTTCAGATTGGGAGAAAATAATAGCAAATGAAGAAACAGACAAAGGATTAATCTCAAAAATATACAAGCAACTCCTGAAGCTCAATTCCAGAAAAATAAATGACCCAATCAAAAAATGGGCCAAAGAACTAAACAGACATTTCTCCAAAGAAGACATACAGATGGCTAACAAACACATGAAGAGATGCTCAACATCACTCATTATCAGAGAAATGCAAATCAAAACCACAATGAGGTACCATTACATGCCAGTCAGGATGGCTGCTATCCAAAAGTCTACAAGCAATAAATGCTGGCGAGGGTGTGGAGAAAAGGGAACCCTCTTACACTGTTGGTGGGAATGCAAACTAGTACAACCACTATGGAAAACAGTGTGGAGATTTCTTAAAAAACTGGAAATAGAACTGCCATATGACCCAGCAATACCACTTCTGGGCATACACACCGAGGAAACCAGATCTGAAAGAGACACATGCACCCCAATGTTCATCACAGCACTGTTTATAATAGCCAGGACATGGAAGCAGCCTAGATGCCCATCAGCAGATGAATGGATAAGGAAGCTGTGGTACATATACACCATGGAATATTACTCAGTCATTAAAAAGAATGCATTTGAATCAGTTCTAATGAGATGGATGAAACTGGAGCCCATTATACAGAGTGAAGCAAGCCAGAAAGATAAAGAACATTAAAGCATACTAACACATATATATGGAATTTAGAAAGATGGTAATGATAACCCTATATGCAAAACAGAAAAAGAGACACAGAAGTACAGAACAGACTTTTGAACTCTGGGGGAGAACGTGAGGGTGGGATGTTTTGAACGAACATCATGTATATTATCTATGGTGAAACAAATCACTAGCCCAGGTGAGATGCATGAGACAAGTGCTCGGGCCTGGTGCACTGGGAGGACCCAGAGGAGTCGGGTGGAGAGGGAGGTGGGAGGGGGGATTGGGATGGGGAATACATGTAACTCTATGGCTGATTCATGTCAATATATGACAAAACCCACTGAAATGTTGTGAAGTAATTGGCCTCCAACTAATAAAATAAAATTAAAAAAAAAAAAAAAAGAGTTGGACACGACTGAACGACTTCACTTTCACTTTCAAGGCATACTTATAAAAAGAATAAATGCTGATATTCCATGATCTAAGCATCCAACTCAGAAGGTTATCTAACAAAATAAGATAACAGTAAAATTAGATAAGAAATTCATAAAATACAAAGACAAGCACACAAAGAAAAAATTTTAACTGCAACATTTGAAAACTAACAGTTTCATAAAATAAATAGTCATTTAATAAAACTATCAACTCCATGGGAAGACTTCAGAGAGAAATACAAAGAGAAAAAAATCCAAGCAAACAACATCAGGAATGAAAGCTACAAAAAAATATAAAAATATATAAACAAATTTATATAAATTTAGATTAAACAATGAACAGATTTCTAGTGAAGCGCAACTTAGTAAATCTGACATAAGAAACAGAAAATCTAAGAAATGTATATCTATTAAGTATTTCAGTATTTCATTATCAAATGAAGATCTTCAGAGAAAACTTCAGACTGACATGATTCTATAATTGAATTTCTCCATGTATTTAAGAAATAATTAATATTGATCTTATTTTTAAAACTAGAGAGTAGAAAAAAAGAAGAAATTTCTCAACTATTCTATGAAACCAGCATAACTACCATACCAAACATCTATCAAAAACATACATACAAAATTTTATATAAAATATTAGCAAAAATAACCCAGAAATATATACGAGTTGGATTAGTTACAGGAATGAGCAACTGGTTTTAACATATAAAAATAAATCACACAATTCATCACATTAACAGAATAAAGGGTAAAAACATATGGCCACATTGACAGTTTCAAAGAAAGTATTTGATAAGATTCAACAGTCTTTCACATTTCCATGAGAAAACTTGTTATATACCAACAGAAGTTTTCCTTAAGCTATCTTAAAAAATACTTTACTTCAAAAAATTATATTCAATAGTATGGCCAATGAGGAGAGCAGTGCAGAGGTTTCTCCAAAAACTAACAATGGAATTACCACATGTCTCAGCAACTCCACTCCTGGATATAAAACAAAAACACTATTTCAAAGAGATACATGCAACCCAATGTTCACAGCAGCATTATTTACAATTGTCAAGATATGGAAGCAACTTAAGTGCCCATTAAATGAAGATGTGGTATATATAGCTACAATGGGATACTACTCAGCCATAAAAAAGAATGAAATTGTGCCATTTGCAACAACAGGGATGCACTTGGAGGGTACTGTGCTTAGTGAAATGGCAGACAGAGAAAGACAAATACTGTATGATATCACTTATATGTGGAATCTAAAAAACAAAACAAACTGGTGAATAAAACAAAAAGGAAACATACTCACAGATTTACAGAATAAACTAGTAGTTACCAGCAGGGAGAGAGAAGGAAGGAGGGGCAAGACAGCAGTAGAGAATTAAGAGGTATAAACTATTATGTATAAAATAAACTACATGGATATATTGTACAACACAGGGAATACAGCCAGTATTTTAGAGTAACTATAAGTGGAGTACAGCCTTTAAAAGTTGTAAATCACTGTACTGTACCCTTGAAAATTATATAATATATAGTATTGATATTATATAAATATAATACATAATTATATAATAATGTTTATTAACTACACTTCAATATTTTAAATTCTGTAATAAAACTCCTTGCATACAAAAAAAAAAGTAAATGGCCAAGAATCTTTTGCAACTCTGTCTTAAATGAGGATAATGTGTGGTCAATAAACATGAGAAAGTATCCAGTCTCCTTAACCACCACAAAATATAAACTAACTCCACAGTAATTTACAATTGCATATACATCAATAATGACTGAAATTTAAAAGACCAGTGGATCACCAAGGACAGAAGAGGATGAGGAGAACCTGGAACTCGCATCATTTCCACTTTGGAAAACTGTTTGGTACTCTCTACAGAAGGATGGACATGCACAAACCCTACCACCTCCATTCTCAACAATCACAAACCTAAATATGAACCCAAACATCCATACATATGTTGACTGAAAGGTTTACATAACTACAATATAATAGCATTCTTTGAAGAGCTGCAAACCAGAAATAACATAAATATCACTAAAGATAGGAGGAATTCATAAAAAGAAACAACTATTTCTAAAACAGAATGGAACAATAGCATGGACATAACTTTGAATGAATGAAACCATACACAAAATAGTACATATTGTGTGATTCCATTCAGGCAAAAATAATGTAAAAGTGAAAGAACTTGTTTCCTCTGAAAGTAAAATGGAGGGGACATTTGTGAAAATTCTTCAATCTATACTTGGTGTTTATGCACTTTTCTGTATGGACACTATAATATGATAAAAATTATTTTAAAATACAGGCTAAAAATAGTGGAAGTCACAGCATTAAATAAAATTAAAGCATACTATCAGAATTAATTACAAAAGAAACCAGAGGACAATCAGTGTTAGGATTTTGTACTAGAAAGTAAATCAAATTTCCTAACTTTCTTTAAATGATTTAAGTAAAGTTTTGAAAACTGTCTGAAAGATCAAATTATTATTATGAAGTGAAATATTACATATTAAATGCAAAATGAATAAATTGAGTATTAATTCAATATATCCACAGGGTATCCTGAATTAAATGAGAAAATCTCAATTATAGAATTTTACTATTAAAAACAGAAAGTTTGCATGCCTGATGGACTGTATTTTTTGCATTAATGAACTTAGACTAGTTTGCCTTAAAACCAGTTGGAAGTACCAGCAACCCCTCAAAGAATTTTGACCCCAATTAAATGTTTTATCTTTTCCCCAAAGCTGCTTTTGCTTCTCTGTTCCCAGTTGCTATAAATGACAGCTTAGTTTTTCTAATCATTTATATTTAAAACCCCAGTACTACCCTTGATGCTGCCCTCTCTTTCCACTGATCCTTTTGCTTTATTAGTTTTCACATCTGTCACAACCTTTACATTCCAGTGATCAACCTCTTATTCAAGCCCACAATTACTCTTTCCTAGAATATTGCAAATATTATTTCTACTTCTAGTCTCTGGATGTCAGTCAGGGATATACAAGCTAGTAGATTAGTTTTTTGTGGGCAGCATTAATCATGTTATTCTCCACTTCAAAAACCTTAATTGAGTTCCTGTTATCTAGAGAATGAACCCTGGTATCCTTAGTTTGACTTCCAAGACCGTCCTAAATTTAGCCCCAAACTAATTTCCAACAAGCATGCTATATTCCAGTAATGCAGCAGTAATTACATTCACTTACTTTTCTGCCTGTTTCTTTGATTGTGCTAATTTCATTGTTAAGAATCATTTTTTTTCTTTTTTCCACAATTCTAAATTCTCTACAATCTTTAAAACTCAATTTGTCATGAAGGTTTTGCTACTGAGTGAGATCATGAAAACTGTAGAATAAGAACTTAAGTGGGTTTTTTTATTTTTATTTTATATTGGAGTATAGTTGATTAATAATATTGTCTTTCAGGTGTACAACAAAGTGATTCAGTTCTACTTATACACGTACCTTCTTTTTCAAGCTCTTTTTCCATTTAGGTTGTTACAGAATATTGAGTAGAGTTCCCTGTGCTGTATCATAGGTCCTTGTTGGTTCACTATTTTAAACATAGTTGTGTGTATATGTCAATCCCAATTTCCCAATTTAAATTGATCAGGCTTTAGAATCACATGAGGAGTTTTTAAAATTAACCAATACGACAAGGGTCAAGAAGCAACAGTTAGAACTGGACATCGACCAACAGACTGGTTTCAAATAGGGAAAGGAGTACGTCAAGGCTGTATATTGTCACCCTGATTATATGCAGAATACATCATGAGAAATGCTGGGCTGGAGGAAGCACAAGCTGGAATCAAGACTGCTGGGAGAAATATCAATAACTTTAGATACGCAGATGACACCACCCTTATGACAGAAAGTGAAGAGGAACTAAAGAGCCTCTCGAAGAAAGTGAAAGAGGAGAGTGAAGAAGTTGGCGTAAAGCTCAACATTCAGAAAACTAAGATCATAGCATCCGGTTCCATCACTTCACAGCAAATAGATGGGGAAACAGTGGAAACAGTGGCTGACTTTATTTTGGGGGGTTCCAAAATCACTGCAGATGGTGAGTGCAGCCATGAAATTAAAAGATGTTTACTCCTTGGAAGGAAAGTTATGACCAACCTAGACAGCATATTAAAAAGCAGAGACATTACTTTGCCAACAAAGGTCTGTCGAGTATAGGCTATGGTTTTTCCAGTGGTCATGTATGGATGTGAGAGAAGAAAGCTGAGTGCAGAAGAATTGATGCTTTTGAACTGTGGTGTTGGAGAAGACTCTTGAGAGTCCCTTGGACTGCAAGGAGATCCAACCAGTCCATCCTAAAGGAGATCAGTCCTGGGTGTTCATTGGAAGGACTGACACTGAAGCTGAAACTCCAATACTTTGGCCAACTTATGTGAAGAGCTGACTGATTTGAAAAGACACTGATGCTGGGAAAGATTGAAGGAGGGAGGAGAAGGGGACGACAGAGGATGAGATGGTGGATGACATCACTGACTCAATGAACATGAGTTTGAACAAGGTCCAGGATTTGGTGATGGAGAGGGAGGCCTGGCATGCTGTAGTCCATGGGGTCGAAAAGAGTGGGACACGACTGAGCGACTGAACTGATTCAACTGAACTAGGGTCATATCTGCTCAGACTCTGAGAGGGCACAGCTAGAGTTACAGAAGTCTGTGGATCTTGAAAGAAAGTCCTTTCTAGTGGTGGTAAACACCAGATGGGACTAGTTTAGGGGGAACTCATGGACTAAAATCTGTGGGCACAGAGGTTGGCAGGAGTAAGCAGAAAGCTAAGGTTAAATCATGTCTGATATAGTAAAAAAAAAAAAAAAAAAAAAAAACTCCTACCAAGCTGACTATACTATAGATTACACTTATTAACTGTAGAGAAATTACTAAAAAATAATTTTTTTTAAAAGCAGTACAGTGAAGTAAACAGAGCCAGTCTTGGAGAAAAGACAACATATTAAGTAAAGAAAAAGCACAGTTCCAAAAACATCATAGGAAAATAATCTAAATATAAAAATTGCAGAGAAAACACTGAAAGAAGTCAAAAAAAAAAAGCAAACAAGCAAAAGATACTTTATAGGCATATCTGTAAAATACTTTTCATGAAAGTAGACAGATTTCCAGTTTCTGTCTAAGATGTAGAAAGGTAGTAAGAACATCACTCCCACCCTAACAGCAAGAAAATGCAGGATAATGTACAAAATCATAATGTTTCTTGGACACATCAAAAAGTTGTGGTAATAGAACAACCCACGGCTCTAATATCAAAGGAGAGACAGGGCGTGAGCATTGTTGTAATAGCTGCAGCAGGATGAAGATGAGATCTTCGGACAGGAGGATAAAAGGGGTTCAACTAAATTTTTAGTGAATTGTGGAAGACCCAGTGTGAGCAACTGTAAGAGAAGAGAAACCCTAACAACTGCTGACACACAGGACTTTGCACCCACTTAGAGACTCTTCTCCGTGAACTCATTCAGGAACACAGGACTCACCAAATGCATAAGACAAAGAGCGGGGGGAGGGGGGAAATGGGAGAAAGCCTCTCTTGGTGTTGCAGACCTAGACGGCGGGAAGGCAGCCTGTGGGGAAAAGTACAAAATGCCACCCTGTGCCTTCTCCTCCAGGCAACGCAAGGTTTAAGCCATCCGGGAAAGAGCCACAAATGCCAATCCCTGAGGGCAGAGTAAAAGATCCACTGCCACTATGGAAAATGAAAAACAGGAAAAGAAAATTCCCTTAAGGAATGAGTAGGAAACCATCCTGGACTCAATCCATTAGATAGGTCCTAATACAGGTGCAATGGCAGGATCACTGAGAAAACCCCACCCCTGAAAATCAAGGACTAAGGATCTGTATAAAACTAAGGCTGGTCCAGGAAAACAGACTCCCCTTGCTTCCCAAAACAGGCTAGCATGCACCAGTAACAATCAAAAGCAACTGATCACTCAGGGAAATGCAAAAGCATTTCACAGACCCTCTGAGATAACAATGTATCTATGAAGTAGAGTGGTATCCATTGTTTAGATAACTAAATAGGAATAATGCATGTCACACTATGATAGATAGATAGACAGGTAGACATGGGTTAGATCTCTGGGTTGGGAAGATACCATGGTGAAGGAAATGGCAACCCACTCTAGTATTCTTGCCTGAGAAATCCCATGGACAGAGGAGCCTGGTGGGCTACAGTCCACGGGGTCACAAAAGACTCGGACACAACTTAGCGATTATATAACAACAGAGAAGTAGTGTGGTGTCTGTTATTTAGATAACTAATTAGATTACTAAATAGGAATAATGCATGTCACACTATGACTGATGGATACATACATATGCTGCTGCTGCTGCTAAGTCACTTCAGTCGCGTCTGACTCTGTGCGACCCCAGAGACAGCAGCCCACCAGGCTCCCCATCCCTGGGATTCTCCAGGTAAGAACACTGGAGTGGGTTGCCATTTCCTTCTCCAATGAATGAAAGTGAAAGGTGAAAGTGAAATCGCTCAGTCATGTCCAACTCTTAGCGACCCCATGGACTGCAGCCTACCAGGCTCCTCCGTCCATGGGATTTTCCAGGCAAAAGTACTGGAGTGGGGTGCCATTGCCTTCTCCAACATACATATATACATATACAAATATGTACCACAGAAAGTATCTCAGAAGGAAATACAGGGAGCTATAAACACTCACTACTTCAAGGGGTATTTTGAGAAGAGGTGAGTAAGGAGTTTTAACTCATTATTTTATTCATCACTACAACATTTGAATTATTATTATTTCAGTAAACTTCTATTTCAAGTATCCTATAAAAGCTATAATACTATACTGATGTTGGTAAACATGTGGAAAACCTACTGCTCTGAAGAACCACTGATAAATTTTTAGAACAATATAACCTTTTTTGGTTATATTGTTCCTTGCTTGCTCCTTGGTAGAAAAGTTATGACCAACCTAGACAGCATATTAAAAAGCAGAGACATTACCTTGTCAACAAAGGTCTTTCTACTCAAGGCTATGGTTTTTCCAGTAGTCATGTATGGATGTGAGAGTTGGGCTATAAAGAAAGCTGAGCACAAAAGAATTGATGCTTTTGAACTGTGGTGTTGGAGAAGACTCTTGAGAGTCCCTTGGACTACAAGGAGATCCAACCAGTCCATCCTAAAGGAAATCAGTTCTGAATATTCACTGGAAGGACTGATGCTGAAGCTGAAACTCCAATCCTTTGGCCACCTGATGTGACGAACTGACTGATTTGAAAAGACTCTGATGCTGGGAAAGATTGAAGGAGGGAGAAGGGGACAACAGAGGATGAGATGGTTGGATGGCATCACCAACTCAATGGACATGAGTTTGGGTAAACGCTGGGAGTTAGTGATGGACAGAGAGGCCTGGCATGCCTGGGGTCACAAAGAGTCAGACACAACTGAGTGAATGAACTGAACTGAACTGAACTGAACTGAACCTTTTTGGAAAATAGCTTGATAACACACATCCAGGGTATTGGAAATGTCAATATTTATCTTTTAGGGGAGCATAAATTTTAGTCATGAACATATATCCTAAGAAAATAATCCAAAATATGAAAAAGATGATGTGTGCAAATATATTTAACAAAGTACTCTGCTGAGCTTTTTAATGTAACACAATTTTCAACCCTAGAATATTACAGTTTTAGGCACTTGCATTTATGTTTTTTTTCCCCCCCAGTGGGTTTTGTCATACATTGATATGAATCAGCCATAGAGTTACACGTATTCCCCATCCCGATCCCCCCTCCCACCTCCCTCTCCACCCGACTCCTCTGGGTCTTCCCAGTGCACCAGGCCCGAGCACTTAACTCATGCATCCCACCTGGGCTGGTGATCTGTTTCACCATAGATAATATACATGATGTTCTTTCGAAACATCCCACCCTCACCTTCTTCCACAGAGTTCAAAAGTCTGTTCTGTACTTCTGTGTCTCTTTTTCTGTTTTGCATATAGGGTTATCGTTACCATATTTCTAAATTCCATATATATGTGTTAGTATACTGTAATGTTCTTTTTCTTTCTGACTTACTTCACTCTGTATAATGGGCTCCAGTTTCATCCATCTCATTAGAACTGATTCAAATGAATTCTTTTTAACGGCTGAGTAATATTCCATGGTGTATATGTACCACAGCTTCCTTATCCATTTTGTCTGCTGATGCGCATCTAGGTTGCTTCCATGTCCTAGCTATTATAAACAGTGCTGCGATGAACATTGGGGTGCACGTGTCTCTTTCAGATCTGGTTTCCTCACTTGCATTTAATGGACATAATACAGTCATTAGAAATTATTGTTATAAAGCATACACAGCAACATGGACAATGAATGCAACATAATTATGTTAGTTGCAAAGTGCAGGTTGAAAGAGACAATGATGCAAAATTGTGCATAGGCAAAGGACCAAACTTAGTAAATTTTTGTCCTGGAAAATTTACCACTTTAAGTTTTAGCCTTCACATCTAGAAAATGAATGTAATAATACATGTATTACAGTTTTTTTTTCACTAGAATTGAATGAGAAAGTAATTGGAAGGTACACATTAGCAGAGTGCTTAATATTACTTATTAGTATTATTATTACACAATGTAAAAATGGATTTCATATAAACATATAAAGATATGTTTATATAAAGATATAGATGTAAATGACAGGAGAAGGAAACAAACTAACGAATATAGACACATTCTTTGCCAATATTGTTAAAATCTTTACTTTTCTGAATTTTTCCATTTTTTCATAGAGTGAACTGTGTTACCATAATTTAAAAAGTTATTTTACTGGATAATGCAATTTTCCTTCATAGTCGAAATTTTTGTGCTTAGCACAAATCTACTCAATCTAGAACTGCTGTCCACATTTGGAACGTTCTCTTCTGTGTTTTTTCAAACACTTAACCTGAGAAGGAATACAAATTTTTCATATATTCTACTTAAACTTGACACTTAGTTTCTTAGATAAAATTCTTAGATAGATATTCTTAGATAAAATTCTCTTTTGTTGGAATACTTAAGCTTTTAGGAAAAAGTTATACATTCAGTGAACACGTCCACACGTACAAACTTCATCTGGGAACACCCTTGGTCCAGTCACCTAGAAACAGACAGAAAGACTCCATCAAGTGCAGCTGCGGAGCCCATTCATAAGCAAGGGATTTATCTCATTTTGGAGCCAAAGATCTGTGGGGCCAGAAAACAAACCCCTGGGACAGAAGTGATTGATGACATTGCCCTAGATCGAGGGAGTGTGACTTTATTCAAATACATCCCTGCACTGCTGACAACACCCAGATCTATACTGTTCCAAATGAAGGCTTGGAGAAGCAATTTTCAGGTGAACTGAAGAAGAAAATCATATGTTTTCACCGAGGGAGGTAGCAAATTTATGAAAACAATATGGGTGAAATGACAGGTTTGTTGGATGATTCTGGTTCATCTGCATGTGAACTCTCACTTGGCAGGAACTGTGAGGACAAAGTGAGAAAAGAACAGTAAAAACTCACTTCTTACCCATAAAGCTGAAACTACTATAGACAGCAGATAGAAATTTGGAATTGAGTAGTGTGTGTGTGTGTGTGTGTGTGTGTGTGTGTGTGTGTGTGTGTGTGTATCTTCTTCCTAAACACAAATTGTGGGGGTGGTGGGGATTACTTCGTTTTCACTTGTGTTCAAAACTGACACTGAAAAAAATTGCTGTGAAGAATGTGTGGCTGCAGTTTTTGAAGACTGATGTATTTATTTACTTTTTCGGCTGTGGCGGGTCTTTGTGGCTGAATGTGAACTCCCTCAGCTGAGGCGAGTGGGCTTCTCACTGTAGCGCCTTCCCTTCTCATGGAGCACAGACTCTAGGCGCATGGGCCTCAGTGGTTGTGGCTCCTGGACTCTCGAGCGCTGGCTCGGCAGAGGTGGCGGTGGGCTCAGCTGCCCCGCGGCACATGGACTCTTCCTGGGCCAGGGACTGAAGCAATTTCCCTTGCATTACAAGGTGGCTTCTTAACCACTGGACCACCAGGGAAGCCCATGGCTGCGGTTCTGAACTGAGCACCTACAAAAGTCTTATTTGATAACAATTAACTTACATGTCAGGAAGCAACAGTTAGAACTGGACATGGGACAACAGACTGGTTCCAAATAGGAAAAGGAGTACGTCAAAGCTGTATATTGTCACCCTGCTTATTTAACTTATATGCAGAGTACATCATGAGAAACGCTGGGCTGGAGGAAGCACAAGCTGGAATCAAGATTGCCGGAAGAAAAATCAATAACCTCAGATATGCAGATGACACCATCCTTATGGCAGAAAGTGAAGAGGAACTAAAGAGCCTCTTGATGAAAGTGAAAGAGGAGAGTGAAAAAGTTGGCTTAAAGCTTAACATTCAGAAAACTAAGATCATGGCATCTGGTCCCATCACCTCATGGGAAATAGATGGGGAAACAGTGGAAACAGTGTCAGACTTTTTTTGGGGGCTCCCAAATCACTGCAGATGGTGAGTGCAAGCATGAAATTAAAAGACGCTTATTCCTTGGAAGGAAAGTTATGACCAACCTAGACAGCATATTAAAAAGCAGAGACATTACTTTGCCAACAAAGGTCCGTATGGTCAAGGCTATGGTTTTTCCAGTGGTCATGTATGGATGTGGGAGTTGGACTGTGAAGAAAGCTGAGTGCCAAAAAATTGATGCTTTTGAACTGTGGTGTTGGAGAAGACGCTTGAGAGTCCCTTGGACTGCAAGGAGATCCAACCAGTCCATCCTAAAGGAGATCAGTCCTGGGTGTTCATTGGAAGGACTGATGCTGAAGCTGAAACTCCAATACTTTGGCCACCTCATGCGAAGAGTTGGCTTATTGGAAAAGACCCTGATGCTGGGAGGGATTGGGGGCAGGAGGAGAAGGGGACGACAGAGGATGAGATGGTTGGATGGCATCACCAACTCGATGGGCATGAGTTTGAGTAAACTCCAGGAGTTGGTGATAGACAGGGAGGCCTGGCGTGCTGCAGTTCACGGGGTTGCAAAGAGTCGGACACGACTAAGCAACTGAACTGAACTTACATGTTGATTTTTGCATAATGAAAGCATTTCATCAGATATATGAAACACTAATCTTTTACGAAGAAAAGACCTCAGCTAACAACACACTCTAACAGGCAGGCAGTCTGTTTCTTTGGGTCCTTCTCCCTGTTCCTTGGCACTCAAAAATTTAGAACCAGAGTAAAAATAAAGTTATCCTCTCTATAATTTCTGGCAATGCTATTTTTCTAGTCTACGCCTACCATCCCCTCCCTCCCTCACAGACCATTATACAGATGTGCCACTTACAATCAGCAGTACTATAGCACTTCTTACGACTGAATTTTGCAACTGTGGTTCCACTTTATAGCAAGATCTTAATCGAACCTTTTTACACACACATTCAACCAGCAAAGTTAAGTTACAGGAGAGTATTTGCCCCTATAACCTTCTTGTGGAAGTTGTAGTCCAATCAGGTTGATAGGATGCAGTGTGGATGAAAGAGGAGGAAGAAGATTTTGTCATAATCTGCTCTACCACTTTAAGGGGGCTGTAGCAGTAATTTAAAAATCAGTATTACTAAAAATTTGCCCAATTTGGCCTTGTGATTCCATTTCTGTTTCTTCATACTAAAGTCCATGTATCAAACAAAGATGGGTTTAAGCAGCTTCATAGTAGATATGCTTAGCACAGTGGCCCACAGAGGTATTCCAAATGTCTATTAATTGGGAAATAGATAAATATATGATTATTCTTACCCATCATTCTGTGAAATATTATGCAGTCTTTAAGAAAAATGGGCTCATGTGTCTGACATCAAAAAATCTGTAAGATTTAACTTAAGAGTAAATTGTGTGGTAAAATGTGTGTATTATAACAGTTGTGTAAAAATAAGTATATCGTTGTGTGTTTCTTTGTGTGCAAGTTTAAATGCATAGGAAAATGTCAGAAACAGTGCACATCAATTTAAAAGTGGTAAAGGTTACCCCAGGAAGTGAGACGGGATAGCACAAATGTTCATGTGTATGTGTGCATGCATGAGAATTCTTTATCCTATATTTTTCCAACTTATTTGTTTTCTTCAGTAGGAGTTTACTCCTCCAATTTTCACGGACTTGGAAGTAAAATGTTATATGCTTGGAATGAGACTTTTATATACACAAAAACTCCTAGACAACAACATATAACAAAGAACAACAATGCCAAACAAACAGAATGTGAGCAATTACTGTGTTAACATTCAGTAACAGGTTTTCAGAGAGTAAAGAGATCACTTATAGTGGAAGAAATACTTCCTAAGGTCAAAACTGTAAGGAAATTGGAAATAATTAAAAACTAAATAGAAACAATAAAAATTCCTACTATCTAGCATAGTGCTGGTCACATAGTAGCTATTTAATAATCATTTGTTAAATGCTAGTAATTGTCATGAGATCCTGGAGAGTGTACATCTCTGCAACAGAGTTCTTGTGTCTGTCAGACAAACTGGTTTTCCTAGATTATTTTAAAGATCCCATTAAGATATAAAAATCTTCATTGATGAGTCATATCATTTCTATGCCAACATATTACATTCTGAATTTATAACAGATTTTCTGTGACTTTCAATTTTTTAAAAAAACCATCCCATGGTCTGCAGAAGTAGAGTCAAAGGAGTTTTATTTCTTGCAAAATTTAATTTACAAAAACTCTGACCAATGTACATATGCCTCCTACTGACAAAGTATGTAATTTCACTGACAAGGCATCCATTTCAGACCTACAAACTTAAAAAATAATTCTCAACAGAAATCAGTCAGTTCAGTCACTCAGCCATGTCCGACTTTTTGCGACCCCACAGACTGCTGCACGCCAGGCTTCCCTGTCTATCACCAACTCCCAAAGCTTACTCAAACTCATGTCCATGGAGTCAGTGATGCCATCCAGACATAGGCCTAGGAGTTATCACCAGACATAGGCTTAGGAATTATCACTTTAGAACTTAATAAGGCAATCATATTATATCAGTAGAAAACTTAAAAACCAGTATTTATCCACATTAAAATATTAAGAGAAAAGAATGCTTCCCAGAAGAAAAATATTTCTTTGAAAACAGGCTAGATAAATAACATAACAATGAATATTGGATGGAGTATTAAGTTTATATATGAGAATCTATGAAAGGAAAGCAACATGCTATATGAGGTAATTGTTAAATTTGTGAATGGGAAGTGATTTTTTTCCCCAAGTGGAAATGAGTTGTAACTGCAAGAAAAAGAAATATATGTACTTTGCTTTTTACAAAATAATAAACCAAATAAAAATTTTAAAATGAAAGTAGAAGTTACACAAAAAGTACACAACCCCACCATCCACAACAGATAACCATTGCTAATATTTTGTCTGATATCCTTCCAATCACGTTTTCTCAAAGCACACACATATACTTTACATGACCGAATTAATATTTTGTAATCTTCTTTTTCACTTTAAAATACAGCATTATAAAAATAATCTAACTGAAGTCATAGTATCATATTCTTCTATTGGCTAGTTCATAAATTCTCTGCAACTTTTCACTAGTAATACATGTTACAATGAAATATCTAGAAAATAACACGTGTTTTTTTAAAATAACACGTGTTTTTACAATTGTTCTAAGAATTCCAAGTCAAGAATCTGAAAAATAAAATAGAAATTACTTTTCTAAGGATGAGATTGTTGAATTTCCTACAGAAAAACTAAAGGAAATAGAAACAGAGCAAAGTCAAGAGAACCTCTGTGGAACATGCCATTTGGCCGTTCCTCCAGGTGAGAAGTGAATATAGAGAGCGGCAAACAGACACACATGATCCCTGCTTTAGGCTGCCATGGTGGCCCAGCAGTAAAGAACCCACCTGCCAATGCAGGAGACGTGGATTCAATCCCTGGCTCAGGAAGATTCCTTGGAGAAGGAAATGGAAACCCACTCTGGTACTCTTGCCTGGGAAATCACATAAACAGAGGAGTCTGGTGGGCTATACTCCATGTGGTCACAAAACGGTCAGAGATGTCTTAGCAACTGAACAATAATCCCTGCTTTACTGCAAAATACTTTTCCAGTCAACTAATCAAAACAACTCTGGACATGTATCTGGAGGTAGAAAAGATTTTAAGGAGGACAGTAAAAAAAATTGACAAATCTCTATAGTTATAAATAAAATGCTGATTAACATTTATCAAGGTATAACTGATAAAAATTACACAAATTGAATATATACATCATGATGAGTTTGGACATATGCATCCACCCATGATACCATCACTACAATCAAGGTACTAAACACATCCATCACCTCCAAAAATGCCCTTATGTTCTTTTGTGGACTTGTTTCATTTTGTTTTGGGTTTAAGAAAACTTGACAAGAAATCTATTCTCTTAACCTATATTAAAATACACAAAGCCATTTTGTTAACTACAGCACATGTTACACAGCAAATCTCTGGAATGTTCATCTTCCATAACTGGAACTTAATACTCCTTAACCAAAAATACCCCCTCCCCCACTCCAGCAACCACATTCTATTCTCTGCTTCTATGTATTTGACCATTTTAGATACTGAATTCAAATGGAATCATGAAGTACTGTCCTTCTGTGACTGGCTCAATTCACTTCACATAATGTCTTCTAGGTTTCTTTCATGTTGTCATATATGACAAAAGGTCTTTCTTAAGGCCAAATAATATTCCAATGTGTGTATATGCCACATTTTCTTCCTACATTCATCTGCCAAGGCATATGAATCATTTCCATATTGTGGCTGTTGTGAATATTGCTGCAATGAACATGCAGATGCAGGCATCTCTTTAAAATCTTGATTTCAACTCTTTTTACCCAGAGGTAGAATTACTGTATCACATGGCAGTTCTATCTTTAATTTTATAAGAGAAAAAAATAAGAACAAAAATAATTAGAGTTTCAAGGGTAACTAAAAGGAGAATGCTTATAAACGTATAAATGAAACATTTATTCTCAGAGGAATAAACCAGGCCATGTAAGAGGGAAACAAAACAGTTGACAAAGGAAAAATGAAAATTTTAAAGCAACGAATTCATGGAAAATTGATCTGCAGTATGTGAAAATATACCTTTACTTTATTTGGTGAAGAAAGAAGATTAAAACCATAACCTTGTAATCACATTATATAATTAAAAATCATTTACTGTCAAATGAATTTGGGTGAAGGCATATGAAGTGTTGATAATAAATGTGCCACATTTCCTTATTTCTGTAGGAAAAATCGAAGTCTCACAGTGCTCCTTTCTTGAATAAGAATAGGGACCAAGGACACATGGATAAAAACTTGTGCCTGGATGAAATTGAAAAATATAGAGCAAAGAACATATGAAATTTAGAAATCTATGAAAGCTTTCTTCCACATAGCCACCCCAGCCACTTCTACACCGATCAAAATAAAACATCCTGTACTCTGTGAACCTCATCAAAGAAAATGTCCCCACATAAAATTATTGATACCATCAGATAGAGAAAACATACAATGGAATTAAGTGTAAAAACCTTTTAAGTGTCTGACCTAACATCTTTTACTGCATCTTTCTTCCACGGTCTATGGAAGAATAAAAACTTCCAAAACAATGACAGTTCAGAACACCTCTCTGAATTGTCTATGTAGTGCCAACTCTACTCATCATTTGAAGACAAAAGAGAGGTGGACACAAAAGCTCTGACGAGCAGTGATAAGACCTAAATTAAAGCGTATTCTACCAGGAGGGCTTCTGAAGTGTATTCCAGCGATTTTGAAGAAACAAGGCTTCAATTGTTCCCATGCCTAGAAATAATCTTATTGAAGGTGAAGTTTCCCTGTGTCTGACAGCTCTTCACAAAAATGGAACATTTTCTCTTCGAGTAAATCCAAAGCAAGATAGTGAGATTTAGGCTGGGCTGCAAGACTGACCATAATAGACCTCAAAGAGAATGCATCTATTACAGTTTTCTTTCATCCAATTCTTCATTATCCCAAGTATGTTTTAAAGAATTTTCCTTAAGAGTCCTGAAAACAATTTCAGCAATGACTAAACTTCCACTTCACCAAATAATCTTGGACATTTACATGAAAACTATGCAAAAACAATCAGGCTGTTAGCCAGTGTCTGATCCCCTGGAAACATTTTAGTAATTTTTTTAATTATCAGCTTCATCCTCTAGTTGCTTCATTTGTTACTATCACATTAGTTGGTATAGAAAATTCTTATTTTCTGTTTCTTTTTATTAAATTTTTTTTCCTTTATGGGAAATACAAAAATAAAAAACCAAGTGTCCATAAACAGTCACCATGAAAATGAATTTAAATCATTTATACCCAGATTTGGAGAAGGAAATAGCAACCCACTCCAGTACTCTTGCCTGGAAAATCCCATGGAGAGAGGAACCTGGTATGCTGCAGTCCATGGAGTCGCAAAGAGTTGGACACAACTGAGCGACTTCACTTTCTTTTCTTTCTTTCTTTCTATACCAAGATTGGCTGGGTATATGCTTACTTTGCCATTTTTTCCTTAGATTAATAGTTTAAAAAAAGAATCTGTGGTCGGGGAGAGCCATGGGGCTCACTGTCACTTCGATCTCTGATTTCTGGATTTGGAACCTGGTCAAGACATGGAGACGAAGAGGGACTTTCCCTGTCATAACACTCAATCTTCCCAGAGCAAATGATCGCATCACATACTTAGTCACAGCCTTAGTTTTTTACTCACAAATCTTCTTCTCTATCAAAATATAGAACCCCATTTTATGAGTTTCAACAAGAGAGCTGGGAGGAAAGGGAAGAGAGAGGACCATAAATGAAATAACAGGCTTGCCACTGTGGGGACCTAGCAAAGGATACTGCATTTGTCTCTGTGGAGAAATTATAAAATGAAAAGACAGCATGAATTTGAAGAAACACATGCTAACTATGAGAATCTCCTAAGGAAATCTAAGATTGCTGTGGCTTGTATATCTCTTTACGAGGGTATGTGTGCCATTGGTGGGTGTGGGGGCTTTGATAGACATAGCCTGGCCAGAAGACCATGAGACTAAAGCTTGTAGAAGAACTCTTTTAAATTTCTCTTTTAGTCTTTTAAGTTCTCTTTCAGTCTCCATCCATCTTCACCTCCACTCCCACACATGGTGCTTTGGAACCACCTTTGCCTGACACTGTGATCAGGAATCCCAGTGTTATCAGAACAATATGAGAGCAGAACACCAACAAAAACATATATGGGCTACTGTGTTGCCATCTTCCACTGATTCCTCCATTCTCTAGTCTAAAACCCTAAACTCCAAATGGAAGGAGATTCCTACTCCCTAACTTGAGGGTTCACCTGGGGGGCAGAGCCCTTCAGAGTTGGGAACAATGGTTCTGTGGTACCTGCAGCTGTCCATTAGAGAGCTCATCCACCCCCTTACGTCCAAACACACTGTGAATTAAGCCCAAGCCCTTCCTACCAGACAACGTGGGGCATGTGAGTAACTCACTGGCCATAAAACTTGCGGGGTGGGGGAGAGTAATATAAATACAGTAAGAAACACAAAATCTGAAGAACGCATATCATCCAAATGATTAAAACATATGGACCAAGAATTTTAAATGCAATAAAAACCCTCAAGGACAAAAACAGGGAATGGTTGTAACATGAAAGAGGAACAAGAAAAAAAGTCCCCAAGGAGCAGTTAAATGGAGTTAAATCCTTATTAAATAACAACATCATTTTGGAAGTATAAAAGTATTCATTCAAAATAAATTTTAATAAGTCAAGGGTAAATATTACTATCAACTTATTACTAAAAATGAGGGAAGAATGAGAATAATAAAAACACTTGATTAATCCAAAGATATGCAATTGAGGAGAGAAAAAGAAACAAACAGAAGGGGTAAATAGAGAAAAGCAAGATGGTAGATTTGGTAATAAGTAAATATAGTAATAACTAGTTAAATTAAATGCTAATGGAAAAAACATTCTATAAACGGCAAAGACTTTGAGATTAGATATAAACAACAAAATCCTGCTATATGCTGCTTACAAGGTGTATGTTTTAAATGACAAAAACTGTCTAGTATGGTACTGGCACAAAGACAGAAATATAGATCAATGGAACAGAATAAATAGCCCAGAGATAAATCCACGTACCTATGGACACCTTATCTTCGACAAAGGAGGCAAGAATATACAATATAAAAGACAATAGGCAATATAAAAGACAACCTCTTTAACAAGTGGTGCTGGGAAAACTGGTCAACCACTTGTGAAAGAATGAAACTAGAACACTTTCTAACACCATACACAAAAATAAACTCAAAATGGATTAAAGATCTAAATGTAAGACCAGAAACTATAAAACTCCTAGAGGAGAACATAGGCAAAACACTCTCCGACTTAAATCACAGCAAGATCCTCTATGACACACCTCCCAGAATACTGGAAATAAAAGCAAAAATAAACAAATGGGACATAATGAAACTTAAAAGCTTTTGCACAACAAAGGAAACTATAAGCAAGGTGAAAAGACAGCCTTCAGAATGGGAGAAAATAATAGCAAACGAAGCAACAGACAAAGGATTAATCTCAAAAATACACAAGCAACTCCTGAAGCTCAATTCCAGAAAAATAAATGACCCAATCAAAAAAAGGGCCAAAGATCTAAACAGACATTTCTCCAAAGAAGACATACAGATGGCTAACAAACACATGAGAAGATGCTCAACATCACTCATCATCAGAGAAATGCAAATCAAAACCTCAATGAGGTACCATTACACGCCAGTCAGAATGGCTGCTATCTAAAAGTCTACAAGCAATAACTGCTAGAGAGGGTGTAGAGAAAAGGGAACCCTCTTACACTGTTGGTGGGAATGCAAACTAGTACAGCCGCTATGGAGAACAGTGTGGGGATTTCTTAAAAAACTGAAAATAGAACTGCCATATGACCCAGCAATCCCACTGCTGGGCATACACACCGATGAAACCAGATCTGAAAGAGACACGTGTACCGCAGTGTTCATCGCAGCACTATTTATAATAGCCAGGACATGGAAGCAACCTAGATGCCCATCAGCAGATGAATGGATAAGAAAGCTGTGGTACATATACACCATGGAATATTACTCAGCCATTAAAACAAATTCATTTGAATCAGTTCTAGTGAGGTGGATGAAACTGGAGCCCATTATACAGAGTGAAATAAGCCAGAAAGAAAAACACCAATATAGTATACTAAGGCATATATATGGAATTTAGAAAGATGGTAACAATGACCCTATATGCAAGACAGAAAAAGAGACACAGATGTATAGAACAGACTTTTGGACTCTGTGGGAGAAGGAGAAGGTGGGATGATCTGAGAGAACAGCATCGAAACATGTATATTATCAAGTGTGAAACAGATCACCAGCCCAGGTTGGATACATGAGACAAGTGCTCGGGCCTGGTGCACTGGGATGACCCAGAGGGATGGGATGGGGAGGGAGGTAGGAGGGGGGTTCAGGATGGGGAACACATGTAAACCCATGGCTGATTCATGTCAATGTATGGCAAAAACCACTACAATATTGTAAAGTAATTAGCCTCCAACTAATAAAAATAATTGGGAACAAAAAAACTCTAAACAAAGGGATGAGGAAAGATATACCAAAAGATTACTAACTAAAACAAAGCTGAAGGAACTATATTAGTATCAGGCAAAGAAAACTTTTAAACAAGAAGTAGCACTATATAATAAAAAGGCATCTTCTTAGGGATAGATATGTCATAAGAATTAAAGTTTAACTGACCTTAGTCATAGTAAATTCATTTTTAATATACTGCCAATTTCTAATACCCTCTTTAGAAGGTACATGCACAGTCATATGAGAAACTGGGCTGTTGAACAGGAGTTCTTTAATTTTTTGTTTCTTTATAATGGCATAAACAGGAAAGCTTGCAGCATCCTTCTCTGGAATAGTGTTAAAGAGCACTAGGATTTTTTTTTAAAGAGCACTAGGATAATAACTAGTATTAAGCTCCTTTGACATGCTTGCCAAGGCAATGAATGCTACTTGTACTGTCTCCTAGAATGGGAGAAAATAATGCTGTTCAGACCTAGAATCTGAAACTGAATTGAGCTTCACACTCTATCCATGACTAATTTTTGCTTCATTATTAATCCATGGATCCCAGAGGAGCTACAGGCATTCCCTTCTTGTTTTCCTTAGAAATACATAGGCACTGAAGCTATGCATCAGGCCATTTACAGTGCGCAGTTCAGTTCAGTTCAGCCGCTCAGTTGTGTCTGACTCTGCGACCCCATGGACTGCAGCACGGCAGGCTTCCCTGTCTATCACCAACTCCCAGAGCTTGCTCAAACTCATGTCCATTGAGTTGGTGATGCCATCCAACAATCTCATCCTCTGTCATCGCCTTCTCCTCCTGCCTTCAATCATGTCAGCAAAACAATAAAATGGGACAGCTGTAATGATAATAAATATGAATATTTTCTGACTAACCATCAAGAAGCAGAATTATCAAGTGAGTATGATTGTCATTGTTTTTAATTAATTATCTTAAAAGAAAAAAAAGACTATTTCTCTGACTTGAAGAATTATTTCAAAGGATTTTACTATATTAAGGAAACTTTTAATGAACTGAAAATCTCAAAATTTCTTTTGAAAAATACACATTGAAATAGTGGTTCTTAAATTCATATATTCCCCAGAAACCCTTCATAGGGAAAACAGATTTCTGGGAGCCACCAAGGGGTTTTTTGAATCAGTAGGTCTGGAGTGGGATTTGGTAATTTGCATTTTTAACAAATTTCCAGGTGATACTGATGCTACTGCTCCCCAGAACACACTTTAAAAGAGCCACTGCTTCAAACAAATGAATAGACCCATCTGGGAATTATCTAATCTCCAGTACCTGAGTGACTTTTTTTCCTACTCTGAAACATTGAATTAGTTTAATGTGAATGAGATTTCTTCCACACGAAAGGCTAACAAACACTTAATTGGATGTTTTCCATAAAACAACGGCTGGTACTGATTCAATACACAGAAACTTTTCATGTGTCTCTACCTCACACCTGCTCAAGGACCAGCAGAACTTCAGCACAATAGTGTTCCCTAAAGCTCCTTCAAAGTTCCAGAGAGTCCCAAAGGTAAATTTTATTGTCCTGTTTGGCCTCTCAGATTTGTTCACATCATTGCATTTTATGCAGCTCCCTAGTGCCATGAACACTGAGTCTCATCAAAGTAGGAAAACACTGCAATTGAAACCACCCAAAGAAACCAAGGGTATCCACCAGACACTAATACTTATCTTCTCCCTTTTTATCTGATGTTTAGTGCATCTAACTTACAACAAGGACTGGATGTAAACAAAAATCTTATTAAGAACAGCAATCAGCTGGGAAGAAAATCAAGTGGTACATCACACACTCAGACACTCTCTTGAGTTGGACTGGCATTTGGGGCAGAACAGAGAGAGGTGAATTCCTATAGAGGTGTACCTGATAGGATATGTGCAGTACAAAGAAGTGTCCGCCACAAGAGAGCAATCAGAGCAATCAACAAGACTACTCCTAGATCACTCGGGGAACATAACTAGGACAGTACAAATTAAATACCTTTGTA
The DNA here is from genome assembly GCF_963930625.1 of Muntiacus reevesi. NCBI lineage: Eukaryota > Metazoa > Chordata > Mammalia > Artiodactyla > Cervidae > Muntiacus > Muntiacus reevesi. The sequence goes on along the minus strand of NC_089250.1, from coordinate 216,905,697 downwards.
TTTAATACATTAAATACAGGACAAATTAAATATATTCTAGAGATCTGCTGTACAAGACTGTACCTGAGGCAATGACAATGTATTGTACACTTACAATGTTATTAAGAGGTTGATCTCATGTTAAGCATTTTTACCAAAACAAGATATATTAATATACATACATGTATAGAGATGAGATATCAGCATGAAGCATCACAGATTTTGTTCTGTAGATGAGATCTTAGCAGTGGCTGATGCAGTTGTTTCACTCACAGAAGGTTTGTCTTCTGAGGGTCTGAAAAGATGGAGAAATGATAGAAAGGAAGAAAAACAGGGCATCATGTGAATTCAACTGCTTTGGGGAGACTCTCTGAGGAGGACACGTGTGCCTGAATGTTTGTATTATAGGGTAGATCCTCTGCACAGGCACACACGAAGGACTGCTTTATTTAAATTCACATTGTTTTGCTTTACAGCACCTTTGGAATGATGCAGTTCCTTAAATATTATTTATTAGCTCAGTTTCCCCAATTTCACACTGGTGCTTTTTCAGGTACTTCGCTGGAAGCAGTCACATATAGTATAATTATTTTAAATGCATTTTGTAAAATTTGTTTAAAATAAACTAAATCACTGTGTGTATCTACAGCCTCTAAGTGAGGAATTAGAAAATATTCTCAAAATAAATAGGTATAATAAATATTATGATCATTTTACCTCTCATTACAAGTTATTTAAATTAAGAAGTTGGAAAGTACCACTTGCAAAAGAAGGGGAGATCATATTTCCCCTCAGCATAGCCAAAAAAAATTAGAAAAGTTGGTATTTTGAAAATATTAAAACTATCAGATGGATGATCTAGAGATTATCATACTAAGTGAAGTAAATCAGAAAGAGAAAGATAAATATCATATAATATCGCTTATATGTGAAATCTTAAAAAATGATACAAATGAACTTATAAAACAGAAACAGACTCACAGACGTCAAAATCAAACTTACAATTACCAGTGGGGAAACGTGGGAGGGGAGGGACAAATCAGGAGCTGAGGATTACCATATGCACACTACTGTATAAAAAATAGATAATAAACAAAGGCCTCTTGAATAGCCCAAGGAACTCTACTCAACATACTGTAATAACTTACATGGGAAAGGAATCTGAAAAAGAATGGATATAGGTGTATGTACACTTAGTTATTCAGCCGAATCACTTTGCTGTAAGCCTGAAACTAACACAATAGTTGTAAATCAATTATACTTCAATATAAAAGAAAACTTAAAAACACCAGAACCAAAGACTGGTTCAAAATGGCAGAAAAGGACCTGTGCTCACCTCTTCCTTCAAGAGCACTGAAATCACAGCTAACTGCTGAACAGTCATCCACAGGAAGACGCTGGAACCCACCCAAAACGTCAGAACCAATGAAATTCTTAGCTTGCTTAAATAATAGAGCAATTATCAATAATGTGTTTTGGAAATTGTGTTATATATATCTCATAGGTAGGTAAAATTCACAGTGAGATAAATTTACAAAAATGCTAACTTAACACAAAATTGAAGCACTCCTCTTGTTTTGCGATTGTATTTGAACGATGTCTAAAAATTTTATATTAGCTCCAAACAACCTCCAGATTTGATGTGATTGTGTCACCATGTCTTCAGTCATGGAAAATACAATTCTTTCACTTATCATCTTTGTGTCATGTTCTCCTTTTCACCATGCAAACTTTCAAACATGGCAAAAAGTACAGAGAACACTCTAATCAGCCCTCATATAGTGACGGTTCAGCTCTAAAACATATTAACTTATAGCCAGCCTTAATTCAACTATTGACCCATGTATTTTAGCCAGAATATTTTAAAGCAAGTTCCATATATCACGGCATTTCACTGTAAATACTTAGCATGCTTCTCTAAGGCTGTTTTTAAACAATCATCATCTTTTATAATTCAATAATTTCTTAAAACCATGAACCTTTCCTGTGTACTTGATTTATTTGAGTCAAGATCCTTCAATGTCCATGTGTTGTATTAAGTTGTCATATCTTTTAAGTTTTATTTACTCCATGGATATGTACTATCAAATATCCCACACTTTGCATTTGACTGACTACTTCCTCATGATGTGTATACTTACGTTCCTCTCTCCCCAGTATTTCCCACAAATTTATAGGAAACATTGGAGGATTTAAGATATCCAGGCTCAAGTATTCTGACAAACATACTTCATATGTGGTGCTTTGTACATCCTATTACTTCACATCATTGAGACCCCAAAACATTGGAGGATTTAAGATATCCAGGCTCAAGTATTCTGACAAACATACTTCATATGTGGTGCTTTGTACATCCTATTACTCCACATCATTGAGACCCCATGATAATCTGGTTGCCCCAGATATTTAATGATGTTAAGATTGATCTGTGAATTCAGATGATGTTAGTCTGTCTTCATTATAAAATTTTCAATCAAGTTTTCCCCAAACTTTAAAATCCATTGCGATTGTTGCCTAGAGTTGTAAAATGCAGCTATAGAATTCTATCACTCTTTCATCTACGTATTAGCTGAATTTTTATAGAAAAGAACTTTCATTCTCCCAACTCGTTGTTGTGTCCCCTTTCAAGATCTTTTTCATTCTAACTTGAAGAATATTTTTCTATCTATAGGAGTCAGAAATATTTTCCTGTCCTATTTTTGGATGTAGAGCCATGAACTACTTGAGAGCCCGGGGAATGTTAAATAATGCCAATAATGAACTAGATCATCCCAATGCATAAATTATCCTCAGGCTCACATCCCTTACTTTAGAAGCTTCATTAATTGCTCTAGCTGCATTAACTTTTAAAGGCCACTGGGGTCCCATTAAGTTACAGTTATCTTATGACTCCATCTGAGATGCTTAGCCCCAGGGAGTAGTTTGTATGCTAAAAAAATTTGGGGTGACAAAAGAGAGAAAGCATTACATTTAGTTGCAAGTTAACTCAAAAAAGATCTGCAAGAATAGCCGTAAAATCCATTTATTTAAAGCTTCATAAAATTTGACTGAAGTATTCTTAATAGGCTAGCCACATGCTTTTTTAAAAAATGTGGCCATATTTTTGCAGCTTGATGAAGCACACTGCTTGTGAGGCCCAGGTTTGCTCCCAATGGATGGGCTAGTTAATATCACGAGGAAAAGAGCAAACAACTGTGGTACTTTTGCATCTTGACTCTGATGGCTGTCTTGAAAAATGCATATCATTAAACTTGCAATAGAAGAGAAAGACAGTGCGTATTTCAGCAAAATAACTGCTTGAAAGGGATCTGACTTTTGGAGGAAAGAAATGCACATATTTAAACAACAATAGCAAAGATCTGAAGGCACAACAGTAAGTAAAATACATTCAGTGTAACAGAATATGCCTTTAGCTCCCATGAAGCTATACCTCTGGAGGATTCATGATATTTCTTTCAAATGTTTCCATATACATCTTCCTTCTCTAAAAAATATACTCCCTCCAACTCACAGAATTACTTCAAAATGCAATACTTTCTCTCTTTATTCATTAATCAGGATTCTTGAAAGACTAATTAGACTTCTGCTTAAAAGAAAAAGACTGAGAGAGAAGAAAGAAAGCGTAAGCAAGTGCATTAGAGAGACAGAATCAGAGCAAGACAGAGAGTCAGAGAAACAAGAGGAATTGCTTTAAGAAATTAATGCTTTCTTTCTCATCAAAAGCCAAGTGGGAATAGTGACACAGCAGAATGGGAAAGCTGAAGTATCTGGGCCGCAGGGCATCACAGAAAGAGAAGCCGCTGACTCTGCAGACACCTGAGAGGTTCTGCAGAGAGGAGATCCAGATGTGTCAGGGGTAGGCTCCTCCAGAAATCAGGGACTTGTTTGAAAGTTTGTGCATAGTGCAATCAGACCTTAAGATTTTCTCCTCCAACCAAGGCGGCCTGGTTCTTACTTTCTTTTACCCCACAATTGTCACAGGTCTATGCTTGAGAAAAACTAAACCCAAAAGGTTCCATGAAATGTTGAGCTCCTTCTGGACTGAAAATCTATAGTAGTGTTTCTCTGCTGCCTTTCTGAGCATCAGAATGTATACATTTCTGGTCCTAAGCAAAAGTAAATAATACTCCTCAGCGATGGGATAAACGGAAGGGGGGTTACGTTCTATTTACGTAAATGGTCAGCTGGCTAGTTGCTAGCTCCATATTCTTTTCTTAGGATTTCATTGGTTTTGGTCCTTTGGAAGTAAAACTTGGAACTCTTTCTGCCTATCACACTATTTTTAGATAAAGAATCCGAAATCACATATCTTTACATTAACCTATTTTCCCCATTACCGCCTTGGTCCTTCTGTTTAAGGGAGCGTTTTCTTTTCCATGTTGGCATAAAGTTTTTGAACAGTTCTACTGTACAATACAAATAAAAACAAATTACAAAAATCTAAATAGTAATAAAATATAATTAAACAACTATTCAGGTGTCAAGATTTCCACTGAGAATGAGGGTGCTCCTCAGCCCAGCGTCTAGGAATTTCAAAGACGGCACCCAGGCAGACAGGGTTTGTCCTCCTGTGTTCATCAGCTTCATATTTCAGAAATTACAGAAGCCAAAGTGTTTCACATTAGTATGCATTAGGGTATCCATCTTCAGTTTACATTACGTAAATGCATGTTAAAGAGAGTGAGATCAGGTTTTACAGAAGTATAAAGGACTCTGAAGAAAGAGGTAAATCAAGATATAAAACCAATATTTGCAAAATGTCACTGCTAGTGGAAAATCCTGGGAATTTTAGCTCAAATATGAATTCAGAGATGACATTTGTGAGCGGATTATCTGCAAAGATCAGTGGGGTGGTTCTCATTATGGACATGAGCGAGTCACAGGGGGAAAGTTGGTCACAGCATCAGGATATAGCCATTGCTATCCTCTGAATGTTTAGGGCTCCCAGCCCCCCAAAATTCACATGGTGAATTCCTAATAGCCAATGTGATAGTATTAGATCAGGCCTCCAACAGGTGAAGTCATGAGGGTGGAACCCTTTTGAATGGAATTAATGCCCTTAAAGAAACCCTATAAAGCTCCCTAGCCCCTTCTGCCATGTGAGGATACACTGAGAAGTCTACCCCAGAAGAGGGCCCTCACCCATTCATGCTGGTACCCCAATCTCAGACTTCTAGATTCCAGAACTGTGAGATATGTTTGTGGTTTTATAAGTCACCCAGACTGTGGTATTTTGTTATAGCAGCACAAACAGACTAAGACAGTCACTAAAAACTTTACCATCACCATCAATCTGAAACCTGTCTAATCAAGACAGGACCACACATTAGAAACAATACATTTTCTCTGACAAATACCTTCAAACACTTTCCCTGACTTAGATCCTTCTGATGCGTTGTTCAGCCACTAAGTCGTGTCTGACTCTTGGTGACCCCACAGACTGCAGCACGCCAGGCTGCTCTGTCCCCTACTGTCTCTCAGAGTTTGCTCAAATTTATGTCAATTGAGTTGGTGATGCCATCCAACCATCTCATCCTCTGCTGCCCCCTTCTCCTTGTGCCTTCAACCTTTTCCAGCATCTGGGTCTTCCCTAATGAGTTGGCTCTTATCATGAGGTGGCCAAAGTATTGAAGCTTCAGATTCAGCAACAGTCCTTCCAATGAATATCCAGGGTTGATTTTCTTTAGTATGCGTTGGTTTGAACTCTTTGCAGTCCAACGGACTCTCAAGAGTCTTCTCTAGCACTACAATTTGAAAGTATCAATTTTTCAGCACTCAGCCTTCTTTACAGTCCAACTCTCACATCCATACATGACTACTGGGTTAGACTTTAGTTATTTTGACTCTGTGAAAAAATTGGAGTTGACACTGCACAACACAACAATGTTAATTAAAATTATAACTATTACCAGAACATGTGTAAACAATCTTACATACAGACTCTCTGACTGTCTTCTGAGTTGTTTGTGTTTTTTAGGTTGTACTTTTTAGGAAAGGGAGAAATAACTGGAATAGGATTTCTGTTTCTCTGCATTTGTTTGTTATTTAAATTGAAGTTTTAAAGGGAAATGGTAGCTATCATTTTAGAGATCTACTCTAGTTAGACACAGACAACTTTCAGAAACCATCCCCTTGCATAGGCTCCTTCATGCTTCCCCTTTCCCGCCACCACCAAACCGATCCGTTTAACAGGACCCAGCCTCAATTTTCAAAATGAAAAGTCTCATTACAATTGCAACAGCTAGTTCCAAATTTTCCTGTTCTGCAATGTTCTGATAATCACCTCCAGAGTGCATTGTTTGTATGAGTGTCCTCCATTATGTTATCTTTACCGATTGAAAAAACCTAAACTTCTACCTTTGAATAATTCTAGGTTACTGTCACCTTGTCTCTTATCTTCTCAGACTGTGAACAATTCTCCCTCCATCTACACAGCTACCTTGACCGCATTTGTAGAGGGACAATGTGTCTCCCCTGAGCTTCCTCCTTTGTACCTGATGATTGCCTTGCTGGAGGAGGCCAGTGGAAAGGAATCATGTATTCCTCACCCTTAAAAAGTAAAGCAACTCACATTTAAGATGTCACACTGTTTTATTGGAAAGTATAAAAAGAAACTGTTTTACGGTGTCATTACAATGACACGGTGCAAGGACTGGCTCTAAAAAATACCTCTGCCTTGGGAGACCAAACAGTTTAAGTGTCAAGCTAAACTGTTTATCCATCATCAGAGAACAGAATTGTTTTCTCCAATGGAGCATCTTCTCTTGTTATGCATTCACTGAATATTGAAATCACCACTGTGGAAATTAATACTGAGGGGAAAATTCATGTGTCATTTGATAATCTAGTAAAGGACATGCGTTCCAGATTGAACAAAATTTAACATCAAAAACAGGGTCAAAAACATTATTGAAAGATTTTATCTTGATCCTAAGGATTTAGTTGTCCCCAAATGCATAAAATTAATAAAATAGATTTTACTTACTTCTGTTTTATTTAACAATTACTCTCTTGGACTGACCAATCAAAAATCCAAGCAAACAAAAACTCTAGTTTACAACAGTCTTTACCTAAAAAAGACATTTTCTTGGGTTTTTTTAAAAACACTATCTTAATTCACCATATGCAACTAGATTTTTTACATAGTGTATTCCATGCACCAAAATGTGGCAAACACGTTCTTTCATTGAAATAACACAGCTCATTTTTACACAGATAACCATCATTCTATCCTTTTTTTTCTTTCTTTCTTTCTTTTTTGCTACACAATGCAGTATGTAGGATCCTAGTTCCCTGACTAGGAATTGAAGCCACACCCCTGCACTGGGGCACAGAGCCTTACCGCTGGACCATCAGGGAAGTTCTGATAACCAGCATTCTAAAAGCAAAATACAGACGTGAGAGTACATCAAACTAAAAAGTTTCAGCACAAGAAAAGAATCAACAGACTGGGAAAAATAATGCTAAGAAGTAGGAAAAATATCTGAAAGCAATATATCTGATACAGGGTTCCAAATTATACAAGAAAGTCCTACAAAAAAGAGAAAAACAGAAAGAAAAAAAAAAAACTTAAGTGGACAAAGGATCTCAGTAAACATTTGTCCAAGAAGACAGTAAAATGGCCAACAAGTACATGAAAAGACGTTCACCATTACTGTTCATCAGGGAAATGTAAATCAAAATCACAATGAAATATCACCTTATGCTTGGTAAAGTAGCTGTTATCAAAATTGGAACTCTTGTGCACCGTTGGTAGGAATGCAAAATTGTGAAGCCACTATGAAGACCACAGAGGGTCTTCAAAAAATTAAAAAGAACTACAGTATGATCAGGCAATCCTACTTCTGAAAGAGGTGAAATCAGGATCTCAAAGAAATATCTGCACTCCCTTGTTCACGGCATCATTATCCACAACAGCCAAGACTGGGAAACAACCCAGATGTCCATCAATGAATGAGCGGGTAGAGAAAATGTGGTACGCATATGCAATGGAATAGTTTTTAGCCTTAAAAAAGAAGGGAATGCTGCTGCATGTGACAACATAAATGAACCTGGAAGACATTATGTTAAGTGGGATAAGCCAGTCACAGGACAAATACTGTGATTCCATTCAGATGAGGTATCTAAAATAAGCTCATAAAAACGAAGAGAAAGTGGGTATTTGCCAAAGGCTGAAGGGAGAGGGAAATCACTATTCAACAGGGATAGAGCTTCAGTTATGCAAAATGAATACATTCTAGATGTCTGTTCTACAATATTTTGCCTATAGTTAACAATACTGTATTACACTCTTAAAAGTTCAGACAGGGTAGATCTTGTATTAAGTGTATTTACCACAGTAAAAAATCTTTTCTCTTTAATTTAAATTTTAAAAGATGTTTCTAAGAATGCTAGCTGAATATATAGTTCTGTGAAAGAATGTCTTCAACATGCAATGCATGGAATAATAGACATCTTTGAAGCAATATGCATAATGAAGATAGTTTTTTTTTTTAACATTTTCACTAACAATAATCAGGGAATATGCTATTCCTAGAATCCAAACTGGATCGCTGTTAGAAATTCTTCAGTGGCTCTTCTTGCACCCAGAACAAAATTCATCTTTCTGCCATGGTTCATGTTGCTTGCATTACGTGAGTTCAAGTCATTCTCCAGGTTCCTCTCTTGGGCCCACTCCATCCCACCCCACCCCTGCTCATGCTGCACTTATAACTCGACTCTACTTTCAGCTGCCTCCAGACCCCAGGCTCTCTTCCACCTCCAGGCACTGGCAGACGCTATTCCCCTTGCCTGGAGTGCTTCTCCTCTCCACTGTCCACTGGGACTGGCACTTCTCTCTACCTGAGCGCTTAATTAGCTTGTCCATAGCTTTTAAATCACATAATCATTTTATTTTACTCCATATTTGCTTTCATATCTGCCCATGACCCAGAAGTTAGCCAGCACAAGTGCAGGAGTTCTGTGTTCCGAGTTATTTCAACATCATAGGACAGCATGTGTGGGCACCCAAGGTACATTTAAGGAGTGAGTGAATGAGTGATTTTAGGGGAACTTTTTAAAGCTGAGTCTTTTTTTAATTAATTTGTTTATTTTAATCGGAGGCTAATTACTTTACCACCACTAATATTGTGGTGGTTTTTGCCATACATTGACATGAGTCAGCCATGGGTGTACATGTGTCCCCCATCCTGAACCCCACTCCCACCTCCCTCCCCCTCTCATCCCTCAGGGTCATCCCAGGGCACTGGCCTTGAGCACCCTGTCTCATAGGACTGGTGATCATTTCACATATAGTAATATACATGTTTCAATGCTATTCTCTCAAATCATCCCACCCTCGCCTTCTCCCACAGAGTCCAAAAGTCTGTTCTTTACATCTGTCTCTTTTGCTGTCTTGCATGCAGGGTCATCATTACCATCTTTCTAAATTCCATATATATTAAAGTTGAGTCTTACTGTTTTCCATGGTATATAAACTCACAAGGCCAGTAAGTATTCACCTTCCATCCATAAAAACAAATAATCACATACTTTTCCAAAATAAAAACATATAATCCCCCCTTCCCTACTTCTCCACCTCCTCCTCTTTTATCTTCCTCTTCTTCTTTCAGCAACAGGAAAACTTTAAAGTTTGTGACGGGAAACTACCATTTCATGAGAATGTGATAGGTATATTTACATTACATATCTCTTTACTCCACAAATGAGGTTTTTTTTCCTATAGTCTGTCCATAACAGCAGGTTTTATCTAATGCCAACTACCTGGACCACAAGCCTCACAATGGGGACTGGATAAAGGTGTGAAGGAGATTGTATAAATCAATCCTTAATACCAGCAACATGAAGGAGGTACTTATTGATTTAATAGACAGCCAATAATTATCCTAAGGTAGGTTACTCTGTAATCAGAAATCAGAAATTTTATCTTTAAAACCTTAAATTCAGACTTCCAAACTTCAAATGGCATTCTACTTCAGCAAACTACTTCCATGAAGCTAAAGAATGCTTTCACATTTATCCAAAAAGATGTACCCTAGTTTATAAGCCCTATTCAAAGATGCATGTTTTTTATTTCAGACTCTAGACACTTTAGAATAATTCTTTTAACAAGTGCTTCATTACACAGCTAATATCTTAACAAATTTCTGTGACAACATTTAAATTAAAATAGGTGAACCAAATTAGCGCTTGTTCTCCAACCCACCACACCTCAGTCTCCTCTGCCTCAGAAACTACTCTTATCTCTGTGATGTGTGTCCTACAAGACATTCTGGACCATTTAGGAACGCTGAAACAAAATTTACTTTTCCATTTTAATACAATACTTTGCATATTTCCACCTTGCTTTTTTTCCTGTCATAATATATCTTACAAATCAGTCTGCAACAAATGTCATGTTTTGTAACTCTTCCTAGTCATAGAAATATAGTTGCTCCTTAGTTACTTTTTTATGCCCTACTGCTGGACATATAGGTCAATAACAGAAAGAATGGCAGTGTCATAAAGCATGCACACTTTAAAATAATAAATGCTAGCAAACTTACCTCCATAGTGTCTACACCAATTAATAACTACACTTGGACTCAAAATATCTGATATACACCTTTACCCTACTTCATATTAGCAGTATTTTTTAAATCATCATTATATACAAAAATTTGTCATCCTATTTAGGGAAAATTTTTCAATTAATTTTCATTATAAAATATATGATTGAAATACATATATTTACTATACCTATGTACTTACTGAAACTTGGTGTTTCATCTTTTGCAAACTGTCTTTTTCTATCTTTTGTCCATTTTATTGTGCTATGGATATTCTTAAATTTTTGAAATGTTTCTTTGTGGAACTTCTAGATGTGACTACTTTACTGTTAACACAGTAAAGAATACACCCCCTGCCCGCCGTGGTTACTTATATCTAAATCTGTTGACTGCTTCTTCATGTATTATTTATCTTAACAGAATCAAATTTACCAGAGGCTCTTCTCATAAAGAAACAACCTGTCAAATTCTATTTAAAACCTGTTAGATTTTTGTTGGGACCACACTGAAATTACATTTTAATTTACAGAGATATTAATGTGTCTTCTAAATACTGAGTCTTCAGTTCAGGCAAAATGGCATATCTTTACATTATTTGGCATGTTTTTATGTCCTTCAGCAATTTTTTAAAATCACAACAACGTCTGACTTTGTACGAAACAAAAAATACAATATGTGAATACAGATAGGGGCAGAATGTCTATTTTTTTCTTCAAGAGGCTATGATTCTCATTCTTAGTAAAATAGACATGAGCTGCACACACAGAGAAATAGCCTGGTCATTAGCTTCACAATTTAGCCCCTAATGACCAATAGGTGCATTCCTTTTTGATCTTTCATAAAATCCAAAAAGATAGCTAAAGGAAAACTTTATGCTCTGGTTCCAACTATCTGAAAGATGTTATAGTCTACTGCAGTACAGCCAATATATGCAAATATGCCTATATTAAATACAATTTCAAAAATGAGGCAGTAATGATAATCCTCTTGCTAAAGAGGTCACTGCATGAGAATAATATATTTTTTATAAATTCAAAATTATAAAAATGCTGTTATAAAAGCCCTCTGGGTACATTCTATGCATATAAATTTTTCCCTTTATGCTGGATATTTTTAAACAACAGAAGTCTCAAAAAAAAATAGAAGCAAGTTTCATACTAAACTACATTATTTTATATATTTCAATGAGTAGAATATTTGAATCATAGTTATCCTACAAAATATCAAATTGTATCACAGTAGAGAATTAAAATATTCTTGTGTACTTCAGTTTTAGAATATCATGTAAACAACCAATCACCAAAACACAATTGTAAATTGTAGAGTAAAATGTGCTTTTGCATCAAGTTGAAGACATTTTTTAATTTAAAAAAATTAAAAGAAAAAATGTAAACGGTATTTCGAGCGCCACTTTCTAAATTCACAAGGTCAGGGAGGAGAGACTTTGGGGTGATCCCACTTGCTGCGTGAGTCCAGGTCACACACCACTGCTCCTGGACATCACACAAGGCCATGCCTTCTGCTATGTGTGGCTTTCCCGAAAGAACAAACTCACACAAGAATACCACTGGCAGTGTGGAACTTATTATATATCTAGACAGGGAGATGAGGAGAGAATATGCACCGAAAATAAACCAAAATCCCCTCAGGTTAGCCTTCAAATCCCCTTCTCAGTCAAGCTTCCAAAAGCCGTCTTACTTTTCCATTGAGCTCTGTTTCATTAGCCCCGCTCAGCTTCCTGCAGTGCTTCCTCACTGAAAACTACTTTTTCTTGCAAAGTGGCGGCCCTCTGCCTGGAAGACCCGGATGTGGCTGAGCCTCAGCCCTGGGCTTCCAAGGCGGCGCTAGTGGTAAAGAACCCGCCTGCCAGTGCAGGAGACATAACAGAAGCAGGGTCAGTCCCTGGGTCAGAAAGATGCCGTGGAGAAAGAAATGACAACCCACTCCAGTGTTCTTGCCTGGAGAATCTCATGGACAGAGGAGCCTGGCGGGCTACAATCCAGAGTTGGACACGACTGAATTGACTTAGCACACACAAGCCCTGGAGGCTCAGCCTCTGCCTCCAAGGATACTAGCCCGAAGCCACTCTGAACACAAGAACAGCTCTCCAACAAGGAACTCTCATTCTAGCCGGCAGGAAAACAAATCTGTCTCCAGAAGTTGGTTTCACACTATGTTCTCTAAAGAGACATTGTATAAGAAACACTGTGACCCTAAAAGAGGGGAGGGGGACGTGAATCTGAAGAAGGAGGGGCATAGCAATTATTGAAAACGAGCCCATCGTCCTAGACCATAACAAAGACATAAAAATAAAACATCTCAAAATGCCATGTGAGACAGAAAAGTTAAATCCACCACAAAGGGGTTGTTAAAATTGGTTCATTATTTCACCTAGGATAAGCTTAACCGTTCAAGTATTTCAGTCAGTATTTCAGCTTTTCCCCACTAGATTATTTCAAGTATCTTTTATAGAAAAATTGTTAAATGCAAGACAATCCAATGTCTGAGTGGAACAACTAATCCCACGAAAGTTAGGGTCCACTTTCATTGTAACTCAAGCTCACTAAGAGATAATTCCAAAATGGATATTGAGGGTAGAAAGTAATATTAGCTATTACTACTGTTATCATTAGTAGCATAATTCTTATTGTTCTTAGTCTTTGTATTCCAGATTTAATACTTTAGTAATGTTTGATATGCAAGAATATAGACTAATAAATGTAAGTCTTATAATCATTCCCACAAGTGAAAAGTAATATAGTTTGGGAACTGTAGAGGTTGACAGATGTGGTATGATTTCTGTGGTCAGAAAGTGGACATTTGACCTTATAGGTCAAATTGTGAGTTAATTTTAAATTAATAAGAATTAAGCATGGCATGTGTGCTTTGTAGCTGTTCCTGAACTCTCCCATTCTGTTATTTATTCTATCACCTATCCACACTCTGTCTCAATACAAGTTCTTTTGGGGAACCTGCTTTTCAGTGCATCACAGAAAATACATAGAACTCTGTTTCCAATATCAAGGACATCCTGTTTCCCAGGGAATGTGAAATCCTCTGAGAAACCTTTTTGGAACCTCGCATCTGCTTTAGACGCTTTTCTTTGTTGCTCTCATGGTAACCTGAGGATACAACAGTGTTGGTGTTTTCCAAACTGTGGTTTGTGACTAATTAGCGGGTTATGAAATCAATTTAGTGGGTTTCAACCAGAATTCAACTTTCAGTGGAAATAAATATTATATAAAATATCAGATAACATCACATACTATAAATGTGAGTTATATGAAATTTTCGTTTCAATCGCATATGCCTATATATGTATTTGTATATGTATGATTGGACCATAGGCATGTCTCCTAACATGTCATGGTCAAAAAAAAAACCTTTAAACATTGATGGTTACGTTATAAGTTTCATTTTTCCCTGATGGTAAGGCTTCTTGTAAAAGCAGGCCTCTGGTTCTCATGGCCAACACTGAAAGACATCTGCCTTCCACTGACTTCTGACTCTATATGTACCATGATATGTATCTGAATTTACAACATAGATAACTAGTAGATGGAGAAGGAAATGGCAACCCACTCCAGTACTCTTGCGTGGAGAATGCCATGGAGGGAGGAGCCTGGTAGGCCACAGTCCATGGGGTCGCAAAGAGTCGAACATGACTGAGTGACTTCACTTTGACTAACTAGTAGATAGCCCAAAACTGGCCACATTCCTCCCAAACTCCATTTTCCCCCAAAGGAGGAGGCACAGTGCTATACATTGGTCAGGCACAAAGAAATTATGGCTACAGTCTATTACGGAACTTTCATTATTCTGGAAAAATGGGAGATCACAACTCAGGGTCCAAACAGAGACGACCTCCTGTGGTATTCTTCCTTCAGTACGGGAGGAACACAATTAAATATTTCTCTTGAGTGTCTGAGAAACACAAGGAAGGACAATGTGCCCAGAGAACAGAATAATGGGAAGAGTGAAAGGAAGAAAAGGTATAGATAAGAGCTAGATCATCTGTAGTCTGCAGTGGAAAGCCCTTAAAGGGTTTTAAGCAGGAGTGTAATGTAATCTAAGACTTTCTTTAGAAAACTTTTTCTGGCTGCTGGTTAGAAGCTAAGTTGCAGGAGAGCAAGCTTGGAGAATATTTAGAAGACTGGTACAGTGGTCCAGGTGACTGACAACAGTGACTTGTGGGCGACAGTCCATGGGGTCATCAAGAGTCGGACACGACTGCATGACTAACTCTGTAACTGATAACGGCTGTTTCCCTAGTATACTAAGAGTTAAGAAAAAATGCAAGATTAGGAAATGAAGACTGTAAGTATATATTTTAAGCAAAGTTTTTAGGAATATTGCTGTCAGGAAGAGCAGAGAAATGGGAAGTAGCTGGAGAGCAATGTGTGTTTAAGGGATATTAGAATCAATGCTATTACTCAACAAACAGTGCTGGGGAACGCTACGACTCAGCGTGGAAAAGGCCTGCATGTTGACCTAACAAGGTCACTTGACTATTATAATACAAATGTAGGCTGAAGTGGCCAAGGGGTAACGGTCCTCAATCCTAGCTGCTGGGGCTCAAGAGGCATACCTATGGGACTCATAGACTTCCAAGCTTATGGAAATTCTATTGGAAATTACTATAATTTACATCAATATGCTATGATTGCTCCTGCCCCCCAGAACAGGTCAAAATCAAACATATCCTGGGATATAGTTAGTAGGAATAGAAACTATTCTAAACACCCTGTGTCCTCCCCATGGGGGGGGAGGTGAGCTCTGCTATGTAATGACACAAAATGGAAACCAGTCTTAGTACAAGCCTGTGAGATGAGGTGGGGTGATTGATTTTGTCCTCAGTTAACTGGGAAGCCAGACATAAATGAGTTATAGCCAGTTGTAATGGCATCTGTTCTTTTTAAGTTACCTTTCTATTTATTTACTTACTCATTTATTTTTGGTTGCACTGGGTTGGTTGCTGTACACGGGCTCTCTCTGGCTGTGGTGAGCAGGAACTGCTCTCGTTGCTGTGTGCGGGCTTCTCATTGCAGTGGCTTCCCTTGTCGAGGAGCACAGGCTCTAGGCACACGGGCTCCAGTAGATGCAGCTCGCAGGCTCTAGAGGGATCCGTAGCTGTGGTGCACAGACATCACTGCTCCATGGCATGTAGGAACTTCCCAGACCAGGGATTGAACCCATGTCCCCTGCATTGGCAGGTGGATTCTTATCCACTGTAGCACCAGGGAAGTCTGGTATCTGTTTTTAATAATATCTTGCATATGTGTAACACAGATACCTCTATCATTCTTACATTTGTTCTGGAACAAAACTGAATGGTGTCAGGATCATACCACCACCGTGTAATAGTGGTAATGTTGGTTAAGACTCAGCTACCTCATGTAAATACATCTTAAGGATAACACTGACCTCAGTGGTCAGATGTATTGGGAGGATGAGTTAATGCATCAGGATGTAATTAATACCCATGGAAAACGGCTGACCTGAGGAAGAACTGGATCAATCAAACAGTTCTGCACAAGCTTATCATAAGGCACAAATAGCAGTTGATTAAGGCATGGGGAGAGAATAATCAAGTTTCAGACAAGAAAGTGAAAATGTCTGTAATGCTTCTGTAAGACAAATTAGTTGTTTCTTTAAATCTATCCCTATCTCCAAACAGGCTTCTCCAAATATTAGGCATACTCATGTTGGTACTATTGCTATATCTATTCTATAAACACTACACCAAATATAAATGCTCAGAAAAATAAGAGTGTTTTGCTAGAAGAGGTACATGGCCTGAGACTACAGGGTGGGCTGTGACATAACAAGAAATATATATTTGGTCTCTGTCCCTGGTTCCAGGTACAGGGGTCCTAAAACCCTTGTAATTTCCTGAATGACAGGTGTACTAGGTGTATCTTTTGTTCTAACATTTGATCCTTGACTCCAGTTCCTGACACAGACCTAAAACCTTTATGAGTTTCTGAGTGATGGAGGCAGAGGAGCATTTTATACAGAGTTCCTAAATCCCTTGGAATTTTCTGGGTGATAGAACCATCTTTTGTTCTAGTAAGGCAACTCTTGAAGGGCTCTTGAGTGGGAGCCAGTCCCCAGAAGGACCAAGCATGATTAGAAGCCTGGAACTTTCAGCTCCATTCCCCATCCTCCCAGGAGGGAAGAAGGGCTGGAGGCTGAGCTAATGAGCAGTCATGCTTACGTGATGAAGTCTCTATAAAACGCCCTCAGCCAGGAGGTTAGGAGAACTTTCTGGTGAGTACATCCATGTGCCAGGAGGGTGGAGCACCCCAGCTCCACCTGACAGGGCTTCCTTCACTCAGGACCCTTCTGGAACTCACTCCATCTACATTCGTCTCTGGCTGTTCACCTCTATCCTTTTTTATATCATTTCTAATAAAGCAGGAAATGCAAGTAAATGTTTCGGTGAATTCTGTGAGCCATTATAGCCTGAGGTAGGAGTTAGGGGGGTTGAGGGGTTGATGCTGTTGTGGGTGATAAGGTATATGGAAAATCCAGTCATTTCCCTATGCCCTCAGCTCAGCAGAGTGACCCTGTAGAGCCACACATCGCCCAGAATTCCAAGAGCACTAGAAAACACTGAATAAGATGGTCTCCATCCTTTATAATTTTTTTTTATTTTTGCTGTTTTCAGTTTGGGTGCAGGGGGGTGGCTGTGCTGGGTCTTCCTTTGTGGCCATCGGCTCTCTGGTGGTGTGCACAGGTTTGTCTTGTTGCTGAGTACAGATTCTACAGCACCTAAGCTCAATAGTTGCAGCTCACAGGCTCTCAAGCTGCATGTGGATCTTAGTTCCTTGAGCAGGGATTGAACCCACATCTCCTGCATTGGAAGGTGGATTCTTAACCACTGGATCACCAAGGAAGTTGTGGTTTCCATCTTTATTTTTTTTTTTTAATTTTTTTATTTTTCAGTGGGTTTTGTTATACATTGATGTGAATCAGCCATAAAGTTACACGAATTCCCCATCCTGGTCTCCCATCCCACCATCCTCTCCACCCGATTCCTCTGGATCTTCCCAGCCCAACAGGCCCGAGCACTTGACTCATGCCTCCCACCTGGGCTGGTGGTCTGTTTCACCACAGAAAATATATATGCTGTTCTTTCAAAACATCCCACCCTCCCCTTCTCCCACAGAGTTCAAAAGTCTGTTCTGTACTTCTGCGTCTCTTCTTCTGCCCTGCATATAGGGCCATTGTTACCATCTTTCTAAATTCCGTATATATGTGTTAGTATACTGTAATGTTCTTTATCTTTCTGGCTCACCTCACTCTGTATAATGGGCTCCAGTTTCATCCATCTCATTAGAACTGATTCAAATGAATTCTTTTTAACGGCTGAGCAATATTCCATGGTGTATATGTACCATAGCTTCCTTATCCATTCATCTGCTGATGGGCATCTAGGTTGTTTCCATGTCCTGGCTATTATAAACAGTGCTGCGATGAACATTGGGGTGCACGTGTCTCTTTCAGATCTAGATTCCTCAGTGTGTATGCCCAGAAGTGGTATTGCTGGGTCATATGGCAGTTCTATTTCCAGTTTTTTAAGAAATCTCCACACTGTTTTCCATAGTGGCTGTACTAGTTTGCATTCCCACCAACAGTGTAAGAGGGTTCCCTTTTCTCCACACCCTCTCCAGCATTTATTGCTTGTAGACTTTTGGATAGCAGCCATCCTGACTGGCGTGTAATGGTACCTCATTGTGGTTTTGATTTGCATTTCTCTGATGATGAGTGATGTGGAGCATCTTTTCATGTGTTTGTTAGCCATCTGTATGTCTTCTTTGGAGAAATGTCTGTTTAGTTCTTTGGCCCATTTTTTGATTGGGTCATTTATTTTTCTGGAATTGAGCTTCAGGAGTTGCTTGTATATTTTTCAGATTAATCCTTTGTCTGTTTCCTCATTTGCTATTATTTTCTCCCAATCTGAGGGCTGTCTTTTCACCTTACTTATAGTTTCCTTTGTAGTGCAAAAGCTTTTAAGTTTCATTAGGTCCCATTTGTTTATTTTTGCTTTTATTTCCAATATTCTGGGAGGTGGGTCATAGAAGATCTTGCTGTGATTTATGTCAGAGAGTGTTTTGCCTATGTTCTCCTCTAGGAGTTTTATAGTTTCTGGTCTTACGTTTAGATCTTTAATCCATTTTGAGTTTATTTTTGTGTATGGTGTTAGAAAGTGTTCTAGTTTCATTCTTTTACAAGTGGCTGACCAGTTTTCCCAGCACCACTTGTTAAAGAGATTGTCTTTTTTCCATTGTATATCCTTGCCTCCTTTGTCAAAGATAAGGTGTCCATAGGTTCGTGGATTTATCTCTGGGCTTTCTATTCTGTTCCATTGATCTATATTTCTGTCTTTGTGCCAGTACCATACTGTCTTGATGACTGTGGCTTTGTAGTAGAGTCTGAGGTCAGGCAGGTTGATTCCTCCAGTTCCATTCTTCTTTCTCAAGATTACTTTGGCTATTCGAGGTTTTTTGTATTTCCATACAAATTGTGAAATTATTTGTTCTAGTTCTGTGAAAAATACCGTTGGTAGCTTGATAGGGATTGCATTGAATCTATAGATTGCTTTGGGTAGAATAGCCATTTTGACAATATTGATTCTTCCAATCCATGACCACGGTATGTTTCTCCATCTGTTTGTGTCCTCTTTGATTTCTTTCATCAATGTTTTATAGTTTTCTGTGTATAGGTCTTTTGTTTCTTTAGGTAGATATACTCCTAAGTATTTTATTCTTTTTGTTGCAATGGTGAATGGTATTGTTTCCTTAATTTCCCTTTCTGTTTTTTCATTGTTAGTATATAGGAATGCAAGGGATTTCTGTGTGTTAATTTTATATCCTGCAACTTTACTATATTCATTGATTAGCTCTAGTAATTTTCTGGAAGAGTCTTTAGGGTTTTCTATGTAGAGGATCATGTCATCTGCAAACAGCGAGAGTTTCACTTCTTCTTTTCCTATCTGGATTCCTTTTACGTCTTTTTCTGCTCTGATTGCTGTGGCCAAAACTTCCAACACTATGTTGAATAGTAGTGGTGAGAGTGGGCATCCTTGTCTTGTTCCTGATTTCAGAGGAAACGCTTTCAATTTTTCACCATTGAGGGTGATGCTTGCTGTGGGTTTGTCATATATAGCTTTTATTATGTTGAGGTATGTTCCTTCTATTCCTGCTTTCTGGAGAGTTTTAATCATAAATGAGTGTTGAATTTTGTCAAAGGCTTTCTCTGCGTCTATTGAGATAATCATATGGTTTTTATCTTTCAATTTGTTAATGTGGTGTATTACGTTGATCGATTTGCAGATATTAAAGAATCCTTGCATTCCTGGGATAAAGCCCACTTGGTCATGGTGTATGATTTTTTTAATATGTTGTTGGATTCTGTTTGCTAGAATTTTGTTAAGGATTTTTGCATCTATGTTCATCAGTGATATTGGCCTGTAGTTTTCTTTTTTTGTGGCATCTTTGTCTGGTTTTGGAATTAGGGTGATGGTGGCCTCATAGAATGAGTTTGGAAGTTTACCTTCATCTGCAATTTTCTGGAAGAGTTTGAGTAAGATAGGTGTTAGCTCTTCTCTAAATTTTTGGTAGAATTCAGCTGTGAAGCCATCTGGTCCTGGGCTTTTGTTTGCTGGAAGATTTTTGATTACAGTTTCGATTTCCTTGCTTGTGATGGTTCTGTTAAGATCTTCTATTTCTTCCTGGTTCAGTTTTGGAAAGTTATACTTTTCTAAGAATTTGTCCATTTCATCCAAGTTGTCCATTTTATTGGCATAGAGCTGCTGGTAGTAGTCTCTTATGATCCTTTAGATTTCAGTGTTGTCTGTTGTGATCTCACCCTTTTCATTTCTTATTTTGTTAATTTGGTTCTTCTCTCTTTGTTTCTTAATGAGTCTTGCTAATGGTTTGTCAATTTTGTTTATTTTTTCAAAAAACCAGCTTTTAGCTTTGTTGATTTTTGCTATGGTCTCTTTAGTTTCTTTTGCATTTATTTCTGCCCTAATTTTTAAGATTTCTTTCCTTCTGCTAACCCTGGGGTTCTTCATTTCTTCCTTCTCTAATTGCTTTAGGTGTAGAGTTAGGTTATTTATTTGACTTTTTTCTTGTTTCTTGATGTAAGCCTGTAATGCTATGAACCTTCCCCTTAGCACTGCTTTTACAGTGTCCCATAGGTTTTGGGTTGTTGTGCTTTCATTTTCATTCGTTTCTATACATATTTTGATTTCTTTTTTGATTTCTTCTATGATTTGTTGGTTATTCAGCCTCCATATGTTGGAATTTTTAACAATTTTTTTCCTGTAATTGAGATCTAATCTTACTGCACTGTGGTCAGAAAAGATGACTGGAATGATTTCAATTTTTTTGAATTTTCCAAGACCAGATTTATGGCCCAGGATGTGATCTACTCTGGAGAAGGTTCCGTGTGCGCTTGAGAAAAAGGTGAAGTTGATTGTTTTGGGGTGAAATGTCCTATAGATATCAACTAGGTCTAGCTGGTCCATTGTATCATTTAAGGTTTGTGTTTCCTTATTGATTTTCTGTTTAGTTGATCTATCCATAGTTGTGAGTGGGGTATTAAAGTCTCCCACTATTATTGTGTTACTATTAATTTCCTCTTTCATACTTGTTAGCGTTTGCCGTACATATTGCGGTGCTACTATGTTGGGTGCATATATATTTATAATTGTTATATCTTCTTCTTGGATTGATCCTTTGATCATTATGTAGTGTCCTTCTTTGTATCTTTTCACCTCCTTTATTTGAAAGTCTATTTTATCTGATATGAGTATTGCGACTCCTGCTTTCTTTTGGTCTCCGTTTGCATGAAATATTTTTTTCCAGCCCTTCACTTTTAGTCTGTATGTGTCTCTGGTTTTGAGGTGGGTCTCTTGTAGACAGCATATATAGGGGTCTTGTTTTTGTATCCATTCAGCCAATCTTTGTCTTTTGGTTGGGGCATTCAACCCATTTACATTTAAGGTAATTATTGATAAGTATGGTCCCATTGCCATTTACTTTGTTGTTTGGGGTTCACGTTTATAGAACATTTCTGTGTTTCCTGTCTAGAGAAGTTCCTTTAGCATTTGTTGAAGAGCTGGTTTGGTGGTGCTGAATTCTCTCAGCTTTTGCTTGTCTGTAAAGCTTTTGAATTCTCCTTCATATCTGAATGAGATCCTTGCTGGGTACAGTAATCTAGGTTGTAGGTTATTCTCTTTCATTACTTTCAGTATGTCCTGCCATTCCCTTCTGGCCTGGAGGGTTTCTATTGATAGATCAGCTGTTATCCTTATGGGAATCCCTTTGTGTGTTATTTGTTGCTTCTCCCTCGCTGCTTTTAGTATTTGTTCTTTGTGTTTGATCTTTGTTAATTTGATTAATATGTGTCTTGGGGTGTTTCGCCTTGGGTTTATCCTGTTTGGGACTCTCTGGGTTTCTTGGACTTGGGTGGCTATTTCCTTCCCCATTTTAGGGAAGTTTTCAGCTATTATCTCCTCGAGTATTTTCTCATGGCCTTTCTTTTTGTCTTCTTCTTCTGGGACTCCTATGATTCGAATATTGGGGCATTTCACATTGTCCCAGAGGTCCCTGAGGTTGTCCTCATTTCTTTTGATTCTTTTTTCTTTTTTCCTCTCTGCTTCATTTATTTCCACCATTCTATCTTCTACCTCACTTATCCTATCTTCTGTCTCCGTTATTCTACTCTTGGTTCCCTCCAGTGTTTTTGATCTCGTTCATTGCATTATTCATTTTTAATTGACTCTTTTTTATTTCTTCTAGGTCTTTATTAAACATTTCTTGCATCTTTTCAATCTTTGTCTCCAGGCTATTTATCTGTAACTCCATTTTGCTTTCAAGATTTTGGATCATTTTTATTATCATTATTCTAAATTCTTTTTCAGGTAGATTCCCTATCTCCTCCTCTTTTGTTTGACTTGGTGGACTTTTTTCATGTTCCTTTACCTGTTGGGTATTTCTTTGCCTTTTCATCTTGTTTAGATTGCTGTGTCTGGAGTGGGCTTTCTGTATTCTGGAGGTCTGTGGTTCCTTTTTATTGTGGAGGTTTTACCCAGTGGGTGGGGTTAGATGATTGGCTTGTCAAGGTTTCCTGATTAGCGAAGCTTGCGTCAGTGTTCTGGTGTGTGAATCTTGATTTCTTCTCTTTGGAGAGCAATGGAGTGCCCAGTAATGAGTTTTGAGATGGGTCTATGTGTTAGGTGTGACCTTGGGCAGTCTATATGTTGACGTTCAGGGCTATGTTCCTGCGTTGCTGGAGAATTTGCGTGGTATGTCTTGCTCTAAAACTTGTTGGCTCTTGGGTGGTGGTTGGTTTCAGTGTAGGTTTGGAGGCTTTTGGACGGTCACTTATTACTTAAAGATCCATGTAGTCGGGAGTTTTCTGGTGTTCTCAGGTTTTGGGCTTAAGTCTCCTGCCTCTGGATTTCAGTTTTATTCTTCCTGTAGTCTCAGGACTTCTCCAACCATACAGCACTGATAATAAAACTTCTAGGTTAATGGCAAAAAGTTTCTCCTCCGTTAGGGACACCCAGAGAGGTTCACAGAGTTACATGAGGAAGGGGAGAGGGAGGAGGGAGATAGAGATGAGCAGGAGGAGAAAAAGGGGGACTCAAGAGGAGAGAGACAGATCTACGAAGTTGTCTGATCCCAGAGTGTTCTCCGTAGCCCAGACACCCACAAAGATTCACAGAATTGGATTGGGAAGAGAAGGGGAAAGGAGGAAATAGAGGTGTTCTGAGGTAGAAAACAGAGAGTCAAGATTGGGAGAGAATAATCAACACACTCCTGAATAAAAATGGGAGCTGAATATTGGATTCTTAAATGTTCACAATTTATATCATATACTGAAAAACAAAAATTAAAAATCTAGAGTGGAGGTTAGACTCTTAAAAATACTATATTAAAAACAAAAACCAAAACATAAAAAAAAAAAATTTTTAGGAATATATATGAAGTTTGGTTTAAAAATAGGGCTTCTCTTCTTCTTCTTTTTTTTTTTTTTTCCCCCTGTAAGGTTATAGTGTATTGAAAATGAAAATTAAGGAGTAGTAAGAGGAGTACTAGATGACTTTAAAAGAAATGAGAAAAAGGAAAATAGAAAATAGAAGAGAAGAAGAAAAAAGAAAAGGAAAAAAAAAAGAAGAAAAAGAAGAAAAAAAAAAGAGAAAAAAAATTGTTTTACCTAATTAAAAAAATCGTAAAAATCTTATGAAAATGAAAGTTAAGGAGTAATGGGGGAGTAATAGGGAATTTTAAAAGGAAAATAAAAGAGAAAAAAGAAAAAAAAAATTTTTTTTCTTACTTAAAAAAAAAAAAAGAAAAAGAAAAAAGAAAAAAATATATCTAGGAATTTCTCTGGAGCTGTTTCGGTCAGTGTGGGTTCGGCTCAGTTTCAGATATCTCCTCGTTCCAGCTTATACTTCTCGATATCTATAGGTCCTTCCGGTGAAGTCGGTGTTTTCTTCAGGGATTTTAATCTGTTGCACCGGTCCCTTCTGAAGAGGTTCCCTTTGTTTATTTGGCTTCTGTTGCCGGTTTCTTCCGCGCCTAATTTCCGCCCTGACACAGGTGGGCGGAGGTGGATTCTTATTCAGGTAGCTAGTTCCGTCGCGCTCTGGGGTGGAGCTGGCGCTGCAGGGAGGGGCTGGCGCTATTTTCTCCGTCTGGGCTGCTCAGGCTCCAGGCGGTTCCAGCCCTCGGGTGATTCACAAAAGCGCGGAACACAAAGCTGCGCCTGCGATTTGTCCCTACGCCGCCCGAGTGGCTCAGGCAGCCAGGCGCTTGTCGGGCGCTCTCTCCCCGTGTGCGGCGCGCCTTCTGTCCTGCGCTATCCCAGCCTCAGTTTCCGCTGCGCCAGTCGGGTGCATGCGCCTTCTGCCCTCTGCGTCCCCAGCCCCAATCCCGCCCGCACTGGCCGGGTGCTTGTACTGTGTCTAGTCGCGACCCTCCTGGCAGATGTCGACCATCCAGAATCCCCGGAGGTCTTTGATTAGAAGGCGGAGGCCCGTTTGCAGTGTGGTAGGGGATGTGGTCCTTGGGGCCGAGCCTGCCCCCTTCCCCTCCCCCCTGCCTCCTGCCTCTGGCGGGGCTGGGCCGGTCCGCAGCCTGCGAGCTCTTCTCAGGACTTTCTCGGTCCCTTTGTTCTGCGAGCGGCCGGCAGTGTGTTCGGGCCGGTTAATTTTCTCTCTCTCTTGCTCTCCCACAGTTCAGGCTGGGCACCCACAAAAGCTCCCTCCGATTGTCCTCAGGGCACTCAGGCCCCAGACCCTACCCCAAGCAATGCCGCCGGCTTCTCTCCGTTCCGCCCCCACTTGCTGGTTGCGGATGCGGGCGTCTGGGGTACTTTTCTGCTGGGAGTTGCTTTTAGGCTCGTAATCTGTGGGTTTTATTAATTCTATCCCTCCCAGCCAGATTCAAACTCCGAGATTCAAACACTTCCCCCAGGCCCGCCAGTGCGAGGGTTTCCCTGTGTCTGGAAACGTCCTCTATTAAGTCCCTTCCCGGGACGGATCTCCGTCCTTAGCTCTTTTGTCTCACTTTTTATCTTTTATATTTTGTCCTACCTCCTTTCGAAGACAATGGGCTGCTTTTCTGGGCACCTGATGACCTCAGCTCGCGATCGGAAGTTGTTTTGTGAAGTTTGCTCTGTGTTCAGTTATTCTTTTGATGAATTTCTAGGAGAGAAAGTGGTCTCCCCGTCCTACTCCTCCGCCATCTTGGCTCCTCCCTCTGGTTTCCATCTTTAAACCCAGAAATGAGTTTGACAAATGTCAGAGTTGCAGACTGTCGGACACAACTGAAGCGACTTTGCATGCATGCATACATGCATTGGAGAAGGAAATGGCAACCCACTCCAGTATTCTTGCCTGGAGAGTCCCAGGGACGGAGGAGCCTCGTGGGCTGCCGTCTATGGGGTTGCACAGAGTCAGGCACGACTGAAGCGACTTAGCAACAGCTGCAGCAGAGTTGCAGAGGGAGGAGGTGATTCTTCTGTAAACTGCTCGCTTCTCCATGCCCAACACCATCGACCCTTACCTGAATAATACGTTATTTTAAAGGGCAACAAAAAGAAATATTGTTTTACCCGACACCAAAAACAATTCTATTAGTGTAAAAACCATCAGGTTCATTATAGTAATCCATGAATTAATATCCCTACTTCTTATCAGATATACATCTGAGGCACAGTTTGCACAACTGTTGATATGACAAGAATAAACACAAAGAAAAATGCTTTTGAAACCTCATAAGCCATGTTATTGGAGATTTTTAACCTTTTTGTTTATTTCCATATTCCTATATGTATTCTATATACAGATAATATTCCTTATTGTTTAAAAAGAGAAAATTAAGAGCAATTTTTCATTATCCTTCCTTATTCTGTTATCAGTTTCTTACTCTATTAAGAGTTTTGAGGATAACTTTTGTTGAGGCATTAAATCAAACTAATTACTCAGAGATAGCTTAAAGAAAAAGTGAATAGTTCCAAAGATAAAAAGCACACCCACATTCTCTGGAGAAACCTCTGTTGATCAGATTTGAACTGACTCTTAGCAATAACAAAACAACATCCTGAAATAGCAACAGACAGGAATACAAAAGACAGCAGATCATTCGTGGAAGGATCTTCCTTTGAGATCACTCTCAATTTTTTTTTTTTTTTTTTTTTGAGATCATTCTCAATTTATTTCTGAAGATTTAGGCAACAATAAACCACTCTTTCTCCCCATATTTGCTGTAGCATCAACTCCAAGTCCCCACCACAATAGGATGGTGTTACAATCATAAATTCTTTTCATTAAAAAGCTCTGATTCAACTCTGTGGGGGAATACACTGTATATGGAAGCTTAGTTCTCAATTCTCTCTCAAAAAAATATAGCAGTTTCCAAGGGCTTTTCTTGGACTCAGTAGCTACAGTTACAAAAACTTGCTCTATTCACCATCTTAAGAGATAGGTAAAAGCAAATGGTTGTACCTTGAAATTTATAAATTTAGTATTCATGATAGACCTGTACTTATAGATGAGACACAGGACCATGGCTGGCAGTGATTTGTAATTTTGTTGAGGTATAAACCCTTCAAGTACAACAGAATGGATCATTCTCCACCTACCATTGGACTTACAAGATATCATATGAAGTAATTAAAAGTCTGTTACTTCATCTGAAAAATGACCACTTGGGAAGACAGAGAACCAAAATAAATACCTTGAAGCAGCTATTTGTGAAGAAAGATTATATAGAAGCAGTGCACAAATCTCAATTACATATATGACCCTAGAACCAGGAACTTGCAACCCTCAGTTCATGTCTGTGAAATCCTAAAGATCTTGTTTTCTGCTCCTCACAGATGTGAAATTTTGGTTCCAAACATGTTTTTAAAAAAATCTGTGATCACAAATGTGAAATTGTAGTGAGTTTTCTCAAATATTTTTATCCCCAAAAGGCTTCTTCAGCTTCCACCACCAACAGAATCAAATTAGTCACTGTAATATGGCTTTACCTATAGAATAATGAAAAATGTTAGACCTTATCAAAACTTATATAGAGTCTTTTTTTAAAATAACGATTATTCTTATATCAAATACATGTTAAGTGTGTTTTGTAGTTTTCATTCTAATGCAAAATGGAATTGTGTGTGTGTGTGTGTGTGCAGGTGTGTGTGTTTGTGTGTTAGCTCATGTGTAAGTACAACCCTAGCAGGATAACCTAAGTGTTGTTCACACAGCCCAGATACGTGCATTTGAAACTCCCAAGATCAGTAGGAAGAGAAGGGAAGCTTCTATGGAAGAAATTACATTCAAGACATGCTTGGAATTGAGAGGCATAAAAATAGAGACTCACCAAGAAAGGGAAGAATTTTTTCAGCAAAGTTTAGAACATCAAGATACAGAGCTATAAAATCTTGTGATTTATTGTTGTAGCAGGAAAAATATGCATTGACTTTAGGTACAAGGACCTGGTTCAAATCATGACTTTTTAAATCTTATACTGTGACTACTTTCTGAATTCTGACCATATGCGAGAAAGTACTTTTTAATGGAATTTTTTTTTGTCTTTCATTTGACATCTTACTTGTGGCATGAGAGAAGATGGGTAAAGATAGATTTTAAATCTTTTGCAGGTTTAAAAAATGCCTGTCCAGTAATTCTAAACAAATGCAACCTTTATTTTTTTTAACCTATTGGGAAAGTGACCTTTTTTAATGGAGTAAATACACTTAAAGTAACATAAAGATATCAGCTCCATCAAATGCCTCTACTCATTTTATATACAAATCTGGGAATTTTCCTTGTTAGTATTCCTATTTCAGCGATCAGATACATAGGACAAACACAGGGTGATATGCAACTGTAGGACAGATAAAAGAAGAAGCTTTTTAAAAGCCTGTCTTTAATATTAGAAAAATCAAAACTGAACCTTAGCTACTTTGTTCATTTTAATTTTATTGCTTTGTTTCATCAAAAGAAATGTAATTATAAAATGATTGAAATGTTGATGTTAATCTAACCATTAAAAAAAAGAATGAATTTTCTATTGCTAGCATAGTGATCTAAACCATCTTTATATTATTCTGCCCTACCTATTATTTTCTGAACTATTTATGCTACAAATGTCTCAATAAATCCTATGATGCCATCTGACTGATAGCTGAAAACAAGTATTTCAGGCTTGAATCCATTTCAAATTAGGGAAACTGAAGCAGCAAGCAACACTGAGGATATTTTGTATGCTGAGTATTTAGAACACTTTAATGCACAGTGGTTGTTACAAAAGTTGTTGATCTAGTGTGGGATGGCAGTTGTTTTGAGTTCATTTTCCAGGGAGTTCAGGAAAGTTTGTTTTCTAATAGATTTATTAACAATACATGTTTACCACCAACCTTCCTATGAAGGAGACAAGGTCCAGTGTAGAAACAGTACTGCCTTTGCTTACCACACACCTAATTACACGGGCATGGTACCAGGTCTACAACTTGGTGGCCAAGCATTCTCGAAAGAAGTTGCACTGTACTGGCCTCTCCCTAATCTAATTCTCAATTGACCTTTTCCTGCAAAACCTTTCACAATGCGCTCCTCTCCACCTTCCTCTCTGTGGACAGGAATCTTTCCTCAACCCTGAAACACTCGTAGAATGTTTCTTACCTGTTTTACTGAAACCCGGCTCCTCCTTGGGACACCTCGGCATCTATCTCTACCAGAAACTGATTTTTGTCACACCTCCACGTAGCTCGACCCAACTCAGTCTGCATTCTGGTGTCCTCCCAGCTGCCCCTGCTTTCCCACTCCACACTGCCCTTTCCTCTGGCTCCTAGCATTCATCTTCATAGTTACAGCAGCCTCTCTAGTCCCACCACTCGTTCTCCTCACTGCACTTCCTTGATGATCGCCTAGGCATTCTCCATTAATTAAAGAAGGAGAGTCCTAACCTAGGCAGGGTCTTCATTCCCCCAACTTCTTGCCAATATTTTCAGTGACTCTAATGTCCACACTGATGGGCCAACATTTTCCACTTGTGGTACTCTGATCTCCTTCTCGCCAAACTGCTGTCTCCCACGCTACCTCCTTGCATGTTGTCCCCACCAGACCTGACACCCCTTCTGAAAACTAGATTCTAAGCGTCCACTTTCTGGTCACAGCAGTTCACTTGCTCAAGTATACTCCCACCACCTGCACACCCCACAACCACCTAAGACCTCCGGTCCCTTCACCAGCACGCCCACTACCATTTGCCCTGCCGGACTAACACTGCTCTGTGTCCAGCCTCTTTCCGTAGCCTGTCATTTAAACACTCCTTAAAAATGCCCTTGACTTGATGCCCCTTCACTCTCCCTGAGAATAACCACAGGTTATTTGCTGAACGTTAATATCAATCTCCACAGCACCTCAACCAACAACTCAGTTGATTGTGCTCCCCTTACAGTCAATGATTGCAAGTCTTAAACTGGCAGCTAATACTACTGACTAATCCTATTATTTTCTGGTAAGCTTACTTTCCCACTCCTGAGAAGAATATTTCATCATTTTCTTATCTGTCAAAACCCTTTCACTTTTCCTCCTCACAAGTGACTTTTCTTGCCTCATATTGCATTAAAAAATGAAAGTAAACACACATGAATACATTTAATTTTCCACCAGCAAATCTACATACCTATCCTTGAATCTGTTTCCTTCTTCCTTCCCATCATAAGGAAGTAAGTGTTCCCATATCCCCACAGAATACTGAATATCTTCCCCTAGTTGGTACTTAGATTCCGTCTCCTGTTCCCTCCCTTTCCTTCTTTAAATTGGATTATTTATTTCAGCCAGCAAACTCATGTAACTTTCTACTGTCTAAAAAGAAGTGAAACTAAATTAAAACAGCATGATATAAAATTATATATATGTATATATATATATATGCACATACACACACATACCCATACTCCTATAGCTTATGCCTCATTTTTTGTTCCCCTTTACAACAAGACATCTCAATAGATTTATCTCTGGAACTTCCCCCAATTCCTAACTTGCAACCCATCCTAATCAAGCTTGAATGCCCACTTCTCAACAGACACCACTGTCATTAGGATCACCAGTGACCTAACTGCCAAACTCAACCTAACAAACAACAAGTGTTAGAAAAAGCCTTCTCTTGCCTTAGTTGCTGAATGGATCATTCACAGTGATCCTCCAAAGACTAGGGAATGAACAATAGGACAGATTCACAAGTTTCTCTGCAACAGACTTAAGCCAGACAGTGGCTCAGTCAGAGAAGGAGTTAGGAGGAAGGAAATAGAAAATGGAGTTCAATACAAGGCCCCAGTCAAAGCCAAAAACATGGTCAGGAAGATAAAAAGGTGAAAGAGGGGGGCAAAGATAAGCACGCGTTGCCATGATAACAAGCCTGAAACCAGTGACTGGTCCTGCCAAGTCCATGGGCATCTTGGACATGAACATAGAAGTCCAACGCCATTAATGTAATAAGAATAATATATATACATACATTTGTGACCTTTGAAAGGGATATAGTTCAGTTCAGTTCAGCCATTCAGCCGTGTCCAACTCTTTGTGACCCCATGAACCACAGCACACCAGGCCTCCATGTCCATAACCAACTCCCAGAGTCCACCCAAACCCATGTCCATTGTGTTGGTGATGCCATCCAACCATCTCATCCTCTGTTGTCCCCTTCTCCTCCTGTCCCCAACCCCTCCCAGCATCAGGGTCTTTTCCAATGAGTCAACTCTTCGCATGAGGTGGCCAAATTATTGGAGTTTCAGCTTCAATATCAGTCCTTCCAATGAACATCCAGGACTGATCTCCTCTAGGACAGACAGGTTAGATCTCCTTGAAGTCCAAGGGACTCTCAAGAGTCTTCTGCAACACCACAGTTCAAAAGCATCAATTCTTTGGTGCTCAGCTTTCTTTATAGTCCAACTCTCACATCCATACATGACTACTGGAAAAACTATAGCCTTGACTAGACGGACATTTGTTGGCAAAGTAATGTCTCTGCTTTTTAATATGCTGTCTAGGTTGTTCATAACTTTCCTTCCAAGGAGCAAGCATCTTTTAATTTCATACAATCCTGTATAAATTTATCAACTCTTCTGTAATAATTACTTGCTATATATATATAATGGGCTTCCCTTGTGGCTCAGCTGATAAAGAATCCACCTGCAGTGTGGGAGACCTGGGTTTGACTCCTGAAGAAGGGAAGGACTACCCACTCCAGTATTCTGGCCTGGAGAATTCCATGGAGAGTTCATGGGGTTGCACAGAGTCAGACACGACTGAGCACCTTTCACTACTACTACTGCTGCTGCTGCTGCTAAGTTGCTTCCGTCGTGTCCGACTCTGTGCGACCCCATAGATGGCAGCCCACCAGGCTCCGCCATCCCTGGGATTCTCTAGGTGAGAACACTGGATTGGGTTGCCATTTCCTTCTCCAATGCATGAAAGTGAAAAGTGAAAGTTTAGTCGCTCGGTTATGTATGACTCTTTGCGACCCCATGGACTGCAGCCTACCAGGCTCCTCTGTCCATGGGATTTTCCAGGCAAGAATACTGGAGTGGGTTGCCATTGCTTTCTCCAACTATATCACTACATATATATAATCCTATTTTTATAACAGTTCTTATTTTTAAACACATATACAAAATAGGTCATTTTAAGTGACGTGAAGTCGCTCACACATGTCCGACTCTTTGCGACCCCATGGCCTGTAGCCTACCAGGATCCTCAGTCCATGGGATTTTCCAGGCAAGAATACTGGAGTGGGTTGCCATTTCCTTCTCCATAGGTCATTTTAAGTATAGTATAAAAAATGAGCTTTGGTGTACTTGTGTCTGTCTACACACAAATGGAATATTTTGGACAAATAAATGCATTTCTATCTACTGTTTGTGAAAATGTAGCAGTCTCTATACTGGCACTGTTCTGTTTTGTGTCAAACCCATCTGTTGCAATTATCCAAATGTCTATTTTTATTATTCAATTTCCCAATAACATGTGTCTGCCTTCCTTGTCCCATTAACTCTCTATTCCTTTATGGGCTTCCTATAGAATCATCAGCTCTATTCATTATATTCCACTGGCAAAAAATATTTTAGGAAAGAAAAGAGTATATGAACAAAGGGCAGTTTTACATAGTGCTGATAATTATCATGGTCTTTCACACACAACACCTATTTACACTTTAAACAACATTGACCCAGACAGAATAATCTTTTCCTAAATTTGTATGTAGTAGTAACAGTAACAGAAACACCAAAAGTAACTCCATTTATCACTGTATCTGTGTGCTGTGCCCAGTCGCTTCAGTTGTGTCCGACTCTCTGTGACCCTATGGACTAGAGCCCACAAGGCTCCTCTGTCCATAGGATTCTCCAGGTAAAATACTGGAGTGAGTTGTCATTCTCTTCTCCAGGGGATTTTCCCAACCCAGGGATCAAACCAGGGTCTCCTGCATTGCAGGTGGATTCTTTACCGCTGAGTCACTGGGAAAGCCACATCACTGTATCTAATTTGTTTAAATTATACTGTACTATGTAACACCACCAAAATTAAAATGCAGAAAGACTGTTCGGAAATATGGGACTATGGTAGTTGTCACAGACTTTCAGATAGAACCCATGTTTCCTCTTTCTTGGAAAGCCGTCTTGGTGTATGCAGGAAAGTCTCCACACCAGGTAATGAACAAGCTCCTCCACACTTTCCTGGGGCCTTTCTTATATTCAAAGTAGGAGACAAAGCAGTATACTGACCACCAGCCACTCTGCCCACCCAGTGATCCCCGACTCATTGCTAGTTTTAGCAAAGAATGCTGAAAAAACCTCACAACTGGATCCAGCCTCAAGTCAAAAGTGACTTCTAACTTAGCACTGTGAATCCTGTGTGCTGTGAGAGCCCTATAACCAGAGCAGAATCTTTGATCTGACCTACAAAGTGTGTCAGTTACACCAAGGATCCAAGGACCACTTTTAAATGATTTCATCAAAGAACAAATGTTCCTGAAAACAAATACATCAAGAAAATACCTTTCTTTGTCCTTAAATATTTACCTCATTTCAAAAGTCAAACAGCTTATACATAACTATTTATTAATTATAATAAACTATATGTTACATTTTCCATAATGTAACAGAAAACTAGATTTGACATCTACTGCTGGTTCAGATACTAACTAAAGTTTTCCCTTAAGGAAGAGATTTAACCTCTATTCATTCAAAATATATTTACTGACCATCTACTCGACCTTTTGTAAGAACATGTTTTGGGTATCCTTTTAACCAAACATGTACCATAAACAGTATTCTCTAAAGCACAAAAGCAACATCTCTTAAACTACATGTTATTTTTCTAACAGACAAAAAAACGTTTCATTTCCCATAGGAGCAGAGATTATGGTTTTAGGTCTCCTTAGCACTTGCATAAAAAACCTGCAGAATTTTTAACTGTACTGAAAAGATATCAGAATGTCCCTCTTCCGAACAAGCTACCCACAAGCAAAGATTAGGACTTCATTTCCATCAAAACAGAAATACTTCCACAGGAGAAAACTCTCAAAATAAATCGAACAGTTTACCACCAGATCATATCAGTACTAAGGAAAGCATAATAAGGACATATATCCAGTATCATGTGGTTTTTTTAGGTGACAAATATATTGCCTCTCAAGAATATAACCTATGCCTTCTGCCAATTATCCTGGCTCAGTGGCCAGGATGATCTGACAAGCTAAAGAAATCTTCATTCTTTTTCCATTAAACATAATTTTAAGTCACTTTATTAAGATATTAATTGACATACATAAAGCTGTATATATTTAATGTATACAACTTTCTGAGTTTGAGGTATATACCCATAAAACCACCATGAAACATACTTGTGAAAACAATTGTTTCTTGGATCTTGGATCATCTCCTCATCTTTTATTTTAGAATGGGGCAGCTAAGAAAAGAAAGTTCAAATACCAAGTCATAAAATATAAATATTTGCATTAAAAGGACTAATAATTTCCCTACAAATGTATTTAATGTCATTTCTTGAATTACTTGCATAATAAATATAGAAATTATATTCTTTGAGTTAGTAATTAGCAAATAAATCCCCCAAATTACATGACGATGTAGAAATGATACACAGAACACACCCACTCTGGGCAGGTAATGTTCCTAACATCTGAGACAAAGACTTTCGAAGCCACATGCCAAGAGGAATAATAACAAAGCAAATTAATAATAAGATAATAATAGGGTAAATTCGCTCACTGTTTTGTTTATGAAACATACACATCTTGTTGCATTTAACTATAGTTCAAAAAGATATTTGTGTAATCTATTCTGCAGATAATCTTGTTTGAATTTTTATTTAGGCTCCACGATCCATTTGAAACTGATTTTGGATAATGATGTGATATACTTTTTTCCATTTGGGCATACAATTGACCAAGCACCATTTTATGAAAAGACTTTCCTTTGTCACTGCAAAGAGTAAACTTTATCCATAGCCCACATAAGTGTAAGTTCAGTTTCCTACTATTTTATCCCAATGACCTAATCATCTATACTAGTATCAATATCACACTGTATGATTTACAGTAGCTTTATCAAGACTATCATCATTTAAATAGAATAAGTCTTCCAATTTTGTTCTTCAATACTCTTGGCCATTTATGCTCCTTTGCAATTTTGGCTATATTTTAAAATAAACTTGTCAAAGTCTATCAACAATTTTGAGGACAAGTTTATTAGATTTACGATTTTTTTAGAAAATATCACTTAACAATACTGAATCTTCTGATCCTATCATCTATTTCAGTTTTCTGTAATTATTCTTATAACTGTTTTATAATTTTCTTTTAGATGGTCTATGTATGCTTTAGCAGACTTATTCTAGCACTCAGTGTATCTATTTTGTTATCAGTAGTATTTTTTACCATGAGATTTAACATTTAAAATACAATTTATATTCTGTGTTTGTGAGTCATAAGAGTTCCTATTTTTCTACTAATATGTTGTCTAGTTTATGTAGTAAGTAGAAAAGATCAGAGCTATGGGCACCAAAATATTTACCAGAAAATCATTTTGTTATTTTGGGTTTATTGGTCCATGTCTGATTACGATGGGGGGACAAAAGAAAGTTGGGGTTGATTCACAAGAC
This sequence comes from Muntiacus reevesi, assembly GCF_963930625.1. Classification (NCBI taxonomy): domain Eukaryota; kingdom Metazoa; phylum Chordata; class Mammalia; order Artiodactyla; family Cervidae; genus Muntiacus; species Muntiacus reevesi. Next base: position 216,870,471 of record NC_089250.1, on the reverse strand, counting down.
TCAGGGAGTCTTGATAACCATTACTTGGATTTAAGGGTGAAAAGAATGGGCACAGTAGCTTAGAAGCTGAAAGTTCAGTAAATGTAAAGATGTGTTTCATCACTAATATCATAAAAGAAAATTTTCCAAAATCCACATCCTGGAAAATTCCCACTCAGTGTAACTGGAGATTTACCCTAAGGAAGAACATGCTCAGTGCTGGCCAAAAAGTAGCTTTTACGTCTCAGACCTAAGATCCAGAATCCAAGCTCTGTAGACAGCTGGATCTCTCCTCGTTGGTGAACACATTCTCAGCAGACTCCCAGGTCCCATTCTTTGCTTTGTCCCATGTTGTCTCCCAGTAATGGCAGCCAGAAATGAAGCCAGGGGAGATCAAGACAAAAAATGAGCAGCTGAACATCTCGACATGTGCTTACACTCTCTGTCTAAAGTTCCCAACACTGGACATTCCTCAGGTCATCTGAAATGACGAGGACTTCATAGGTTGTGTCAACATTCAAGGTCACATTCATTTAGAAGTTCAGCATCCTTGGATTCATCTGTAGAACTGCTCTCAGCTGGAACTCTTGTTTCTGGAACTTAGAAACCAGTTCCCCCATCTGGCAATTGGATCTGATGTTGTTCTTCTGAAAGACCAAAGAGCAGAAGGGGCACAATAAACCCTCTCCCACTGAGCTGCTTCTGCAGTGAATTGACGCCTTGGAGGCAAAATACCCACATTTCAGGTACATGGGTTTTGCAAGATAAATTAGGCAGACAAGACATCTGGTTGCTTCTTCTAAGTGTGCAGCCACAACAGCTGTGTCTTCTCCACTAGATTCTCTTCTGGCTTCCAGCTGCTTCCACTGACAGCTCAGTTCTGGACTGAGAGTGACCTACAAGAGGCTTTTATCAGAGGGGCCTCTCCTTCCACCTCACTCACATAGCGCTCTCCTCTGTAAGTTAATCAGATTTTAATTCTGGCATAAGGGAGATTTTTGCTAATGTCTTAGACTGCCAGAAATGAAAAGATTGTAACTAGAGACTGTTACTTTTTTAGCCAATGTGGACAATACATTATTCTATTATTATTCTCCATTAGTTCTTGAATAGTGTCTATTGATGATAAAACATAGAATTCAGATGGAAAGTTTTAAAATATGAGGCATTATTCAGTTCAGTTCAGTCACTCAGTCATGTCCAACCCTCTGCAACCCATTGGACTACAGCACACCAGGCCTCCCTGTCCACCACCAACTCCTGGAGCCTACACAAACTCATGTCCATTGCATCAGGGATGCCATCCAACCACCTCATCGTCTGTCGTCCCCTTCTCCTCCCACCTTCAATCTTTCCCAGCATCAGGGTCTTTTCCAATGAGTCAGCTCTTCACATCAGGTGGCTAAAGTATTGGAGTTTCAACTTCAGCATCAGTCCTTCCAATGAATATTCAGAACTGATCTCCTTTAGGATGGACTGGCTAGATCTCCTTGCAGCCTAAGGGACTCTCAAGAGTCTTCTCCAACACCACAGTTCAAAAGCATCAATTCTTCTGCACTCAGCTTTCTCTACAGTCCAACTCTCACATCCATACATGACCACTGAAAAAACCATAGCTTTGACTCTATGGACCTTGAATGACAAAGTAATGTCTCTACTTTTTAATATGCTTTCTAGGTTGGTCATAGCTTTTCTTCCAAGGAACAAGTGTCTTTTAATCTCATGGCTGCAGTCACCATCTGCAGTGATTTTGGAGCCCCCAAAAAATAAAGTCTGCCACTGTTTCCACTGTTTCCCCATCTATTTGCCATGAAATGATGGGGTCAGATGACATGATCTTGATTTTTTGAATGCTGAGTTTTAAGCCAGTTTTTCGCTCTCTTCTTTCACTTTCATCAAGAGGCTCTTTAGTTCTTCTTTGCTTTCTGTCATAAGGGTAGTGTCATCTGTGTATCTAAGGTTATTGATATTTCACCCGGCAATCTTGAGTCCAACTTGTGCTTCATCCAGCCTGGCATTTTGCATGATGTACTCTGCATATAAGTTAAATAAAGCAGGGTGACAATATACAGCCTTGATGTACTCCTTTCCCTATTTGGAACCAGTCTGTTGTTCCATGTCAAGTCTAACTGTTCCTTCTTGACCTGCATACAGACTTCTCAGCAGGCAGGTCAGGTGGCCTGGTATTCCCAGCTCTTAAAGAATTTTCCACAGTTTGTCGTGATCCACACAGTCAAAGGCTTTGGTATAGTCAATAAAGCAAAAGTAGATGTTTTTCTGGAACTCTCTTGCTTCTTCTATGATCCAGCGGATGTTGGCAATTTGATCTCTGGTTCCTCTGCCTTTTCTAAATCCATCTTCAACGTCTGGAAGTTAACAGTTCATGTACTGTTGAAGCCTGGCTTGGAGGATTTTGAGCATTACTTTGCTAGTGAGATGAGTGCAACTGTGTGATAGTTTGAACATTCTTTGGCGTTGCCTTTATTTGGGAACGGAATGAAAACTGACCTTTTCCAGTCCTGTGGCCACTGCTGAGTTTTCCAGATTTGCTGGCATATTGAGTGTGGCACTTGGACAGAACCATCTTTTAGGATTTGAAATAGTTCAACCGGAATTCCATCATCTCCACTAGCTTTGTTCATAGTGATGCTTCCTAAGGCCCACTTGACTTCACATTCCAGGATATCTGGCTGTAGGTAAGTGATCACACCATTGTGGTTACCTGGGTCATGAAGATCTTTTTTGTACAGCTCTTCTGTGTATTCTTGCCACCTCTTCTTAATATCGTCTGCTTCTGTTAGGTCCATACCGTTGCTGTCCTTTATTGTGCCCTTCTTTGCATGAAATATTTCCTTGGTATCTCTAATTTTCTTGAAGAGATCTCTAGTCTTTCCCAGTCTATTGTTTTCCTCTATTTCTTTGCAACAGAAATAGAGGCATTATTATTAATCCTTAAAAAATAAATGGAGTCAGTTTTAAATAGTTCTTGACTATAAAAGCAAACTCACCTCATATTCTGATCAAGGAAATTAATTAAACCTACTGAGAAGTCTCTCCTAAAGTCACACATAATAGACACAGCCACTTCTTCAAAAGGGTTTTTCACCACAATTGTGAATATCCTCCTTTGGAAGTTTGGTAAATAAATCCCTGTTTCCTGACAGCCAAGATTCTGGAAATTTTTTGTTATAGTTCCAAAAATAAAAGATATTTTTGTAATCTTACATCCCTTAGAACATAACATATACTAGACACTTTTTATTAATGTTCAAAAATGTTCCTTATGGTCTTACATGATTCACAGATGATCAGTGATTGAGGACGAAGAATGAAAATTTGGGCAGAGAGAGGATTTGGGGTAGGAGTAAAAGAGGCATTAGTTTACATTTTGATGATTAAATTACATAGTCTTCAAGTAATTATTTCCACAGTGATCATTAGAGACCCTCATCACTTTACAGCCAAAGCAAAGGCATATTCCAAGCTCTCCAGTCACGATGTCTCATTAAGGCAGAAAAAGACACAACTGTAAGTATAACTGTGACCCACTTTTACCATTTTTTTCACACTGCATTTCTCCATTGCTTTGGAAGTATCATAATGTGTCATATAAACATATCTATGAAGTTTGAATTTATTAATTAGAAATTTCAATTAATTTATAACTTCTTTTACAATGTCACATTTTTGGAAATATTCTCACATTTGTAGTTTAATGATTAATAACTCTTGCTCATGAACGATTGGTCCCTGATATGTTGTTAAGAACACTTTTTCTTCTTGTGGTATGAACACTTAACATGCTATCTACTCTCTTAACAAAATTTTAAGTGCACAACATAGTATTAACTATAGGCACAATGTTGTACAACAGATCTCTAGAGGTTATTCATCTCTCAGTACTGAAGTGGTATACCTGTTGAACAGAAACTCCCCATTTCCCCCTCCCTCAGCCCCTGGTAGCCACCATGCTGCCTTCTGTTTCTATAAGCTTGACTGTTTTAACAGATATCATTTAAACAGAGCCATGCAGTATTTGTTCCTCTGTGACTGGGCTGTTTCATTTAGTGCACTGTCCTCAACCCATCCATGTTATTTATACGGCAGGATTTCCTTCTTCTTAATACTGAATAATATTCTATTGTATGTATATATCACATACATATACATTTGCTTACACATTCATCTGTCAATTAATATTTAGGTTGCTTCCACTCACTATTGTGATTAATGCTGCAATGATCATGAGAGTTCAAATATTTCATTGCGATCCTGATTTCATATATTTTGTATAAATACTCAGAAGCAAAAATGCCAGATCAACAGCAGTTCTATTTTTAATTTTTTAAGGAAATGCCATTCTGTTTTCCATAGCAGCTACACAATTTTGCATTTCTACCAAGTGTACAAGATTCCAATTTCTCCACATTTTCATCAATACTTAATATCTGTTTTGTTGTGTTTTATGGTTTTGATTTTTTGTGAGTTTTTCCTTAATAGCCATCCTAACAGGTATGATGTAATACATCATGATGGTTTTGATTTGCATTTCTCTGATGACTAGAGATGCTGAACATTTTTCATACACCTGTTGGTCATCTGCATATCTTCTCTGGAGAAATATCTATTCAAATCCTTAGCCTATTTTTTAAACAGGGCATTTGTTTTTGTTTTGCTAATAAGTTCTAAAAGTTCTTACATATTTTGGAGATTAGCTCTTTATCAGATAAATGGCTTGCAAATATTTCCTCCCATTCTCTAAGTTGCCTTTCCACTGTTTATTGTTTCCTTTGCTGGGCAGAAGTTTCTTAGTTTAATATAGTCCCACTCGTCTATTCTTTCTTTTGTTGTTTATGCTTTGGGTATCTTATCCAAGAAACCATTGCCAAGACCAATGTCATAAAGCTTTTCCCATTTTCTTCTATGAGTTTCAGTTTCAGGCCTTACATTTAAATCTTTAATGCATTTTGAGGAACTTTTTATGTGCTATAAGGGTCCAATTTCATTCTCCTACATGCAAATCTCCAGTTTCCCAACACCATTTATTGAAGACACTATCCTTTCCCCATTGTATTTCCTTGGCAGCCTTGTAGGAGATAAGTTGACCATATATGTGCGGGTTTGTTTTGGGACTTTCTATTCTATTGTTCTATGTGTCTTTTTATACTAGTACCAATTAAGCACTGTAGTTTTGCAATAAGGAACTATGATGCCATCAGTTTTGTTCTTCTTTCTCAAGACTGCTTAGGTTATTCTGGGTTTTTTATGGATCCCTATGAATTTGAGGGTTATTTTTTCTATTTCTGTAAAAATGCCACTAGGACTTTGACAGAGATTGCATTGATTCTATAAATTGTGTTGAATAGTGTGGACATTTTTACAGTGTTAAATTTTATAATCCATGAACATGGAATGCCTTTAAATTTGTGTGTCCATTTTAATCATCACTGTTTCAGTTTTAAGTGTACAAGTATTTTACCATCCTAGCTAAGTTTATTTTATATACTATCTAGGACCCATTTTGAGTTAATTTTTGTGTATGATGTGAAGCAGGGGGTCCAAATTCCTTCTTTTGCATATGGATATCCAGTTATCGACAAGATTATCATTTCCTCCACCACATTTTCTTGGCATCTTTATCAAAAATCAACTGACCGTTTATGTATGGGCTTCTTTCTTCATTCTCAATTCTATTCCATTGTTCTAGATGTCAATCTTTATGTCAGTGGCACAATGTCATTTACTGTAGCTGTGTGGTAAGTTTTGAAATTACAGAGTGTGAGTCCTCCAACTTCGCCTTTCTTTTTCAAGATTGTTTTGGCTATCAGGGTTGCATGCATTTCTATATGAATTATAAAATATGCTTGTCAGTTTCTGCAAAACACTAGCTGGGATTTTGATAGACACTGTGTTGAATCCTTAGATCAATTTGGATAGCATTACTATCTTTAAAATGTTATATCTTCTGAACCATGAACATGAAATATCTTTTCATTTATTTGGGTCTTCATTAATTTCTTTCACTAAGTTTTACAGTTTTTGGTGTATACGTGTCGTACTTCACTTTTTAAATTTATTCTTGAGTATTTATTCATTTTGATACTACTGGAAATGTAAATTTTTCTTAATTCCCAGTTCAAATTATTGAATGCTAGTGTATTATATATAGTGTATTATATCTTGCAAACTTTATTACTAGATGCTACATAATTTCATCTCTATTTTCACAAGAGTGGTGCACAAAGGATTATTATGCCATTTTTACAGATGCCGCTGGGAATAGGAAAGAGGAATTCTGAGACTCAGAGAAATTAAAAAGAATGTACATTAAACAAAGATAGGTAAGTTGTAAAGACTGTAAACCAATGTTAGAGGTTCAAATAACCTCTAATATCATCTACGTTCTAATTTGTCATGTGCCTCTCTAAGGAAGGAAACCTTTAACAAATTATTCTGAACATTACCTTACAAGCAATTTGCCTATTTGCACACCTCAAGTGTGCCACATATCTTTGTTTTACTAAGAAAATCTGCAGAATTATAACCACTTGGATTATCCTAAAATAAACTCATCCTTAGTAAAATGTCCAATATGATGGATTTTACTCTTGAATAACAAATCAGTTATTTCATATGAAAGACATTTTATTTTTTCTCATTATTTAATACGTTTCAAAAATCTAAAAAGATATGATGCTTGAAAATTAGGAAAAAAGAGGGAAGGAATTATTTTTAAATGTTTACAGCATTGTTAATCTGTTACTGACTGCATTTGTTCCATATTAAATAGAATTCTGAACATAGGGAAACACAAAACTGTGGGAGTGTGGAACTCCAGAAGCACGAAAATTAATGAAAGCCCAAATGATCACCTTGCTGCTGCTGCTACTACTGAGGCGGTGGCAGTGGCGGCGCTTCAGTCGTGTCCGACTCTGTGTGACCCCATAGATGGCAGCCCAGCAGGCTCCTCTGTCCCTGGGATTCTCCAGGCAAAAACACTGGAGTGGGGTGCCATTGCCTTCTCCGAATGATCACATTGATAGACATTAAATACAACTCCTGTTTTCTCAGTTTTTATTTCAGGTCACTGGTTGTCTCAGACTCTAAAGTTCAGACAGTATTATAAACTCAATACAGCAGTGAAATCAGCTTTCAAGCAATATTTTATCTCACTGGATTTCAATAGCTCTTTAATGCAGCCCCTTTTATCTGGAGTCCACGTGAGAAAGACGGTGTGCCACCACTCAGAATAACAAACAAATCCCTTGGCTATATTCACTTCTACATTGTATTCTGACTGAAGTCCCTTGGAAAAGGAAATGTGCTGCATTACAATTTCAAAAATAGCCAGAGATTGAAAATTAATGCATCACAGAGCACGTTGTTTTGGCCTTTTGTCTAAAGGGCAAATGCAGACAAATCAGAGTCTAGAGCTGTGTGCCATATATAGGGATTTGTTTCCTGCACAAAATTCCAAAGAAAACAGTGCATTCAAATGGTAATGAAGAGAGGGCCTGGGTGCAGATAATGGTATATTAAACTTGGATGAGCTAATTGTGCATTTTCATGTGAATCAGCCTCCTGCTAAGACTCATTAGGAATGCACATTAAAGATATAGACAAGTGTGCCGCCTTTTAATCAAGTGTCTCATTTCTAACAACACTATCAGTATTGTGAACATTCTGGTAAGTGGAATTTTTGACTGAAATTTAATTGTACCTGTTGGTAATATGATTCTGTTTCAAAGCTGTAAGAATATCTTGATGTGAGGGTAGAATGGGAAGTGGGGGTCAGGGGAAGAGAGTGAGCTTACAATAGGAATTCATGGATTTCTTTCTTTTTCTCTTAAAAGCTAAATACGTTGGACTGTTGAACTCAATTCTCACTTGGAATCCATACAGAGTCTCACAAAATATCAGTCTACAGATGGTGCTAAGGAAATGACAGTTGAGACTGTAGCAGCAATGCTTAGGAAAAGTGAACGCATTTCGTAAAGAGGGTAATAGAACACGTGCGGAGCCTCAGATCAAGAGAGGCTTCGTAAAGGGCAATCTGCATCTAGAAGAGTAGCAAAAAACTCATATGATTATAATTAGACATGTTCTGTTCAGTCCAGTTCAGTTGCTCAGTCATGTCCCACTCTTTGCGACCCCATGGGCTGCAGCATGCCAGGCCTCCCTGTCCATCACTAACTCCCAGAGCTTAGTCAGACTCATGTCCATTGAGTCAGTGATGCCATCCAACCATCTCATCCTCAGTTGTCCCCTTCTCCTCCCACCTTCAATCTTTCCCAGCATCAGAGTCTTTTCAAATGAGGCAGTTCTTTGCATCATGTGGTAAAAGTATCGGAGTTTCAGCTTCAGCATCAGTTCTTCCAATGAACACCCAGGACTTATCTCCTTCAGGATGGACTGGTTGGATCTCCTTGCAGTCCAAGGGACTCTCAAGAGTCTTCTCCAACACCACAGTTCAAAAGCATCAATTCTTCGGTGCTCAGCTTTCTTTATAGTCCCACTCTCACATCCATACATGACTACTGGAAAAACCATAGCCTTGACTAGACAGAACTTTGTTGGCAAAGTAATGTCTCTGCTTCTTAATATGCTGTCTAGGTTGGCCATAACTTGTCTTCCAAGGAGTAAGCATCTTTTAATTTCATGGCTGCAATCACCATCTGCAATGATTTTGGAGCCCCAAAAAATAAAGTCTGCCACTGTTTCCACTGTTTCCCCATCTATTTGCCATGAAGTAATGGGACCGGATGCCATGATCTTAGTTTTCTGAATGTTCAACTTTAAGCCAACTTTTTCACTCCCCTCTTTCACTTTCATCAAGAGGCTCTTTAATTCTTCATTTTCTACCATAAGGGTGGTATCATTTGCATATCTGAGGTTATTGATATTTGTTCCAGCAATCTTGACTCCAGTTTGTGCTTCATCCAACCCAGCACTTCTCATGACGTACTCTGCATATAAGTTAAATAAGCAGGGTGACAATATACAGCCTTGACATACTCCTTTTCCTATTTGGAACTAGTCTGTTGTTACATGTCCAGTTCTAACTGTTGCTTCCTGACCTGCATACAGGTTTCTCAGGAGGCAGGTCAGGTGGTCTGGTATTCCCACCTCTTTCAGAATTTTCCAGTTTACTGTGATCTACACAGTCAAAGACTTTGGCATAGTTAATAAAGCAGAAATAGATGTTTTTCTGGAAATCTCTTGCTTTTTCAATGATCTTTCAGGTCATACTGAAAAATGAACTCCCCAGGTCGGTAGGTGCCCAATATGCTACTGGAGATTGATGGAGAAATAAACTCCAGAAAGAATGAAGAGACGGAGCCAAAGCAAAAACAACACCCAGTTGTGGATGTGACTGGTGACGGAAGCAAGGTCCGATGCTATAAAGAACAATATTGTATAGGAACCTGGAATGTTAGGTCCATGATTCAAGGCAAATTGGAAGTGGTCAAACAAGAGATGGCAAGAGTGAAAGTCGATTTAGACATGTAACAGGGGGTAAAACATGATTTGGGTTCAGTTCAGTTCATTTCATTTCAGTCGCTCAGTCGTGTCTGACTGTTTGCGACCCCATGAATCGCAGCATGCCAGGACTTATTAAGAAGCAAATTCAAGTGCGTTAGCCTTGAAATCCTAAAGTTCCTTATAGAAGAATGTTTAATTCTCTCTCAGTTCACATTACTATACTTGTAAGAGGCAAACACTTAAAATTTGGTTGCATTTGATTCTAAGGCATGTTAAAGGGAGACAAATAAAGGGAAAAAACCACCACAAAAGATTTATCTCCCTAAGATGCATCTACATGCTGAGGTCCTTCCTGTGGGATTCTGGGATAATAGAATGCTAGTCACTGTACTTTCCTTCCTAACACTTTATCCAGAGAAGATAATAGACCCAGGCAAGCATGCTTCTGGTAGACCTTGGAGGGTGTATCAGAGGCCACGAGTCCTGCTGGGATCTCTAAGGAAGGAAACTGGTCCCTCTTCAAGGGACCTGGAAGTGAAAGACAAAGGTTTGTCTCTCCTCAGTCTTGGGAAACTTCATGAGTAGTACCAAGTGGCTGAAGCCTTGGACCCTCTGGAGGATGGGCAGCAGAGATCTGTCTACTTCTTGTGTTCCTTAGAACAGCTGCTGGTAAACCCTAGTGGTCCCTGGTGGAAGGAAGTAGCACTTATGGTCAAAGCCTGCATCTGGGACATGGCAATGGCCTCTCAGATAAAGAACATTACAGTATACTAACGCATATATGCGGAATTTAGAAAGATGGTAACAATGGCCCTATATGCAGGGCAGAAGAAGAGACGCAGAAGTACGGAACAGACTTTTGAACTCTGTGGGAGAAGGGGAGGGTGGGATGTTTCGAAAGAACAGTATGTATATTATCTGTGGTGAAATAGACCACCAGCCCAGGTGGGAGGCATGAGTCAAGTGCTCAGGCCTGTTGGGCTGGGGGGATCCAGAGGAATCGGGTGGAGAGGGAGGTGGGATGGGAGACCGGGATGGGGAATTCGTGTAGCTCTATGGCTGATTCATATCAATGTATGACAAAACCCACTGAAAAATAAAAAAATTAATTAAAAAAAGAAAAAATAATAATAATTAAAAAAATTAAAAAATAAAAAAGAAGAAAGCAGAGCAGCATCCTCCCCCAACCACAGCAGAAGGGTAGGAGGCTATAGCTCACCAGTCTGAGCCACGTGAGAACTCCTATGCCTTCTGTCACCAGCTAACTTGCCACAGTAGAAGAGAATATGGCATGTCAAGGTATACAGTTAATGGGACACACAATCTTGACTAGGTTTAGGAAATTCATAGATAATCTTCCATCATATGACTTAAGAAAGAAAAAGAAACTGAAGATTGTAAAGGTGAGTTTATGAAAAATATACACTCTCATAAGGAATTTAAGATATAAAAGCAACTGTGAAACACCAATTAAAATCCTGAGGAAAACTATGAAATTTGATCCAAGAGACCGTCTCCACAGACACACAATCCTAAAGCAGACCATGAGTTGAACTTCTACCTTTAAGATGACCTCACTCCAGATATTTGATAGCTGATTCTACTGAATTTTTTTATTTATTTAGTTTTGGCTGTGTTGGGTCTTAGTTGCAGCATGTGGGGTCTTTCCTGTTGCAGTGCAAGGACTCTGGAGTTGTGACGTGCAGACTCAATAGTTGCTGTGTGCCTCCTCTCACGTGCCCAGCGGCATGTGGGATCCTAGTTCCCTGATCAGGGATTGAACCAGCGCCCCCTATCCTGGAAGCATGGAGCCTTAACCACTGGACTACCACAGAAATTCTACCCTTCCATCTTTTTGTTCTATTCAGGCCCACCTGCATTGGTGAGGGCAATCTTTAGTCCATCCACCAACTCAAATGTTAATATCTTCCAGGCACACCCAAAAGTGATGCTGTACCAGTTATCTGGACATCCTTTAGCCCTGTCAAGCTGACACATAAAATTAAGCATCACATGTACCTGAGTGGATCTTATGATAACCCTATTTTATGACATAAAATAACCATTTGCCAAAACTTCTGTAAACAAAAGTAAAGGATAAACAATAGACTAGGAAAAGCATTTAGGAAGAATATGACAAATAAAATAATAATATTTTAAATAAATAAAAACAATGGGAAAAAAGTAATAGAAAATTTAGCAATGAACATTAGCAGGCAAGCCACAATAAAGGACACACAAATGGTCATTAGACACGAAAAGATTCTCAGTATCACTAGGCATCCAAAGTATACATTATGAATGAGGCATATGTTTTTACTCATCAGATTAGCCAAAGTTTAAAAAATTTATGATATTCTGTGATGGAGAGAATTTGCGGAGAAAAGGGCATGCCCATCACTCTTTTAAAAGTGTGGATTATTAAATTTTCTTGCAAAATAATCAAACAATTTCCATAAATTTAAAAGACACCTATTATTTGAACAAGCTATCATACACTGTAGAAACCAATTCCAGGAGTTTCAGACTTTAAACTTTTTCCTTGAAAAATAAGAGCATGAACGATAGAATAAGAAAGAAATATGTGTAAACACCGAAGAAGATTTAGAGAAATAGTCTTTCAAATTGTTAAACGGCTGTTGGGGGGGAGCAGGAACTGAAAAGATGATATTAAATTTACTTTTAAACATTTCTGAAAAATAAATAAATAAACATTTCTGTATTTTTTATTTATAACTAAAAATTTGTACTTTTTTCTTTGTGATTAAAAATATACATACATATATACACATGCATCTTGTGTAGATTTTATATATCATGTATATCATATATGTATATATAATGCATGTATACATATATACATTTGAAAAGTACTAAATATCATTAGTTCATTAGTTTACAGTTCTGGAATCACAGAAATATATGGTCATAAGAAACTTTGTAATTGAATGTTGCTTGGACTCAACTGAAGTTTTGGTGAGTATGAAGATGCCCTGGTGTGCTCTTCCTTAGTGCGGACAAGGCCGTTCTGTTCCATGCTACATGAGGTTTAGAGGAGCCTACCTCTTCTAGTAATCTGCTTTTTAAATCTGATTTAAAACTGTTCCCTAAAACTACATTCTCCAAGGGAGGATCATATTGGCTACTTCCACCACCCCAAAATCAACTGTTTTGAAAGGACAAACAGATCTGAAGAATAGTGCAATTTAATTTACCCAGAATAATATATAACTGATAATAATAATTGATAATAATTGTGCTTGCAATTTATATAAAAGAATGTAGAACAAAGGATCTATAGTCAGACCTGAATCTGGGTCAGTTTGCACCCCTTAAATAAGGTGACAGCTCCTGTCAACTGCCAAACTTGGAAAACATCAGTAATAATTTTGTTTGTGGCAGATATACATTACCCTTGTATGCATTAGAAATAATGCAAGTAAAATAGTTCACAATCTTGTGATTATTGACTCAATATAGGGTAGTTACTACTATTATTATTAAAACAATAACTATGTATGGGATGGTGTCTAATAGTTTATCTTAGACTGTGTCTCCCCATCTAGGTTAAAGCTGATGACATTTTACTTGTATTTATATTAAATATTTAAGAAATGTTGAGCAGAAGAAAGACTAGATATGTCCAACAGTATGGAGATTCCTTAAAAATTACAAATAGAGCTACCATATGATCTAGCAATTTCACTCTGGGCTTATATCCAGAGAAAACCATAATTCAAAAGGATACATGCACCCATTGTTCACTGCAGCAATATTTACAACAGCCAAAACATGGATGCAATCTAAATGGCCCTCAACAGAGAAATGGATAAAGAAGATGTGGTATATATGGAATGTGTACAGGCTTAAAATGGAATATTGCCCAGGCACAAAAAAGAACAAAATAATGTCATTTGCAGTGACATGGATGGATCTAGAAATTGTCTTAATGACTGAAGTAAGTCAGACAGAGCAAGACAAACATCACATATCGCTTATATGCAGGATCTTTTTTTTTTAATGTCACAATGAAACTACTTACAAAACAGAAATAGAATTATAGCTGTAAAACAAACTTATGGTTACCAAGGTGGAAAGAAGGGGAGGGAAAAACTGGGAAACTGGGACTGACATACACACAATAGTAGGTATAAAAGAGATCACTAGTAAAAACCTACTGTATGGCACTGGGCACTCTGTCCAACACTCTGTAGTAACCTATATGAGGATGGAATCTAAAAAGAGTGGATATATGCATATGTATAACTGACTCATTTTGCTATGCAGCAGAAACTAACCCAACATTGTAAATCAACTATACTATAAATAAGAATTAATTTAAAAAGGAAGAAAGATAAGACATGTCCCATGATGGCTCTGGAGGGCAGAATTAGGAACACTTAACAAACTGAGTTTACTTGAGTAAAAGAAAACTTTGTATTTGCTTAAGAATGGAATGAGTGATTATAGAACTCAACAGTTTTCTTTAACGGAAGGTATCGCACCAGATGATGTAAGCCTTAGGTTATTTCTCTTCCTGAGATTCTGACTGTCTGCCTTTGCACTCTGCTGGCAGTGAGTCAGGAGACAGTTAAGGCCAAGGGTGTAGTGCGTGGGTAAGACAGATATAAAACAATGCTTCTAAATCAAAATATGACAGTCACAGAGAAAATCTGAACAACAATTAAATACAGAAGTTGGCTATTAGCTACCATAGTGGATAACATAGCTTTTGTGTGTCTGGATCTAATTAAATCCCATAGTCCCATATAAATCTTTATCTTTTACAGATTTTTGTTTACACTTTCTTCAGCAGTTTTGTCACTTTCACTGGGATTTACTAAAAGCAGCTCAGTCATTTGTTTTTCCAAATCCCTCTGTGTTAGTCTAGACTTTTATGGACATTTATTTCATAACACTTACAACCATAAAAGCTAAAATTACAGTTTATTTCCTGTCTTGACATATAGATTTACCCACACATTTTTCACCTGACTCTCACATTTTCAAAAACTCCAAGTCTGCTTTGCTGATTCTTCCCAGAAGATACTTGTGTTTTAATAGAAAATAAAAACAGCAAGAATAAGATTGGAATGCTCATTGTTCTTCATAATAAATATCACTCCCATAAAGCCTATTCACACTATGGTCTGCTTAGTGAAAAGGAGGCAAGGCCAACATCTTTGCTTAATCCACACAGTTTCAGGTTGAAGTGTCATATAGAGACTCAAGTAACTAGATACTAAGAATGGGAAATGTCTGATTAATCATAATGACTCATTAACTTAGTTCTTTATGTGAAATAGCAAACTGAATGAGACAAGGATACAATATGACCAGTGAAAGAAAACAAAAGTAGGATCTCTCCCCTGGTGGCTCAGTTGGCAAAGAATCTGCCTGCAGTGCAGGAGACCAGGGTTCAATTCCTGGGTTGGGAAGATCCCCTAGAAGAGGGCATGGCAACCCACTCCAGTATTCTTGCCTGGAGAATCCCATGGACAGAGGAACCTCGCGGGCTATAGTCCATGGGGTCGCAAGAGTCAGACACAACTTAGCAACTAAACCACCAGTCCAAGGAAGCAAGTAAAACTAACTATTCTTTATCATCAAAAATCATTCCTTAACTTCTCTCAATTCATCAGAGAAGTCTCAATTTTTTTAATTTATTTATTTTTAATTAGAGGATAATTGCTTCACAACGTTGTGCTGGTTTCTGCCATACGTCAACATGAATCAGTCACAGGTATACATATGTCTCCTCCCTCTTGTACCTCCCTCCCAGAAGTCTCAATTTTAAAACCAGGAAACCACAGAAACTCCTTAATAAGACCTGGTACCATATTTTAATGGAAATGTTCACATAAGATCTAAATGTATTGGAGAATGAGTAATGTTCCTGACAATATCTTTAATAGCAGATTCATGATAACCATTTAAACATTTTTAAAAACATGTTTCTTTTTGTTTTAGCTTCTATTCATTTATTTTTATTTGAGGTCCCAGACTAGTTTTCCTTCTTTGTCAACTTGGAGAAATTTACTGAGGCATGCCTGGGTAAAGCCTGCTTTACAGTAACAATAGAATGTAGACAGAGTAGATAAATGCAGGGATTACACAGGTACAACCTACAAAGAAGGAATATACTGTTTGTATTTGTGTTTATACCTTTATGAAAAAATCATTACCATTTTCACAAAAGTATTCTTTAGTAAGGACTGGAATGAAAGAAGAAAGCAGTAGCTTTAATGATCATTAGACACAGGCTACAAGATTATGATTTCAGTTCCCAAAGTAGCCATTCATCTCTCACTAATGATAAAAATAAATTCCAAAATGGCCACATACAAAAAAGCATCATTCTATCATACTGTCATCCACTCTTCCCAAGTACATAAACATTGCTACAGGAGTTTATGTATCTGTTATGTGTACTGAGAAACCTCCCTTCTTTTAGCATTTCTCTCTGTTAAGAGTTTATGTGGATTTGTACTCATTTACTTAATGTCTGACTCCTATCTTTACTCATCACAGTAGCCACAACACCTGACATCCAGTAGGTATCTAGTGCATGAGTTTGGGTTTTGTTTTTTGGCTTTGTCGGGGCTCAGGTGCAGCATTCGGAACCAGCTGCTGCAGTGCGTGGGGCTCCTGGTTGCAGTCCGCATGGCCGCAGCAGGCCCGCACACGGCTGTTTAGCTGTGGCACATGGGCTCCAGAGTACACAGGCTCAGGGGCTGCAGCTCATGGGTTTAGCTCCGCCACAGCATGTGGGATCTTAGGTCCACAACCAGGGCTTAAAGCTACGCTCCCTGCACTGACAGTGGACTGCTAACCACTGGACCACCAGGGAAGCCCCTGTATTCGCTTTCAATGAATGAAATAAATCTTTCACATCATCACTCTTTTTATTATTATTTTCATTCCTTCATTATTTTTCATGTTACAAAAGCTCCACTAATCTTTAGTTTCATACTCCTCAAACTTTTCTGAACACTATTGTCAGCTAAGTTTTCTCAAACACAGCTGTATCACAACACAGTTTAATTCACTTACTTTTCCATGGTTCCTTACTATCTAGAGTCTACACCCGCCTTCCTCAATGGAGGTTCCCAGAGAGGATTAAACCTAAATGCTCTGGGCACCTATTGTATGTAATGAATTAACTTCTCTTCTATGCTTTTTGACTGGTGATACTATGTAGTAACTTTGGGAGGATTGAGAAAATAATCACTCAGTTTACATAAAGTAAAGCTTAATTCTCTTGTGGAACTCCAGTTGGGAAAGACTAATTCCAAGAAAACAATATGGACCTGCCTTAATTTTCTGGCCTATTCTCCCATAACTCCTCTTCACATTCCCTTGGCATTATTCAAATTGGACTCTTTGCAATAATCACCAGGCATTTCAGCCTCTACCAAATAGCATTTCCACTTTCTTGTATATCCACTGTGCATCTCTTTGGATAAAATCTTACTCAGCTTTAAGATTAATCACAAATATCCCATGAAGACTTCTTTCACTGCATCCGTAAATTTTTTATTTCTTCCTTGGGCTTCCTGGATATTGCTACACTTACTACATTTAACTTACCATAATAGATATTTGTGTATATATATTTTTTTTACCTCTCCTATGAGTTCTTTGAAAGCTGAACTTTTGTCCACAAAAAAGAATCTCATGTCTTTTGCAGATTAGATGCTAGGTTCAGAGGGCAAACCATCATGCTGCTGAGGGAAAAGATCTAAGCAGAACTGTAGATTTATGGAAAGATGAAGGAGAAATTGCAAGAGAACTCTGATATGAAATGTCAGCTTTTCAGTACTGCCTGGCATAAAGAACCAGTGCTGGTAATAAGCACCAGCATGGCAAGGAGTTAAACATCAAGAGGAAATGTCAAGAAATTATTTACATTTTCTTGGCAGACTTGTGTTCTTAATTAAAACGCAAAGACCACACACACACATACATACATCCATGGACTTCCTATGCTATGGAGAGAAGTAAGCTATACACTTAATCACTATCTATTCCTGGGAAAGTGACTGACATAATTAAAAAGAAGGTGAGATGCTTCCTCTCAAGATCTGATAGTAACACTGTCCTTCAAAATTCAGGATATTCTTTCTGACTCAGGCTGAGACTCATTGTCTTGAGCAGATTATATGTCCCTTTATTATGCAAATATTAAAATTTTCTGAGCAACTGCTTACTTATTATTATAATTATATGATTATATAATATTATATATTATATAATTATATTATATGATTATATAATAATTTCCACATTATTATAGTCCACATATGCTTTCACTCTAAATATATATGTATAAACCTACATACAACACATATATACACATACATACACACACAGATGTAAACATGTGCTTTGAATTTAAAGCCAGTTTCCACAGCCTATATTCAGTTGCCAACTCTCATGAAATTCACTGATGTATACATCCTGTGTCTCTGCAAAGGTGACTGTGATACTATTTTACTATGTCTTTCTGGAACATTCTCATTTACGGTATTTAATACACTATTGCGGCAATAGGTGAAATAGTTCCCCTGATGGTTATTTTTAAAAGGTGAATATGCACTTCTAGTACTTAGAGAATCATAGTGTAAATTAATTACTCAAAGTATATAACAGTCAATGGTTTATTCTAAATCTGTGCTCTTGGCTTAAAAGTTGTTTACTAACCATATTTAGAAAAGCGTCTATTATTTGGAAATCAATTCAACTAAAAGCTGTCTACTTTTAAGTCTGAGCCTGATAGAAATCAAAATACACATGAAACTTCAAAAGTGTGTTTTAAGAGGTCATTACAAAAATCAATTCTGTTGGTGCCAGTTATTCTGGTAGCGAGTAGGCTGTTAGTCTTCAGTTTACCTAGAGTAACTTGTCTGCCTACAAAATGATAAATTGGAAGCCATCATGTAAGTTCTGCCATATAATTTCTTTTGACTTAAAGTTAAAACAAACATCAATAAATAAAGATATAAAGATAAGTGTATAAGTATGTGTGATCATAATTTGACATCATGACAATTAACATTGAAATAATTAAAATATATTCCCTAAATCTTCAAAATTATTATAAATGAATGAACAAATAAGACAAAGTCATACAGCATATCAAAGGAAATATTAAAACAGAAATTATACTGTTTATAAAACTAAAAGGCAGAATAAGTGATTTATCACAGTAAATGGAAGTAAGATAAATTCTCTCTTAAACATCTGACTGAGAAGCAGGTAACACCAAGTGTTACTCTGCCCAACCAGGCCACTTAGCGCATGTGCTGCCGAAGCAAGCACCATCCAGGCAGCATGAAATTAAGATCTTTATTGAAAGAAACCCCTAATAATTATACTGAGAACAATTCACATTAGCCCCAACAAAAAAATAAACCTTTATTTTCATAAGAGGAAATAGTATTACACTAGCAAATGGGTAAATCTTTAAGATATTCTCTATGTAAAGGTCCCATAGCTGCAAGTACAGACCACTTACTTTTAAAAAAACAGCTCAGAAACTAAGCAGCTACATGAAGAAAGCATGCAATGTAACAATGTCTTGCAGTTCACAATATTACCAAAGCCCGAGCTCTTGAGAAAGCTGGAAAACTAGAAAATAGATGATAGAAACAAGTGAAAAAAATAAACTCTTCATACAAAGAATGACAAGCAATGAGGTTCAAAATGCTGTATGACATGGAAAGTTTTGTTAATCCTCCAATCTTCACTCATTTCATTGTAAATATAATCGAAAACCATTTTTATTACCTTCTCAAAAACTTCCAGCTCTTTAAAACATTATGTTATGTAAGCTGACATACAAGACACACTTAGTAAACAATAAATGGTGGTCATTACTTTCACCATCAACTCCCAATGCCATGCATAGGTGTGTGAAATGCTAAGGGTAAGACTTGAGCCCTGCAAAAGAACAGTTGATTGCTGTCACTTGTATTTATGACCTCCTCAAATTCAAGTGAGCCGTCTGAAGAGGAGAACAGGAGAAAGCGTTGGCAACCCACTCTCCATTCCTCTCACTGAACAGATGCCACAGAGCAAGCAGGACCCCAGGAACAGAAGTTGCTGTTTCTTCAGTCAACCCATCTGCCTCCAATACTGTGAAATCTCAGCTCCATAAGCATGATTCTGGGGTTAAACATATATATTTTTCCACATAGCATGAAAGCAAAACACAAGTGAAAACTTCATCTGACACTCAGTTGAAGAAAAGGTGGTTGCAATCAGTGCTTCAAAAAAAGTTATCTGAATTTGTTGGTCTTATTGAGGCTGTCCATGTCCATATATTGTACATTTTTATTTATTTCTGGGAACTTTGAAGAGAGATATTTTACTAGATTTCTGTTCCATCTTGCAAGAAAATCTTAAAAGCCTCTTCTTAGATGTCACTCCCCTTTATGAGGGGGGAACCCACAGGGAAAAAGATGAGAAATATTTTTAATGATCCCACAAAATCTGAGGTTTGCAGCAGAACTAAATCCAATCCAGAAACATAAACCTTGAAGATGACTGGATCAGAGTGAACGAGAGGAAAGTTTACCTAATTAATCGTATGGAGCAGAGGTGTTGCAGGCATCAAAATCAAACTTGATTCCTAACCAGAAGGATGGTTCAGGTTGGAGTCCTGGGAAATGCTAACAGCATTAGTCCATGGACTGGAGATACCGTTAAGACTCAGGAGAAAGGAAAACCTAAGAGGTAGAGGGGGTTATTTAATATGCAGACAAACGCCTCTTCATATGTGTTTTTGTAGGAGGGGTGGAGTTGGGGTGAGTGTACACACATGAACCCGCTCATAAGAGAGGGTGCCGCTGAAGTGGGAGGGAGCAGGGAGACTTGAAAAAAATACCAGAAGCTGCTGCCGGAGGATGCAACACCAAACATGTAAGGGCTCTGCTGCCAAGATGAGTCTGGGCTACATGGTCTCCTGGTGCAGGAAAGGAGTCCTAAACACCTTTTTGGCTGGACTGTTCTGGCCTTGGTTAGGGGATCACTTGGATAATTACTGCAGATATTTAGGATTCATCAGTTTTATGACTATTAAATTAATGTGTGTTAAGTACAGCCTTGGGATATCAGATGCTGAGCTGAACTGAGAGTATCCTAACAAAAGACTATTAGCAGATTGAAATAGAGGAGTTTACAACTCACAGGTCCTAGAAGAAAGACTGATGGGTTCCGAGGTAGGATGCAGGCAGAGAGCTGCAGGACCTGAGGCACATGCCTTTACCAGGGTCCATAGGTGGAGTGCTCTGGGGCTCCTGGGCTAAGGCCACACTGGCCAATTCAAACCAAAAAGAGCAACGTTTTGGTAAGCTTCTCAGGTGGTCTTATCTGGGGGCACACAAGGGGAAGATCCTGGGAGGCAGGGGAGAATGCTTATTACCAGGGCCACTGAGAGAGTCATATCAGGAATTCATATTTCCTTGCACCCTGCAAGCTGTTATCTGTGGCACTGCTTGAGGCAGGGACAAGTGTCAGTCCAGGGCCTTTGCAGGTCACTTGGCCATGCAGAATGGAGGTCAAGGCAGGGATGTTATGGAATAGTGTAAACTCTCAACGATGAGGAAAGACTATAATCTGTCAAGAGTGGAAAAGCAGAAAACCAAACTAATGCAATCCTTCTCCCCCAGTCATCTAATGTAAACATCTGCCTTGCTCTCAGTGACACACATGATGTGTGTCAGACAGTCATGAGAAGGAGTGACAAGGTATCCTGGATGCCTGAGATGTTTCTTTACAGGAATCTGTGATGACTATCAGCCTCAGACTGTACTGTTGAATATAGGTTTAATCTCTCTCTGGAATATTCCTCTGCCTGATAGTTCCTGTTGCTCTACTGGTGCTAGGGGAGGAAGCAGGTGGGTATGAGGCCCCTTGAGTGACACCCTCTATGAGGGTTAAGAACTTGGCACAGAGGCAGAGATGTCTGATAAGCATCCACTGCTCCCCCACCAACAAAGGCTTCAGACTCAAAGCAAGAGAGAGTTACAAAATCAATGTGGTGAAACTTATTGCATCTTCGTGAAAAGGACTGAGGATGTGACTTTTTGTCATCTTCCGTTTTTGCAAATACCCAGGTAGTGAACACTGCAGATAACCTTCATACTCTATTTAAAGGGCAGCAATTATGTCAAAACAAAAAGGTATTATCTATTCTCAACTAATGTTATCTATTTGTTATCCATCCCTGGCAAAAAGGTACAGCAGAAAATATTCAAGAAGAGAACTGCAAGGCAGCTGACCAATCATGGACTATGCAATTATTATATTTTCATTCTGACTCTGAGAAAGAAAAAGCTGAAAATGAATGAAATATGCATCAGGGCCTCTAAGCAATGAAATTAAACCACCTTATTAACTGTGCAATTTTTACACAGGTTTTGAGACACATTCATTAGGACTTTTGTTTGAATTGAAGTTCATCTCCTGCCTCATCTTAATTCCTAGAATATAAAGGAAGTCTACTTACATACCCTGGTTTTTATTGAAAGATGATAAATAAAATACTCAGAAATCCTGGAAATAGAAACAATTTTAAAATGACAGTATTACCTATTTCATATTGCTTTTGCTTGTTCCTTATAGTAATTATCTTGTTGTTACTATTTTCACTATTATTATCCCTGCAGTCAAATCATTATGCTATGCTCTTATACAATGTATCATTAATACTCAAAAAAATTGGACAAGACAGGAGTTATCATGGTCACTTCCTAGGCAAGGGAAAAGTTTCTGAGTACAATTAACTTTCTGAAGCTCTCATTGCTAATAAGCCCCCAAAACTCTATTAAATCACATATTGGAACAATTCCAGAGTCCATAAATATCCATCCCATCAATCATGTTTCTATACAAAAACTTGTCAAGGATGGATGGAAAAATGCATAATTGATATTTTACTACTATACCAATCTAATAATACTAATGTAATGATATATTTTCATTAAATATTAGCTGTTGCCCATAAAGTTTTATAAATATTAATCTCAAATTATTAAAGTCTCTAAATACTTAATATTAAATGTTCACACATTATTATTGCTTCTACATCTTTAAAAAATCATCCAAGGAAATAGTCATAAAATGAGAATGTTATTGGAAATTTTTTATCACCAGGTTTTTAATCACTTTGAAATGATATTTGGCATTCTCAACTAGGAGAATGGTGCTCTATATTCAATTGAAGAGATTATGACTAAGAGGATTAGCAGTAAATTTCCACGAAAGGAAGAAGCCACCTAGAAACTGTTTGATCTCAGAAATTTTTTTACCTCCCTCTCATATCCTATAACATACAGGGAAAAACAAAAAAAGGAAAAATAAAGTATAAAACAGCTACCTGAACAATTAAATTGAAACCAAAAACTCCTACTCTGAATAAAAAGTATGAATTTGACTACTTCACATTATACATATCTTCATAAAAATCTTCTAAACCACAAGACACATTCCATGCCTATAAACAAAGAGTCTGCAAGGAGAATAACAGATCAAATCAAGGCTATTTAATTGCTCTATCACTGAACTGGTTGAAATCCAGTCAGCTAACAGGTTGACAACATCCTCACCATGGATGCTAACACTGTTCAAATAATCCTTTTGTTTGAATGTCTCAAGTAACATAATCCCATAAAGTTACTTATAAAGCTCATACCAATTATAAAAACACTGAGCATATACTCTCTTCTAAAAATATACAGTGTGAACCAGGTTCTCATCTCATATTGATTTTGGGTCAATATTATCATTTGCATACTTTTGAAACTGAAGGGGCCCTTCCCATAATGTCCACATTTTACAATTTAAAGTAGGATAATAGAAGAGCTTCTGGACACAATTTCAAAGACTGTTTCTAACAGAGATGAATCACTAGTAATTAAAAGTAATAGGAATCTGATAAGATTACTTCAAGCCTGGGTATTGACAAATAACTCACATTTGGACACAAGATAATAAACAAGAGACAAGAGCTTGGAGAAAAGAAAAATGCAGGTCTACAGAATGTGCTTGACTGAATGCACCCTATTCAGGATCTCACAACTTAGTAGAAAAGAAGCAACAGCAGGTGAATTACCCAAGTAATGGGCAATCAGAAGCCCTCAAGGGGTAATGGAAGACACTCTGGATTAGGAACTAGATTTTTTAATAGTCTTCGTTTTGACACAAACTATTTTTGTGACCCTTCTTTAGGCTTCAATTTTATCATCTGTAAAAGGACATTCAGAGAAAGGTAGACTGATACATTAGGTTTAGGGTTCCATGAAGTTAAAATTTTGAAATTCCCAAATGTCAGATAGCAGAATAAGTTGTTTTCATGAGCTCTTTACTTCAGCCCAAGTTTCAAGTGCCTGGGTGCAAAGCATGGTAGAATATCACAGAACCACCCCTCATTACAGTTGGCTGAATCTATTCAGACCTTTATTTTTCAACGAAGAGGCCAAGATAGGGCTCCTGTTACTTCTACACATTCCTTCATATTTATGGACTGGTTTCCTCAACATAAAGATAGAAGGGCTATACAAGTTACATGAGTACAGCTACCACAAAACCTTGTGCCTGTGCAGTTGTTCAGCTGTCCTGGACTGGATGCGGCTGGAACATGCCATATACTTGTCTAAATTAGATGTGGAATGAATGTTAATTAAATAAAAATATATTACATAAGGACCAGAAAGAAAACCATCAGGTGGAATCACTATGCATTTAGCTATAATCCTAATGGGAGCCATATTTCACTGATGACTATTAAACCTTTTTTTCTAATTTATGAGTTACCATGTCTTGAAAGGAAAGATTAAAGTTGTAATTTTTTATATATGCATTTCTGCCCCCAAATGCTTTTAAGATTAATCAAACACCTAGAGAGAAAATTTAAGGTTGGTATGAATAGGAACATTTAGAATATTTAAAAAGCAAATGGATAGAATTTAATTTTATAAATTCTTAGAAACATATAATTTTCAAAGACTAAATCAAGAAGAAATAGAAAATCTGACCAGACCAATTACTAGTAGTGAAGTTGAAGCAGCAATCAAAAAATTTCCAACAAAAAAAAGTCCAGGACCAGATGACTTCACAAGTGAATTCTACCAAACATTTAAAGACTTCATACATATCTTCCTCATACTATTCCAAAAATTCAAGAGGAAGGATCACTACCAAATGTGTTCTATAAAGACAATATTGCCCTGATACCAAAGCCAAAGACACAACAAAAAAAAAAATTATAGGCCAATATGCCTAATAAAGAAGATGCAAAAGTACTCATCTAAATACTAGCAAACTAAATTCAAAAAAATGATCACACGTCATGATCAAGTGAGACTTATTCAGGGATGCAAGGACTTTTCAATATCTGCAAAACAATTGATGTGACACACCACAACAGCAAACTGAAGAACACAAGGCATGTGATCATCTCAGAAGATGCAGAAACAACATTTTATAAAAACCAACATCAGCTTATGATAAAGCTGATAAAACTTCATCAGCTTTATGATAAAACTCTCAATGAAGTGGCTATAGAGGGGACATAGCTCAACACAATAAAGGTCATAGATGACAAAGTCACAGCTAACATAGTATTCAAAGCTGAAAGCTTTTCCTCTAAGCTCAGGAACAAGATAAGGATTATCCATTCTTATCAATTTTATTCAACATAATATTGGAAGACTAGCCACAACAATCACACAAGAACAATAAATAAAAGGCATCCAAACTGGAAAGGAAAAGGTAAAACAGTCACGATTTGCAGATGACATGATACTATACAGAGAAAACCTTAAAAATGTCACCAAAAAACCATTAGAATTAATAAATGAACTCAGTAAAGTTGCAGGATACAAAAATAACATACAGAAATTCACTGTGTTTCTATACACTAATAACAAATTATTAGAAAGATAAAGTAAGAAAACAATCCCATTTACAACTGCATCAAAAAGAATAAAAATCCTTATTAATTTTATTAATTAATAAGTTTAATCAAGGAGATGAGAAACCTGTACTCTAAAAACTATTAAGACATTCATAAAAGAAACAGAAGATGAAACAAATGGAAAAATATACCATGGTTGTGGACTGGAAGAATCAACATTGTTAAAATGTTCATATAACCCAAAGCATCTACAGATTTAATGCAATTTCTATCAAAATACCAATAGTATTTCTCACACAGCTATAAAAAATAATTCTAAAATTTACATGGAACCACAGAAGACCTCAAAGAGCAAAACAATCTTGAGAAAGAAGAACAAAGCTGAGGTCCCATGCTTTCTGATTTCAAACTGTAGTACAAAGCTGTAGTAATCAAAACAGTATGGTACTGACATGAAAACAGATATATAGATCAATGGAACAGAATAGAGAGCCTAGGGGGAAGAAACCATGTTTTATGGTCAATTAATATATAACAAAGGAGGCAATAATATAAAGTGGAGGACAGAAGATCTTTTTAATAAATGGCATTAAGAAAACTGGACAGACACATGCCAAAAAGTGGACCACTTTCTCACACCACATACAAAAATAAACTCTGAATGGATAAAGCCTTAAATGTAGGACCTGAAACTATAAAAGTCCTTGAAGAAAACATACACAGTAAACTCTCTGACATCAATCTTGGCAATATATTTTTGGATCTGTCTCTTCAGGCAAAGGAAACAAAAGCAAAAATAAATAAATGGAACTACATCAACCTTAAAAGTTTTTGCACAGCAAAGGAAACCATCAATAAAACAAAAAGGCAACTTACTGAATGGGAAAAGATATTTCCAAATGTAATATCCAATAAGGGGTTAATATCCAAGGATACAAAGAATTCATACAACTCAATATAAAAAATTAAAACCAATCATATTTTAAAATGTACAAAAGAGACTTCCCTGGTGGTCCAGTGATTAAGAATCCACCTGCTAACACAGGGGGACCCATGTTTGACCCCTGATCCAGGAAGATCTCACATGCTGCAGAGCAACTAAGCCCTCAGGCCACAATTACTGAGCCTGTGCTCTAAGGCCTGCAAGCCGCAACTACTGAGCCTATGTGCCATAGCTGCTGAAGCCAGCTTGCCTAGAGCCTATGCTCCACAACAAGAGAAGCCACTGCAATAAGAAGCCAGTACACTACACCAAGGAATAACCCAAAAAGAGCAAGCCATGGGCAGCAACAAAGACCCCACACAGCTGTAAATAAAGTTTTTTTATTTTTTTAATAAAGAAGTCACCTTTCTTTCAAAAAAAAAAAAATGTACAGAGGACATGAGTAGACATTTTTCAAAAGAAGACATACAGATGGCCAACAGACAAATGAAAAGATGCTCAATATCATTGACTCTCAGGGAAATGCAAATCACAATCACAATGAGGTATCAGCTCACACTTCTAAGAATGGCTATTATCAAAAAGCCAGCAAATAACAAGCATTCACAAGATTGTAGACAAAAACAATCCTTGTACCCTGTCAATGGCAATGTAAACTGGTACAGTCATTTGAAAAATGGTATAGAGTTTTCTCAAAAAATTAAAAATAGAACTACAATATGATTCAGCAATTCCACTCCTAGGTATTTATCCAAAGAAAATGAAAACATTAATTCAAAGAGATAAACGCACCTCTGAGCTCATTGGAGCATTATTTACAATAGTCAATAGATGGGAGAAACCTAAGTGTTCCTGGATAAATGAAAAAAGAAGATGTGGCCTGACAGAATGTTACTCAGTCATTTTAAAAAAGACTAAAATCTTGCCATTTGCTACAACATAGATAGATCTAGATTGTTTTAGGCTAAGTGAAATATACAGAGAAAGACAAAGGCTTTATGATTTCACTGACATGTGAAACCTGAAAGACAACAAATGCACAAACAAACAACACAAAAACAGACTCAAAGATACAGAGAACAAGTGGGCAATGGCCAGAGGGGAGAGCAGAAGGGGCTGGGTGAAAAAGGTGAAGGGAATTTAGAGGTACAAACTTGTAGTCACACAATGAGTAAGTCACAGGGATGTAAAGTACAGCGTAGGAAACCAAGCAACAATACTACAATATATTTGTATGATAACAGATGGTTACTAGACTTATCATGATGATCATTTCATATGAGGAGAAGAAAATGGCAACCCACTCCAGATTCTTGCCTGGAGAATCCCAGGGACAGAGGAGCCTGGTGGGCTGCCATCTATGGGGTCGCACAGAGTCGGACACAACTTCAGTGACTTAGCAGGAGCAGCAGGATTTCATATGAACCAATATGATGTATCCCGACTCTACTTCAATTAAGAAAACAACAAAACCTATGGCTGATTCATGTTGATGTTTGGTAGAAACCAACACAATACTGTAAAGCAATTATCCTTCAATTAAAAATAAATAATTTTTTTAAAAAGAAAACAAAAATTAAATACATAAATAATTCTGTTTATTCACATCCAAGTTGAAAGGGAACTAAATCACAGACGTTCTACCCCTCAATATTATTGAAAATAAAAAGTGTAAAAAGAAGAGGTTCCATGTTTTAAATAATAGAAATTTTTTCCTATTGTGACTAGAAACATTTCACAATGTATTTTAAATAACTAACCATACCTCCATACGCATTTGGGAGTGTGTATGTTGTGCAGTTGAGTGTGAATGCATGTGAGTTTGTGGACTAAGGTGGATGTATGAGCGCATGAGAAAGAGAGAGAGAGAATAGATAATCTTGCATGTTACCATGATTGTGTGTGCATTTCCTAATGTGTTTTTATTCAACGTGGAAACCACTCAAAGGTCACACATCCTTTTATAACCAGTAGCACACAAAAGTCTTTAGCTCCATAGAAATTTTCCCCTATGAATATGAATAATGAATTATACCTGAGCACACAGTAAGAATTTATTCTTGGTGAGTTATGGAAGTAATTTAGACAAAACATGGAAATATTGGGGTATTTGACCATATACAGGTAGAAGGTAATTCTTTAAAAGCTTTGATATGAACCTAGAAATACAAAGGGTAAATAAACACTAATCTTAAAAAAAAAAAAATCCTAAAAATTGTAAACAATTATTAACTGTGATTTTTATTTTATACAGGCCTATAATTCACAAATAAATCATATAAGTGTAGGCAGAAGTCAAAGTAATATAAGAGGCAAATGATTTGCACCATTTTGCAAAGATTAAATGTTTTTAGAAATGACAAGATTATTATGGTGAGTAGTAGGGTGGCAATGATGCAGCTCTAATTTTTCAATGGTTATTGAGAAATTAGGCAGTTAGATGTTAATGGTCATACTAAATCCATAATGAGGAGGCGAACGATCACATTAACACACACCATATGTTTGCAACAGTTTTGCTACAGTTACTCTGCCATCTCTAAAGGGAGAGGAAAAGTTCGATTTAAATTGAGAGGAGAAATAAAGAGTACATTCAATGCTGAGGCCAGAAATACAAGCGAGTCTATCTTCTTTCCACCAGGAATCTCAGTATCTACTTCCTTTGCTTCTTATTTTGTTAATGAGCCGTTAAGTTCTCTTTACTTCTTTAGTTTATCTGCTCTTTTCTATCTCCTTCTACATATTATGATCAACTATCTTCCCTCACCCTTACTATTCATCTCTCCTTGTTCTCACCACCTATTTCATATCTGCCTTTTCCTCTTTGTGGCTTAGCATAACCAATTTAAATACCTGGGCCCAAACATTCATCTTCTGCACACTGGGATGCATGAACTCACTCACTTTATCACTCACAAATCATACCAACCCTCCCTATTCACCCACACTCACGTGTTTAAATCCAAGAACAGTATCTTCATGAAGCTGGTTTTTTTCCCACTGAATTACCACCCCACAATGGGCTTCCTCTGGTGGCTCAGATGGTAAAGAATCTGCCTGCAATGTGGGAGACTGGGGTTCAATCCCTCAGTCGGGAAGATCCCCTGGAGAAGGGAATGGCTCCTGGAGAATTCCATGGACAGAGGAGTTAGGTAGGCTACAGTCCATGGGGTCCCAAAGAGATAGGCACAACTGAGCAAGTAACACTTTCACTGTCACCACCCCCAACATGAACTTCTAGAAATCAACACAATCTATATACACACATGTTGAAAGACAAAACTTATAAGCATCTCTGAGTTTTTTAATCCATTAATCGTTTGGAAAAGTGTTGAGTTACATCCCTATAAGGCATGACATAGAAATAATAACAATAGTTAGTATTAATGAGTATCCTTTCTGCTAATAATAGTTGCTTCTGGCTGAATCCCCATCATGTGACACACACAGATTTGTGCTATAGCTCAGGAGTCTCCAACCCCGCAGGCCACAGACCAGCACCGGTCCACAGCCTTTAGGAGCCGGGTTGCATGGCAGGAGGTAATCGCTGGGCTAGTCAGAGGAGCTTCATCTGTATTCATAGCCACTCCTCATCACTCACATGACTGCCAGAATTCACCTCCTGTCAAATCAGCAGTGGCATAATAGATGTAACGTGCTTGATCATCCTGAAAGCATTCACCTACCACAGACCTGTCCATGGAAAAATTGTCTTCTATGAAGTCGGTCCCTGGTGCCAAAAAGGTTGGGGACCACTGCTGTAGCCAACAGAGCAATCCTGGGAGGTCTGCAGTATCACTTTACAGGTTAGGAAATCAGGCAAATGAATCATCTGTAAAACTGCAACTCCCACTCAGGAATGCCTGATATTGACACCATCAGGGTCATAGTGCTTTATTCACTATGGCACCAACTTTGTAATAACATTTTTAAAAGTCTACATTCTGGCCATATTTGATTTTAAGCCTCCTCTATTTTTGGTTGGGGCTTCCCAAGTGGTGTTAGTGGTAAAAATAATAATAATAATAATAAAATAAAATAAAATAATCTGTCAACCAATGCAGGAGACACAAAGGGATGCAGGTTCAACCCCTGGGTCAGAACATCCCCTGGAGTCAGTTCAGTTCAGTTGCTCAGTCGTGTCTGACTCTTTGCGACCCCATGGACTGCAGCACGCCAGGCTTCCCTGTCCATCACCAACCCCCAGAGTTTGCTCAAACTCATGTCCATCAAGGAAGTGATGCCATCCAACCACCTCATTATCTATGATTCCCTTCTCCTTCTGCCTTCAATCTTTCCCAGCATCAGGGTCTTTTCCAATGAGTCAGTTCTTCACATCAGGTGGCCAAAGTATTAGAGCTTCAGCTTCAGCATCAGTTCTTCCAATGAATATCAGGACTGATTTTCTTTAGGATGGACTGGTTGGATCTCCTTGCAGTCCAAGGAACTCTCAAGAATCTTCTCCAACGCTACATTTCAAAAGAATCAATTCTTTCATGCTCAGCTTTCTTTATAGTCCAACTCTCACATCTATACATGACTACTGGAAAAACCATAGCTTTGACTAGATGGACCTTTGTTAGCAAAGTAATGTCTCTGCTTTTTAATATGCTGTCTAGGTTGGTCATAGCTTTTCTTCCAAGCAGCAAGAGTCTTTTAATTTCAAGGCTGCAGTCACCATCTGCAATGATTTTGGAGCCCAAGAAAATAAAGTCTGCCACTATTTCCATTGTTTCCCCATCTATCTGCCATGAAGTGATGGGACCAGATACAATGATCTTGGTTTCTGAATGCTGAGTTTAAAGCCAGCTTTTTACTCTCCTCTTTTACTTTCATCTAGAGTCTCTTTAGTTCCTCTTTGTTTTCTGCCATAAGGGTGGTGTCATCTGCATATCTGAGGTTATTGATATTTCTCCCAGCAATCTTGATTCCAGCTTGTGGTGCAACCAATATGGTATATCACATGATGTACTCTGCATAAAAGTTAAATAAGCACAGTGACAATATACAGCCTTGACAGTGTTCCTTTTCCTATTTGGAACCAGTCTGTTGTTCCATGTCCAGTTCTGACTGTTGCTTCCTGACCTGCATACAGATTTCTCAAGAGGCAGGTCAGGTGATCTGGTATCCCCATCTCTTGAAGAATTTCCACAGTTTGTTGTGATCCACACAGTCAAAGGCTTTGGCATAGTCAATAAAGCAGAAGTAGATGTTTTTCTGGGACTCTCTTGCTTTTTTGATGATCCAGCAGATGTTGGCTATTTGATCTCTGGTTCCTCTGCCTTTTCTAAAACTAGCTTGAACATCTAGAAGCTCTAGATTCATGTACTGTTGAAGCCTGCCTTGGAGAATTTTGACCATTACTTTGCTAGCGTGTGAGATGAGTGCAATTGTTCAGTAATTTGAGCATTCTTTGGGATTACCTTTCTTAGGGATTGGAATGAAAACTGACCTTCTCCAGTCCTGTGGCCACTATTGAGTTTTCCAAATTTGCTGGCATATTGAGTGCAATGCGTTCACAGCATCGTCTTTTAGGATTTAAAATAACTCAGCTGGAATTCCATCACCTCTGCTAGCTTTGTTCATAGCGATGCTTCCTAAGGCCTACTTGAATTCACATTCTAGGATGTCCGGCTCTAGGTGAGTGATCACACCATCGTAGTTATCTGGGTCATGAAGATCTTTTGTGTATAGTTCTTCTGTGTATTCTCGCCACCTCTTCTTAATATCTTCTGCTTCTGTTAGGTCCATACCATTTCTGACCTTTATTGTGCCCTTCTTTGCATGAAAATTTCCCTTGGTAACTCTAATTTTCTTGAAGAGATATCTAGTCTTTCCCATTCTACTGTTTTCCTCTATTTGTTTGCATTGATCACTGAGGAAGGCTTTCTTGTCTCTCCTTACTATTCTTTGGAAATCTGCATTCAGATGAGTATATCTTTCCTTTTCTCCCTTGCCTTTTGCTTCTCTTCTTTTCTCAGCTATTTGTAAGGCCTCTTCAGAAAACCATTTTGCCTTTTTGCATTTCTTCTTCTTGGGGATAGTTTTTATTACTGCCTCCTGTACAAAGCCATGAACCTCTGTCCATAGTTCATCAGGCACTCTTATCTATCAGATCTAATCCCTGGAATCTATTTGTTACTTCCACTGTATAATCATAAGGGATTTGATTTAGGTTATACCTGAATGACCTAGTGGTTTTCCCTACTTTCTTCAATTGAAGTCTGAATTTTTTAATAAGTAGTTCATGACCTGAGTCACAGTCAGCTCCCAGTCTTGTTTTTGCTGACTATATAGAGCTTTTCCATCTTTGGCTGCAAAGAATATCATCAATCTGATTTTGGTATTGACCATCTGGTGATGTCCATGTAGAGAATTGTCTCTTGTACTGTTGGAAGAGGGTATTTGCTATGACCAATGCATTCTCTTGGCAAAACCCATTCATGAAGTCTTTGCCCCCTTGGCCTAGTTATATCCCAAAGGTTCCACTTCCAAATACCATCTCTTTTGGAATTAGGTTTCAACCCACAAATTTGGGTGTGGGGATAGGGGACACAGACAGTCTGTAGCACCGACTCAGAGCTCACTCAGTGCAAACAGACTCTTCATAAAGGAGACTTGGAAGTAGAGATATTTGTCAAAGACAATTAGAGCCAACTATTTAATAGCATGGATGTCTGAGGTATCGGGTAACATTCAAACAATAGGCTAATCATTAAGCTTAAAAGGAAAAGTTGGGGAATGAAATGTCCAAAGGGGGTCACAGGTTGAAAAGTTCCGACACATTCCTGGAAACCTAGAAGGCCATACATTTACACAGGGTTCACACATGCTCTGGAAAGACTTGAGAACACCGTAAGTTTTCATTCTGGTTAACCTGATTCCACACAAGCAAGCAGTGAATGCTAGGTAGCATTATAATAAAATGATTACTGAGTGTTGATGTTGTGCCTTAAGACACTCCCTGATAAACAAAACAGAGAGTTCATTGCCAGCAGGCCTGTCCTACAAGAAATACTAAATGGAGTTTCTCAGACAGAAATAAATGAATATAATTCAAATCACTGTGAAATATCAAGAGCAGAGGTAAAGGTATTATCAGTGATGCTTTTTTTTTTAACTGGAGGATAATTGCTTTACAATATTGTGTTGGTTTCTGCCATACAACGTGAATCAGTCATAAGTATACGTATGTTCCCTCCCTCCCAAACCTCCCTCCCAACCCCCATCCTACTCCTCTATCATCACAGAGCACCAGTGATGCCTTAAATCTACTCAAGAGTTTCAGTCACCTGCCATTTGACACCTCATAGTTGACATAAGGATATTTATAATATTTTAAAAAGAAATTAATATGTATTTCCCTTTTATTTTTACTAAGGTATAGTTGATATATGTTTCAAGTGTACAACAGAGTGATTCACAATTTTTATAGGTTATACTCCATTTACAGTTATTATAAAATATTGATTATATTCTCTATGCTATACAATATATCTTTGTAGCTTATTTATTTTATACATAGTAGCTTGTGCCTCTTAATTTCCTGCCCCTAGCTTGCCCCTCTCTCCTTCCTTCTCCCCACTGGTAAAACCACTAGTTTGTTCTATCTGTGAGTCTGTTTCTGCACTGTTACATTCACTAGTTTGCTGTATATTTTAGATTCCACTTACAAGTGATATCATACAGTATTTGTGTTTTCTGACTGACCTATTTCACTTAGCATAATACCATCCAAGTCCATCCATGTTGTTGGAAATGGCAAATTTTCATTATTTTTGTGGCTGAGTAGTATTCCATTTTATACACACACACACACACACACACACACACACACACCAATCTCTATTCATTTATCTGCTGATGGAGACTTAGGTTATTTCCACATCCCTGGCTATTGCAAAAAAATATGCTATGAAAATTGGGGTGCATGTATCTCTTTAATTAATAGATTTGTTTTCTTTGGTTATATATCCAGGAGTGAAATTTCTGGACCATATGGTAGCTCTGATTTTAGTTTTTTGAGAAATTTCAATATTGTTTTCTACAGGAGCTATACCAATTTACATCCCCACCAGTAGTGTACCGGGGTTTCCTCCACATCCTCCACATCCTTTCCACAAATCCTTTCCTCCACATTCTTGCCAACAGTTGCTTTCTGTGACCTTTTTGATGATAGCCATCCTAACAGGTATGAGGTGATACTGTGGTTTTGACTTGCATTTCTCTGATGATTAGCAGTGTTGAGCATCTTTTCATATGCTTGTTAGCAATCTGTATTCTTCTTTGGAAAAATGTCTCCTCTGGTCTTCTGCTCACTTTTAATTGAGTTTTTGGATCCAACCAGTCCATTCTAAAGGAGATCACTCTTGGGCATTCTTTGGAAGGACGGCTATTGAAGCTGAAACTCCAATACTTTGGCCACCTGATGCGAAGAGCTGACTCATTTGAAGAGACCCTGATGCTGGGAAAGATTGAGATCAGGAGGAGAAAGGGATGACAGAGGATGAGATGGTTGGATGGCATCACCGACTCAATGGACATGGGTTTGGGTGGACTCCAGGAGTTGGTGATGGACAGGGAGGCCTGGCGTGCTGCAGTTCATGGGGTCGCAAAGAGTTGGACACAACTGAGGAACTGAACGGAACTGAACTTGATGTTGAGTTGTATGAGCTGGTTATATATTTTGGACATTAACCCCTTTCTGGTCATATCATTTGCAAATATTTTCTCCCATTCAATAGGTTGTCTTTTCCTCTTGATGGTTTCCTTTGCTGTGAAAAAGTTTTAAAGTTTAATTAAAGTCTCATTCATTTATTTTTGCTTTTGTACCCTTTGCCTTATGAGATAGATCCAAAAAAATGTTGTTACAATTTAGGCTGCAGAGTGTTCTGCCTGTTTTGTTCTAGGATTTTTATGGTTCTGGTCTTACATTTAAGTCTTTATTTTGAGTTTGTTTCGTGTATGGTGCTAGAAAATATTCTAGCTCCATCCTTTTACATGTAGGTCTCCAATTTTCCCAGAACCGCTAATTGAAGATTGTCTTTTCACCACTGACCATAAGTGTATGGTTTATTTCAACTCTCTGTCCGGTTGCATTGATCTATATGTCTGTTTTTGTGGCAGTACCATTCTGTGTTGACTAATGTGGCCTTGAAGTACAGTCTGCAGCCATGAACATGACCCCACCAGCTCTGCTCTTTTTCCTCGAGATTGCTTTAACTATTCTTGGTCATTTATGTTTCCATACTATTAAAATTTTTTTAATTAGTTTTTTATTTCTGTGAAAAATGCCATTGGTATTTTGATAGGGACTGCACTGAACCTGTAAATTACCTTGGATAATACAGTCATTTTAACAATATTAATTCTTCCATGCATGAACACGGACTATCTTTATATCTGTGTGTGTCATCTGCAATTTCTTTCATCAATGTCTTAGAGTTTTCTGAGTACAGGTCTTTTCCCAAAGTAGGTAGGTTTATTTCTAGGTATCATATTCTTGTTGATGCAATGGTAAGTGGAATTATTTCCTTAATTTCTCTTCCTCATAACAGTTCATTTTTTACTATATAGAAATGTAACAGATTTCTGCATATTGATTCTGTATCCTGAGCTTTATCAAAACCATCAGTGAGCTCCAGTAGTAGTTCTTTGGTGATATCGTTATGATTTTCTAAATGCATATTTTTCTTACTTTTGTAGAACTAATTACACTACCTTTACAACATTTGGCATGCACACAAGTGGTAGATTTTTTTCAAGAAAATTTAAAACACATTTATAAAAATATTATAATAATTTTAGTAAATTGTATTGCAGAGTGAGTTAGCAAAATCATACATATATACATATGTATTTATATTTAAACTCATGAGTATATATGCTTACATTCTCAAATAAAATAAATTTAGATGATTTTAAATAGTTGATTTTCTTTCCAATTTCCATCTGATGGCAATCAATGAATTTCCATTTTATAAAAATATGCTCAAGTAATGAAACATCTGGTATGTTAGAATATTTCTCTAGGCAATAATGTTCAGGGGACATAGTCTGTGAAACTATCTCATTTGTCAATTTAGAGATAAGTTGAAGTGTGTTCTATATTATTTAGTGATAGAAGTTTTACATAATGGTTTATCTGTATTTTGTACCCCTTTTAGAAAGCCTGCACTTTTCAAATTATTAGCTTCAAGATTATGTTAAAGATATATCATTGTCATTTTTCAGTCATGTCTGACTCTTTGAGATCCCATGGACTACAGCACACCAAGCTTCCCTGTCCTTCATCATCTCTTGGAGCTTACTCAAACTCCTATCCATTGAATTGGTGATGCCATCCAACCATCTAGGCCTCTGTCATCCCCTTCTCCTCTTGCCTTCAATCTTTCCCAGAATCAGGGTCTTTTCTAATGAGTCAGCTCTTCACATCAGGTGGCCAAAGTATTAGAGCTTTGGATTCAGGTAGGATACATCATACATATAAATTAAAATACATTTCTAGATTTATGTCATGCCAATATCAAACTCTGAAAAACAAAGATCTATGAGTGGAAAACAACAGTCAAAAAGGAGAGAAATGTAATCCATGGAATTTCCATGATACAGTTCTTCACCCTTGGTAAGGATAGAGATTATGAATTGATAGATACTAACATCTGTGGCCAGAAGTGTTAGGCAACCTAGGTTTAAATAAGATGAATGATTAGATTAAAGCATGGATGGGATTTTGCCAGGCAAACATGATGAAAGGACAATTGGATCAAAAAATGAACAATATTTCTAGGAAAAACTGAAATTGAGCTGAAGAAGAAGTTGGAGTTAGGTATGAAAGACAGCAAAGCAATAAGGGACTGATAGAAATAGCAAACATTTCCATATGTGCATAATAACCCTTGTGACAGCTCATCTATTTTATTCATGAAAATATGAAATTATACACATTATTTATCGTAAATCCCAAAGCAGTTCTTCAGAGTTTCCAGCTCTATTACTGGGTAGATAGATGTTCTTATCCAGTCATTAAATCAGAATAATCCTCAGGATTATGTGTACATGAAAGCATTCTATAAACTATCATTACTATTGCTTTGAAGGAAAAATACATAAATGTATGACAATTTTATAAAGACTCTGAACAACCTAATTTCCTTTCCTTGGGAAGGATCAAGATGAGACAAGAACAGCTTAAATGGTTACAAACCTTTCCACAAAATTTAAGATCAAGCTACATGGACTTTAGTGATGTAAAGTAGGAGTAAAGTCTATGACACTAAATATATTCATCATAAATTGTTTCTAGGACTTTTAAACACTTTAGCTTAGTACTTGTTGTTGGGTTTTTTTTATTTACGCACCTGAAAATATATGCAAGGGTTTAAATATTTTTTGGCTTGGTACATCATCTCTTAAATAATAAATATCATTTTCTATCATCTCCATCCTGCTGCACAGAAAAATGGAGCTTTGTGATAAGTGCATTATAGCAATTCAGGTAATTTTATCTGTCATAATTCAAGGTTT
The DNA here is from genome assembly GCF_963930625.1 of Muntiacus reevesi. Classification (NCBI taxonomy): domain Eukaryota; kingdom Metazoa; phylum Chordata; class Mammalia; order Artiodactyla; family Cervidae; genus Muntiacus; species Muntiacus reevesi. The sequence goes on along the minus strand of NC_089250.1, from coordinate 216,832,621 downwards.
AAGTTACAAATTCAAGGATTTTCAACAGAACAAAGCTTGTCTCTTTGTAAGTATGTAAGAATAAATACACAAACAGGATACAAATTCAAACACTTAACTTAGAATAAGACAACAACAGGTGAACTAAAATCATACACTCAGTCACTTACTCATTTTACCTAATTCCTTGCTCTGGAGAAATAGAAAAATAAAAAACACAAAGTAAGATCCATTGGAAATAGGTCTTGTAGGATAGAAGCATTAAAACTCACAATCTTAAAAGTTATTTCTGTGTTTTGTGGGTCCTAACCTTAGTAGTACATCTAAAATTAAAATAATATTGTGAATTAATCATATCTTAATTTTTTAAAGTTTGAGTTTTACAATATTTTTGTAAACAAAGTATTATAATCTTAATACAATACTAAGATATTAATATCTATTGGTGGTGGTTTAGTCGCTAAGTCGTGTCCGACTCTTGTGACCCCATGGACTGTAGCCTGCCAGGCTCCTCTGTCCATGGGATTTTCCACGCAAGAATACTGGAGTGGATTGCCATTTCCTTCTCCAGGGGATCTTCCCGACCCAGGAACTGAACCCAGGTCTCCTGCATTGCAGGCAGATTCTTCACCAACTGAGCTAAGACAGAAGCCCACTAATATTAATACCTACTAATATCAGTCAAACTGTATAGAGTAGTGGAAGTAAATCACACTTTAGTTAGAAAGTGCTGATGTTACATTTTCTTTCCTTGTTTTGAACACAAGCCAAAGTACTTTATCAAAGCTTGCTTTGAGTGTGCATATAAAGCTCTCTGTGGGCAAGTCAATGGAAAGGTGGTTTGTGTTGCATGCCTATTTAACTGGTTCCAGCTGATGAACACTTAGGTTGCTTCCATATCTTGGCAATTGTAAATAATGTTGCTATGAATATTGGGGTGCATGTATCTTTTCAAATTAATGTTTCTGTACTTTTTGGACATATATAGGCAAAAGTGGAATTGCTGAGTCATATGGTAGTTTTAGTTTTTTTGAGACATCTCCATGATGTTTTCCACAGAGGCTACACCAATTTACATTCCCACCAACAGTGTACTAGGGTTCCCTTCTGTTTTTAACTGGACTGTGAAATCAAGAATTTTTTCTTTCAGAAAGTAATTTTTTTGTTGTTGTTCCAATTCATCTAATTTTCCTGAAAGTTTAAGTCTTTTTTTCTGTGTTAATGCCTCGTGTTAGGTCTCCACTGGTTTCCCCTCAAAATCAATCACCTCTTTGAACTAGTGAGTGTGCTCATCCTGAGTCATATTAGTCATCTGCAATCTAATATAGCCACATCTTAGAAGCACTTGAAAAGATTTTAAGACATACTGGTATCCAGGCCACAGCCCCCGCTATTCTGATTTCATGGTCTGTACAACATTCAGGCATAAGTATTTTGAGAAGTTATCCAAAGACAGAAAGACTCCCTGGAGCCATTAGGACAGAGATGGCCCCTCTAGGCAGGGGGAAATACTGTCCTTCAGACCCCAGGCCAGGTCCTCCATAGCTCTGTGCAGATTTAAACAATGAGGAGGCCCATGTCAAGGACCAGAGGCCACAGGGAGCAGACATTGGCAGCTCTTTCTGAGAAGATCTGCCCCATCCGGTGGCCATCACTGCAGATAACTGAGTCTCCTGCACCTGCCCTCTTTCAGGGACAACTCAGCAAGTCTTAGCACCAGAAACACAACCTCAAGTCACCGTCCGCACACACTGGGTGGACCCTGCACATGGGCTTGTGAGGAAACAGGAGTCAGACATGCATGACAGGCCAGCACCTTCTGGATCCCTGTCTTTGGGCGTGGCGGTGCACACTGCTTTGCCACAGCACAACTCCTTTTCCAGACACCATATCTTTGTTAGTAAATGAGGTCTCGGGCATTCCTGCCTACACTCCTTAAATCCTGGGAAATTTTCCAGTTCCGAAGCTATACAGTGACTGCTTTAAGAATGCCTATCTACAATTCAATTATGCTTAGAAATCAACACTGATACTTTTTTGTTTATACTTACTCTCCCTACTTATTACAAATTATATTTTTTCCATGTAGAGGTTGGTGATCCCCACTCTCTATCAGACAGAAAACATGTCTTAAGCCACTGCTGTATTCCCAATGTCCTGCACAATGTCTGGCACATGATATGTGGTCAATAAATACTTGATGAAAAAATATGGTACTTTTCATCAAGTACCTCTTCACAGGAGCATCGAAGCATTACATCACAGAATATATGCAAAACACTTAGTTTCCTGCACAAATTAAATAATAATAAAAAAACATAGTCCTTGTTTCACTTGAATCAAATTCTTGCTTCTTTCAAAGAGACCTAAGTATTCCAAAGCATTTTCTCTGTCATTTCGTCTTCTCTCACTAACGATATTAATAATAATGAAAAGTTAATAACAACTATATATTAGTCATTTCATTATTTGACAGTAGTTCCCTGTACTCTCTTCACAGCTCCTTCTCAATATATACTGTGTAAGTGCAATATTGTTATTTAAGAAGAAAAAAATGCTTTGCATTTCCATGCCAATTATTTGTACAACAGTTCCTAAATTCCCAGACATTAAGAATGACTGTGTCAGATTAAACTATAGGGTTCACTGCCACACATGAACTGTTCTACAGTGATCACACAGAATGTCAAGAGCACCAAGATTGAGTGTAATTAAGTAATTCACAAAGCTCTTATTCTAAAAGCCAATGAACTACACTGAAACTGTCCTATAGTCACATCCTCCTTTGCTAAGCAACATGGGATTTGAAAAAATTAAAACAAATTTCATATAGTATTTCTACTAGTTTTCTGTCTGTTAACATCTTGGTAGAAATCTTAAAGAGAACAAAATAACCAACTCAATTTATTTATTTGCCAAATATCCCTCTGGCACTCTGTGATAATTACATAAAGTACTAATGGTATTTAAATTTTATTTAGTCATTAAACTTCTTTAGAGTTTTAGCTCCAGAATCCAAAGTGCTTTATGAAGAATTGATAAGCCCAATTATCCAGAAAGTAAGGAGTAAAAGAACATATTTAATTGTGCATAACTGTATGGTGATGTTTTTGCCTATATTTATGGAGGGAGGAGGTCAGTATTCCACTAAATTTAATGTCAGAAAAAGCAGCAACATTATCATCATCATCATCATGAAACAATAATATCATTATTTATTGAGCCCTTACAATATGCCACTGTAGATGTTTAATCTCAGAATAATCCTTTGTAAAAGTTTCTCCATCATGTCCAACTCTTTGGGACCCCATATATGGACTATACAGTTCATGGGGTTTTCCAGGCCAAAATACTGGAGTGGGTAGCTATTCTCTTCTCCAGGGGATCTTCCCAACCCAGGAATCGAACCCAGGTCTCCCACATCACGGGCTGACTTTTTACCAGCTAAGCCACTAGGGAAGCCCAAGAATACTGGAGTGAGTAGCCTATCCCTTCTCCAGGGGATCTTCCTGACCCAGAAATTGAACTGGGGTGTCCTGTACTGCAGGCAGATTCTTTACCAGCTGAGCTACCAGGAAATCCCAAAATGAAAGTGAAACTCACTCAGTTGTGTCCAACTCTTTGCAACTGTATAGTCCATAGAATTCTCCAGGCCAGAATACTGGAGTGGGCAGCCATTCCCTTCTCCAGCGAATCTTCCCAACCCAGGGATCAAACCCAGGTCTCCCTCACTGCAGGCAGATTGTTTACCAGCTTCCCCACCAGGGGAGACCAGATGTTTAATCTCAGAATAATCCTATGACGCAACAGTTACTAAGTGCATTTTACAGATGAGGAAACTGAAGCTCAGAGAGTTTTAGTAACTTGTCTAACATTGCACAGCTGCTGAGTTCCAAAGTCACTGTTTACTTAGTTTTTTATTATTTTATCTACTTTTAGTTGTGCTGGGTCTTTCATTGCTGCTCGCAGGCTTTCTCTAGTTGCAGAGAACAGGGCTATTCTTTGTTGTGGTGCGTGGGCTTCTCATTGTGATGGCTTCTGCTGTGGAACACAGGCTCAAGGTATGTGGGCTTCAGTAATTGCAGCTTGCTGGCTTTCGAGCACGTGAGCTTCAGTAGTTGGAGCACACAGACTCAGTAGTTGTGGCACATGGGCTGAGCTGCTTCTCAGCATGTAAAATTTTCCTGGACAAGGCATCAAACCCACCTCCCCTGCATTGGCAAGCAGACTCTTATCCACTGTGCACCCTCAGCTGCTCAGTTCAGTTCAGTTCAGTCGCTCAGACGTGTCTGACTCTTTGCGACCCCATGGACTAGCTGCTCAGGTGTGACCAATTCTTTGCCACCTCATGGACTGTAGTCCACCAGGCGCCTCTGTCCTCGGGATTGTACAGGCAAGAATACTAGAGTGGGTTGCCATTTCCTCCTCCAGAGGATCTTCCCACCCAAGGGATTGAACCTGTGTCTCCTGCATTGGCAGACGTATTCTTTACCACTGAGCCACCTGGGAAGCCTAACCACTGTATTACCAGGGAAGTCCCAAAACCACTGTTTAAACTGAGGTCTGACTCCAACACTTCTTATACCAGCACATGCTATTCTAACACAGGTCCATGTATATGAGACTTACTTGATGCCCCTAAAGCTATGGCACCCTGGAAAAATCACAACGTACAATTTCTTCCTATCAAAAGTTCTTAGGCAAGGCTACCCAAGCATGTCTGGGCTGGTATAAAGAGATGCTTCCTACTGCAATAACTGGGAGGAAAGTCAGAAAGAGGCAGTTAATGGAAGGAAATGGTATGAAAAGTAGGAAATGCTTCCAAAGACAAAGATTTTTTCACAAGTTCACAGTGACTTCAACTAGCCAAACTTCAAAGGTTAATCACAGATGTAATGAAAAACTCAACAATCCAGTTAATATAATCAGTATATCAGTTTGTGGTAAGTGCTTCTAAAGCATTCTAAACAAATTGTATTTTTAAGTCAACCAAAGGGTCTTCATTGTAGGACTGATTCAATCAGTAATCTGCTCAAGAAAATCTCTATATAGTTGGTACAATGACCACTTGTTTGAAAGTTTCTTTCCAAAGGAGCACAAAGTTCAAGTTATCCAACTTGGAAATGGTGCACTGGGAGAAGGGTGGAGATGACCTACCAATTCTATTTTGGGGGATCATCTGGGAGCTCCTAGGAATGCTGACTGGAAAACTAAGGTCTTTATGACTCATACTGTTTATACAGTTGGTTTTGCTGGGTGAATGAAGGCTGTGTTTCTTGAATCATGTCAGTCAGTTGTTTTAACGTGGACTTAACTCCCACCTGTATAGGACGCATGTTGCCAGTCTGTAGAATGATCCAAATGCCCTTCCCAGGCAATGTTTCCCATACCAAGAAGTAACAGCAGTCAACTCTTCTCTGCCTTCTATAACTGTTGATTCGTTTTGCCTGTTCTTCAATTTCATGCAAATGAAATCATACATTATGACTAGATTTACAACTGGATTCTTGAGTTTTTCATTACATCTGTACAGATTCATTAATAATGTCCCATGAAGCAAAAGTTTATTTTTCTTTCTGGGTTATATTCTTTTTTATGAACATACCACAGTGTCACCATTTTCCTGTGGATGAGCATTTAGCTGCTTTTTAAAATAGGGGTTTTTAAGATGTTATATATTTATTTATTTTTGGCTGCACTGGGTCTTTGCACGCAGGCTTTCTCTAGTTGCTGAGCGCGGGGGGCTACTCTTCACTGCAGTGCGCAGGCTTCTTACCGTGGGGGCTGCTCTTGCTGTGGAGCGCTGTCTCTGGGTGTGCAGGTTCACTGCTTATGCTTCATGGGCTCTAGAGCACAGGCTCAGTAATTGCAGAACACGGGCTTAATTGCCCCGTGGCATGTGGGATCTTCCTGAACTAGGGATCAAAGCCATGTCTCCTGCATTAGCAGAATTCCTAACCATTGAAAGTCCCAAACTGGGATATTTTGAATAATATTGCTGTGGATAATCTTGTACTTCTCTTTTGGTGAATTCAGTTATCTGTGGTATAAAACTATGAAGGGGTATACAGGTCCATGGGGTAGATACAAGTTTAGCCTTAATAGACACTTCCAAATAGTGATACCAATTTACATTCCCTGAGATTTGTTTTAAAGCTCAGTATATCATATGCCTTGAAAGTTCCATGCCACTTGAAAAGAATGTGTATTCTACTTATGGAACATTGTGTTTTGTTAAACATCAATTAGATCAAGGAGGTTGTAGTGCTGTTCGTGTCATCCATTCTATTGATTTTTTTGGCCTAATTGTTGTAGCAATTATTGAGATGACATGTGAATATCTCCAACTATGATTGTGTGGTTATCTATTTTTCCTTTAATTTTGTCTGCTTTTGCTTCATGTATTTTGAAGTTCTATTATTAGGCACATATATATTAATAATTGTTATGTCTTTTTGATGAGTTGGCATTTCTTTCATGATATTAATGTCCCTCTTGAACTATTGTGAGGCTGTCACGGCTAACACCATGACAGGCAGCCTAGATTAGGAGTAGGCCTGGTTTCCCGGGGTAACATAATTATCAGGCCACCTGGAGCCAGCCAATCAACATGTGCCTAGCAAGAAAAAGGGAACCTATCAGGGGAAAGCTGAAAGCCCACGAAGGATTGGGCCAACAAAAATTGCCTTGCAACTATGTAACCAATCCGCTTGTGCCAACTACCTGCAACTGTGTAACCAATCCTCTTGCCAACTACCCGCTGCTTTTTGAATAATTTTACCCAATAAATACCCAAGAGAACTGGGACTCGGGGCCTTTTCGTCCTCACACCCTTGGTGAGGACGGGAGGCCCTGGCTCGAGTCAATAATAAATTCCCCTATTGCAAGTTGCATTGTCTCGAGGAGTCTTCTTTCCCGATCGGGGATTCGGACTAGGGGCAGAACATTTGGGGGCTCGTCCGGGATCCCTTGACCGGGGAAGAATGCTCTTTGGAACAAAGGAGAAAAAGGAGAGGTAATAGCACCAGTGCTCAGGCAGGTCTGGAAAGTCCAGTGTAAATCCGAGGCCCTGCTAGAAGGCAGGAAGGTGTCTGGCGTGAGGGAAAGCTTTCCATGAGGGAACAGATTGGCCATTCCGGCCGGCGTAAGGCCAAGGCCAGTGAGCATGCTGGAAGGCAGCCAGCTTTGCGGGAAGGAGACCTCCTCCCCTAAACCCGAATCTGAGGAATGGTGGACGCCATTCGGTAAGGTGACACTTGTTTCAGAGGATAGGGAGACTCAGGGGGTCCCGCCCCCCAGTTCTGTGTTGTCGGCCGATGTGTGTCTGTCTATGTGTTTTTCTACGCCCTTTCGCGTCTGTATAACTGCCGGCATTGTCTCCTGTCTCATTGTTCTATGGTGTGTCATTGTCTACTTCCTCCTATAAAGCCTTGGAGCCTCATTTCTGTTTGTGAGAGTGTCAGTGAACAGGCAGACAGTTGTCGGGGCAACTGACGAGTCTCGGCCAGGGCTACTCTCTGGCGGATTCTGAAGGCCTCCCAACAAGTCAGCCCCAGTAACAGGAGCCCGAGAGGGTGAAACTCTTTTCTTTTTTTCTCGTATTCTAAACTGAAAATCTGGCCAAATAAAAACCCGTCTGTGTGGACACGGGACAGGCACTTAAGAGCCAATAGGGCGCCTGCCACTGGATGACTCCCGTGAAAGGATAAGGGGGTCACAGAACGGTCACAGAAACCCTTAGGGTGCCCGCCCCCAACAAAAAAACTTCCGTGCAATGACTAAGACACTCAAATAGTTCCACGAAGCATACCACAAGCCCAACCTCCTGGCCACCACCACTCCTGATAGGATTTTTTGGTGGTAATTCTCAGTGACCTTCTTCTGACTCTCGCTATGGGGCAAGGAAAATCTACCCCACTCTCTCTCATGACTGATCATTTCTCGGATGTCAGGGCTAGAGCGTATGATCTGTTGCTACTGGTTAAAAAGAGTAAATTAATAACCTTTTGCTCTGCAGAGTGGCCCGCCTTCCAAGTTGGATGGCCTCCAGAGGGGACTTTTCAACCTTCTATCATTCAGGCAGTGAAAGAAAAAATTATGGCTCCTGATCCCTGGGGCCACCCAGGCCAAGTCCCATATGTTATGGTCTGGCAAGATCTAGTAGAAGATCCGCCCAAATGGTTAAAACTTTTTGTTCACAAACTCCCTGATTCTCCTAATGTACAGGCCCTGGTTATAGAAACCTCCACTCCCCCAGAGGAAGCCGAGAAGAACAAGGGCTCAAAACCGGTCTTGCAGGAATCCTCGTACCCGAACCTGATTGACTTGGAGATGGAAATTAGGCCCCCGCCATATGCCCCTCCTCCATTGCAGGTTCCCCTGGGGTGAGGAGCCCCCCTCCCCGATGAATCAGAAGGGATAAGGGAACCCCGACTCCAGAGAAAAAAATAGAAAAAATAGGGGTGAGCAAAATCATGGGGACCCAGAGTTACCTTCATCTACTGTACAGGCACTCCCCGTCCGAGTGGGACCAGCTAACCCAGACAGAGAGCGAACCTATCAGTACTGGCCCTTTTCCACGAGTGATCTGTATAATTAGAAAACCCAAAATCCTCCTTTTTCGGAGAAACCCCAAGGCCTCATTGACCTCTTAGATTCCATTTTGTTCACTCATAACCCCACCTGGGATGATTGTCAGCAGCTGTTGCAGGTGCTCTTCACCACGGAAGAACAGGAGCGAATCCTGGCAGAGGTGTGGAAACGGGTCCTGGGGGTCGACGGGAGACCAACCGCCCAGCCTCATCTCGTGGACGAGGGGTTTCCTCTGTTGTGGCCTAACTGGGACTTTGAGCGAGTGAAAGGTAGGGAGCGTCTCCGAGTGTACCGCCAGATTCTAATGGCTGGCCTGCGGGCCGCAGCTAGGAAGCCGACAAATTTGGCGAAGATAAATTTAGTAAGGCAAGAGCCCACTGAGAGTCCATCAGCCTTCCTATAGAGGCTAATGAAAGCCTTTAGGCAATATACACCTATAGACCCCCAGGCTGAAAAATCACGTGCTGCAGTTCTACTAGCGTTTGTGAATCAGACAGCCCCAGATATTAGGAGGAAATTACAAAAGATAGAGGGGTTAAGAGAACAGACAATACAAGACTTACTGAAAGCAGCTGAAAAGGTATTTAATAATAGGGAGACCCCAGAAGAAAGGGAGAAACGACTTCGTTGGGAAAAAAGGGAACTAGCTGAGAAGATCAGGAAAGAAGATAGGGGACATAGGGTGAAGGAAAACCGGAAGAACCAGAGAGAACTGGCCAAGATTCTTTTTGCGGGGATGAAGGCCGAAACAAAATTGAGGAGCCTCGAGGCCCCCAGACAGAAGAAAAAGAGAGACCAAAAAGCAGGCCCTAAAGAAAGATCAGTGCGCTTACTGCAAAGAACGGGGGCACCGAAAAAGTGAGTGCCCTAAGAGGGACCCAAAGAGAAGAACAACCCAGAGAGAGAGAATTTCCCCTGGAACTCGAGATCTATATGTGGGGGAAGACAGTGACTAGGGGAGTCAAGACTCGGGACCCCTCCCCGAGTCCTGGGTAACCATACATGTGGAGGGGAAACCCGTTGGCTTCATGGTAAACACTGGCGCCCAACACTCTGTTTTAAATCAAAAACTGGGACCAATGTCTAAGAAAACCAGCTTGGTGCAGGGAGCCATGGGGACAAAAAGATATTGTTGGACCACGGAACAGAAAGTAAATCTGAGGACCCACCAGGTGTCCCATTCGTTTTTGGTGATACCAGAATGCCCAGCCCCTCTACTTGGATGGGACTTGTTGACTAAAGTTAATGCTCAGATCCATTTTGACCCTGGGGGAATGTCAGTCACGGATTGACTTGGACAGCTGATACATGTCTTGTCTCTAGCTTTAAGAGATGAATACAGACTTTTTGCGCCTTAGCCCTCAGAGGTTATAGCACCAGATATACAACCGTGGGTCCACAAATACCCGTTGACATGGGCAGAAACAGCAGGAATGGGACTGGCTAAACAGAGACATCTGGTCGTCATCGAACTAAAAGCCGAGGCGACTCCTGTGAGGGTGAAGCAATACCCTATGAGCCAGGAGGCTCGGCAGGGGATCACTTCCCACATTCGACGGCTCATAGATGCCAGAATTCTCAAGCGGTGCCAATCCCCTTGGAACACCCCCTTACTGCTGGTGAAGAAGCCAGGGAGTACGGATTACAGACTTGTCCAAGACCTACGAAAAGTCAACAAGTGGGTGAGTGACATACACCCTACTGTCCCCAACCCATATACCCTCCTGAGCAGTCTGCTGCCTGAGTACACTTGGTACACAATGTTGGACTTGAAAGATACTTTTTTCAGCCTACCCCTGGCGGCCCAGAGCCAAGAGATATTTGTCTTTGAGTGGACTGAGGGGGAAGGCCAACCGGTAGTACAACTAACTTGGACCCACCTCCCACAAGGGTTCAAAAACTCCCCTACCTTGTTTAATGAGGCTTTGAGTGAGGACCTCTATGAATATTGGACTCACCACCCAGAGGTCATCCTGCTGCAATATGTAGATGACCTTATGTTGGCTGGAACCACAGAGGAGGCATGCAGCCGTGCCACCGGTGACCTCTTACAGACTCTAGGCACCTTGGGATATCGTGCTAGCACAAAAAAGGCACAAATATCCCGGCAAGAGGTCACCTATTTGGGGTATAAGATCAGACAGGGACGAAGGTGGCTAACTCAGGCCATGAAAAAAACAATATTGCAGATACCAGAGCCCAAGACCCCCCACCAGGTGAGAGAGTTTTTAGAGACTGTTAGATATTGTAGACTGTGGATCATGGGGTTTGCTGAAAAGGCCCGGACCTTGTATGAGAGAAGTAAAGAGACCCCAAACTGGACTTGGACTGAGCCAATGAAACAGGCTTTCCAGACACTCAGATGGGCCCTACTAGAAGCCCCAGCCTTTGCCCTGCCTAACCCAAATAAGCCATTCCAGCTGTTTGTAGATGAAAAGCAAAGAATAAAAAAGGGGATCTTAACGCATCAATGGGGACCATGGAAGCGGCCAGTGGCATACCTTTCAAAGCGATTAGACCCGGTGGCCTCTGGGTGGCCCCCTTGCCTCCGCATCATTGCAGCCACTGCCCTCCTCATCCACGATGCCGACAAGTTGACATATGGACAGCAACTCTGGGTTTACACCCCCCACACCATCAAAGGGGTTTTAAAGCAGCCGCCGGGTAAGTGGATCTCCAATGCCCGTTTGACACATTACCAGGCCCTGCTGCTTGATGCCCCACGGGTGCGTTTTCAAGCCCTTTGCTTCCTGAATCCAGCCACTCTTCTACCTAACCCAGAGAAGGACCGCCCTCTCCATGATTGCAGTGAGATACTGGCTGAGGCCCTGGCGGCTCGAAATGACTTAACTGATGTGCCGCTAAACAACAGTGAGCTAGTATGGTTCACCGATGAGAGCAGCTATGTAAAAGACGGACAAAAGAAGGCGGGAGCCGCTATAGTTGATGATTCAGGGCAGACAATATGGGCTGAGACACTTCCCCCAAACACGTCTGAGCAAAAAGCAGAATTAATTGCCCTAATACAGGCTCTGGAACAAGCAAAAGGGAAGAGAGTCACCATTTTTACGGACAGCCGATATGCTTTTAGCACCGTCCACATTCAAGGTCCGATATACCAGGAAAGGAGATTTAGAACAGCGGAGAGAAAAGAAGTCAAGAATTTGCCCGAGATCCGCAGGCTCCTGAAAGCTGTTCAACTGCCCCGGGCAGTAGCAATTGTACATGTCCCCGGTCACCAAAAAGAAAAAGACCCTAGGGCACGGGGCAAACGGGCTGCTGATGCGGTCGCTCGAGAAGTGGCCAGCTGGGACTACGTCGCCCCCATATTAGCCATGGGACTTCCACCCCCTGGTATGGGGACTCTGCCGCCAGTCCCAGACTATTCCCTCCCTGACCTCATTTGGATCAACGAGGATACCACCCTCCAGAAGGATGACAAAGATAGATGGTACCGAGATCAAAACAACAACCTGATATTGCCTGCCATCCTGGGTCGTCACCTATGTGAATACCTGCACACAACTACACACTTGGGGGAGAAAAAGACATTGACACTTCTCCAGACGGCCTGCCTGAGGTTCCCTCGACAAAATGCAACTGTACGAGAGATAATCCAGGCTTGCAAAGCATGCCAGCTGATGAGGACAGGGAAAAGGCAGCACACTGGAACGAGGTACCGAGGAGAAGAGCCAGGACAACACTGGGAGATAGATTTCACTGAGGTAAGACCAGGCAAGTACGGGTATTGCTATCTGTTGGTTCTGGTAGATACCTTCTCGGGGTGGGTAAAAGCCTTCCCCACTAAGGGAGAGACAGCAACAGTGGTTGCTAAAAAGATCTTAGAGGAGATAGTGCCTAGGTACGGGCTGCCAGTGACTAAGGGCTCTGATAAGGAACCTGCCTTTGTGAGCCAGATTGTACAAGGGCTGGCCCAAGCTCTGGGGACAAAATAGAAGTTACATTGTGAATATAATCCCCAGAGCTCAGGACAGGTTGAGAAAATGAATTGAACCCTAAAAGAAACTTCGACAAAGTTGCAATAGAGACTGATGGGGACTGGGTGGCCCTCCTTCCCTTCGTGCTCTTTTGAGCACATAACACCCCTTATAAGCTGAATCTTACCCCTTTTGAGATTCTGTATGGAAGACCCCCTCCTGTGTGTCCTACATTCGAGGGAAAATGCCTACCACCCCTTACCTTGGGACAATTCCAGCAAACACTGATGGCATTAAGTAAGGTGCATAGCCATGTTTGAAAATTGATTCAAGAGATACACGAGGGTCCAAGCAAGGAGACCGTCCCCTCACATAATATTGGTCCGGGTGATTGGGTTTGGGTAAAACGACACCAATCTAAAGCATTAGAGCCTAGATGAAAAGGCCCTTATGTTGTTCTCCTTACCACTACTGTTAAGGTCAACGGGATCGGGCCCTGGGTTCTCTACAATCACGTGCGACAAGCCACCCCGGAAGAACAGGAGAAGGCTCAAGCAGAATGAGAGGCAAGACCTCATCCATCAAATCCTTTGAAACTGAAACTCGTACGACGGGAGCCCTCTTAACTCTCCTGCTGATGACAGTTTTCATCGGCCCAGGAGCAACCACCCATAACCCCCATCAGCCAGCTAACCTGACTTGGATGATCTACAATCCTGAGACTAGAGAAGTGCTTAATTCGGGCTCCAATGTGGCCCCCAAAGGGACATGGTGGCCAGTACTGACCTTTAATTTGTGCATGCTGGCGGCTGACGGTAATGGGTTTGGTCCCCACCAACTGACCAAGTTCTTTGCCCACGGCTCTTTCGGTCTGTTCACCCGTAACTGTGAGCGAAAAGGCTCACAGTACTACGAACAGGTGCCTGTCTATGTCTGCCCGGGGGGAGGAAGGGATTGGAACCAAATTAAAAAATGTGGGAGAGTTGACTCTTTTTGTTGCGCCGCTTGGGGTTGCAAAACCACGGGAACAGTCCATTGGCTCACTAACTCCGACAAGGACCTCATTCAGGTAAAATCACCCCCGAATTCCCAGAAATGTCCAACTAAGAGAGTATCATCCAAACCCGGGCAATGTTTCCCATTACAGATCAAATTCACAGACAAAGGAAAAAAATTTACCAGGTGAGATGTTGGCCGAGCTTGGGGCCTCCGTCTTTACAAGACTGGCTATGACACAGGATTCAGGTTTGAGCTTAAATTAAAACTGGGACCACTCTATTTGGCACCCAAGGTAGCCTTAGGACCAAACCAGGTGATAGCCCCGAAGCCCACTCCCCAGGGAACAACCCCAAAGCCTCCCTCCCAGAACCAAAGTCAGGCTAATAGATTGACTCCACGCACTGTGGGACCCCCCAGGGTTGACATGTCCCCACCAACAGACCCCCTTATAAAAAATGATCTCCTCAGCTTATCTCACCCTAAATGCCTCTCGTCCAGACTTAACAAATGGTTGCTGGCTTTGCTAAAATATTAGGCCTCCCTATTATGAGGCGGTTGCCTTTTCTTCAAGATTCAATGTGACCTCTGATGTCTCAGCCTGCAGATGGCAGCAACAACCTGGGTCAGGCCGGTTGACAGTAGGCTCCATTACGGACATAGGCACCTGTATAAGAACTATCCCTGAGACTTATCAACACCTATGTAATAATAATTCAGTCCCTAGAACTAGCCTCCCCAATTCTACTCACCAGTGGGTACTTCCGCCAGAAAACGGGTGGTGGGCTTGCTCCGCCGGACTAACCCCGTGTGTCCATAAGGCAGCATTTAATGCCTCCCAAGATTTCTGTGTCCTAGTCCACCTGATCCCCCAGCTAAACTATTACTCAAAGGAAGAGCTGCAACCAAGGTTAGACCCATCGGGTCAATATAGGGTAAAACGAGAACCAGTCACTGCCCTGACTTTAGCAGTCCTATTGTGTGCTATAAGAATGGGAAGTGGGGTCGCAGCCTTAACATTGCAAGATAAACAGTATAATCAATTAAGGGCTGCAATAGATGAAGATATTGAGCAACTCGAGAAGTCCATTTCACACCTCCAAGAATCCTTGAGCTCCTTGGCTAAAGTAGTGTTACAGAATAAGAGAGGTTTAGATTTGTTGTTTCTGCAACAAGGAGGATTATGTGCAGCACTGGGAGAAGAATGCTGTTTCTATATCGACCATTCAGGGGTGGTACAAAAATCTCTCCAGAAAGTAAGAGAGGGACTAGCCCAGCGGAAGAGAAAACAAGAAGCTCAACAAGGCTGGTTTGAATCTTGGTTTCAGCACTCCCCCTGGTTGACCACTTTGATTTCCACCCTCCTGGGTCCACTCATAATATTAATATTGTTATTGACCTTTGGTCCATGCATTTTAAACCGTCTGATCTCATTTATTAGGGAGCGCCTAAATACCACCCAAATTATGGTATTGAGACAACAATATCAGTCAATTTCACAGGGTGAAGAAAAGGATTCCTCTACAAAAGTACAAAGACAGGGGGGAAATGTGAGGCTGTCACGGCTAACACCATGACAGGCAGCCTAGATTAGGAGTAGGCCTGGTTTCCCGGGGTAACATAATTATCAGGCCACCTGGAGCCAGCCAATCAACATGTGCCTAGCAAGAAAAAAGGAACCTATCAGGGGAAAGCTGAAAGCCCACGAAGGATTGGGCCAACAAAAATTGCCTTGCAACTATGTAACCAATCCGCTTGTGCCAACTACTTGGAACTGTGTAACCAATCCGCTTGCCAACTACCCGCTGCTTTTTGAATAATTGTACCCAATAAATACCCGAGAGAACTGGGGCTCGGGGCCTTTTCGTCCTCACACCCTTGGTGAGGACGGGAGGCCCTGGCTCGAGTCAGTAATAAATTCCCCTATTGCAAGTTGCATTGTCTCAAGGAGTCTTCTTTCCCAATCGGGGATTCGGACTATGGGCAGAACACTATATTCCTGTTTTGAGGTCTATCTTGTCTAATATTAGTATAGTCATTACATCTTCCTCATGTTTATTGTCTGCATGGCACATCTTCTCACATCCTTTGGCTGTCACTCTTTATTGACTTTTATAATCAAAGTATGTTTCTGTAGATAGGATTTAATTGGATGTTACTTCTCTTTTTCCTCCTGCCTGACAATCTCTGTCATTTAACTGGCATATTCATTACACTTACATTGCATATAATTTTAGGTATAGCTTGATTTTTGGTTTACCATTTTTCTGCTTGATTTCTAATTGTCTCCTCTGTTTTTCTTTTCTCTATACCTTCTCCTCTGCCTCATTTTGAGTTAATGAAAAAACTCTTAGCATTTCATTAAAGTTCCTCTATTGGCTTTTTGGCTACATATCTTTGCATCCTTTTCATCTTAGAGGTAACATTATGACAAAATGATCACAATCAACTTAGTGTTAATAATGTACCATTTTATATGAAATGCATCAATTTTCAACAATACAAGTCTACTACCTTCAATCCCCCCTCTCTCTGGCTATTGTTGTGATACATATTCTATCTTCATATGTTACATAAATTGCACAAGTAGAATATGCTATAAACTGCACAATTTAGGGGAGAAGGCAATAGCAACCCACTCCAGCACTCTTGCCTGGAAAATCCCATGGACAGAGGAGCCTGGTAGGCTGCAGTCCATGAGGTCATGAAGAGTCGGACACCACTGAGCGACTTGATTTTCACTTTTCACTTTCATGCATTGGAGAAGGAAATGGCAACCCACTCCAGTGTTCTTGCCTGGAGAATCCCAGGGATGGGGGAGCCTGGTGGGCTGCCATCTATGGCGTCGCACAGAGTCGGACACGACTGAAGCGACTTAGCAGCAGCAGCAGCAGCACAATTTAGAGCCATCATTTTTGCTTTAAATGGTCAAATCTTAAAGACTGTCAGTGTCTCTCTCCTGTGGACCAGTACAGTAGCCTCTCAGTTAACTTTCCAATTCCATTCTTTCCCTCGTTTTTCATGTCATTTTTTTATACAACAGCCAGCAATATTTGCTTTCAAGTGTAAAATGGACAACGCCTCATGTCCCAAGCTTAATTTGCCTCAAGGACTTCCCAGGATGAAATGCAGATTCATGAAGTGGTCTTATATTAATCTGCCAGGGCTTCTATAATAAAATACCAGAGACTGGATGGCTTAAACAAAGGAAATTTGTTTTTCACAATTCTGGAGGCTAGAAGCCCATGATCAAAGCACTTTAAATTCAGTTTCCAGTGAGATCTCTCTTCCGGACTTGTAGAAAGCCTCATTCTTGCTGTTTTCATCTGGTCTCTCCTCTGTGAGCACAGGGAGAGAAAGAACTCTAGAGTCTCTTCTTCTTATAAGGACATTAGCCCTATCATATAGGACCCCACTTCTATGAACTCATTTAACCTCAATTATCCCCTTATGGACCACGTCTCTAACATAGTCTCATTGGGGGTGAGGGCATCAATATATGAATGGGAGCAGGGGAACAATTCAGTCCATACAAGCCCAAAATGCTCTCCCTGGGCCTAAGGAGGAAAAGATCTGGCTGACTTGTACATATCCCAAAACAACACAGAGACACAAACACAACAGCTTAACCCTATTAAGGCGTCTGTATCACTGCAGGATGGACCTCACAAGGCCTATCTGTGTATGCATAACTTTTATAAACTTGGACCTGCCTCTCAGAGCAATTCCAATTCTGAAAAAAAGGAAATCATATTTTAAACAAGTGGAATTGCAATACAATTTAAACATAGGTCAACTATATACTCAAATACTGATATTGTAGAAGATTCAATTAATTGCAAAGAAAAAGCAAAGAAGTTGGAATCAAACTTGACCTAATTGCTGGCTACATCATTTTTCCATGACAAATGACTGGCTGTTATAAGAAGCTTAAGCAATTTCAAGTGACTCTTACCCACAAACAAGAAGAAAAAATAGTTCACTAAAATAAAATGAAAATTATTTTTTAATAACTCAACAAAAAGTTCTGTCTGCTGTCTCCCAGGCCTGGGTGAAAATTGATGGTCATCTTCTGTGATAACCCAGCCCAAGCAGGAGCCACAGCAGAGCCGGGCCCTGGAGGCAGAGACTGTCCCCACGAACCCAAGTGCCAGCGCCTCCTTGGGCTCCTCTGCCACCACTCCAGCTGCAGCTCCAGTGCCAGTTTAGGGGCCTGGGCGCCCCCAACCAGGTCCCAGACCAACTGCTGCAGGCCGGAGGACACCATGAACAACATGTACATGAACATGCCCAGGAACTTCTCTGGGCTCGACTGCCAGCAGGCCACCCAGACTGTGCCCCATTAGGGGCAGTACCTGTATACCCCCTTCGAGGGTTACATGCAACCAGACTTGGTGCCATGATCCCAGTGCCCCCATTCCTGAACAGGCTGCAGACGGGCTACAGGCAGATCCAGGCTGCCTTCCCTCTCACTAACCGCAAACAGAAGACATACCCAGCAGTGACTGTGTGACGCAGTGTTCCTGGGGGCCTGGACCGGATGGAGGCAAGCGGGAACTGTGAGCTTGGGAAGGATTCTAACCTGGAAGTTTGCACCTGTCGGTGGTGTTTATGGTACAGTTCGGTTGGATGGCTTCATTTGCCCCCAAACTGTATGAAAACATCTTTCTACAAAAGATCTCTAGATATGTTTTGGGCTTCTCTGGTAACTCAGCTGGTAAAGAATCCACCTGCAATGCACAAGACCCCAATTCAATTCCTGGGTTGGGAAGATCCCCTGGAGAAGCAATAGGCTACCCACTACCTCAGTATTCTTAGACTTCCCTGGTGGCTCAGACCTCCCACACTCCGCCTGCACTACGGGAGACCTGGGTTCGTTCCCTGGGTTGGGAAGATCCCTGGAGGAGGGAATGGCAACCCACTCCAGTATTCCTGCCTGGAGATTGCATGACCGGAGGAGCCTGGTGGGTTACAGTCCATGGGGTCGCAAAGAGTCGGACATGACAGAGCAACTAAGCACAGCACTGTGATAATGCATAACAAGTCTTACTCTTGCATGGATGTACCCTTTATTCACTATTTTCACTGACCTGAATTGTTGCCTGAGTTGTCAATAATAGGTGTTTTCAAAATGAAAGAGCAAATGCCACATGGCACCTTGTTCCAAGTGCTGAAACTCATGGGCCCAACAAAGACTCTGCTTTTGATCTTTTTCATTCACTCCATAACATTTGTGTCAGGTTCCTATCACTACTCTAACAAATAACAAACACAGTGGTTTATGGTTGTTCAGGCTGGACATCTGATATGGGTCTCATCCAGCTACAATTAGGGTATTAGAAGGACTGTGTTCCTTTCTGGAGGCTCCAGTGGAAGATTCTTTCCCATGGTCATAAAGGTTACCAGTGTTTTAGTTCCTGTATTTGCAGAACAAAGATCTCTGTTTCCTTCCTGGCAATCAGCTGAGGGCCATTCCCAGATACACAGGACGTCCACATTCCTCGGCTCACTGCCCACTTCCTCCATCTTTAAAGGCAGTGATGGTGAGTCCTCCTCACACTGAATCGTTCCCTCTTCTTCTGGTGCTTCTCTCTGTGACCAAGCCAGATTAGACTGAGTCCACCTGAAAAATCCAGGATAAAGTCCCCATCTGAAGGTGCACACCGTTAATTACATCTTCAAACTTCCTTTTGCCACAGAAGGTGACATGTTCAACTGGTTTCAGAGACTACAGCATGGATATCTTTAAGGAGGCCGTTATACTGCCTTGCACACCACTACAAGACCTCTAGGTCCCCATACTGGGCAATCTCACTGCTGCAATATTTTCGGTCTCTCTCCTCTCCTTCCCCGTTATCATGCAGAGAATGTCACTGCCAAATGCACAAGGGTTATCATTTTCACTTGAACTGGGTTTTCAGCCTCTTAGACTTGGTGGACACCTGAATGTTGGGATGTAGACTCTGCTCCTCAGTAAAGACCGGCCTTGTCATCACTCCAGCTGCAGAGGCACTGCAAAGGGTCCAATTCTCTATTTATATTCTCCAGTATTCATGCCCATTACCCATCTGTGAACCATTAATGATATCATAAAATGAAAAAGGTGAGAGAACATAGAAATAACTCTTGGTGTTGATTACTTTCAGGAAAGGTGCTTCAAAATGACTTCAATTGAAGACCAAAAAAATATATGAATGACTAATGAACATTTAGGGAAAAAAAAACAAGGGGAAGGAAAGATTCCTCTTTAAATTTAAATAGATTTAAATTAAAAATTTGTTAATTGATCTATGACTTGAATTACTATTAAAATCATATACAAAGATTTGCCTTTTGTATTGAAAAAAATAAAGCTGATAGATATTCTTTCTTATGTCTGAATCCTTTCTACATACAAATAAAAATGTGATAATTCACTTAAATTAAAGAAAAAGGGTCTGATTATGTATACATTTACTTTAGCACAATCTGCATAAGAACAAGTGCATGTAAAAGGGGCAAATGTCTTGTCTCCATGGCTGAAATCCCATTTTCTTAGTGTTGATGGCTTTGCCAGCATCTGCTCCATACAACGCTGTTTAGAACACAACTTGCAAACCTGGAAGATGTATTTAAAATAAGATATCCCAATGGCTGTCTAAGGCTGCTCACCTGTCATCAGGATTACCTCTCCTCCTTTCCTTCATTTTTCTTCTTTGCACTTATCATTTAGCATACTATATAATAAGCTCATTTATTTGTGTACAAATGAAATGGCTATGTTGACATACAACAGTAGCTGTGAGGCACCCTACCGTGTGGCGCAGCATCAGCAGTGTGGGTTGCACAGTCCAGAATGTTATATAAATAACAGTAACAACATCATAGAGCCAAGGCAAGGGATATGGCATTTATTATGAATGAATATTCTTAGAAGGCCTTATCCGAATCCTTCTCTTTCTGTTTAACCTTAGGGGAGGAAAATGTTTGATTTTTTTATTGTCCGCATATCTTTTGTTGCTCAGTTCAATTTTTTTCCCCTCAGGTGAACTAAACACAGCAACAGCAAAGACCTGGGTAAATGACAGGACAATTCTGAGTACCAACAGCCATGAGAAAAGTGATTCAGCATGTGTTCTGCTGAAACCAAACTCACAGACTAACATCTTTGTCTGGCTGGCTTCAGGGGGAGCATCTAGTCATCTCTGAAAAAGAAGGCAGGCTTTGTTCCGAATGCTCTGCATTAGGGTAAGTGCAGGAAATCAAGTAACTGCCTCCAAATCCAGCTCCGATATCACGGCAGAGCGCAAGAGCTATCAGTTTCTTTCCTGGGTGAGCTGACAGCTCTGAGACCTGGAGTGAGTCCCTAAATTCCCAGTCCCCACTACTCATCTGTATAATGAACATTCTCCAGGAGAATTATAGGCTTCCTTCCAGCTAGAACAGACCTTCTATAATTTTAGTCATTCACTGGAATAACCATCCTCCAATGATATAAAACATGCTTGGAATTCAGAGGCTCAAAAGGATCATAACCTAATTCAGAAATAGGTTTTTTTCCTTGAGGTCCAGTCTACACCCACTTCCAAGAACAAAGAGAATAGCTGATGAGGAGTCCTATTTCAGCCTATCATTCATTCTGTAGATAAAAGGGAAATCTGAAAGCAGCAGACTGGCAATGCCCCTTCCCAGGTAGCCTCAGGAATTAATATTTAACTCACTTCAACCATCACTTATTGAACTCCAACCATGTGGCATGATGCACTGGTTGGCACAACCACAGTAAGAAGTAAGACAACAGCTGTAATATTAATCAAATCAGGATAATTTTTAAATATTTTCTAAAGACTACTTGCAATACAATATGCTAATAGTTATAGTTAATAAGTGCTGGCACAAATAGTGTAAGGTCAAATGAAATTTATTTTGACACAATGCCTGTTTGTCCAAGGAAATAGTATCTATGTACTAAACCCATGTAGTGAGAGAAGATAAAATTAACTGCCTCTGAAAAGCTGACATTGAAACAGGAGTGATGTTTTTGTGCTAAATAAAGACATCCATTTGTCCACTATTCATACATATGGTAAAATCATGATGAACTGTAAAAGGAAATAAAATTAAAGGGAAATAAAAGTTAATGACTTTGGAAGAATGATGCAACTGCTCCCTTGGGAATAAACAGGCAAAGAGCAAGTTAGAGGGTACTGTGAGTTGAAAATCAGTTTCCAGTCCATTCTACAGAATCAATACGGTGTCCTGGACTTACAATAAGACTCGTAAGTCATAGATTGACTTGGTCATGTATCAACCTCCACTCAGCACAGCTCTCAATGCCTCTCATCGACAAGCGTTGCTGAGCAAAAGTCTGTGATCAGAATCTGCCCTCACTTGGGCTGGCAGGGAAACCAAGTGGACAGTCAATAGCAAAAAAGGATCATCACTTTTGGGAGCTCATACATCAATTCCAGAATTTATTTCCAAAGTCAAAACTGAAACTGCCGTCAGAGGCTTCCTCTGAAATTCCATTTCATAGATGAGGTTTGTCTCAATGAAAATTAATGTTCTGCACAAATCAGAAAGGAAGGTCCAAAGAATCATTAATGTGCAACCTTATTTTGATGTGCTCTCTCATGGGAAAATATTTGAAGAAACAGAGTAAGAAACAAAGGGAACAATAAACACTAGGAAATACCATTCCACTCATTCCTCCTGTGTTGACTGAGCTAGGCACTTTTGGAGGTGCCAACAGTGAACAGAAATAGTGAAGAAAAAAAAGAAAAGAAAAGAAAATCCCTGCCCTCCTAGAGCTTACATTCTACCTAGAGGAGACAGAAAATAACAAAGAAGTGTGTCATGTACGGTATATAAGAAGGTGCCACACATAATGGAGAAAACAAAGCAGAGAAGGAGGTATTTGGGGGCGGGGGGAGTGGGGTGCATCAGACAAGCTGATGTTGCAATCAGCTAGAAAAGTGTGCTTTAATTAAACACAGTTTTCTGACACCATCATTCCAAAAGTGCTTGTTGTCCAGGCCAAGGGAAGGCAACCACCCACCTTCACCCAATTCCTGTTTGTGTTCTGACCTCTTTGAGCCAGTAATCGAAAACCACAGAAAGCAGGATGCTTGGGCATCATCCCAAGCCCTTGCCTCAATCTAGGAATTTATCTGATGGGCCAGAGAGACAAAACCCTGACTATAACAAGAGCCAACATCTACGGAATTTTTCTATGATCATCGGTCATATTCTAAGAGTTCACACTTGTTGATTAATTTAATCCTCATGTCACATCAGTAAGGTATGCTTATCATCCCATTTTTTTTATTAAAAAGCAATGAGGTTCACATTCTGGCTCCAAAGACTATGCTCTTTACTACCACTGTACAGTGGCATGTGGCTACATCTAACACTCTTGCTTCCTTTTGGACAGCAAACAGGCAACATGAAATTGATGTGTTCAGAATAAAATTCTGGATCCTTAATACATCTTCCCTTCCCTCCTTTTCCACCTCTGGCCACCTGTTCCTCACCCAGGTTTCCTGAACTGTCTTTATAAATAGCACACCCTTCACAAAGATGCTCAGGCCCAACACATAAGCCTTGATTTATCTCTTTCTCTCACACACTTCATCTGAGCTGTCTGAAAACCCTGCAAAATATTTTTCAAAACCAGTGACCTCCAGTCACTTCCAGGCCACAGTCAGGTCGCACCTACAGGACCAGGACAGCCTTCCAGCTGGTCTCCCTGCTGTCCTCTCACTGCCAAGACTCAGTTCTCACTCCCTGAAGTAGCAGTGATTTCTGAAATGTAAATCACATAATACCACTGAACCTGCTCAAGTAAATCAGATGGCTTCTATATCAGTCAGGGTTCTCCAGAGAAACAGAATCAATAGGGGTGTGTGTGTGTGTGTGTGTGTGTGTGTGTGTGTGTGTGTGTGTATAGAGTGAGGGAGGGAGGAAGAGGGAGAGGGGCACTTATTTTAAGTCACTGGCTGCTGCAGTTGTGGAAGGTTGGTAAGTCTAGAACCAAATAGTTCTGCCGTATTGTAGGTATTCAGTGAATGAAGCTGAATGAATGAAGAACATCGTGAAAGTACATTTTTTTAATCCATTGGTAGAAAGGGACTAAATATCAGAAAACACTAGTATCACGTTTTAAACTTGAATGAAGTAAATGAAACAATAAATGATATCACTTTTTTGCTATGATTTATACTTCATACTACATTCTTTTTCGTTATGACTGTTTTTTGTTTTTATCTAAGGTTGCCAATTTTTTTATCAGTAGGTTTTTTTAATTTGAGATCACAACATTCAGTGTTGTTTTCCTCCTAGGATGTTATGCTTGGGTCAATTTACCCAATCAAAAGAGCCTGCACTGAAAACATCACACCTTCAAAAACCATACAACTCCAAGTTACACAGCAGCTCTCTAGAACTTTCACCTCATATAAAGCTCTATAGAGTGTATAGTGAACAATACAGTGTTGTGCACTTACAAACTCGTCAACAGGTTAGATCTCTCACCAAGTGTTCTTTCCACAAAGAATAATAAAGCAAGGGAATACAGGAGTGATTTCAGAGTTAATGGATATGTTTATTACCTTGTTTATGGTGATGGTTATCACAGGTGTATGCATATGTCCAAACTCATCAAAATGTATACATTTAAACATATGCAACTCTCTGTATATTAAGTATATCTCAATAAAGTCTTAAAAAATCAGTAAACCCCATTCCTCCATAGACCCATGACCTCCATGCCAGCTGAACCGCAGCTCTGCCCACGCACCACCACCTCTCTCTTCATCTGAGCACTGTGAGTTATTACAGTCCATTTTATGTCTTAAAAACAACATTCAAGCCAGAATTGGTATTTACAAAGAAGGAGGGGAAAATCAGTGGAGCCAGTGTCTAAAATGTATCTATATAGTGATTGATAGCTAATGTTCTTTGTTTTCAAGGAAATTATTCTTCGTCTCATTATGTGAGTGATCCAGGAGAATTTTGAATTCTCTTAACTCCAAGTCTACAAATTAGATAACCCAGAAAAACTTGGTGCTGTCACATTCTGCTCTCAGTCAAAGGAACATCTTCAGGCATTCAGAGGGAAACTTATTCAAATTTACTGTTTGACTCCTTGGCATTTGGCAGAGAAGGCTCTTACTGGGAATTTTATAAGCCAAATGTCTTTTCTCTCACAATAAACAGAGATCCAGAGATTTCAGTGTCTGTTTATGGTCACAAGGATTACCCTTTTGCAGAGTCAACATTCACACTCAGGTGTTCCCAGTAACCCAGCCCGCTGGGGACAGAAGCCCCAGGACTCTAGGGACTCAGTCCAAGTTCCACAGGTAGATGCTGGCGCCCAGTCAAATCTATAATCTCTAACTTTCAAGAACATCTTCAGAAGGGTTTCTACTACCTGCTTACACTGCAGGAATCTCCAACATCCCAGGGAAGCCCTTAGGGTCTACGTCTGTGAGCTGACAGAGGAGTAAGAGAGGGAAGTCTTTAAAAAGCCCAGCAGTCTCCCTCGTCGCTGACACAAAGGCTGCGGCCACAGGACACAGCCCTCTCCCCACAGGGCTGAGGCTGGCAGGCCCGTGTCCACCTAGAGAAAACACCTGCTGCTCAAGGAAGAGTGACGATTTCCAGCATGTCACTCTTCCAAACCCCCTCAAACAGTTTGTGGGTGTGTGCTGTCATCTTTCTTCCAGGCATGAAAAATACATAAATAAACAAAGTGGGCATTGTATTCATAAAATGAGCATTTAGTTTATAAAAGAAATGATAGTTCTAGGAAGAATCCTCCAGAAATCATGTGAACTGTGCAAATTTCAGACACCAACTTCCCTGAGCCTTATTTTCCTTAGTTGTAAAATGGCAAGATTGGGATTCTATAAAATCTGGTCCAGCCCTAAGAGTTTGTGAGCTAAAATCAATTAAAACCCTTCTGTTTTTCCTCTCAAATTTCACTTCACTTTATTCATTATTTCTCAATTAAATATAATAACATTCTATTGAAAATAAACTCTTACCCCACCTTTAAAAAACACATCTTGTCTTTCCATTTTGTGTCTCCTCTTTGTACATCCCAGCTGTCACCATTCAAGTGCTGCTCTATTTTGTGCTGTTTTATTTCCTTCAGCTTTCCTCTTTCTTTGAACAGCAGGTGCCAGAATAACAAGGCAGTGTGAAATTTACGGAAACAATGTGTTTATACACTTGGCTACCTTATCTCAAATGTAACACTCCTGGACTCTAAATCAGATGTATTGCCATATGTTACAAGGTACAAAGAATACTGTACAGGCTAGTATCTATCATTTTTTGCACAAAGGTATGGGGTCCCAAAATTACTTTCTTGAAATACAAAAATTTCTATGAATCCTTTTGCTATATCTTTATGGCAACCAAAATACTCTAAAACTGAAATTATTCCCTATTTACATTACAGAGCATTTAATAAAGTCCCAAATAAAAGCTGGTCAAAGCAATAAGAATCCTTTAATTGAAGCATATTAAAACACTTGAGTCAAATTGTAATTTCTAGTAGAGGTAAACTATAAAATTCAATTCTTTCTTGAATAAATAAGACATTCTAAGAGTACCACATTTCCTCGAGAAATTTACTTTCTGATTGCTTCTGGGAGAGCCCTCTCTCAGATAAATGTTTTTTTAATTAAAGGTGAACAGAGAAGGTTTTGCTTTTTATTTTTTCTCCTTATTTTGCCATTGATTTTTTTTTCTTTTTTTTTTTTTTCCATTTATTTTTATGAGTTGGAGGCTAATTACTTTACAATATTGTAGTGGTTTTTGTCACACATTGACATGAATCAGCCATGGGTTTACATGTGTTCCCTATGCCGATCCCCCCTCTCACCTCCCTCTCTCCACCCGATTCCTCTGAGTCTTCCCAGTGCACCAGGCCCAAGCACCTGTCTCATGCATCCAACCTGGGCTGGTGATCTGTTTCACCCTAGATAATATACATGTTTCGATGCTGTTCTCTTGAAACATCCCACCCTCGCCTTCTCCCACAGAGTTCAGAAGTCTGTTCTATACATCTATGTCTCTTTTTCTGTTTTGCATATAGGGTTATTGTTACCATCTGTCTAAATTCCATATATATGTGTTAGTATACTGTATTGGTCTTTATCTTTCTGACTTACTTCACTCTGTATAATGGGCTCCAGTTTCATCCATCTCATTAGAACTGATTCAAATGAATTCTCTTTAATGACTGAGTAATATTCCATGGTGTATATGTACCACAGCTTCCTTATCCATTTGTCTGTTGATGGGCATCTAGGTTGCTTCCATGTCCTGGCTATTATAAACAGTGCTGTGATGAGCTTTGGGGTGCACGTGTCTCTTTCAGTTCTGGTTTCCTCGGTGTGTATGCCCAGAAGTGGGATTGCAGGGTCATATGGCAGTTCTATTTCCAGTTTTTTAAGAAATCTCCACACTGTTCTCCATAGTGGTTGTACTAGTTTGCATTCCCACCAACAGTGTAAGAGGGTTCCCTTTTCTCTACACCCTCTCCAGCATTTATTGTTTGTAGACTTTTGGATAGCAGCCATCCTGACTGGTGTGTAATGGTACCTCATTGAGGTTTTGATTTGCATTTCTCTGATAATGAGTGATGATGAGCATCTTTTCATGTGTTTGTTAGTCATCTGTATGTCTTCTTTGGAGAAATGTCTGTTTAGTTCTTCGGCCCATTTTTTGATTGGATCATTTATTTTCTGGAATTGAGCTTCAGGAGTTGCTTGTATATTTTTGAGATTAATCCTTTGTCTGTTGCTTCGTTTGCTATTATTTTCTCCCAATCTGAGGGCTGTCTTTTCACCTTACTTATAGTTTCCTTTGTTGTGCAAAAGATTTTAAGTTTCATTAGGTCCCATTTGTTTATTTTTGCTTTTATTTCCAGTATTCTGGGAGGTGGATCATAGAGGATCCTGCTGTCAGAGAGTGTTTTGCCTATGTTCTCCTCTAGGAGTTTTATAGTTTCTGGTCTTACATTTAGATCTTTAATCCATTTTGAGTTTATTTTTGTGTATGGTGTTAGAAAGTGTTCTAGTTTCATTCTTTTACAAGTGGTTGACCAGTTTTCCCAGCACCACTTGTTAAAGAGGTTGTCTTTTTTCCATTGTATATCCTTGCCTCCTTTGTTGAAGATAAGGTATCCATAGGTTCGTGGATTTATCTCTGGGCTTTCTATTCTGCTCTATTGATCTATATTTCTGTCTTTGTGCCAGTACCATACTGTCTTGATGACTGTGGCTTTGTAGTAGAGTCTGAAGTCAGGCAGGTTGATCCCTCCAGTTCCATTCTTCTTTCTCAAGATTACTTTGGCTATTCAAGGTTTTTTGCATTTCCATACACATTGTGAAATTATTTGTTCTAGTTCTGTGAAAAATACCGTTGATAGCTTGATAGGGATTGCATTGAATCTATAGATTGCTTTGGGTAGTATAGCCATTTTGACAATATTGATTCTTCCAATCCATGACCACGGTATGTTTCTCCATCTGTTTGTGTCCTCTTTGATTTCTTTCATCAGTGTTTTATAGTTTTCTATGTATAGGTCTTTTGTTTCTTTAGGTAGATATACTCCTAAGTATTTTAATCTTTTTGTTGCAATGGTGAATGGTATTGTTTCCTTGATTTCTCTTTCTGTTTTCTCATTGTTAGTGTATAGGAATGCAAGGGATTTCTCTGTGTTAATTTTATATCCTGCAACTTTACTATATTCATTGATTAGCTCTAGTAATTTTCTGGTAGAGTCTTTAGGATTTTCTATGTAGAGGATCATGTCATCTGCAAACAGAGAGAGTTTCATTTCTTCTTTTCCTATCTGGATTCCTTTTACGTCTTTTTCTGCTCTGATTGCTGTGGCCAAAACTCCCAACACTATATTGAACAGTAGTGGTGAGAGTGGGCACCCTTGTCTTGTTCCTGATTTCAGGGGAAATGCTTTCAATTTTTCACCATTGAGGGTGATGCTTGCTGTGGGTTTGTCATATATAGCTTTTATTATGTTGAGGTATGTTCCTTCTATTCCTGCTTTTTGGAGAGTTTTAATCATAAACGAGTGTTGAATTTTGTCAAAGGCTTTTTCTGCATCTATTGAGATAATCATATGGTTTTTATCTTTCAATTTGTTAATGTGATGTATTACATTGATTGATTTGCAGATATTAAAGAATCCTTGCATTCCTGGGATAAAGCCCATTTGGTCATGATGTATGATTTTTTTAATATGTTGTTGGATTCTGTTTGCTAGAATTTTGTTAAGGATTTTTGCATCTATGCTCATCAGTGATATTGGCCTGTAGTTTTCCTTTTTTGTGGCATCTTTGTCTGGTTTTGGAATTAGGGTGATGGTGGCCTCATAGAATGAGTTTGGAAGTTTACCTTCCACAATTTTCTGGAAGAGTTTGAATAAGATAGGTGTTAGCTCTTCTCTGAAGGTTTTCCTTTTAAACCACATATCCAACCATATAGATATCTCGTATTTGATTCTGCTGAAAGACATGGTTGAATTTCTCTTGGATTTGAGATATTAGCTATTGCTTGCTACCCACCCAGGATCAGGATTAGGAGAGCTGATAAGGTAAATGTGTTTTCCTGTTTCCCTACATGTGACATTACCACTTCTCTCTTCCTTATGAAAGCATTACCCTACCCCAAATGGACTTCAGTTTGTATGCTCCAGTGAGGGCAGAATAGAAAGTCACTCCCTTCAACCAATGCTCTTACAGTGTATTTGGATTTATTTTGAATCTAATTCCTGCATCATAGGCTTCTTACTTGCAATGGTAAAGTAACGAATAAAATTCTCTATTAGAATTCAGCCTTGAGTGACAAGCACAAAGGCTGTATAATACATCAAAATCAGTACATAGACCATTATGTATTTCACACTATGTCCCTGGTGAACACCAGAGACAGAGTTAGAAAAGACACATTTCTTGTCCTCCATGAGCTTGTTATACATTCAGGATCCCAGGAAGCCCTACTGCAAAATATTCCTTCAAATGTCCTGACTGTGGGGTCTGAGATTTTCCTGTCCTCCAAACGTCCTGACCATGGGGTCTGAGATTCCCAGGGACATCACTCTGAGGACACCAGTACATAATCTCATTAACACCTGATAAGACCCTTGCAGAGCAGTTCCCAGGAGGATCAACCTATAGTCAGTCTCAGTGTCCTCTAACCCAGTTACTCCAACTCTGCTAATGATTAGAACCACCAAAGAGGTTTTTATTAATTAAGGAGGCTGAGCGTGGAGACCGGAAACCTGCATTTTCCAAACAGATCTGGTTCTCTTGCCTTCTCTTCTTTCCCTCCCTCTTCTCCTCTATCTCCACTTACTTCTCCTCCACCTCATCTTCCTCTTTCTTCTTCAAATAAATAAATAACAGAAACAAAATTTGGTAAAAGTAGCATTCTCCTAAAATATCTTACAGGTGAAGACTTTGACTATGAAAGCCAGAACCGTCCTTCACTTATACTCTTTAATAAATTCATACATATATATATATATATATATATATATCTTAGTTACTGGGAATATTCAGGCTACACATGTAAAAGGCTCAAGAAAACCTGATAATTTTATTTTATAGAGATGCTAAGCAAAGCCTTGACTGTTTTCATGTGAATTCCTTATCACAAGCAGACACGGGGGATTTGGCACGCTCAGATAGTCCTAGACACAGGTAATTTGAGCTATCTATAATTCTTGTTACATTTGCATTCTAACAAATAGCTATGGCCCTTTAAACATCTTCCCTGTTATTTCAGACACATTTCATATATACATATATATATTTTTTTTTTCCTGAGAGGCCTAAAGGGAATTTTCAAGGTTTTTTTTTTAATTTCCATATAATTCTTTCAGCAATTGCTTGGTTTTTAATAACATTTCTTAAGCCATACTTTATACATGTTTATAACCTTTAACCCAGATTTTAAGGTTTTAAGACTTGAATATATATTGAATGAAGGCATCTGGGATTTGGTTTTATTTGCTTTGCCTCTCCAGAAAGCAATACATGCAGGTAATTATTTTAGGAAATGTTCTACTGTCATTTATTTTATTGCTTACTTACCTTGGCTTTGTCATATTGCTCCCATATCTTCAAGTCTAACTGCTAATTATCTTTCCCCCAAATATCTTAGGATTAATTTAAAACAAAGTTGATATCTCATTCACTTCCATTTGATGTTCTTTCTTTTGCAGAGCAAATTTTTATTCCATTGATAAGTATTACACTCAACCTAAATCAAATTGCCATTACAAACTAGGTATGCAAGCCTACTATCTTAAGATTACTCTGAATTATTTGTTTTTCTCTTTTGTGAAAGAATGTTTTTCATCTCTCCAAAACTTGTCAAACCATGTTGTCTTAAACACTTTGGAATTTTTTTGTAGTCATTAACACTTTGTAGGAATCTTACCATGAAAAGAGCTCTCTCCTGATCTGGAAATATTCTTAACCAGTTATTTTGATTAAAAGGTAAGTAAATCAAATTATATTGCCCTTTGCCCCTCAACTTCTTTCAGATACTGTTCTCAACCTATTACAAAAGTAATGTAATGCAAGTATAAGGAAATGTACACTATTTTGTCCAATATTTTTTAGATCAGTAACACTAGGAGAGACATTGCATCAGGTCCATATTCATTTTCATTAAGTGAGATGTCCCACTGAAGTATAATAAATATATATAAATGTCAGCAAATAAAAAGTGTTTTGGGACACTAGCCAAAAAATAAATATAAAAGAAGAAAGAAAATACAAAAATAAAAAACAAAAGGTGTATTGGTTGATGAATTTCCAACACGATCTCAAATGCTGTGTCCAGTACACTATTCCATCCTCAACAAACACTGGCAACTC
Source organism: Muntiacus reevesi (assembly GCF_963930625.1). Lineage (NCBI taxonomy): Eukaryota > Metazoa > Chordata > Mammalia > Artiodactyla > Cervidae > Muntiacus > Muntiacus reevesi. Next base: position 216,801,216 of record NC_089250.1, on the reverse strand, counting down.
CCTGACCTTTGGTCACACCTTTCCTCTCTTTTGACACTAACCCAGTGAAGACATGCCATCTCCTTGGGAGAGCCATGTACAGAGACTGAAAACGTGAAGGAGTGTTCGTTGAATTAGGTACCATGGCCATTTTGCCCAAGCATGGAAATCATTTTTTAAAAACCCTTTTGTGCAGTTCCTGGCTATGAGAAAACGAGAGCTGTAAGAGATGGAATTCAGGTCTCAAATTCTCTACAGGAGCCATGCCTGAAAAATCACTGGGTCTAGAAGAAATTGGAAATACTGCTGGAAGCCAGGTCCAGTGCTAGATACTGGGAGGACAGTTTCCTTGGGGTCCTTCTGGAGTTAGGAGGAATCCAGACCACATGTGGGGACACTCCACAGCAGTGGTCCACTTATGCACTGAGTAGAGAAAAGAGAACTTATCCTTGCCTGGAGAAGTCAGAAAGATCTGCCAAGGGAGGAGACTTGAGGGGGGGCCTAAGTGCCTTCTACCCCACCAGTGTCACCTCCTGAAAGGCTTGCAGCCTCGCCACCTTGCTTACCAGACTACAGTGAACCTCTCGAGTAATAAACCCAAATTCTGATGGTAACTGGACACCCCAGTCAGCATTCAACATGGTTCTGCTGCTCTTCCCTCAAGCAACACTGGTTTCCATCCCTTCTGTTTATTCTTTCTTCTATGCTGCCACCTAAAATACCTTCCTTTCCACTTCCCACTTATGCAAACTCTATTTTTTCACAGTCCAGATAAAACTTACTTCTTGCAAGAAGCATCTGTCTACACACAAATACCTCCTTCCCTGTGATTTTCTAGTCTGCTGCACTGTCTTAAATGTGTTCAGATGACTAAGAGCACCTGGTCTCTCTAAGAGCACCCTAAGAGCACAGGGATTAAATTTCAATAGGCAATGAAAGCAGGGTTCTAGAAGACTGTGACTGTTCAAAATGCAGCAGGTTGTGAGAGGAGTACCTCTCCTCATTCATCTTGAACCTTCTCTGGATAGTGCAGCAGCTACTGGCTCCTTTTAAGTGAAGACACATTCCCTCTGTCCTGAGAACCTGTACTGGGGAGGAGCCTCCAGCCACCGCCGTGAAGCACTGGAGGAAAGGACATCAGGAGGTCCACGGCTCTGCTTAACAGTACAGGTTCTCCAGACTCAGGAAGGGTGGTCTCTGGGGGGACTGTTCAGAGCTAAGTATGTTCATTTCCTAGGGTAGTGGCAACAGATTACTACAAACTGTGTAACAACAGAAATGGCTTCCCTTACAGTTCAGAGTCCAAAAGTCTAAAATCCAGTCAAACTCTGGGTTGATAATCCAGTCCACATCTCTCTGCTAGCTTCTGGTGCCCACCAACCATGTTCTTCCATAGCTGGTGGCTGTGTGGTTCTAACCCCTGTCTTTGTGGTCACACGGCCTCCTCCTCTCTTCCCTGTTTCTCTGTCAAATCTCCCTCATAGGTATTTCCTATAAAACACTTATCATTGCATTTAGTGCCCACTTGGATACTCCAAAATGACCTCTTGGTCTCAGGATCCTTAACTTAATTACAGCTGCAAAGACTCTTCAAATAGGACCACATTCACAGTTTCTGAGAGTTAGTTCACAGACAACTTTTTGCATGCCACCATTCAACCTACTTACTTAGGTAATTACCATGATAACCTAACAATTTCATTAACCCCGGTGGTTTACAAAGCATGCTCATCATTTAGCTTAAGTATCATTTTTCAGTTACTCAGTTGTGTCCAACTCTTTGCGACCCCATGGACTACAGCACTCCAGGCTTCCCTGTCCCTCACCATCTTCCAGAATTTTCTCAAACACATGTCCATTGATTCAGTGATGCCATGCAACCATCTCGTCCTCTGTCATTCCCTTCTCTTCCTGCCTTCAATCTTTCCCAGCATCAGGGTCTTCTCTCAAGTATAGCAAATCATTAAGTCACCTCCTGCTCCAGAGCTATTGAAATTGTTCAAGGAGACCTGCTAGGTGCTTTGAGGGAAATGTTAGGCAGGAAGTTAGGCATGAGCGAGGAGGGGTGGCCTAGCCAAACTGAATGCAAGCTGATCTCTAAACCCCACCCCAGACAGGCCCCAATGCAGTCCAGGAGAGTTCATAGATACACTACAAAATAACCACAGAGAACTTTCTGACTCCTGCACATGCCCCCTAATCACACAGTGGATACAAACTAACCACAGGGGCACCTCCAACTGAGGCACAGGTTGCCCTTGATGCACAGCGTCCTCTTCAACCCTCCGCATCCAATAACAGAAATGAATTAAGTCTTAAGTAACAGATGAATTAAGTCTTCTTTCAAAGATATCATAATTAAGCAGGAAATGTACACAAGTGAAGAGAAGTTGAATAAAGGTGAAAATGCAATGCTTTGCAAAGAAGATTCAGTTCAGTTCAGTTCAGTTCAGTCGCTCAGACATGTCTGACTCTTTCCGACCCCATGAACCGCAGCACGCCAGGCCTCCCTGTCCATCACGAACTCCTGGAGTTTACTCAAACTCACGTCCATCAAGTCAGTGATGCCAACCAGTCATCTCATCCTCTGTCGTCCCCTTCTCCTCCTGCCCCCAATCCCTCCCAGCATCAGGGTCTTTTCCAATGAATCAACTCTTGGCATGAGGTGGCCAAAGTATTGGAGTTTCAGCTTCAGCATCAGTCCTTCCAATGAACACCCAGGACTGATCTCCTTTAGGATGGACTGGTTGGCTCTCCTTGCAGTCCAAGGGACTCTCAAGCGTCTTCTCCAACACCACAGTTCAAAAGCACCAATTCTTCGGCACTCAGCTTTCTTCACAGTCTAACTCTCACATCCATACATGACCACTGGAAAAACCACGGCCTTGACTAGAAGATTAGGGGTAGAGTAAACGATGCTTGCTCCTTTTTCCACTATTTCTTCCTCAACATTACTCTTGCTCACAAGAGCTCAACAGCTTATGTGTACCACAAATACCCCATCTTCATCAACTCCCGGAGCTTGCTCAAACTCATGTACATCGAGTTGATGCTGCCATTCAACCCTCTCATCCTCTGTCATCCCCTTCTACTCCTGACTCAATCTTTCCCAGCATCAGGGTCTTTTCAACTGAGTCAGTTCTTCACAACAGGTGGCCAAAGTACTGGAGTTTCAGCTTCATCATCAGTCCTTCCAATGAATATTCAGGACTGATTTCCTTTAGGATGGACTGGTTTGATCTCCTTGCAGTCCAAAGGACTCTCAAAGAGTCTTCTCCAACACCACTGTTCAAAAGCATCATCTCTTTGGCACTCAGCTTTCTTTATGGTCCAACTCTCACATCCATACATGACTACTGGAAAAACCATAGCTTTGACTAGATAGACATTTGTTGGCAAAGTGATGTCTCTGCTTTTCAATATACTGTCTAGGTATCATAGCTTTTCTTCCAAGGAGCCAGTGTCTTTTAATTTCATGGCTACAGTCACCATCTGTAGTGATTTTGGAGCCCAAGAAAATAAAACTTGTCACTGTAAATATATGCTACATTAAGAAATACAGTAACTGCCCAATAAACTCTCAAGTGAAAGCTATATATATATGCTATAGTATTGTTTTCAACTTATTTTCTTTAATAATGTGAGCACCTACAGACAATATACAGCTGACGCTTGAACTATGCTGTGGTTAGGGGCACTGACCTACCATGAAGTCAAAAATCTGTGTATAACATTACAGCTGGTCCCCTACATGCACAGTTCTGCATCCACAAATATGCCGATGGCAGATCATGTAGTACTGAAGTATTTACTGTTAAAAATCTGTGGGGCTTCCCTGGTGGTCCAGTGGTTAAGAATGCACCTTGCAATGCAGAATCCAATCAGGGTTTGATCCCTGATCAGGAAGATCCCCTATGCCACGGAGCACTGAGCTACTGTGTGCCACAGCTACTGAGCCCATGTACTGCAACTGCTGAGGCCTGTGCACCTAGAGCCTGTGCTCGTCAACAAGAGAAGCCCACACACCACAACTAGAGAGCAGCCCCACTCGCCACAACTAGAGAAAGTCCACGCATAGCAACAAAGACCCAGCACAACCAAAAATGAAATTAATTAATTAACCTAAAAATCTGTGTACAAATGGATGCTTGCAGTAAAACCCATCTTGTTCAAGGGTCAGCTGTACAGATCTTCCTCAATTTACAACAGGGATACATCCTGATAAAACCATTATAAATTGCAAGTATTAAGTTGAAAATGTATTTAATACACCTACCCTACCAATCATCATAGCTTAGCCTAGCCTACCTTAAACATTCTTGGAACACTCATAGATATTTATGAGGAAAAACCATCTACCTTCTCGAGAGCTCCAACTACCTCTATTACACAGAGGACTGGAAACAGATACACACAAAACAGTATCTGCCACTAATAATTTAAAAAACTTTAACTTCGGCTTTGTGAGAGCCATCAGATCTCCATTTCTTTGTCTTTAGCCATGAGTTGGGGTCTTTATCTGTGCAGAAGTAACACCAAGTCATGTTCACAGGTGGGTTTAACGTCCACTGACCACTCAGCATCAGCAGTCAGGGATGGGATGGAGGAAGCACTGATTAATAGAGCTTTAAAGGCTGCTTCAGATGCCTTAAGGCAAATACAATATCCAAGAGTTCCACATCTTCCTACTGTTTCAAAATTTCATTCATAATCACTACTTTAGCCAAATTATACAGGACGACAGTTTCCCAATGACAAAAGCCTGTTTCCTCTATTTTTTTGGCACTTCAAGGGCAACCCAAGGCTATTTCAATACATTATAGATATGCAGTTACAGAAAAGAAATCAGGAAATGGAGACAGGGACAATGTCCTCAGAAGATGCAGTAGAACACAATGGAGTCTATATCTGGTCATTATATTTAAGGGAGCAGGCACAAGGGAGAACACAGCTGTAATGCCTTAATAAGTAGCCTGGGCTGCTTAGAAAGGAGGGAGCTTTGTCTAAGCACAGGTACAGAATTTTCCACAAAGGGCTCCTACCCTTAAAGTGTTCATCTTTCTAACCCCCAAAGCTTAGCACAAGTAACAAAAGAAAATCTTTTTCTCCAAAGTTGAAAAGAAAATATCTACCCATTCCTTATGTTGCTCCCTGGTTCCCTATATACAGAGCACTTCCTGGGGAAAAATGACCTAAAGTGGTAGAATTCTTTAATGAAGGTTCTCACTTTATTACAGATTAAATGCACCACATTGTCAATTTATCAAACTATCAACATGGATTGATAAGTAGTTCGCATGCCTGCTGCATTTGTGTTATTAGCTCAAAGCTGATTATCTGACTATTTTTCTATAAAAGCCCAGCAACTATAGATCTGGAGAATCCACGCCTCAGAAGAGATCAGCAATGTGGCCTTGTGAGCTCACTGTGCTCCCTCAGCAAACCCTGTCTCTCCACCTAGAGCAAAGCTCTGGACAGTAGCCACTGTCCACTGTAAAGCAGTCATCTGGAGAGTATGTAATTAAAATTGATTTTGTATCCACATATGTACTCTTTTTAATCAATTTACTATTTCCTTGTTGAATTATTCTAAAGACTGAACCTCACAGGACAAAGGGCTGTTTTTTTTTTTTTTTACAGAAACATCCATTATACAAAATGTTGGTTATTTTCAAACAGATAATAAATCTCACAGAAATTTTTTTTCAAAGAAGGTTTACCAACTTCTTTGTCCTTTGAACCAAACCCAGAGATATTCCATAGGACTCTGAGAAGTGAAAAAGAAGCAACCAATAATTTTCATGAAGCAGTGGTGGGCAGAGTGAGGGTTTCAGCAAATGGCAGTTGTGATAGTTTGTCAAACCTTCCAGAGTATTCTCCTACATATTACCAACTTAAGGGATGAAGGCAAATGGATGCTTTGGCAGATGTATCTTACTAAAGATATTTAGTATCTTACTGAACTTACTAAAAATATTTTCTCCACCAACGCTTCCGTTCATTTTAAAATTTCCTAATCCCTCATATTAATTGTCTTCCAGTTGCTCCCTGGTGGCTTAGAAGGTAAAGCGTCTGCCTGCAATGCCAAAGACCCAGGTTCAATCCCTGGGTCAGGAAGATCCACTGGAGAAGGAAATGGCACCCCACTCCAGTACTCTTGCCTGGAAAATCCCATGGACGGAGGAGCCTGGTCGGCTACAGTCCATGGGGTCACAAAGAATCGGACACAACTGAGCGATGACACACAGTTGAAATATCTAGAATAATTTCCTTTCTTCTGACCAACTCCTAGCTAATCCAATAAGGAATACAAATTACCCTCAGATTTACCACTTTTATGTTTAAAAAGTAAAACAGTTAATTTTATATAGTCCGAGTAACCAGGGTTTAAAGAAAATTAACATTTCTATCTAGTCAGATAACAATGGTCACTTCCAACCACACTTCATCCTTCATTCACACTTCATTCACACACATAGTCTGGGTTCATGTGATCATAGGGTTGGTTGACTTGCATTCATTTGACCACTGAGTACTGCCCTTCATAAATGTCAGCAGTGGCCCCTCAGATCACTGATACCATCTCCAATTAATAGTGTAGGACACCAACTATATGGCAGTCCTAGGTCCCACATGGAGAAACAGATGAATTTGATATCAAACCGGATACTGCCTCATGCCTGAGCCCTTTCTGTCACAGGCACTGACTTTTCACCATAGTATGTCATGTTACAGAGTGATCACTATGAACACTTTGGGAATTAATATAAGGCAACCAACACTATGCATTGTTTTGTAACAGCATCTACATTCTGAAATCTCTCCCGTATGGCCAGATACTGTGGAAATCTTCCCAGCCAGCTCATAGCAGTAGATGTGTGGCTTTCAAGATGCTGTGAAAACCTAGTACCACGTGGGTCCCCGTGGGATGGGCTCTTAAGAAAAGGTCTAACAAAGGGGCTGACTAAAGGAAATGGATTTAATGCAACAACAGTAACAACAACAATAACAAAAACGTTATTCTCAAGACATATGTCTGGAAGACATACTGACTGTACTCACCTGGGTCTTCTATGAAACACACATGGTGACATATTTCTCCCCAAAACCATCACTTTCTTCAACTTTCTTAACCCAATTCAGGAAATTCTGAGGCTCTTACAGAAAAGCTGTACTTTTTTGCTGAGAACAGTGCAACAGCAGAGCCCTCTCTTTGGCAGGCAGTACTTAAAATATGCCCACTGGACTTCACAGTGAGAGGCTTGGCCTCACCTTGGGGCAAGAAACTGTACCACCAGCAATTTTCCCTGCCAATCCTTCCACATGACGAAGCACATATGGATGCAAATAAGCTAATCCTTCTCTGGAAGAGTAAGCTGCACCTGGCAGTACCTTACAGAAGCGCCAGACAGAGAAGATGTGATTGTGAGGTACCTGGGGGACTGCCACAAAGCAGGCTGGGAAAATCCCCACCTGGGATACCTTAGATAAAACCTAATCATCTGCTGGGATAATTGGCCTCTGAAAGGGATACATGCTAATAACAGCATCAAGCCATAAGGTTATTAAACTGCTGAAAGGTTAGGAATATGTGCCTATTGATTAGAGGATTCCTGAAGATAGCAAAGCCACCAGTTAAAATAAATGGATCACATGATATGAAGAGGAAGAAACTGTGCATTCTGTTATGTGATAAAGAAGATTGAGGGACAGGTCATCTCCTCACGTAACAGAACATACAGAAATTACATAAAGAGCCTGATGGTTCTCTGTAAAAATTGGGAAACCACCAAACCACCAAAATAATGATGCTGGTACAGAATATAATTAGGAAAAGGAAAATAATCCTAAAAGGATCTGTAAATACATGGTCTAGCTCGCTTTCCAAAACATGCCCCTTTAATTTCTCTCTCTACCCTGGATTTTCTAATGACAAGACATGTTTTAAAACATGTTGATGATATCACTACTCTTCCTCCCAAAGAGAGATGGGTGTCCATGCCCCCTCCTTAAATATTAGTGACCTGCTTGTAACCAGTGAGATGGGGGAAAGTGATGCTACAACACTTCCAAAACTAGGCAAGAAAAGACAATGCAACTCCATCTGGTTCTCTTGGAACATTTGCTCTAGGAAAACTCAGACTCCATATAATAAATAGCTGCCCTGAGATCACCATGCTGGAGAAGGTGAGCAATGAAGCAATTCCCTACTGCCCCAGCTGTGGTTCTGGCTAACTACTTCCCTCATAGCTCAGTTGGTAAAGAATCCACCTGCAATGCAGGAGACCCCAGTTTGATTCCTCAATCAGGAAGACCTGTTGGAGAAGGTATAGGCTACTCCCTCTAGTATTCTTGGGCTTCCTTTGTGGCTCAGCTGGTAAAGAATCTGCCTGCAATGCGGGAGACTTGGATTCAATACCTGGGTTGGGAAGATCCCCTGGAGAAGGGAACAGCTACCCACTGCAGTATTCTGGCTTGGAGAATTCCATGAACCATATGGTCCATGGGGTAGCAAAGAGTCAGACACGACTGAGAAACTTTCACTTCACTTCACTTCACCAGCTACAATTCCCAATCAAGTGAATGAGCCATCTGCTGCCAGCCAAACCATTCGATGACCATTGCCACAACCAACATCTGATCACAACAGCACAACACACCCCCAAAAAAGAGCTGCCTGTCAAGCCATTTCCAAATTCCTGAGACACAAAAATATGAGCAAATAAAACGGTGATTTTTTTTTCCGACACCATTACGTTTTGGGATAATTAGTTATGTGAAACATTGCTAACCAGTCTCCAAACTTCCAACACATAATAACATTTTGTAATTGTCTTTCAATTGACAAAATGCAATCACATCATCTCAATTAATTTTTATAAATATCATGTGAAACAGGTATAATAATCACACATTGCAATGACCGGAACGATTAACATCACAATTAGGATTCAGATCCGTCTCATCTTACTCCAATGACCTTCAGCGTTGTGCTGACTCCCAAACAAGGTGATATATTTTAAATGGCTAAAAAATTTTTTTATTCAAAAATGCTAGATGGTATTGAAAAAACTAACAGCAGTGTTCCTTTGCTTGATATTTCCAGATGGACTGTCTCTCCATATATTTGTGTATTTTTTTAATTAAAAAAAATAATAAAGCAATTCTTTCAAAGTCTAGATGACAGCCAGTTCTTGCATTTCCGTATATTTGTAAGTAACAAGATGATTTCTATGCAATTTTACCCTCACCATTATATGGAACAGATAAATTTTCAGGAAATGAAATAAAAATGAATTTTAACCATGGATGGAAAGACTTGTATTTCATAACAACTCTCTGGATTTCACATTTTTAATCACACATTGAGAAGTGATTGATTAGGACCCTTAAAATTAGAATTTGCTTACTCCTAAAAGAGTTTGTCAAATCTGGCGTGTCATCTAGGTATTTTGAATGCCCTTGTATTAATTTTTTATAATGGAGAAATCAACAAAAACACATTTACTTTTTCTTATTAAGGGCACTAAAGTGATACAAATAAGTGTACAACATGCTTCCAGCCTTACAAAAGCTTACAGTCTTGTTGGGGCTATTTAGATATTAATTTGTATGATGCAGAAGAAAGCATATTGGATTAGGAATATACTTCCTCACATATCTAACACGGGTACTATAAATATGAAACATAAAAATGCCTTATAATTCACAAAACACAAGCAAATATGATATAAAATATGTGCAGATTAAAACAAACATTTTATCCAAAATGGTGATTGGAGCCCATGATATTTCTGCTCTGTTTTTGGAAAGTATTAAGTTATATTTTACTGGCTGATTCCAAAAGGAAACAGCCCATTGCTGATTACTAACCCCTTCTGACTACATACACCACACAAGAAGAAAACACAAAACCAGGTTTACTAGGAATTGTAATCAAGATAGACATTAGTGAGATTCCAGGAATTCACCTGAAGTTCAGTTCAGTTAGGTTGTTCAGTCATGTTTGATTCTTTGCAACCCCATGGACTGCAGCACACTAGGCTTCCCTGTCCATCACCAACTCTTGGAGTTTACTCAAACTCATGTCCATCAAGCCAGTGATGCAATCCAACTATCTCATCCTCTGTTGTCCCCTCCTACTCCCACCTTCAATCTTTCCCAGCATCAGGGTCTTTTCAAATGAGTCGGTTCTTCACATCAGGTGGCCAAACTATTAGAGCTTCAGCTCAGCATCAGTCCTTCCAATGAACATTCAGGACTGATCTCCTTTAGGATGGACTGGTTGGATCTCCTTGCAGTCCAAGGGACTCTCAAGAGTCTTCTCTAACACCACAGTTCAAAAACATCAATTCTTCAGTGCTCAGTTTTCTTTATGGTCCAACTCTCACATCCATACATGACTACTGGAAAAACCATAGCTTTGACTACAGACCTTTGTTGGCAAAGTAATGTCTCTGCTTTGTAATATGCTGTCTAGGTTGGTCATAGCTTTTCTTCTAAGGAGTAAGTGTCTTCTAATTTCATGACTGCAGTCACCATCTGCACTCATTTTGGAGCCCCCAAAAATTAAGTCTCTCACGGTTTCCATTGTTTCCCATCTATTTGTCATGAAGTGATGATAGGGCCAGATGCCATGATCTTAGTTTTCTGAATGTTGAGTTTTAAGTCAACTTCTTCACTCTCCTCTTTCACTTTCATCAAGAGGCTCTTTAGTTCTTCTTCACTTTATGCCATAAGGATGGTGTCATCTGCATATCTGAGGTTATTGATATTTCTCCGAGCAACCTTGATTCCAGCTTGTGCTTCATCCAGCCCAGCTTTTCACATGATATACTCTCCATATAAGTTAAATAACCAGGGTGACAATATATAGCTTTGACATACTCCTTTCCCAATTTGGAAGCAGTCTGTTGTTTCATGTCCAGTTCTAACTGGTGCTTCTTGACCTGCACACAGATTTCTCAGGAGACAGGTCAGATGGTCTTGAAGAACGTTCCACAGTTTGTTGTGATCCACACAGTCAAAGGCTTTGGCATAGTCAATAAAGCAGAAGTAGATGTTTTTCTGGAACTCTTGCTTTTTCAATGATCCAGTGGATGTTGGCAATTTGATCTCTGGTTCCTCTGCCTTTTCTAAATCAAGCTTGAACATCTGGAAGTTCAGAGTTCACATACTGTTGAAGCCTGGCTTGGAGAACTTTTAGCATAACTTTGCTAGTGTGTGAGATGAGTGCTAAGATCATGACATCCGGTCCCATCACTTCATGGCAAATAGATGGGGAAACAGTGGAAACTGGCTGACTTTATTTTTGGAGGCTCCAAAATCACTGCAGATGGTGATTGCAGCCATGAAATTAAAAGATGCTTACACCTTGGAAGGAAAGTTATGACCAACCTAGACAGCATATTAAAAAGCAGAGACATTACTTTGCCAACAAAGGTCTGTCTAGTCAAAGCTATGGTTTTTCCAGTGGTCATGTATGGATGTGAGAGTTGAACTATAAAGAAAACTGAGCACTGAAGAATTGATGCTTTTGAACTGTGGTGTTGGAGAAGACTCTCAAGAATCCCTTGGATTGCAAGGAGATCCAACCAGTCCATCCTAAGGGAGATCAGTTTTGAGTGTTCATTGGAAGGACTGATGTTGAAGCTGAAACTCCAATACTTTGGCCACCTGATGCGAAGAGCTGACTCACTGGAAAAGACCCTGATGCTGGGAAAGATTGAAGGCAGGAGGAGAAGGGGATGACAGAGGATGAGATGGTTGGATGGCATCACTGACTCAGTGGACATGAGTCTGGGTAAACTCCGGGAGCTGGTGATTGACAGGGAGGCCTGTCATGCTGCAGTCCATGGGATCACAAAGAGTCGAACATGGCTGAGCAACTTACCTGAACCGAACTGAGATGAATGCAAGTGTGCAATAGTTTGAACATTCTTTAACATTGCCTTTCTTTGGGACTGGAATGAAAACTGATCTTTTCCAGTCCTGTGGCCACTGCTGAGTTTTCCAAATTTGCTGGCATATTGACTGCAGCACTTTCACAGCATCATCTTTTAGGATTTGAAATAGCTCAACTGGAATTCTATCACCTCCATTAGCTTTGTTTGCAGTGATGCTTCCTAAGGTAATGATGTTTCCTACGGTGAAGTGATGCTTCTTAAGCATCACTTTCTAAGGTAGTGATGCTTCCTAAGGTAAAGTATGCTTCACCTGAAGTAGGTCACTAAAAGTCTAAGTTGAGGCTTATTAGCACAGATGATGCCTAATTAAAGTGAATAAGACAAATGGAATTGTGAGATATATATATAAACCATTTCTGAAATTTCTTAGAGCAATTTACCTAGACTCTATGAGAATACATATTTACATACTCTATGGTTGCTACAAAATCTCAATTTTCCTGAAGTTATTTTTTTCTATCGCCACTAAGAGGATATGACATGTTTCAGAGAAATAAACTAGAGAATCGGGCATAGTTCACTTGCACCAGGCATCTGATTTAATACTATGGGGAAAATCTCATGAAGAAATACGAGGTTCTCTTGAAACATTAGGGATTCAGAAGAGAATATGCCCATTTCTCTTGATTTCTGTATTTAAGCACAAACCAGTGGACGAAATTTTCCTGCTTTAAGTGATTCAAAACAGCAGCAGGATGGCACTCTGGCTTGTAAATCAAGATGACAGTATCTTGATGCCAATGCCCCTGAGTTGTACTACAAGCTTGTGGTCCACTTTTGGCTTTAGTTTTCTGTCAAAAGAAACAACAGCAGTGGAACACTGAACATTCGAGAAAATCTTATTAAGGAGATTCCAGTCCAAGACAGTGACCTACACAACAAACCTACAGTTACATATGGAACAACTCCCTCTTGGGAATAAAACCTGAAGACTGGTTGGTTGAGCGGCGCCTACGTTTCGGGAGGAGGAGACAAGGAGAGAAGGAGCGGGTAGGACAGGGTGCACACGGATCCCCACAAACCTCACCCCCCGAGGGGCAACTCACAGTCAGGATGGAACTCACACCTTCAGCTTCTCCCTGAGGAGTGAAGGCTTTGAACCCCACATGAGGCACCTCTAACCTTCATGACCCATATCTCAGACATGAGCCCCCAAAACATCTAGCTTTGAACACCAAAGGGGCTCACCGCACCAGACCCACACTGCGGCCGTCTGGGAAACAGCTCTGGAGGGCCGGCGCTGACTCACCCGCCAGTGCCCAGCGTGGAAGACGCCTCCAGGGACGCCCAGCCTGTGCGGCAGAGGCTCTACTGGTCCTGAAGCGTCGGCTCAGCGGCGGGCGTCTGATGTCACACACTCGGGAGCCAGAGCCGGCTGGGGCTCTCTCGGAGGGAGACTGGCATGCGGCGTCTCTGTGCCCTCCTTCCAGGGCCGGGATCTCCCAGGAGGGACTTTCAGGCTCTGGTATGACCTAAGAAGGTATGGCCTACCTTCAGGCCCTGGTATGACCTAAGTTCCTGGGTTTTAGTCTGGTACGCTGTTTTACATCAGGTGCGTTCTTTGATATAGGTGCTGGGTTTTACGCCAGGTCACCCAGCTGTATATTTCGTGCTCCATTATTATGTCAGGTGCCCAGTTTCAGGTACAATGTCAGCTTTTATGTCCGGTGCCCCGAGGTTTACAACAAGTACCCCAGTCTCCTGTCAGGTTCCAGGTTCATGTCAGGTACCTAGCAACACACTACGTGTCATGGTTTTACATACGGTGCCCGGTTTTGCCTCAGGTGCCCAGGTTTACTCAGATATCCAGGTTCTACGTCAGGTACCCGGGTTTTATGTCAGGCCCCCAGGTTTACATCAAGCGCCTAGTTTTACCTCAGACGCCCAGGTATGTCAAACACCCAGTTTCTAAGTCAGATACCCGGTTTTACATCAGGCGCTCAGGTTTACGTTAGGCGTAACGTAACCTGCCCAGATGTACGTCAGACGCCTGGTTCTAGTCAGGCACCCCGGTTTACGTCAGGCGCCCGGTTTTACATCAGGTGCCAGGGTTCTGTGTCAGGCGCCCAGTTTTATGTCAGACGCCCAGTTTCTACGTCACAAGGCAGGGTTCTGCGTCAGACGCCCACATCAGGTGCTGGGCTTCTACTCCAGGTGCCACATCGGGTGCCCTGGTTTACGTCAGGCGCCAGGTTTTCTCATGCGCCTAGTTTTTACATCAGGCGCCCAGGTTTATATTAACGTCCAGGTTCTATATTATGCACCATATTTTTACATCAGGCGCCGGTCGTCTGATTTCTACATCAGGCGCCCAAGTTCTACATTAAGCCCCCGGTGTTTACGTCAGGTACCCAGGTTTAGGTCAGGTGCCTGGTTTTTACGTCAGGCGCCCAGGTTCTACAGACACCGAGGTTTCCGTTAGGCACCCAGGTTCTACCTTAGGCACCCAGTTTTAGCGTCTGGTACCCCAGTTTTCCATGGGGAACCCAGTTTTAAGCCAGCTTTGGGGTTTTACATCTGATGCCCCGGAGTTTACATCGAGTGTCCCAGTTTCATGTCTAGTCCCAGATTCATGTCAGGTACCCGATAATAAGTCAGGTGTCATGGTTTCACATCCGGTGCCTGGTTTAGTGTCAGATGACCCAGCTTTCTGTCTTGTGCCCCAATAATTTTTTTTTTAAGTAAAGTAAAGCTTTTATTATTTGCAGCTTATGAGAATATGTAGATTAACATATGTAGAACCTACATACAACATATGTAGAACCTAATACAAACTAATGGAATTAGTACATTATTTTAGCTAGGTAGGTCCCTGGATAAATCAATAAACAAAAATTAGATTTTCTTATACCAATAAAAAAAATTTGCAAATGAGTTTTAAGTTCTATTGTACAGCATGAAAAAACTACTAAAGAGTCTCCCTTATTTGAGGAGGATGTGCTCTTCCCATGCCTGAATCTCAACCAACCTCCTTCCCTTGCCTGAAACTGAGAATACTAGGCCTTGTGTATAAACTTTTTCATATACATACATAACTGTGATAAAGTTTAACTTATAAATTAGTCCCAGAAAGAGATTAAAAACAATAACTAATAATAAAATAGAACAGTTATAACACTATTGGAAAACTCAGCAGTGGCCACAGTACTGAAAAAGGTCAGTTTTCATTCCAATCCCTAAGAAAGGCAATGCCAAAGAAAGCTCAAACTACCACACAATTGCACTCATCTCACATGCTAGTAAAGTAATGCTCAAAATTGTCTAAGCCAGACTTCAGCAGTACATGAACCGTGAACTTCCAGATGTTCCAGCTGGTTTGAGAAAAGGCAGAGGAACCAGAGATCAAATTGCCAACATCTGCTGGATCATCGAAAAAGCAAGAGAGTTCCAGAAAAACATCTCTTTCTGCTTTATTGACTATGCCAAAGCCTTTGACTGTGTGGATCACAATAAAGTGTGGAAAATTCTGAAAGTGATGGGAATACCAGAACACCTTACCTGCCTCTTGAGAAACCTGTATACAGATGAGGAAGCAACAGTTAGAACTGGACATGGAACAACAGACTGGTTCCAGATAGGAAAAGGAGTACGTCAAGGCTGTATATTGTCACACTGCTTATTTAATTTATATGCAGAGTACATCATGAGAAACGCTGGGCTGGATGAAGCACAAACTGGAATCAAGATTGCTGGGAGAAATATCAATAACCTCAGATATGCAGATGATACCACACTTATGGCAGAAAGGGAAGAAGAACTAAAGAGCCTCTTGATGAAAGCGAAGGAGGAGAGTGAAAAAGTTGGCTTCAAGCTCAACATTCAGAAAACTAAGATCATGGCATCCAGTCCCATCACTTCATGGCAAATAGATGGGGAAGCAGTGGCTGACTTTATTTTTCTGGGCTCCAAAATCACTGCAGATGGTGACTGCAAGCATGAAATTAAAAGACGCTTACTCCTTGGAAGGAAAGTTATGACCAACATAAACAGCATATTAAAAAGCAGAGACATTACTTTGTCAACAAAGGTCCGTCTAGTCAAGGCTATGGTTTTTCCAGTGGTCATGTATGGATGTGAGAGTTGGACTATAAAGAAAGCTGAGTGCCAAAGAATTGCTGCTTTTGAACTGTGGTGTTGGAGAAGACTCTTGAGAGTCCCTTGGACTGCAAGGAGAGCCAACCAGTCCATCCTAAGGGAGATCAGTCCTGGGTGTTCATTGGAAGGACTGATGTTGAAGCTGAAACTCCAATACTTTGGCCACCTGATGTCAAGAGCTGACTCATTGGAAAAGACCCTGATGCTGGGAAAGATTGAAGGCAGGAGGAGAAGGGGATGACAGAGGATGAGATGGTTGGATGGCATCACCGACTTGATGGACATGAGTTTGAGTAAACTCCAGCAGTTAGTGATGGACAGGGAGGCCTGGCGTGCTGCGGTTCATGGGGTCACAAAGAGTAGGATATGACTTGAGTGATTGAACTAAACTGAACACTATATTGTAGTAAAAGTTATAAATGTGGTCTCTAAATATTTTATTGTACAAATTTATTGCCTTGTTCATCTTTTAACTAAGCACTTACCACACAATGGCTGTATCTTCTCAAGTCTGAAGTCCAACAGCTGAACTGGCACAAGTTTCTTTTTTCCTTCTTCGAAATTTCATAGAGGGAACATTTGTTATTCCTAGATCTTAGCAACCTCAGCGTATGATTTTTTTCCTTTATTACGTAAAGAACTTTCATCTTATACTTAAAGGAAGAACCTTATATATCTGAATTGCCAGCATCACTACTCTTGCACTTTCGGGCCATTATTAAGTAAAAAAAAGCGTTCCTAATACACAAGCATTGTGATGCTATTGTAACTAAGCAGGACCTATGAGGCCTTCAGGTGAGAGAGACTCCTCCCCACAAGTCCTCGGCTTTGGTTCCTCTCTGAAGTACTTAGACAACAGTATCTGATGCACATTTTCCTGTGTTGCTTTACAGATGCTAAAACTACCACCAAATGGAAGTTAGCTACTTGATGACCATAAGCACATAGACTCCCCAGACCTACTGGAGCCTCAGGATTGATCATGTTAACCCCCGTGACATTGCCCTCTTAGCTCACCATCAACCTGTCAGAGAACTGTGCCCTGAGACACTCCCACGCCTTGGGTCTTCTCTCCCACAACTTGTTTTTAAAAATGTCTCCCTGAAGCCCATCAGGGTGTTCAGGCGTTTTTGAACATTAGCTATCCTGGACTCATTGGCTGGTGCCTTACAATAAACGCTGCCTTTTCCTTCACCACAGTCTAGTACCAGTAGATTGGCTTTACTGCGCATGGGCCAGTGGACTCAAGTGTGGTTCAGTAACACAGTGACAGTCAATTTGATCACCAAGATGGGTACTAAGTAAGGAGTGGGACAGAGCAGGAGGGCACAAAATTTCATCATGAGACTCAGAAAGGTGCCCAATTTAAAATTTATGAATTGCATATATCTGAAAATTTTCATTTAATATTTCAGACTCATTTGATGCTCTGGTTTTACATCTGGTGCTCTGGTTTTTGAGACTGCCTCCAAGGGCACCTCTACATCACTTGACTCTGGTGGCCAGTGGGGCCTTTGCTTTCAATCCCACAGGACTGTTTGTATTTGCATGTTTTAAAGTCTACTGCCTAAGTCTCTGGCTTCCAGTCAGCCTGAATCTAGGTTCTGACTGAGAGTCCCCCACTTTGGAATACTGACTGGTCTTGGTACAACCTCAACCACTGAAAGTGAAGTCGCTCAGTCGTGTCTGACTCTTTGCAACCCCATGGACTACAGCTTACATTACCAGGCTCCTCTGTCCATGGGATTTTCCAGGCAAGGGTACTGGACTGGATTTCCATTTCCACTAAGAGCCATTAAAAATAAAATAGGCTGGGCTTCCCTGGTGGCTCAGTGGTAAAGAAGCCGCCTGTCAATACAGGAAACATGGGTTCCATTCCTGACCTAGGAAGATCCCACATACCACAGAGCAACAAAGCCTGTGCACCGTAACGGTTAAGCCCACACTCCAGAGCCCACACACCCCAACTACTGAACCCTCACTTGCAACTTTTGAAGCCCACGCACCCTGGAGCCTGCTTGCTGCAACTAGAGAAAAGCCCGAGCGTCAACAAAGACCCAGTGCAGCCATAAATAAATTTTTTTAAAAAATAAAGCTGATATGCAAGTTTTCTAAACCTTAGAACTTGACACTTTGGACTGGGTAATTCTCTGTTGGTGGTCAGAGGGGTTCTTGGGCATGGTGGGAGGATTTCCAGCATCCCTGACTTCTACTTATTACATGCCAGGGGTATGCCCCCCTTCAGTTGAGACTCAAGACATTGCCAAGTGTCCCAGAGGGAGAGAGAAATCGCTCCCAGTTGAGAACCACTGCAGTGGAGCTACTAGATGATACCGTTCAGCGCCAAATGTTTATAGTCAAAATGAAAGCAGAATACAGTACATAATGAGCCTGCCGCATCCTCCTAACCAACCAGTGTCATGGTAGGTATCATCCTCTTCTGTACCCAATTGTAAAGCTTGCAGAACTGTTTGCCTCAATAACGTTCCACACCTGGACTGTAAGGACTGAAAACTCCGACAGACCTTGTAAAATAGATGACAGGGTGTCCTGCACTATTAACACAGTTAAGAACCTCCGTGAATAGCGCTTCTAAGCTATTATCTGGAGACAGGAATGTTGAAGAGTTTCTCCACAGGAAAGCACTTATCTGCACAGTCATAAAAGATAACCCATTACCATGGCAGGAAATCAAAACTGCAATAAATTTCAAAAGAGAAGCATGAGGAGGAAGGGGCATAAAGGACTAGTAGAAAATCTCAAGTGACAACATGCCCCATACAAAAACCAGAGGAGGGCGGTGCAGACCATGACCACACTGTGTACAGAGTGCCCTGATTCTGGTGCTGAACAAGGAGACACTTAGAAAACTGATGCAAATGCATCCAGAGGGTCTAGACAGTACTGCTTAGACAAGGCCTTCCCTCCATCATCCGAATCATGTTCAGATTAAGCTGAAAACATAACAAAGAAAACCTCTGTATTGGCTTCTGGCCACTGAGAAAGTTCTATTTGGACGCTGTTAAATAGCTCATGAAATTAAAACTCACACCTGAACTAAAAGTCTCCATCTTTTGTTTGTGCTAAAATTCTAGAGCATATCCCATAAAATATTTTAAGGCAAGAAACTTCAAAAACTCCAGGAAGTATGTTTAGTGAGCATAAGAAGAAATCACTAAGCTATAGATATTTATGGCAAGTAAAAATTGGCTTTTATTAGTTACTTTTTCTAAATAACACTCTTATAAGCACATTTTTAATAGGGAATTGACATGACTCTCTACTTATTATCATACAAGGTTCTCTCTTTTACTTCTCTGTTACATTAATACAATTTAAAGAAAAAGGAGAATCCTGAATTAAAAAAAAAAAAAAGACTAATTGTTTTCGTTTGTTTCCCGCAAGAATTTTATCACAGATTCCCCTTAAATAAGAAGTATGGGGGCTTCTCTGGTGGCTCAATGGTGAAAAATCCCCCCCTGCCAATCCCTGGTCCAAGAAGATTCTATATGCCACGGAGCAACTAAGCCCATGTGCCACAACTACTGAGCCTGAACTCTAGAGACCAGGAGCCGCGACCAAAGCCCACGTGCCCTAGGGCCTGCGCTCCACAACAAGAGGATCCAACACAGCCAGAGAGGCCTGCACACCGCAACTAGAGAGTAGCCCCCACTTGCCACAACTGGAGGAAAGCCTGTGCAGCAGTGAATACCCAGCACAGCCAAACAATTTAAAAATAACTAAATAAATAATTTTTAAGTTTTAAAAAAGAAGTTATCATTATTAAAAAAAAAAAAAAGTATAGAATGGAAAGCACACAGGAGTCAGATTCCTGAAAAAACCTCTTCCACCGCTTGCCAGCTACATGATGCTGTTAATTTGCTTAGTATTACTGAGAACCAAGTTTCCAAGAGATTGGATATAACAATTATACACGACTCATGGGGTGGTTGTGAAAATAAAAAGAAAGAGCCGACAAGAAAAGGCTTTGCAGACCATAAAGTTCAATCAAGGGCTATTTTGTTGAATTAACATAAAATGTGTCCACAATGTGGTTTACATAAAATGTTCCATCATGCAGATGACCAAGAGGCCCAGTTTGAAGAAACTTCAGACAGGCTTTTTCCAGACTTTAGACCCTGACTTCCCTTTCCTCAAAGGATTTTCTTTAGAAAATTTATAAATTCTTTCTCTGCCCGTTTGATATGTAAATCCTTTTAAAGGCCTCTTGCTCCTTGTACCTTCCAGGAATGTCTTCCTCCAGGAACTGGGGGCCACCACTTTGAAACGTTAACATCAAGGAAAAGAGCCCTTCAGTCTCCCAGTTTCTGTGGTAGGGTAGGGGCCCAACTTCCAGAAGCATGTTGCTCCAAGTTGTAAAACTACCATCTGTCACTGAAGATAGGAGAAAGTTTACTTTTCCTCTGAGAAAGATCCATTAGTAAATACAGGTGACCCCATTCCTTGGCTATTCAAAACTCTCCCATCCTTTGTTTCAGCAGAGTTAAGTTCAGATTTCAGTTCTGGCCTTTCTCCTCTGTTGCAACAGCATTGATGAAAGTCTTCCTCACCTGTTAAATTTTGTCTTGTAGGATTTCTGCTTTGGCACATGTTTGCAAACCAAATGAAGATATCCTGGGATTTATTTGCAGCAAAACTTAAGAGCCTCCCCAGCTTCACCAGTGACAAATAGGTTCTAGCTCTCCTTAGTCTTTAATAGACTGCAGTGTCCTGGAGGCGAGGGACAGACCAAAAAACTGACCACGTCTAACAATGGCCTGTCTATGTGACCATGTATTCAACATGTGAATCAACGTGTTATAACTGAATCAGCATACATATCAGAATTTCACTTATCAGAAGCCAGGTATACTGAAATACTACCACAGGTGGTAGATCTGGTAATGCTGCAAAGCAGATGGCAAGATAAACACATTTTTAAAGTACTTTATTGAGGTGTGACTGACATACAAAAAGCTGTATGTATTTAATGTACATGACTTGAAGAGTTTGGAAATAAGTATGCACCCATGAAACCATTACCACAATCTATGCCATAAACCTACCCATCACCTCCAAAAGTTTCCTCATACTCTCCTTACTTATCATGTTTTTGTGATAAGAACACTCAACATAAGATTTATCCTTCAGAAAGTTTTTAAGTATATAATACAGTATTGTTAACTATAGCCACTATTCTATGCAACAGATACCTAAGACTTATTCATCTTGTATAACTGAATCTTTGTACCTTTTGACTGATACCTCCCCATCTTCCCTAACTCCAGTCCTTAGCAACTGTGGTTCTGAGTCACTGCTTCTGTAATTTACTTTCCTCTTGTAAGTGGTATATAGCATTCTTCCCGCTGTCTGACTTAGTTCACTTAGTATAATATCCTCCAGGTTCATCCACATTGTTGCAAATGGCAGGATTTCCTTCTTTTTTAAGCTTGAATAACATTTCATTTCAGGTGTTTGCCACATTTTCTTTACCCATACATCTGTGGATGGACATTTAGGTGGCTTCCGTGTCTTGGCTGTCGTGAATAATGCTCCAATGAACGTAAGAGTAAAGATCTCTATTTGAGATATTGATTTAATTTCCATTCAATACATACCCAAAGTGGTTTTGCTGGATCATAGGGTAGTTCTACTTGGTTTTGAGAAAACCGCATACTCTTTTCTCAGTGACTGCATCTGTTTACGTTCCCAGCAGTAGTGCACAGAAGTTCCCTCTTCCTCTCATTCTCCCAACGTGTGTCTTTTGGTTTTTGGTTTGTTTGACTTTTATTTTTGCTTTTGTTTTAAATAATAACCATCCTGATAGGTGTGAAGGGATATCTCATTGTGGTTTTGATTTGCATTTTTTTCCCAGATGACTGGTGATGTTGAGCATCTTTTCATATACCTATTGGCCATTTGTATGTTTTTCCTTCAAAATCAATGCATTTCAATGCAACTTTATAAAATAGTGACTTTGGAGATGGATTGTACATGCATAAATATACAAATCTCAAGAAATAGCAACATCAGACATTTGTCAACATTAAACATAATTTAAACCTAGCTAATTTAGCTCTAAAACATTTTACTGGAAGATGAAGAAAAAAAGATGTGGCACAGGTACAAGACAAATAAGCAGAGTACAGTCTTAGGGGAAAAAAAAAGAAAACTCTGAAATCCTTCCATAGTTTTCAAATACTTCCAGCATAAAGTAAAACACCTTAGCACATCAAAAATGTTGGCCAAATCTGGACAAGATCAAATCTCTCCTCTTTCTTTCTTTGCATTTGCTCCTCTATTCCTCACACTCAGTGTCTTCTTGTGAATGGAGAGGAACCTCCCCCTACACGTCAGATCCTGAAACAGCTAAATCTATTACCACAATCATCTAAAACCTTTGTTTACACAAGAGAGCTTGCAAATGGGTCACATAATCACTGTGTCACATCCAAACCCAAAAGTCCTATGGAATCTCTTCCATCTCAATGTGAGGAGGACTCTGCATTTTTCAAAGCAAGTCCATCTATTGTCTTTCCATCACTAGCAGCAAGTTAAGTATTACTATTAAGTCCACTTTATTTGTGAGAAGTGTGATGTTGATTGAGTTTATTTCTTACAACTTTGTGAGTTTATATAAAAAACACATATTTAATATGTACAATTAGACGCAGAAAGGGTGTCAATTTCTTTCTCATGCATCAAGACAGCACTTACGAAAGGCCTTCAGCCCATTTCTTTGTGGGGTAATCAGATCCCGTGCACAAGTGCATGCATGCTCAGTTGTGTCCAACTCTGCAATCCCAGGGACTGTAGCCCACCAGGCTCTTCTGTCTATGGGATTTCCCGGACAAGAATACTAGAGTGAGTTGCCATTTCCTTCTCCAGGGGCTCTTCCTAACCCAGAAATCGAACTTGCATCTCCTGTGTCTCCAGCATTGGAAGGTGGATTCTTTACCCCTGAGTCACCTGGGAACAAATGAGATTCCAGGAGTGATAAAAAGTGATCTCTGTTTCTGTATGTTCCCAGAAGGGTGCTGGGACTGAAATGCATCCAGAGGGATAAAAGATGGACATAACATCACCAGGACAACCAACAGGGTTAAACTGAGTTTTTACCAGATTTCCCAGACCAGCAGGTAAACACATAACATAGACTTAGAATGACAGGTGCTTCTCTGTACAGTCACAGGGGCAAAAGGCCAGCGGGGCAGACTGGTCTTCTACTTGGACCCAGATCCCTGAAAACACCTGCCTGCCTATGGAGCGCCTCACCACAAACAGACAGTGTCACTATCTAAAGCCACAGAAACTGCCCCTCCAAAAGAAAGAATATTACTGAATCTCCAAATTGGTAAAGCCATCACCATGCTGTTAAATTCTTTATTCTTCATCTACACTAAAGGGATTTGTGTCCTTTGCCTGTCTCTTGATATTTCACTGTCAATCATCTTCTCCCTTGTGAAAAACATGCAGAGAATCAGAAAACAAATAAATAGTAGATCTGGTAGTTCAGAAATTCCAATTATACATCTAATACCCTTCTGCTGTCTCCTTAATATGTAAAGGAATCCTATAAATATAAACTTTATAAATCACAGAACTGATCCCAAAGTTTATAATCAGAAAATAATAACTGCTTTAAGGTTGTTGAGGGAGTTCTTTTTCTGATTAGGATGTAGAACAGTGCAAAACACCATCATCCCCATGGTAACAATAAGGAGGAAAAAAAACTACTTTTCTATAAAGCTATCAAAGAGCAGTGGCAATTAAAAAAAAAAAAAAGAAGCATTAATGAGCTATTAATATGTTCCAGAGAGAGACAAGCAAAGGGCTGAATACATCCTTAGCAGTAAATCCAATCTGACTTTGCAAATTCCAAGCAAAGTTGCCATAGATGGAAGAGGAAGTGATTAGGAGACACCAGCCAGGATTTAACTGTGAGGGCAGGCAAAAGAAAGAAAAATCTCTTCCGGTAAGCGGCCTGAGCTGACCCTTAAAAATGGTGCGCTATTCACTCGACCCAGAAAACCCCACAAAATCTTGCAAATCAAGAGGTTCAAATCTTCGTGTTCACTTTAAGAACACTCGTGAGACTGCCCAGGCCATAAAGGGTATGCATATCCGAAAAGCCACCAAGTATCTGAAGGATGTCACTTTAAAGAAGCAATGTGTGCCATTCCGTCGTTACAATGGTAGAGTTGATAGATGTGCACAGGTCAAACAGTGGGGCTGGACGCAGGGTCGGTGGCCCAAAAAGAGGGCTGAATTTTTACTACACATGCTCAAAAATGCAGAGAGTAATGCTGAACTTAAGGGCTTAGATGTAGATTCTCTGGTCATTGAGCACATCCAAGTGAACAAAGCCCCCAAGATGCGGCGCAGGACTTACAGAACTCACGGTCGGATCAACCCCTACATGAGCTTTCCCTGCCACATTGAGATGATCCTTACTGAAAAAGAACAGATTGTTCCTAAACCAGAAGAGGAGGTTGCACAGAAGAAAAAGATATCCCAGAAGAAACTGAAGAAACAAAAACTTATGGCCCGGGAATAAATGCCGCAGAAAATAAATGCAAATAAAAGTAAAAAAAAAAAAAAAAAAGAAAGAAAAAAGAAAAATCTATAATAGCTCAAATATAAAAAGGATGGTTCAGCCAACGTATCTCTAACCTTCCACCCCCTAGCAATTTTTATGACTAAGTAGCAGATATAATTATGAGGACAGAGCTAAAAGACAGAAAAAAAAATTGATCATTTCAATGGTGTTCAGACCCCAGGACACTGTAAAACCTGAAGCCATAAGTAAATCATAACTAACTAAGCTAAAAATCAAACCATTTCAAGCTCAAACTTGGGAAGATCAGAAGGATTGATGTGTCCCTTAGTTAGGAACACTGGGGATTTCCCTACCTCGCCTTTTGTAAATAATGCTGTGATGAGCATAGATGTGCACATATCTTAACAAATTTGTTTCGTATTCTTTGGTTAAATATCCAGAACTAGAATAGCTGGACCATTTAATAGTTCCTTAATTTTTTGAGGATTCTCCATACTGTTTTCCATAGTGGCTGTACCAATTCACATTCCCACCAATAGTGTAGGAATATTTCCTTTTCTCCACCCACTCTCTAACACTTATTATTTCTTTCCTTTTCAATGAGAGCCATTCTAAGGGGTGTGACATGATATCTCATTGTAGTTTTGATTTGTATTTCCCTTATAATTAGTGATGTTGAATGTCTTTTCATATGTTTATTGGTCATCTCTATGTTTTCTTTGGAAGAGTGTTTATTCAACTCCTCTGCCCCTTTTTTAATGGGATGTTTGAATTCATGTTGTATGAGTTATTTATATATTTTGGATATTAACCCCTTATCAGAGACATGATTTGCAAATATATTCTCCCAGTCAGTAGGTTGTCTTTTTCATCTTGTTAATGGTTTCCTTTGCTGCATAGAAGCTTTTTCATTTGATTAGTTCTCACTTGTTTATTTTTGCTTTTATTTCCCTTGACTAAGAGATATATACAAAAAAATATTGCTAAGACCCATGTCAAAGAGCATACTGCCTATGTTTTCTTCTTGGAGTTTTATGGTAAGCATACAACCTAAGTGTTCATCAAAGAATGAATGGATAAAGAAGATGTGATACATGTATATATAACATATGCCATTTTTACCCAGTGTTACTTCAATTAGCCTGGAAGAGGGCATGGCAACCCACTCCAATATTCTTGTCTGGAGAACCCCATGGACAGAGGACCCTGGCGGGCTATGGTCTATGGGGTTGAAAAGAGTTGGACACGTCTGAGCGACTAACAGCACATTTCAATTAGAGAGTAGAACATGCAATATTTAGTAGAAGATTGAATAAAGTATACAGGTAACCTTTATTAAGCAATAAATAAATGTCAATCACTGTATTTCACTCCTGCATTTCATGTTTGCAACAGCCATATAAGAAAAATGCTATTACTTTCCCAATTTGCAGATGAAGTGCCTGAGGCTCTGTACCGTCGCCAAACTAGGAAAAGTCAAAATTCCCATTTGTCATCACTCCTAAGTAATCACTCATCGTGTTAATGCTACAGGTTCTCCATCTACTTCATTCTCGAAGCACTATTGGGAGGTTGCAATGGCTGACATAGTAGAACCAAGGACCCTAAGAAGTGAAATAACTTGCCCAGAGTCACAAGCCAGCCACCGGCATCGCCAGTAACATGAAGCAGGTGTGTCTGCTATTAACCAGCAAATGCTATGCTGACTCCCTGGCTTTATATCAGCAGGATGCAGTACTGTCATGTGAAGCCCTAGCAGACACTATAACTCCATGCTTCCACTGCACTGCTTATAAAATGCCCAGATAAGATAAGAGATATTTATGAAGGGTTATTTGAAGGAAATGAGCCCATCCATTTCTTTATAATCTAGAGCTAAAGTTCGATCATCAGAACATTGCAGGCTCAGAACATATTATCCTGGCCTGCTGCAAAATTGCTTTTCCTGAGTTCAACATTCTGTCCTCGGTGCTTACTGAGGGATGAGTCAAGAAAACATTCCACGAATCCCATAAATGTGTTTGCAACAGAGAAGTCATAAGAGAACATTTTTACCTTGCCTCCCTTACTCTCCTATTGATAAGGTGAACATCCCAATGAGAGCTATCCTTTAAAATTAGATACGGGGTGAAACTTTACATTCCTTGAGAATTTTCCTTAGCATTTATTTTATTTTTTATTTTAAAAACACAGAAATAGTGCTTACCTTGTGCCGGCCACTGTTTTAAATGCCTTACTAATACTGGCACATTTGATTTACTCCTCATAACACGCCTATATAAGGAAGTTACTTCTATCATTCTTATTAAGTTAATGAAGAAACAGAGGCACAGGGTGATTACTAAACTTGCCCAAGGTCATACAGTTAATAAGGATTTGTTTTTTTTTTTTTTCTTCACTTACAATTTGAAAACAAATGTGCTTGCTTTCTCACTGGGTTTGCTAGGAGGTTTGGAAGCAGAATTTTTACCCAACCCTAGAATTTTTGTAGGATACTTTACCTGTAAACATGCATTTTGTCTTCCTTTGAAGTTTTTTGTTTTTTTTTTTTTTTAATTTATTTGGCAGCCCTGGGTCTTAGTTGCAGCATGCAGGATCTAGTTCCCTGAGCAGGGTCAAACCCAGGCCCCGATTGGGATCATAGAGTCTTAGCCACTGGACCACCAGGGAAGTCCCTGTTTTGAAGTTCTGATATTGCATTGTATTGCATTTTCTTTGTTCCTGGATGGATATATATATGAATAAAAATAACAATGGAGACAAAGACTGAGATTTAGATACAACTACAATTAACATGGGCGATTCCTATATATGAAGACAAGTTCTTTGTAACATTAGATCAAGGGGAAAGAATCATTTCTGTACTTGATTAAAGGTTTAATATGAATTCAAATTAAATAAAATTATGAAACAAAGATTTAAAGGTAATTCAAATGAGAAACTAAACATGTTTAGGCAAAAGGGAGGAGGATGGCAATTTTTACTGTGAAAGAAAGTGAAAGTGTTATTTGCTCAGTCCTCTCTGACTGTTTCCGACCCCAAAGACTGTAGCCCACCAGTCTGCTCTGACCACAGAATTCTCCAGACAGGAATACTGGAGGGGGTAGCCATTCCCTTCTCCAGGGGATCATTTCAATCCAGTGATTGAACCCAGGTCTCCTGCACTGCAGGCAGATTCTTTACCATCTCAGCCACTGGGTTATATAATTTTTAACATATAATGATAATTTTCTAATGCACAAATTCAATGGGTTCAGGAGAAAAGGTAAAAACATATACAGGAGTTTGTCATTGTGCTACCCAGAGTTAATAGTTTTTTAAAGCAATTTTTCTTTACAGGGTCCAGAAAAGCAATAAATTTAACAAGGCACAGGAAAGCAATCAGGAGCCCAAGCATAAAGACCACATACTAGAACACAGTGACACTAAGAAATACCTGTTCTTGTCTTTTGTTGCAAATAAGATCCTTCAGCGACAATAGATTTTCCTTTATAATCACTCACAGCCAATTCCAATTTCATACAGAGGTGAGAGTTTAGCTCTGCAGCTGAACCAAAGCTCCTTCACATGGAGAAGTAGTTTTCAACTTTGTCTCTATGGTATTCCTTTGTCTGAAAAGGGACAAGAAGAACTGTTCCCATGGGCAATGGATGGCGTCTGTGAAAAGAAACACTCATTTATTTGGATGCTCTTTCTTTATCAAGTTACTTATTTATTCACTGATCATTCTTCCAGGAAGCATGCTAAAGATACCACCAACATCATTATCTCAGCAGAGAAACTGAGAAGTCAGCTGAACATTTCTTTGACTAAAAGTATTACATTTTATAGGCAACAGTCTCCCTTGTGTGTGGGAAGTGGTGGGAGTCTGCTTCATTTCTGTGTGCTGCATTCACAAACACCACTCTGTGGCTTCCACAGAGAAGTTTTTCTCACAACTCTGGAGGCCAGAAGTCCAAAATCAAGGCGTCAGCAGGGTTCATCCTTCTGAGGCCCTTCTCCTCGGCTCGTAAACGCCACCTTCCCCCTGTGTCGTCACATGGGCTTCCCTCTATATGTGTCTGTGTCCTACTTTCTGCTTCTTCTGTTGGGAATGGCCTCATTTTACCTTAATTATCTCTTTTAAAACCCCCATCTCAGGACTTCCCTGGCAGTTCAGCAGTTAGGACTTCACCTTCCGATGCAGGGGGTGTGGGTTTGATCCTTGATCAGGGAGCTGAGATCCCACCATGCTTGTAGCCAAAAACAACAACAAAAAAAAAACATAGAACAGAAGCAATATTGTAACAAATTCAATAAAGACTTTTTAAATGGTCTATTAAAAAGCAAAGACTTCACTTTGCCTGCAAAGGTCCATATAGTCCAAGTTATGGTTTTTCCATTAGTCATGTACACATGTGAGAGCTAGACCATAAAGAAGGCTGAGCACCAAAGAATTAATGCTTTAGAACTGTGGTGCTGGAGAAGATTCTTGAGAGTCCCTTGGACAGCAAGGAGATCAAATCAGTCAATCCTAAAGGAAATCAACCCTGAATATTCACTGGAAGAATGGATGCTGAAGCTGAAGTTCCAAGAATTTGGCCATCTGAAGCAAAGAGCAGATTCACTGGAAAAGACCCTGATGCTGGGAAAGATTGAGGGCAAAAGGAGAAGAAGGTGGCAGAGGATGAGATGGTTAGATAGCATCACTGACTCACTGGACATGAGTTTGAGCAAACTCTGGGAGATAGTGATGGACAGGGAAGTTTGGTGTGCTGCTGTCCACGGGGCTGCAGAGTCAGACATGACCCTGCAACCGAACAACAACAAATTAAAAAAAAAGAAATCTCCAAATACAGTCACATTCTGAGGTATTAGGGGGTTAAAGACTTCAACACATAAGAGTTTTAGGGGACTTCAACATATGAGAATTCAGCTCATAAGACCATCTGGATGCTCAGGCTTCCTCATGTCTCTACCAGGTTCTGAGCAGACTCAATTTTGCAGCCAAGAGATCAATCACAGCAGCCCCCATTTCTCAGAAGCCACATGAATGACTTAAAAAACTGATGATTTTCTGACAAGAGCCAGAAGACCTAAGGGAGAGAAAGATTTTGACCACAAAATAAAGCTCTCAGTTTTTTAAACTCTTCCATGACATAAATATGAGTTGAGAAAATAGCCTAAACTAGAAAATCAAAATCGTAGGAATAAAAGTGACATTTTAAATTTGAGGCCCCAACAAGGTACGAAGAGAGCGCTCAAAGGAGAACAGAACAGGAATTGAAAACTGAAAACAGGGAGCCACCACTCCTTGGGAAAACTTAAATTGTGTCCTCTTTCTGTTTCAACATGGAACTTCCCATGACAACACCCTCATCAAATCAAAAAATTGAGATAAAACTGGAAAGGACAGCTTACATCAGAATCAATGCAAACCTCCTCATGGTCAGCGAAGATGCTGGCCAGGCTGTCAATGTCGCCTATGAGTAAAACAAAAGGAGGCTCACCAGCCTCCCTATACTCGCTGTGTACTCTGAACATTCCAGGTCTCCTCACTGTTTGCACAGTTTGAGTCAAACAGCTCAGCCTCCTGTAATATGAATCCTAGACACATTTCATCAAATCCAGATCTTTCTATGGATATCCATAGCCTGTTAGAGCTGGAGAGGATATTTATTACACTCACCAAATCCAGTGTCCTCCAGGTAGCCCATGTGATGTGAACAGCTTTCTCAGAAGAAGGTTGGTAGTCAAAAAGTTTGCAGAATGCAAACTTTACATGGTCTGTGGTTTGTGGTTTTTTGAACCCTACATACTTCTCAGAGCCTCACTGTTGCTAAAATGTATAGTTTCATACATTTTTATAATATTAATAGAACATATAATAAGTATTATATAAACTTTAATATTTATCATATTAAATTTTATACATATCATATAATACATAATGTGATCTATTCATACATAGGTATTATATGTGAAAGTGTTAGTCGCTCAATCACGTCTGACTCTTTGCGACCCCATGGACTATAGCCTGCCAGGCTCCTCAGTTCATGGAATTCTCCAGGTAAGAATACTGAAGTGGGTTGCCATTTCCTACTCCAGGAGATCTTCCCGACCCAGGGATCAAACCCGGGTCTTCTGCATCACAGGCAGGTTCTTTACTGTCTGAACCACAAGGGAAACCCCAGGTATTATATACATAAACTTTAATATTTTAGTTTGAATACTCCATGGAGTATACAGTTTTTTTACAACTTTCTTGACTTTCCAAATCGGGAAAGGAGTAGGTAAAGGCTATATATTGTCACCCTGCTTATTTAACTTATATGCAGAGTATATCATGCAAAATGCCAGGCTGGCTGAAGCACGATCTGGAATCAAGATTGCCAGGAGAAATAGCAATAACCCCCAATACGCAGATGACACCACCCTTCTGGCAGAAAGTGAAGAAGAACTAAAAGAGCCTCTTAATGAAAGTGAAAGAGGAGAGTGAAGAAGCTGGCTTAAAGCTCAACATTCAGAAAACTAAGATCATGGCATCCGGTCCCATCATGTCATGGCAAATGGATGGGGAAACAGTGGAAACAGTGACAGACTTTATTTTGGGGGCTCCAAAATCACTGCAGATGGTGACAGCAGCCATGAAATTAAAAGACACTTCCCCTTCGGAAGAAAAGTTATGACCAACCTAAACAGCATATTAAAAAGCAGAGACATTACTTTGCCAACAAACGTCTGTCTAGTCAAAGCTATGGTTTTTCCAGTAGTCATGCATAGATGTGAGAATTGGACCATAAAGAAAGCTGAGCACTGAAGTATTGATGCTTTTGAACTATGGTGTTGGAGAAGACTCTTGAGAGTCCCTTGGACTGCAAGGAGATCCAACCAGTCCAGCCTAAAGGAGATCAGTCCTGAGTGTTCATTGGAAGGACTGATGCTAAAGCTGAAACTCCAATACTTTGGCCACATGATGCAAAGAACTGACTCTTTGGAAAAGACCCTGATGCTGGGAATGACTGAAGGCGGGAGGAGAAGGGGATGACAGGATGAGATGGTTGGATGGCATCACCGACTCAATGGACAAGAGTATGAGTAAATTCCGGGAGTTGGTGATGGACAGGGAGGCCTGGCATGTTGCAGTCCATGGGGTCACAAAGAGTCGGACACGACTGAGCAACTGAACTGAACTGACCCCAGAAGCACTGTTACAGAGACAGTTCTTAGAGCACCTTGAGAAATGCAGATGTAGTCCAATTGCCTCATTTAACAGATTAAGAAACAGAGGACACAAGATTGATGCCACGTTCCCAGGGCAGTGCCAAGATCAGGACATAAATATCCCAATTCCCAGTGTCTTTTCTTCTATGTCACTGAACTTCTTCCTAGTGAATACTGGTCTGTGGACTTGGACAGAAGGCCTCTGGAGATAATCATTCAAGAAATCTGAATCTTTGAGTTTGAATGTAACTTCTGACATAATGATGTGTTTAATCCTCATACAAAATATACCAAATACTATACAAAATTTTGGATTTGGCCTATGAATAGAGTATTCAAATAAAGAAAAGAATTCTTATGAATTGAACATATTTAAATTCTCACATCAATAAAACTCTTCCACAGGTTAACCAAGTCTGGTCAATACATATTATCATGAACAGTAGCTTGCAAAAGTGTGAGCAAGAACATGGACAAAGGAAACCTTTACAAACACCAAATTCTTAGCTAGAATATCTGTCTCCTTGTTTTCTGACCACTTATGAAAAACACAATTTCAATTTCTGAAAGGAGTACCAAAGCAATTATCCTTCAACTAAAAAATTTTTTAAAAAGAAAGCAATAAAGAATGAAAATGCTTGAATAAATAGGTATTTTCAACTTCTTTCAAAAAAAAAACAAACAGGAATACCAGGTACGTACAGGAGGCCCCATTAAACTGAATCTTAGAAAAACAAGTAGATTTGTAATATAAGCAGCTGTCAAATGTTTCATAAGATATATTTACACTATATTTTTTCTCTATATCTAGCAATTTTGCCTATGAAGAAAACTTACTCTTGGTGAAAAGGCCTTCAGGAAAGTAACAGATAAAAATGTCATTAGAAAGTAAAAGTTGAAACTTCCCTGGGGTCCAATGGCTAAGACTCCATGCTCCCAACCCAGGAGACCCAGGTTTGATCCCTGGTCACAGAACTAGATCCCACATGCCGAAACTAAGACTCAGCACAGCCAAATAAATATATAAGAAAGTATAGCTTGATAGTAAGGAAAAGCCAGAAAAGGCTAATAATCATTCAATAACTGAAGCTCAATTCTGAGATTTAAACTCAACTATCAGAGAGACAAAGGGGTACATTTATGGATGAAATTACATTTTCTGCATTCCCAATTTGAGCCTCAGTGAAAACTACCAAAAGCCAAACTGTGTTTTAAAATGGAAGTCTGTATCTATGTCAGAGCAAACAAAAATTTTAAGAACTATTCCATACATAACTCATGTATGGATTAGTTTCTTTGTGTGTGATTAAAACTGTTCAATATGTGTCTACTCCAGACTGTGGTGTCAGTCCTGAGCTCCAAGCGTGGCATATGTTAGCATTCAGGAAACTTGTGAATAAATGAATGCATGAACAGCCAATTCCCACCTCATTTTTACATTGGCACTGCTGACCAACATTAGGGAAAGAAAACTAAAATGTTTTCATGATCCAGACTGGTAAGGTAAGAGGTGTGCTGCTGGGGAAATTCACTAACAGTCCAGTGGTTACGACTCCATACTTCCACTGCTGTGGGCCCAGGCTCAATCCCTGGTTAGGGAACTAATATCCTGCAAGCTGCACAGCGTAGTGAAAAGAAAAAAAGAAAGACGTCCTGCTGGAATATATTAAGGAATGGTAGAACATGTAACAAACTACACAGTGCTTGCCTCTCACCTGTGTGCAAACTCTGGTCAAGATAAGCAACATAGAGGGAAGAAAAGACATGGAGCTGAACAAAACAATTAATAAAAGCTGACCAAGTGTACTAAGAATCCAAAATTGAAAAGACCCTGAAATCTCATCACCAACATTAAGGGATAGGTCTATCTTAAAAGGGGTGAAATGAACTGCATGTGGATAAACAGCAGTTAAAATTATATTGCTAAAATACATTGGAGACAAGTAGTATCCTCATCCCAGAAATAGATACTTATTTATCTGTTTATGAACTGTTTTTTTCTCTACTGAATAATTAAAGACATAAAACTTGCAGGTATTAAAGAATTATATCATTCAAGATGGACTTTAGTGTCCTGAGGGAAAAAAAATACCTTCCTATGAGAAAGTGATAAATTCCAAATATGAGAAGGCCATGACGAGAGTTAATCACATGCTTAAGTCCAAAGCCAGATTTCAGTGTTCCTGGGCCAGATTCATCAAGAATCAGACCTTCTTTGAGAACTTGACTTGATAATTCACTGCTGATTTAGCTCCCTACTGCATTCCTGAAATAGAAAAATGAGAGACCCGATGCAAGGCAACCAAGGGTAGGGCTGTCCTTAATCCATCCTGCCAGCGCACATCTCTGTCTTGTTTATTCTTCCTGGAAGCAGAAGCCAAGTTATGGGTAGGCCTGTGATGGGTAGAGAGGGATGGAGCAGAAGCAGGTAGGAAGAGACTTCAGGCCATGGTGCAGAACAACACCTGTGAAAAGAAAGACGGAAGGCAGATTAGGGAGGAAGAGCCTTATTCCATTGCAGTTCTGAGAAATTTCAACCAGACCGATGGTTGATTAAAAGTCGCTTGGTAAAGGAGGTTGTGTTAAGCAAAAATGTGCCAATACTAGCAGCCTCCATCGTACCGGGTCGTGACTGAAAGCAGCCCAGGAGAAGCCTGGTCTCAGCGTGAGGACAGTGGCGTAGCCAGACTGGCGGCAGCTGGTGCTGTCCATCAACTGCACTCTCAGCTGCAGGGCCTCTGAATGGAGAGCTTCGCTGGGCACTTCCACGGCCACTGCGGCATCACAGGACATGCCAACGTGGCGTGGGGACTCTGGATCAAATCATGCCGTATGCGGAGACATCTCAAATGTGACAAGATGTTAATGAAAACTTTGTAAAGTGTATTAACTGAGGCACTGCTTTCTGAAACAAACCATGCAAAACATAATTTACCACTTGCTACATGATTCAGTGTCTTTGCTTGGAAGATTAATTATTAGACCCTCAGGTAATAACAATAATGTCCTCAGGAACCACCGGTGTGTATTAGCTCTTCTGCTAAGTGGTGTAAGTCTAATAACTCTGCTGGTAACATTTTTGTCATTTTATAGTTTCATGATCCCCCCATCGGATGGCCATCTGTCACTGCTTTGTTTATTTATTTGTTTATTTATTTTTGCTGTGCTGGGTCTTCGTTGCCACACTTGGGCTTTCTCTAGTTGCAATGAGCAGAGGCTGCTCTTTATGGCGGTGCACCGGCTTCGGGTTGCAGTGGCTTCTCTTGTTGTGGGGCAGAGGTTCCCGGCACACAGGCTTCAGTAGTTGCGGTGCATGGGGAGTAGTTACGGCTCACGGGCTTAGTTGCTCCATGGAATGTGAAATTTGCTGGAACAGGGATGGAATCTGTGTCCCCTACATTGGCAGGAGGATTCCAACCCACCATACCACCGGGGAAGACCTGTCACTGCTTTCCACTGTTAAATGTTCCTACCTCTATAAGTCCTCCCTGTTTATGGTTCATTTTTGGTATAAAAATGTTCAATTTAATATAAAAATAGAAAGAATGGTATGAATGAGATTCCCAGACAATCACCAGCTTCTACAACTACTAACACTTGACTAATCTTGTTCAGTTTATACTCCACCCATTTCCCCCTCCTCTAAAATATTCAGAAGCAAATCCCCAGACATCACATTATTTGATCGTAAATATTTTGGTATATATTTACTGTAAATATATATTTAAATGCATTTATATCTTTATAATATGTTTTATATCTTGATACAGTAAATAATATATATTTCAGTATATATATACTGTAAATATTTCAGTATATAGTTTTTAAAACATAACATCATTATTTCAAAAGAACCATACTACCATTGTCAAGATATTTTTATAGTAATTACTTACCATCAAATATCCAAATATTCATATTTCTCCAATTGGTTCATAAATTTTACATGTGCTTTTTCAACAAGGAGCTAAATTAGATCCACACATTGCTATTAACTGATATATCTTTTTAAATCTACATTTCCCCTCCCTCTCTTTTTCCTCTTCTTCTGTTGGTAACATACTTGTTGAATATAACAAGTCGCTTTTCCTGTAGCATTTCCACCTCACAGATTTTGCTGATTTTATCTCTGTGAAGCATTTTAAGGTATTAGTCATTCCTCCTGTATTTCTTGTAAAAGGATCTACATCCTTGAGTAGATCTTCTAGTAGACTTACTGTAAATATATATTTATATTTTTATAATATAAATGCATATAAATATATATTTACAGTAAATATATGCCATGGTACATATTAGTAGGCTCACAGGGAAAATATTCCAAACTTATTGAAAGTCTCTCAGTTTGGCTTTAGGCTTTATATTTGAATGGACTGTAGCTGAGTATAATACACCTTTCTCATTTTTTTCCTTTTGCTACTTTGTGCAAGTCACAGATTTGGATATTAATTACCAGAATCAGGCTTCCAACCCATTTCTGTTCTGAGTATTTCTCGGTTTAGTCTTTTGGAGAGGAATCATACTACAGAAACACTTGATTGAGGGATACCAAAATTCCGATTCTCTCATTCACTCTTGCCTTTAACAAACCACTTAGATATAAATTATTCCAATTCCTCATCTGTAAAGCAAGGAAATAAGAACTAAGGTTTTCTCCTGTTTCAACAAAGTCACATGAACAAAGACCATATGTCTTTCTCAAAAAAATTATTCCTAAGAATGAATTCATTCACAAGCTATAACCTGATCCCATCTTAGGTGAGAAAAACTCCATGTATAATGAATTCAGGTGACCACTACCACTACTGCCACTGAATCTTAGGAACTACAAACATAAAAGATAAAAGTTTAATGTTGAAAGCAGTAGTACAGTTGAGAGAGTAATTTTTACTGTTTATAGTAAATTTGCTAAAGATGCATATTATTTTACCAAGCAATTTTATCACTAAGAGCTAATAAAATATTTTTACCTGTGAATATATATTTTTTTAATCTTGAGATTCAAGTAACTTTATAGTTTATTGAGATATGATTGACAAAAATATATATGTTTAAATAGTATGTGATTTTTTGAAGATGTAAAACATTATGATTTAACATACATGTATAGTGAAATGATTATCATAATCAAGTTAACACACATTAATTTACACACATCATCACCACACATAGTTATCTTTGTGTGTGCGTGGTATGAACATTTAAGATCTACCATCTTAGCAACTTAAAGCATACAATACAATGTTGTCAAGTATAGTCAACATGCTGTATGTTAGATTCCAGAATGTATCATCTTAAAACTGAAAAATGTGTCCCCTTTGATCAACAACTTCCCATTGCCTCCCACCCACAGATGCCATCAGCCATTGCTTCACTCACTGAGTCTATGAGCTCACACTCCAGACTGCACACAGTGAGAACAGGCAGTGTCTGTCCTTCTGTGTTTTGGGCATCCCACTTAACATAATGACCTCCAGACTCATCCATGTCACCACAGATGTCAGAAATCCTTTATTTTACTGCTGAATAACATTCCATGTAGATACATTTTAATTATCCATTTATCCACTGATAGAAATGTAGGTAGTTTTCATATCTTGGCTATTGGGAATAATACTGGAAGGAACATGAGGATGCAGATACCTTTTTATAAGATACAGATTTCATTTCCTTTGAGTATATATCCAGAAGTGGGATTGCTAGATCATATGGTAGTTTTATTGTTAATTTTTTTTAAGAACTTCTATACTGTTTTCCATAATGGCTGTACCAATTTACATTCCTACCAACCATGTATGAGGATTTCTCCAAACTCCAACCAGTGTTTGTTATCTCTTGTCTTTATAGCCATCTTAACATCTTTGAGGTAATATCTCACTGTGGTTTTGATTGGCATTTACATGATGAGTAGTAATAAGCACCTTTTCATGTAACTGTTTGCCATTTGTATGCCTTCTTAGGAAAAATGTCTATCCAGGTCTTCTGCCTGTTATCTAATCGGGTTATTTGGTTTTTACTATTGAGTTGTATGAGCACCTTATATTTCTTAGATATTAACCTCCTACTGGATAGATGTTTGTAAATATTTTTCTCCCATTCCATAAGTTGCTTTTTCATTTTGTTGACTGTTTCTTTTGTTGTATAGAAGCCTTTTAGTTTGAGGTAGACTCACTGCTGATTTTTGTTACTTGTAGTTTTGATGTCATATCTAAAACATTGTTGCCAACGCCAGTGTCAAAGGGCTTTTCCCTAGGCTTTCACCTAGGGGTTTTATGCTTTCATGTCTTACATTTTAGTTCTTAATCCATTTTGTGTTAATTTTGTGAATGGTGTAAGATGGAGTGTCCAATTTCATTTTTTTGCATGTGAATATTCAGTTTTCTCAACACAATTTATTGAAGAGACTATTCTTCCTCCATTGAGTATTCTTGGCTCCACTGAATTATGAGTTGACTATGTATGTTTGGCAAAAGGGTTGGACACAACTTAATGACTTAACAACAAAACATACATGGGGGTTGATTTCTGGGCTCTTGATTCTGTTCCATTTGTCTATACCTGAGGCACAGGCAGGCACAACTCCTGCAGGATCACATAACAAATGGTGTTCGTGGTAGGGCCAAGGCCAAAGAAATATGTAATCATATTTGCAGAGAAAGGAGCTGTTTCTGGATCTAGCTGGGATGATGGCTGGCAGTTAAGCAGCCTGGGCCATGGGTTTGCCTTCTCAAAACAGCCCTCGTTGGTCTTGTGCTTCCGTGGTATTTAACAGTCTCCTTCCTAGGTTCCAAATCCTCCACAAAGTCACTCTTGCCCAAAATGGCTGCAAATTATGATTGCTGAGGGGAAATACAAATGGGGGACTCATGCCATCTTGCTGACATCACTCTGTAAAAATATTATTTGCTAAAATTTTTATTTCACCTTTTAGAATTAGGTTGTGGGTATGCGTGCCTTTCTGCCTGATTTAACATTTGTTCAGGTTTTACCCAAAGAAATCCTTCCAGAGCATGTTTATAAGAGATTCTAATCAAAAATTAAATAAGCATTCTTCATTAGTGAAACCAAGAACATGTTTCTTAACTTTTCTAAAACTTCTAACACAACTAAAACTTGTATGTACCAGAAGACAGAAACCTCTGCAGACTAGCATCATCTAAAGCAAATCTTTGAAGATGAGGGTAGGGCAACAAATGGGTAATGAACCATACAGAGCTTGCTTTGAGAGGCACTCCATTTGAAAAGAGCATTGTCAAGCTGACAGAAGCATTTGTCTCGGTAAATATTCTTCTTCATTCCTAAGGCATTCAACCATGAGAAGGTGAGCACAGGCAGCAGTCTAAAAGTCTCTAATGAATACTTGTAACACCCAGGCTGAAAGATTCTTGATCTATCTGCCCCTTGTGAAAAATGGCAAGAACTGGAGATGGGAGTTAAAAATGAGGGGGGCTTCCACTTCCAACCATGATGGGCCAGTCTGCAGCAAAAATTAACCTCTCACCAAGAAAATCTTCAAAAGATGAATAAAATACACAAAACATCAAGTTGCAGATATCAGAGAGCTACCAAGGCAGCCAGAATTCAAGGAATGTGTTACTGGAGAGAAATGAAGCCCAGAGAAGTGACCTTAACATTCTGGGCCCCTTTTCCTTTAGGCATTTGATAATTCATGTAATACACAGGCCAGAAGGGCTTTTTAATCCAAAATAAGGAGGGCATATGCCCCCAGTTTATGTAATGATGCCAACCTAACTTTCACATTAAAATCTGAAAAGGATATTGCAAGAAAAGTCTAATAACCATCATGAACAGAGTTGCAAAATTGATTTCAACATGCCAAGAATATATTAAAAATGTAACACATTTCAATCTGTTGAAATTTATTCCAGGAATGCAACATTGTTCCCATGGCCAAAGAAAGAAAGGAGGGAGGGAGGGAAAGAAGGAAGAATGGAAGAAGAGGGAGGGAGAAAGGAAAGAAAGAAGAAAGGGAGGGAGAGGAAAAGTCAAATAATTCACTACACTAGAAGAAAAGGAAAAAAAAAGATCTCGATAGATGTCAGAAAAAACACTTGAAAAAATTCATTATAGAATGAATAGAAGAATCTGACATTAGTTTGATATTGAGATTCATCTACAAAAATACCTACAACAAACACCATGTTTAACAGCAAAATATTGAAACCTCACCTCCTATGATCAGGAATATGATAAAATACCCTCTCACCTCTTCTCCTCCACACTGCAGTCTAGGTCCTTGGCTATGAACAGAGGTAAGTAAAACAAAA
Source organism: Muntiacus reevesi (assembly GCF_963930625.1). NCBI lineage: Eukaryota > Metazoa > Chordata > Mammalia > Artiodactyla > Cervidae > Muntiacus > Muntiacus reevesi. The sequence goes on along the minus strand of NC_089250.1, from coordinate 216,761,125 downwards.
AGCAAAGCATAAAAATGGGAAAGTAAATATTCCTGTGATTGATCACAGACCATGCACTTGTTTATCTGGCATATCCAAACATATTCTACAGAAAAACTAACAAAATGAATAAGTGAATCTAGAAAAATTGCTCATTAAAGTCAGAATGAAAAAGTTTCATTATTATCTACCAGGAAGAAGTAGAAAATGAGTTTTTTAAGTGATAGTTATAAAAGCATAAAGAATACTTACAGATTACCCTAACAAAATATATACAACACTTCTTCACAGAAAACTGAAGACATTACTGAGAGAAAATGTAAAAGAGCTAAACAAATAGGACAATGTTTATGAACTTTATACATTAGAGAGACAATAATTATTTCTAAACTGATATATTCATTCAATACAATCCAAAAGAAAATTCCAGCTGTATTTTTATATTGTGTAAATTGAAAACTGATATTAAAATATGTATGTGAATTTAAAGTCCACAGATAAGACAATTTTTAAAGTAAACAAAGTGATTCAGAGGAGCCAAGATGGCAGAGGAGTAGGATGGGGAGACCACTTTCTCTCCTACAAATTCATCAAAAGAATAACTGTACGCAGAGCAAACTTCACAAAACAACTTCTGATCGCTAGCTGAGGTCATCAGGCGCCCAGAAAAGCAGCCCATTGTCTTCCAAAGGAGGTAGGACAAAATATAAAAGACAAAAAGTGAGACAAAAGAGCTAACGACGGGGATCCATCCCGGGAAGGGAGTCTTAACAGAGGATGTTTCCAGACACCGGGAAACCCTCGCCCTGGCAGGCCTGGGGGAAGTGTTTGAATCTCGGAGGGCAACCTGACTGGGAAAGAAACAATAAATAAAACCCACAGATTCCGAGCCTAAAAGCAACTCCCAGCAGAAAAGTGCCCCAGACGCCTGCATCCGCCACCAGCAAGTGGGGGCAGAACGGAGAGGAGCGGGCGGCATTGCTTGGGGTAGGGTCCGGGCCTGAGTGTCCTGAGGACAATCGGAGGGAGCTTTTGTGAGTTGCCAACTTGAACTGTGGGAGACCAAAAGAGAGAGAGAAAATTAACCGGCCCGAACACACTGCCGGCAGTTCGCAGAACAAAGGGACCGAGATTCTGGATGGTCGACATCCGCCGGGAGGGTCGCGGCGAGACACAGGGCGCAGGCACCCTACCAGCACGGGCGGAGACTGGGGCTGGGGATGCGGAGGGCAGAGGGCGCACACACCAGACTGGCGCCGGCGGAAACTGAGACTGGGACCGCGGAAGGGAGTGGGCGCGCCGTACCCGGGGAAAGTGTGCCCGTCAAGCCCCTGGCTGCCTGGACCGCTCTGACGGGGAAGGCACAAAGAGCAGGCGCAGCTTTTTGTTTCGCGCTTTTGTGGATCACCCGAGGGCTAGAAGCGCGCGCAGCGCTGGGCGCAGTCCATATAGAGCAGCACCGAGCCTGAGCAGCGCAGACGGAGAAAACAGCGCCAGCGCCGGCCCCTCCCCGCAGTGCTACGGGACTAGCTACCTGAATAAGAGTCCACCTCCGCCCGCCTGTGTCAGGGCGGAAATGAGGCCCTGAAGAGACCGGCAAACAGAAGCCAAATAAACAAAGGGAACCGCTTCAGAAGAGACCGGTGCAACAGATTGAAATCCCTGAGGAAAACACCAACTACACCTGAAGGGGCCTGTAGATAGCGAGAAGCGTAAGCTGGAACGAGGAGCTATCTGAAACTGAGCCGAACCCACACTGACTGCAACAGTTCCAGAGAAACTCCTAGATATATTTTTACTTTTTTTTTTTTTAAGTAAGAAAAAAATTTTTTTTCTTTGTTATTTTTTTCTCTTTTATTTTCCGTTAAAATTCCCTATTACTCCCCCATTACTCCTTAACTTTCATTTTCATAGATTTTTACGATTTTTTAAATTAAGGAAAAAAAATTTTTTTCTTTTTTTTCTTCTTTTTTTTTCCTTTTTCTCCTCTATTTTCTATTTTTCATTTTCTCTTATTTCTTTTAAAGTCCTCTAGTACTCCTCTACTACTCCTTAATTTTCATTTTCAATACACTATAACCTTACCAAAAAAAAAAAAAAAAAGAAGGGAAGCCCTATTTTTAAACCGAACCTCATATATATTTCTAAAATTTTTTTGTGTGTGTTTTGGTTTTTGTTTTTAATATAGTATTTTTAAGAGTCTAACCTCTACTCTAGATTTTTAATTTTTGTTTTTCAGTATATGATATAAATTGTGAACATTTAAGAACCCAATATTCAGCTCCCATTTTTATTCAGGAGTGTGTTGATTATTCTCTCCCAATCTTGACTCTCTGTTTTCTACCTCAGAACACCTCTATTTCCTCCTTAATCCTTCTCTTCCCAAACCAATTTTGAGAATCTTTGTGGATGTCTGGGCTACGGAGAACACTCTGGGAACAGACAATTGCGTAGATCTGTCTCTCTCCTCTTGAGTCCCCCTTTTTCTCCTCATGCTCATCTCTATCTCCCTCCTCCCTCTCCTCTTCTTCATGTAACTCTGTGAACCTCTCTGGGAGTCCCTAACGGGGGAGAATCTTTTCACCATTAACCTAGAAGTTTTATTATCAGTGCTGTATAGTTGGAGAAGTCCTGAGACTATAGGAAGAATAAAACTGAAATCCAGAGGCAGGAGGCTTAAGCCCAAAACCTGAGAACACCAGAAAACTCCTGACTACATGGAAATTTAAGTAATAAGAGACCGTCCAAAAGCCTCCATACCTACACTGAAACTAATCACCACCCAAGAGTCAGTAACTTTTAGAGCTAGTCATACCACGCAAATTCTCCAGCAACTCAGGGACATAGCCCTGAACGTCAACATACAGACTGCTCAAGGTCACACCTAACACATAGACCCATCTCAAAACTCATACTGGGCACTCCATTGCTCTCCAAAGAGAAGAAATCAAGTTACACGCACCAGAACACCGACGCAAGCTTCCCTAACCAGGAAACCTAGACAAGCCAATTGTCTAACCCCACCCACTGGGTAAAACCTCCACAATAAAAAGGAACCACAGACCTCCAGAATACAGAAAGCCCACTCCAGACACAGCAATCTAAACAAGATGAAAAGGTAGAGAAATAACCAACAGGTAAAGGAACATGAAAAGTGCCCACCAAGTCAAACAAAAGAGGAGGAGATAGGGAATCTACCTGAAAAAGAATTTAGAATAATGATAATAAAAATGATCCAAAATCTTGAAAACAAAATGGAGTTACAGATAAATAGCCTGGAGACAAATATTGAAAAGATGCAAGAAATGTTTAATAAAGACCTAGAAGAAATAAAAAAGAGTCAACTAAAAATGAATAAGGCAATGAATGAGGTCAAAAACACTTTGGAGGGAACCAGGAGTAGAATAACAGAGACAGAAGATAGGATAAGTGAGGTAGAAGATAAAATGGTGGAAATAAATAAAGCAGAGAGGAAAAAAGAAAAAAGGATCAAAAGAAATGAGAACAACCTCAGGGACCTCTGGGACAATGTGAAACGCCCCAACATTCGAATCATAGGAGTCCCAGAAGAAGAAGACGAAAAGAAAGGCCATGAGAAAATACTCGAGGAGATAATAGCTGAAAACTTCCCTAAAATGGGGAAGGAAATAGCCACCCAAGTCCAAGAAACACAGAGAGTCCCAAACAGGATAAACCCAAGGCGAAACACCCCAAGACACGTATTAATCAAATTAACAAAGATCAAACACAAAGAACAAATACTAAAAGCAGCAAGGGAGAAACAGCAAATAACACACAAAGGGATTCCCATAAGGATAACAGCTGATCTATCAATAGAAACCCTCCAGGCCAGAAGGGAATGGCAGAACATAATGAAAGTAATGAAAGAGAATAACCTACAACCTAGATTACTGTACCCAGCAAGGATCTCATTCAGATATGAAGGAGAATTCAAAAACTTTACAGACAAGCAAAAGCTGAGAGAATTCAGCACCACAAAACCAGCTCTTCAACAAATGCTAAAGGATCTTCTCTAGATAGGAAATGCAGAAAGGTTGTATAAACGTGAACCCAAAACAACAAAGTAAATGGCAACGGGACCACACCTATCAATAATTACCTTAAATGTAAATGGGTTGAATGCCCCAACCAAAAGACAAAGACTGGCTGAATGGATACAAAAACTAGACCCCTATATATGCTGTCTACAAGAGACCCACCTCAAAACCAGAGACACATACAGACTAAAAGTGAAGGGCTGGAAAAAAAATATTTCATGCAAATGGAGACCAAAAGAAAGCAGGAGTCGCAATACTCATATCAGATAAAATAAACTTTCAAATAAAGGATGTGAAAAGAGACAAAGAAGGACACTACATAATGATCAAAGGATCAATCCAAGAAGAAGATATAACAATTATAAATATATAGGCACCCAACATAGGAGCACCGCAATATGTACAGCAAACACTAACGAGTATGAAAGAGGAAATTAATAGTAATACAATAATAGTGGGAGACTTTAATACCCCACTCACAACTATGGATAGATCAACTAAACAGAAAATTAACAAGGAAACACAAACATTAAATGACACAATGGACCAGCTAGACCTAATTGATATCTATAGGACATTTCACCCCAAAACAATCAACTTCACCTTTTTCTCAAGTGCACACGGAACCTTCTCCAGAATAGATCACATCCTAGGCCATAAATCTGGTCTTGGAAAATTCAAAAAAATTGAAATCATTCCAGTCATCTTTTCAGACCACAGTGCAGTAAGATTAGATCTCAATTGCAGGAAAAAAAATGTTACAAATTCAAACATATGGAGGCTAAATAACACGCTTCTGAATAACCAACAAATCATAGAAGAAATCAAAAAAGAAAGCAAAATATGTATAGAAATGAATGAAAATGAAAACACGACAACCCAAAACCTATGGGACACTGTAAAAGCAGTGCTAAGGGGAAAGTTCATAACATTACAGGCTTACATCAAGAAACCAGAAAAAAGCCAAATAAATAACCTAACTCTACACCTAAAGCAATTAGAGAAGGAAGAAATGAAGAACCCCAGGGTTAACAGAAGGAAAGATATCTTAAAAATTAGGGCAGAAATAAATGCAAAAGAAACTAAAGAGACCATAGCAAAAATCAACAAAGCTAAAAGCTGGTTTTTTGAAAAAATAAACAAAACTGACAAACCATTAGCAAGACTCATCAAGAAACAAAGAGAGAAGAACCAAATTAACAAAATTAGAAATATAAAGGGTGAGATCACAACAGACAACACTGAAATACAAAGGATCATAAGAGACTACTACCAGCAGCTCTATGGCAGTAAAATGGACAACTTGGATGAAATGGACAAATTCTTAGAAAAGTATAACTTTCCAAAACCGAACCAGGAAGAAATAGAAGATCTTAACAGACCCATCACAAGCAAGGAAATCGAAACTGTAATCAAAAATCTTCCAGCAAACAAAAGCCCAGGACCAGATGGCTTCACAGCTGAATTCTACCAAAAATTTAGAGAAGAGCTAATACCTATCTTACTCAAACTCTTCCAGAAAATTGCAGATGAAGGTAAACTTCCAAACTCATTCTATGAGGCCACCATCACTCTAAATCCAAAACCAGACAAAGATGCCACAAAAAAAGAAAACTACAGGCCAATATCACTGATGAGCATAGATGCAAAAATCCTTAACAAAATTCTAGCAAACAGAATGCAACAACATACTAAAAAAATCATACACCATGACCAAGTGGGCTTTATCCCAGGAATGCAAGGATTCTTTAATATCTGCAAATCAATCAATGTAATACACCACATTAACAAATTGAAAGATAAAAATGCAGAGATAGATGCAGAGAAAGCCTTTGACAAAATTCAACACTCCTTTATGATTAAAACTCTCCAAAAAGCAGGAATAGAAGGAACATACCTCAACATAATAAAAGCTATATATGACAAACCCACAGCAAGCATCACCCTCAATGGTGAAAAATTGAAAGCATTTCCCCTGAAATCAGGAACAAGACAAGGGTGCCCACTCTCACCACTACTATTCAACATAGTCTTGGAAGTTTTGGCCACAGCAATCAGAGCAGAAAAAGAAGTAAAAGGAATCCAGATAGGAAAAGAAGAAGTGAAACTCTCGCTGTTTGCAGATGACATGATCCTCTACATAGCAAACCCTAAAGACTCTTCCAGAAAATTACTAGAGCTAATCAATGAATATAGTAAAGTTGCAGGATATAAAATTAACACACAGAAATCCCTTGCATTCCTATATACTAACAATGAAAAAACAGAAAGAGAAATTAAGGAAACAATGCCATTCACCATTGCAACAAAAAGAATAAAATACTTAGGAGTACATCTACCTAAAGAAACAAAAGACCTATACATAGAAAACTATAAAACACTGATGAAAGAAATCAAAGAGGACACAAACAGATGGAGAAACATACCGTGTTCATGGATTGGAAGAATCAATATTGTCAAAATGGCTATTCTACCCAAAGCAATCTATAGATTCAATGCAATCCCTATCAAGCTACCAACAGTATTTTTCACAGAACTAGAACAAATAATTTCACAATTTGTATGGAAATACAAAAAACCTCGAATAGCCAAAGCAATCTTGAGAAAGAAGAATGGAACTGGAGGAATCAACCTGCCTGACTTCAGACTCTACTACAAAGCCACAGTCATCAAGACAGTATGGTACTGGCACAAAGACAGAAATATAGATCAATGGAACAGAATAGAAAGCCCAGAGATAAATCCATGAACCTATGGACACCTTATCTTCGACAAAGGAGGCAAGGATATACAATGGAAAAAAGACAACCTCTTTAACAAGTGGTGCTGGGAAAACTGGTCAACCACTTGTAAAAGAATGAAACTAGAACACTTTTTAACACCATACACAAAAATAAACTCAAAATGGATTAAAGATCTAAATGTAAGACCAGAAACTATAAAACTCCTAGAGGAGAACATAGGCAAAACACTCTCCGACATAAATCACAGCAAGATCTTCTATGATCCACCTCCCAGAATATTGGAAATAAAGGCAAAACTAAACAAATGGGACCTAATGAAACTTAAAAGCTTCTGCACTACAAAGGAAACTATAAGTAAGGTGAAAAGACAGCCCTCAGATTGGGAGAAAATAATAGCAAATGAAGAAACAGACAAAGGATTAACCTCAAAAATATACAAGCAACTCCTGCAGCTCAATTCCAGAAAAATAAATGACCCAATCAGAAAATGGGCCAAAGAACTAAACAGACATTTCTCCAAAGAAGACATTCAGGTGGCTAACAAACACATGAAAAGATGCTCCACATCACTCATTATCAGAGAAATGCAAATCAAAACCACAATGAGGTACCATTACACGCCAGTCAGGATGGCTGCTATCCAAAAGTCTACAAGCAATAAATGCTGGCGAGGGTGTGGAGAAAAGGGAACCCTAATACACTGTTGGTGGGAATGCAAACTAGTACAGCCACTATGGAGAACAGTGTGGAGATTTCTTTAAAAACTGGAAATAGAACTGCCATATAACCCAGCAATACCACTTCTGGGCATGAACACTGAGGAAACCAGATCTGAAAGAGACACGTGCACCCCAATGTTCATTGCAGCACTGTTTATAATAGCTAGGACATGGAAGCAACCTAGATGTCCATCAGCAGATGAATGGATAAGGAAGCTGTGGTACATATAAACCATGGAATATTACTCAGCCATTAAAGAGAATTCATTTGAATCAGTTCTAATGAGATGGATGAAACTGGAGCCCATTATACAGAGTGAAGTAAGCCAGAAAGATAAAGAACATTACAGCATACTAACACAGATATATGGAATTTAGAAAGATGGTAACAATAACTCCATATGCAAAACAGAAAAAGAGACACAGAAGTACAGAACAGACTTTTGAACTCTGTGGGAGAAGGTGAGGGTGGGATGTTTCGAAAGAACAGCATGTATATTATCTATGATGAAACAGATCACCAGCCCAGGTGGGATGCATGCGACAAGTGCTCGAGCCTGGTGCACTGGGAGGACCCAGAGGAGTCGGGTGGAGTGGGAGGTGGGAGGGGAGATCATGATGGGGAATATGTGTAACTCTATGGCTGATTCATGTCAATGTATGACAAAACCCACTGAAATGTTGTGAAGTAATTAGCCTCCAACTAATAAAAAAAAAATTTTTTTAATTAAAAACACACAAAAAAAAAATAAATTTAGTAAACAAAGCTGAAGGATTTACATTACTAGGTATTAAGACTTGTTATAGGGAGGGAGGTTCAAGAAGGAGGGGACATGTGTATATCTATGGCTGATCCACGCTGATGTATGACAGGAAGCAACACAACAGTGTAAAGCAATTATCTTTCAATTAAAAATAAATTTTAAAAAAAGAATTTTTATTTAAAAAAAGACTTCTTAAAGGAAGGGATGATCAAGAGAGAGGGGACAGATGTATACCTATGGTTGATTCATGTTGATATATGGCAGAAACCATCACAGTATTGTAAAGTAACTATCCTCCAATTAAAAATAGAATTTTAAAAAAGACTTCTAAAACTATAGTAATTAAGACAATGTGGCATGACACAAAGATAGAAAAATATTCCAATTAAAAAGAACAGAGTTCAAAAGCATAGCTATATAATTGGTGAATCTGTAGGCAACACTTTCAATGAAGTGCTAGAAAGAAAGGTCCTCTCAATAAAAGGAAATGCATCACTTGGATTTAAACATGGAAAAATTATCCTCAACCCCTCCTCATACAATACACAAAAGCATTCTAGAAGTCTTAAAGACCTAAACATTAAAGGCAAAATGATAAAGCTTTCATGATAAAAACATAGGGGAAAAATATCGATGAGCTTGGAATTATTTTCAAAAACATATGCTACAAATTACTCTTATCTAGAATGTTTGTATGTCAGCATGTGTATATAGACTATACAAAAAGACAGACAATGCAATAGAAAAAGTTAACATACACCTTACCTCCCTCTCCCCTCAAAAAAGATATCCAAATGGCAAATAAACAAATGAATAGGTTAAAACCTCATCAGTCATCAAGAATATACAAATGAAAATTAAAACCACAATGATATACCTCTGTACACAAACTGGAAGAGCTAGAAATAAACAATACAAAAAATACTAACATTCCTAAAGCTCTGGTGAGGATGTGAACAACTGGAGATAGCATGCATCGCAGGAGTGAGTGTCAATTGGCACAAACACGCAGGAAAACTCTTTGGCACTGTTGTTAAATGAAAACGACTTGTATGTATTGAGGGACTGAACAAATGAGAAAATACATAAATATTATTGCGAGTCCTGTTTCTTGCTATAGAAGTAAAAAACAGGTACTGAACGAGCAAAGTCAAAGGACACTATTGAATGGACTGGAATTAGAAGCAACAGAAAAATATGACTTCAGCAGTTTCTAGTGAAGGACCCAAAGCCAGAGACACCCCAGAAGAACTGAATTCCAGGCCTCTGCTTCTAAATGCCACTCTTCTCTTGGGAAAATTATGGAGTAGCCACCAGATGAGCCTGGAACTCATCAGCATCACACAAGAATCATGATTGGATGCTTAAGGTAAATTGGGGGAAACTTTGAAGAAAAAAAAAGGAGGACATTTACAAAGCATTTGAGTATCTTCCAACACTTTTTAGCTAATTGCAAAATAAAATAAATTTATAGTGGAAAAAATAGGTAACAACTTAACCAAGTAATCAGAATGAGGATCACAAAGAGGCAAAACATCAACAAAAAGATGCAGATGTAATTGCATGAGGACACATAACACTTCTGTGGTATTCAGTCCCAACCTCAATCCATCCACAAGGAAACATCAAAGACACCCAAACTGAGGAATATTCTAGAAAATATCCGGCCGGCAATTTTCATGAAAGACCAAGGAAGGCTGAGGAACTCTTCTTGATCAAAAGTGACTACGGAGACATGACAACTAAATGTAATATGAGATCCTGAACTGGATCCTTTATTATAAAAGTAGCGTTAAGAAGGATATTACAGAACAATTGATGTACTTAGAATATGACCTATAAAATAGGCAAGAGTATTATTTGATGCTAAGTTCCCTGAATTTGATAACTCGACTGTGGTTAGCAAGTAAATACCTTTGCAGACAACCTTCTTTCAAACGATTCAAAAAATACAATGTATATACATATTGAACATAGACACAAATAATAAATGGATGATTTGTTCATAGAAAATATATAAGAAATTTCTTTCACTTCAGTTACTGTTTTCTCTGACCCAATTTATTTCTTTCATCTAATTTTAATTATTGCTTTTTCTGACTTTCTTTAATGCTTTCTTTCAAATTTTTCATTCAAATCTATTCTCCCTTGGGACCATTTTAATTTATTAGCCATTTCTGACATCATATGGGCCAACTCTAATGGACATTTCTTCCTGATTTTTGTCCGTTTTTGTTCTTAATTTTTGAATATCCCATTTTAGGTGTTTTCTTTTAAAATTCTCCATGCTATTTTGGGGTGCTAGGGCACAGTTTTATTCTGCTTCAGGGGAGATTTTTGCTGGCAATTGTTGTCAACTGAGAAGTGCTGATTCTCAATTTCTGTTTTCTTCTTCCACTAATTTTGAATGGAGTTGGTCTCATTTTCATTTTTCCTAGACTTTTCATGTAAAAAGTTCCTACAAGAGTCCCTCTCTAAGACACAGATGTACAGAACTGACTTTGGGACTCTGTGGGAGAAGGCGAGGGTGGGATGTTCTGAGAGAATAGCATTGAAACAAGTATACTATCGAAGGTGAAACAGATCACCAGCCCAGGTTGGATGCATGAGACAAGTGCTCAGGGCTGGTGCACTGGGAAGACCCAGAGGGATGGGATGGAGAGGAAGACGGGAGGGGGGATCGGGATGGGGAACACATGTAAATCCAGGGCTGATTCATGTCAATGTATGGCAAAAATCACTATAATATTGTAAAGTAATTAGCCTCCAACTAATAAAAATAAATGGGAAAACAAACAGAAAAAAAAAGAGTCCCCGCTCTGTCAATGTAATGAGTTGCACTTTCCTCAATGATTGATATGGTTTTGGTGGTAATGAATGGGGAGAGAGATAGCTGGTGTATCTTTTGAACTTGGGTAAATTTCCCCATTTACCAGTATTTTGGCCACCATGTGAAAAACTGATTCATTGGAAAAGACCCTGATACTGGGAAAGATAGAAAGCAGGAGGGAGGAGAGGGGTCAACAGAGCATGAGGTAGTTAGATAGCATCATTGACTCAACGGACATGAGTTTGAGCAAACTCCAGGAGATAGTGAAGGACAGGGAAGCTTGGCGTGCTACAGTCCATTGCAAAGAGGTTTTGCAAAGGGGTTGCAAAGAGTCGGCCACAACTTAGCAACTGAACAACAAAAACAACCCCTATTTGCAGTATACTGTAAAAATAGTCAAAAGACACTGTCTTTAACTATAAACAATTTTAAAGTATACATTAACTAATTAATATGAAGTCAAAGATGGCTTAATTTCAAAAGTCTTTAACCATTGAAGAAGTCAACTTAATAAATGATTTGGAAATATCACAGTTGACAGAAGAAAAAACCGACCACAAAGCATGGAACCTGGCTAGGTGCCTGACACAGTGTGCCCCACACGTAAGTGTCATATAAAAAATCAATATGTTAAGAAAGAAACATCACCTCCCTGCTCAGAACCTCGTAACTGCTTCTCATCTCATTGCAAATGAAATCAAAGGGTCTTAAAATGGCCTACGGAGTCCCCTCCGTCTCATCTTTCATTCCCGTGACCTGCGGTACTCATATCTGTCCTCCTTGTGGTTCCTAGAATATCCCATGTGCCCTTGGGCTATGGTACTTCCTTTTCTCCATACCCCAGGTTTTCTTCACCCAGACACCTGCATAGTTTTCTCCCTCTCAGGTCTGTACTCAAATGCCAGCTTTTCAGAGAAACGCCTTTCATCACTCTCTTTCAGTTTTCAACCTTTCATCCACACACCCTTCCCTGCTTTTTTCTCTTTTGCCTTTATCATCATTTAATGCATTATAATTCCCCCTTTTCATCTGTTTTATTCCTTGTCTCCCAACACCAGATCACTCCTGAATATTGAGAGAATATAAACTCCAAGAAGGCAATAACTTAAGCCCGCATTTTCAGATCCCAGAGCATTATGTCCTCTTATAATGGCTACACGCATGAAAGAATTAATAAGTAAAAGGATAGATGAATGAATGACAACTAGAAGGTTGAGTCTGCAGAGTTGGAAAGAAGCCAGATGATGAGGTTATGGGATGTAGATCTTGTTCTAAATGCAATAGTAAATCACCAGATGCTCTCGGTGGAAAATGTTATTAAAAAAATTATACTATTTTATAATTTGTAACAAGAGCGACAACTAGGGGGAGTGGGGAGGAGGCAGTAACCCAATGTTATTGGAGACTCCAGTCAAGATGATGGCTGTAGAGCTAGAATGAAATGAGAAATTGTCAAACTGGTGTGACGCCACAGATGCCAACAGGAGAGATTGGTTCAAAGATGAGGAAATAGTGCCAGTTATTCCCTGAACATGGAGGGGATGTAAACTAAAGAAGTCTCATTGCATTTAAGGGCACAGAAGTCCCCACTAGCCTCAGCAGAAGGAGAAACTTCAAGGCTACTCACAGAGGACACAGTCTCAGGAAACCAAGCTGAGAATACCTGGGAAATCGATATTGCAGATAAGTTGGCTTTGAGAAGAGATGGCAATGGTTTTTAAATCAAAGGTATATTGATCCCACAGGGAAGTTGGAAGGAAATGGCTGGCATATCAAATCCTGTTCTCTTCTCTTGCCATCTTACAAACAACCCTCAGTCCAATTCCACTCTTGATTCTCCACAGAATGCCCTTGAGAAATAGGAAGTAGGTTAACCTTCCCTAAGTCACTCATTCTACTGTTTAACCCTAGCTTTCTGCACTAATGCCCTGAAATCCTAGGTAAATCCTCTAGACCACAGCCTATTTGGGGACCATAATCTCTTCTCACCGCAGGATCAAACCAACTCTCTCTTCAAATACAGCCAGGTTTTGTTTTGCCTTGTTAGTACATTGAATATAGAAGTTGACATCAGAGTCTGAAAGGGTAATTGTATGTGATTATATTTCTCTAACGCTAATTTCAAAAGCCCACATAAACCATAATTTGCTGTGTCTTTGCAGATGTTATCTTGTATGGTTTATAATCCATTAATTGTTATGTTGCTCAAATATTCTTATAAATTTTCTGGGTCTGCCTACATACCTCATTTGAAAGTTACTGTTAGGTATACTTTTTATAACCTTCAGTCATCTTCTCGAGTTTCAATGTTACTAGAATTACAGTTTTTAAGAAAATGACAGAAGAAAATCTGCAATAAACAATGGTAGAGGTGCTTTACCTCTACCATTGACCCCTATACTTTCATATTTTACTTTCCTTGCCCATATTTTATGCTGTGTTTGTTACTTCCCAATTGTGCCATGTTAGGAAGCTGAATGTTAATTAATTTGTCTCCCAATTAGAAAGCTCAATCACTGGAAGACATTTTCAATATCTATAATACGTAAATCATATTTTAATTAAATGAGAATAACATGCATATCCTTTTTCTATCTTCTTCACTCCTGTGCCTGTCACATGTTAGGTACTTAATGAATATATGGTGTTATGAGTAAATGAGTGAATAAAACCATTTCACAAACTTTTGGCAGAATGTGCAGTGGTCTAAACATGCTGACATTAAAAGGGAAAGGAAATTACTCTGTGCATTTAGAGGTGTGGGGTTTGTCAGTGCTCCCCTAGAGAAGTTTCTGAGATGATGGAAATGTTCTACATGGTGTTGTTCAATTTGGTGTCCATTAGCCTATGACCAACCTAGACCACATATTAAAAAGCAGAAACATTACTTTGCCAACAAAGGTCCATCTAGTCAAAGCTATTGTTTTTCCAGTAGTCATGTATGGATGTAAGCCTTGGACCATAAAGAAAGCTGAGCATTGAAGAATTGATGCTTTTGAACTGTGGTGTCAGAGAAGACTCTTGAGAATCCCTTGGACTGCAAGGAGATCCAACCAGTCCACCCTAAAGGAAATCAGTCCTGAATATTCATTGGAAGGACTGATGCTGAAGCTGAAACTCCAATACTTTGGCCACCTGATGTGAAGAACTGACTCATTGGAAAAGACTCTGATGCTGGGAAATATTGAAGGCAGGAGGAGAAGTGGACAACAGAGGATGAGATGGTTAGATGGCATCACCAACTCGATGGACATGAGTTTGAGTAAGCTCCGGGAGTTGGTGATGAACAGGGAAGCCTGGCGTGTTGCAGTCCGTGGAGTCGCAAAGAGTCAGACACGACTGAGCGACTGAACTTAACTGAACTGAGCCACATTCTGCTACTGAGCATTTGAGATGTGACTAGTCTGAAAAACTAAGTTTTAATCTGATTTAATTTTCACTACTTTAAAGAACCACATGTGGCTACTACAGTGGACAGTGCAGCTTTAAGTGGATCATACATGCCCAGTCCCATCCTTTTGAAGACTAGAAGCATATTCTTGATGTGTGCGTGCTCGGGCTCAGTCACTTCAGTCGTGTCTGACTCTCTGTGACCCTATGGACTGTAGCCCACCAGGCTCCTCTGTCCATGGGATTCTCCAGGCAAGAATACTGGAGTGGGTTACTATGCCCTCCTCTGGGGGATCTTCCCGACCCAGGAATCGAACCTGTGTCCCTTAAGTCTCCTACATTGGCATGCGGGTTCTTTACCACCTGGGAAGTCCCATATTCTTGATAGGCCCCTACAGTGTTAGAAATAAATTAATTCAAACACCAGTGTGAGGTGTTCAGCATCAGCCTAAGGCAGGAATGTAGTGGAGTTGGCTGGAAAAGTACACTCACCAATACCATCCCCTCCAAACACACATACACACACTTCCACCTCTATCATCCATACCTTTCCCTCAAAATTTACCATGTTCAAAAGATAATGCTTCTGAAAACCCTGACACTGAGTCTTATTACTCTCAGTATATCCATTTCTTAGAGGGCCTAGCACAGAGTCGCCACTGAAGTGAATGCATACACAGCAATGCATTTATGCTGTTTTTTCATTTAGGTACAATTATGTCTATGTAGCACAATACTAAATATCACACATACATAGACATGACCATGATTAGGGTTTTCTCATATCCCAGTTTAACCTAGGCGATAAATATCAGGTTAAACTTACTATCCCAGTGTCTCCATTTGGATTCTCATCCTTCAATTCTCAAAAGTATTACTGTTTGAACTCTATCAAATCCCCATTCTTTATCAACTCTTCAGAGACATATATATATATACATATATATATATATATATATATGATTGCTACATTTTGGAATAGCCAATTTATTATTACTATGATTATTATTAAATTCTCCTTCTTGGTCTGATCATTTTAAATGTCATTAGGCAAAAAAAATAAATGTACATTAGAGGTATTTCTTGATTAACTATAATATGTTCTGATTAAGTAAAAGAAAATAATGTTGAAGTATAGGAGCCATTCGGTTTCCATAAAAATTGAAGACATGACTCGAGTCATAATTTAAAAGGAATTATGTACAAAATTAACAGTGAATGGTGAAATTAAACCCTTGCTGCCACCCCATGTTGTTGCAAAGAGCACTAGAGCAAGTTAAGAAACCACTTCAAAACCAGGCATGGTGTGCTTACACTTGAGGACACCCCTAAATCTGCCCATGGCCAAGTTACCTGGCAGATCAGACCAAAATTAGAATTCTTGTGTTGAACATTATTCAAGCTAATTTGAAATGTAATTGCATAATCACATCAATATAGTCAAAGAAATGTGGTTTTTACCGACAAGGTATAATCATTTTCTAATTACCAATTAAGAACTCTCCACAGTTTATTAGAAATGGAGTGTTACAGTATGTGAATTAACCCAGTTGCCCTCTGGAAGTCCTCGGGTGACAGAAATATAAATAATTCACTGTGAAACCCTGGCTGTAATTAGTATCCTGAAACCAAAATTCATGCCCCCATGCTTTCTACCCTCTCGTCTTCAATACCAATTAAATTTATTTAATCCAAGTTCCAAGGGAGAACAATATTGATCCCAGTGGCTCTGATCAGTGTGTTTGTTGTAACTGCCAGTGAGGGGCCAACTTCTGTAAATACTAGTTGCTCAAAAATGGTCCATTTGCACAATGAAATTTAAAGTACAGCTAAGAGTTCCCGAGTAACCAGTTAAAGCAGTTGCCTAGATGCATATGACACCTGAATGCTGGATGAGCAGTCAGAACACCTGGATTCTAGCCTGAACTTCCCTCTCAAACTGTCTGAACCCCCAGGTTCCTCATGTACAGAATCAGCATAATTACCCTGAACTATGTAGAAGGTTAGAAGGGCTCAAACAAAGGAAATAAAGTATGCGGAAGTGCTCTATAAAATGAGTCTCACTATACACATGCAATCAGATATTTTAAGGTATTCTTTAAGTAGAACTATAGAGATAGCAGTCCTTTCCCTAGGAATCAGCATGCTCAATCAAACTGCTAAGAATCCCTTGCTAGCCTGAGGGGGCTCTGTTTCCTCAGCCCAAAAAAGCTCTTTGAGAGACCTGTCTCTGCCTCTGGCGTTTCCGGTCCAGCCTTCCACCTCCCACATCTACGAGTGTCAAAAGTTGCCCCCCAAAATCTTGCTGGAAAGATCCGCTTTGTGTTTTCTTTATTCCCTATGCACCTTGATACAACAGGACATTTTGTTCTATCTCTCAAAACACTTTGACCAAGGCCTCTAGCTGCCATTACATGCCCAGATCAGTACAAATTTCCATGGGAAAAATCCCTGCCATAGTTATTGCTATTGCAGTCCCTGCATGACCAGGAAAGGCTGCTGGTTACTCTCTCCCCCAAAATAGGATATCTGTCTGTATAAGCTCCCAGGTCACACCCAGAATCAGGAAATGCCCCTCCCTCAAATTTAAAAGGAAAAAAAAGCTGGAGATCACTACCTCACTTCTCATCCCTGGAATTTTGGTTCCTCTAATCCCTGTGCCCCCACAACTCTCTGATTTTTTTTTTTTAATTTATTTTTTAAGGCTTTTTTTTTCCTAATGGACACACTTGCCTGCTGCGTCCTGTTATATCATTCCTGGGGGTGGAAGTCATATCAATGTCTTTTTAATTCTGTACTAATAAATTTTGCACACATCCTTTAAGTAAGTTTTAAAAATTAAACCTCAATTTTACTTAAATCTTGAGGTCCCAATTTTCTAATGAATGGTATATTTAACCTTGAATCCTAATTATGGTTTTTTCAGAAAATTATATTATTTCAACAGATTCTCTAACACAGGTACAAGGAGATTGACACCAGAAGTGTTTGGCATCGACACTGTTACATCACATGGAATGGTCACTCATGGGATCACCTATAAGTTTCTTTCTGACCTTGACTTAGAAAAGATATTAATCATAGGATTATATTGAGATTATATGACACCTTTTCCAGAGAAGTAAAAATAAAATTGAACACATTGCTTATGCATTATTAAGCATTGTGTGGTAATTCCCTCCATACATCTAATAAAGAAATATATGTACAGAGAGGTAGAGTAAATTGCCCCAGAGTACAGAATTACCTGATGGAAAAGTTTCAAAATAAATTAACCCAGATTTCAAGGTTGTCCTTCTTAGAGGATTGACCCCTACCTATATCTGATGGCAATAAATGTCCCTCCCCCAAAAACTAATAATTCAATCCTTCTAGTGTGAATAAGTAATGGCTTTAGATCAGTTCTATCATATTATTAATTTTAAAACTCTAAGTATGATCAACAAAAGAGACAGGTAAGAAATGTTCAAACTTAGCAGCAAGTCAGATGAGTTAAAACCCAGAAACCACGAGAACACTCTCTAAGGTGCTAAAGCACTTCCCACCAATTGAGAATGATGAAAAAAATGCACCAATTCATAAATAATTACTGACACAAAGAATCCCTCCTCTTTAATGTTGGGAGCATATTTGAAGAGGCCACAGATGAATCCGTGTGGGATGCCCGTGGGCAGAGACACAAAGGAACCTCAAGTAGCTACAGACATGCAGGGAACCAATGGCACTCTTAAACAGCCTCGAGTGCTGCTCTCAGTACAGCTATTTATTTAATGAGATAAAATACATTCCAGGTCATGATTAAAATAAATAAATCCTGCTCTTCACTTTGTATTACCTAGGAAATTGCTTGTGGAAATATCACAAAAGAAAACCAGATAACACAGGCTTTAATTCGAGCTTTGTCGATAGCTAACTGGGTGAATGTTACCAAGTCTGGATTTTTTTTGTCTGTTTATTTGTTTGTAAAGTAGGAATCATGTACACATTTCCTACTTGCTGTGTGAGATGCAGATGAGAGCAAATCTGAAACAACTTGTGAACTCCATACCACTACCTATAAACAACACGTTAATATAGGAGAAATGTGTTATTTTTATAGAATTGCACACCTGTCCAAAACCAAGCCACTTTCATTTGTGATTTTTCCCTCCTCTGGACTACAAACGTACAAGTAGGAATAAAATCAAATGGAATACAAAGAGCTTTAATGGGGCTGGCCCCTCCTACCAGCTTCTCTTTTCCTGGCGAGCAGAGAGTTTCCCTGGCTAACACCTGGATTTAAACATTTCACTAACAGCAGAATGACTTGTTTGTAGGTAACGCTACATCAGCTATGTGGAAACACCTAGTTGAGAGGGATATGGCTGCTTTATGTCATCACCAAATGTAACTAAAGTTCTTATAGAAACCACAGTTAGTCTTTGCTGGAATAACAAAGGGACATCAGAATACTGAGAAGACAAAAGAGAGCTGAGGTAGTTGGCAGCTAAAAATAGATCCTGCTTCACTGCAAACATGTGCAAAACAAAGCCGCACGCAGGTAAGAATGCTGAAAGACACTGACACGGCAGCAGCCAGGAGTTTGGGTAAGGGGCCAACGCAGCTTTATTCTAGGTTCTGCTAACAACTGGCATGAATCACCTCAGGACAGAGTTCAAACCATAAAACCTAGCACCTTTTCCTCTCTAAGTGGACTGTTGAAGTTTTACCAAAAACCTTACCTGTTCATAGCATGCTAGTTATTCTGCCTTTGGAGTCTCAGACAGACTCAGAAGTGAGGCAAAAAGAAATTTTTTTTCTTCAGGAAAATTACTTTGATAATAGGCAAGAAGATAAAAAGTCAATTCATATGACTGTACGCTTATTTGTGATTATCAAAATAAAGTGAGAACAGTTTATTTCTGAGGCAGACATTCTCTGATATTTTATTCTCCAAGCCTTAGAAATTAGAATCAGCCGTCTGGGTTTGGTGTCCGAGCTTGTGTGTGTAACTTCTGGTGGGAGAACTTAACTTTTGAAGCTCGTCTTTCCAACACAGACTTCGATGCCCACAGGGCTTGTGAGGGTGCCAGGCTGAGCTGTGACTTGGAGGCCAGTCACCCCAGAGCCTCCCAAACTTGAAGTGGCACTTTGTGTGAATGAAAAATAAATGCTTGCTCCTTTAGGCCACTGGAATTTGGGGACCTCCTAGTTTTTCATCTGGTTCTTAAGGGGGTCACCACTAAAATCCTTAAAATCTTATTCTTAGTATAGCCTTGGCTTAGGGAGTAAGCAGTAAGGAAAATTATATTACAAGCTGGTAAGATGGCAAGCCATGTTATGAAGTAGCAAATTACTTGGTAAACAATCATGTCTGACAATTTTTGAGACAGTTCGTGTACCTCATCGTATTGTAGCTCTACAGAAAGTAATTGGAAAACAGAATACTAAAAGCAGGAGTTGGTTATTACTGGATGCATTTGACAAAGTACTTTAAGAGATTAGCTCAGAAAAGAATTTCCATTTGTAAGCAGGAATAAAAGGGAATAGAGAGAGTGAAAAATTCTCTGGATTTGCACGTCGGGGGAGGCAGCAGTCCCTCATCCCTAGCTGGTGAAAGATAAAACTATAAAGCCTTTTTTCCCCTTATTTTGGCCTTAAGTAGTTTTCCTACATACTGACCAAATATAGAATCTGTCATCGTGGATCATTCCCTCAGAATACCTCCTTCACTTGGCTTCACCCTGCTTTCTTGCTTTTCCTCCCTCCTCACTGATCAATCATTCAGTTCCCTTTACAGTTCTTCTCCATCTCCCCGACCTCTGGATTCTGCAGGGCCATCAGACTTTGTCCACAGGCATTTTCCACATCCGTATGTACACTCCCTCCTTGGAGACCTCAAGGCTTTCCGGTTCCACATTTGCACTGACAATTCCCAGCTTCTGGCCCAAATTCTAGCTGTCTGTTGACATTTCTGCTTGGGTTGCAAATAGACCTCTCAAACTTTCTGTGTCAGAACCGGATACATCCCCCACAAATAAAGACACGCCTCGTCCCCCAAAACTGCTCTTTCAAGAGGCTTCTCATCTGAACAAGTAGAAATCCCATCCCTCTACTTTCAGTGCTATAAACCTCAGTGCCTGCTCGACTTCTTGCCCTCACAGCCGGCATCCACTTCGTTAGCAACCTAATTAGATCTGTTTTTCCAAGCACATCAAGAGGCTGACCCCTTCTCACCACCTCTTTCATTAACACCTCAGTGTTAGCGCCCCCATCTCTTTCCAGAGTTACTCCCACAGTTTTCTAACTCTTCTCCCTACTTTCTCACTTAACTGCCACCTAGAATCTATTCTCATCGCAGAATATGGATGCATTTAAAACACAAGTCACCTCTAGGAGTTTTATAGTTTCTGGTCTTACATTTAGATCTTTAATCCATTTTGAGTTTATTTTTGTGTATGGTGTTAGAAAGTGTTCTAGTTTCATTCTTTTACAAGTGGTTAACCAGTTTTCCCAGCACCACTTGTTAAAGAGGTTGTCTTTTTTCCATTGTATATCCTTGCCTCCTTTGTTGAAGATAAGGTGTCCATAGGTATGTGGATTTATCTCTGGGCTTTCTATTTCATTCCATTGACCTATATTTCTGTCTTTGTGCCAGTACCATACTGTCTTGATGATTATGGCTTTGTAGTAGAGCCTGAAGTCAGGCAGGTTGATTCCTCCAGTTCCATTCTTCTTTCTCAAGATTGCTTTGGCTATTCGAGGTTTTTTGTATTTCCATACAAATTGTGAAATTATTTGTTCAAACTGGACTAAAGATCTAAATGTAAGACCAGAAACTATAAAACTCCTAGAGGAGAACATAGGCAAAACACTCTCCAACATAAATCACAGCAGGATCCTCTATGACCCACCTCCCAGAATATTGGAAATAAAAGCAAAAATAAACAAATGGGACCTAATTAAATGTAAAAAAGCTTTCGCACAACAAAGGAAACTATAAGCAAGGTGAAAAGACAGCCCTCAGATTGGGAGAAAATAATAGCAAACGAAGCAACAAAGGATTAATCTCAAAAATATACAAGCAACTCCTGAAGCTCAATTCCAGAAAAATAAATGATCCAATCAAAAAATGGGCCGAAGAACTAAACAGACATTTCTCCAAAGAAGACATACAGATGGCTAACAAACACATGAAAAGATGCTCAACATCATTCATCATCAGAGAAATGCAAATCAAAAGCACAATGAGGTACCATTACACGCCAGTCAGGATGGCTGCTATCCAAAAATCTACAAGCAATAAATGCTGGCGAGGGTGTGGAGAAAAGGGAACCCTAATACACTGTTTGTGGGAATGCAAACTAGTACAGCCACTATGGAAAACAGTGTGGAGATTTCTTTAAAAAACTTGAAATAGAACTGCCATATGACCCAGCAATACCACTTCTGGGCATACACACTGAGGAAACCAAATCTGAAAGAGACACGTGCACCCCAATGTTCATTGCAGCACTGTTTATAATAGCTAGGACATGGAAGCAACCTAGATGCCCATCAGCAGATGAATGGATAAGGAAGCTGTGGTACATATACACCATGGAATATTACTCAGCCATTAAAAAGAATTCATTTGAATCAGTTCTAATGAGATGGATGAAACTGGAGCCCATTATACAGAGTGAAGTAAGCCAGAAAGATAAAGAACATTACAGCATACTAACACAGATATATGGAATTTAGAAAGATGGTAATGATAACCCTATATGCAAAACAGAAAAAGAGACACAGAAGTACAGAACAGACTTTTGAACTCTGTGGGAGAAGGTGAGGGTGGGATGTTTTGAAAGAACAGCATGTATATTATCTATAGTGCAACAGTCCACCAGTCCAGGTGGGATGCATGAGACAAGTGCTCGGGCCTGGTGGGCTGGGAAGACCCAGAGGAATCGGGTGGAGAGGGAGGTGGGAGGGGGGATCGGGATGGGGAATACATGTAACTCTATGGCTGATTCATATCAATGTATGACAAAACCCTCTGAAATGTTGTGAAGTAATTAGCCTCCAACTAATAAAGAAAAAAATAAATAAATATAATAGCCAGGACATGAAAGCAACCTAGATGTCCATCAGCAGACAAATGGATAAGGAAGCTGTGGTACATATACACTATGGAATATTACTCAGCCATTAAAAACAATTCATTTGAATCAGTTCTAATGAGATGGATGAAACTGGAGCCCATTATACAGAGTGAAGTAAGCCAGAAAGATAAAGACCAATAGTATACTAACACATATATATGGAATTTAGAAAGACGGTAATGATAACCCTATATGCAAAACAGAAAAAGAGACACAGAAGTACAGAACAGACTTTTGGACTCTGTGGGAGAAGGCGAGGGTGGGATGTTCGGAGAGAATAGCATTGAAACAAGTATACTATCAAGGGTGAAACAGATCACCAGCCCAGGTTGGATGCATGAGACAAGTGCTCAGGGCTGGTGCACTGGGAAGACCCAGAGGGATGGGATGGGGAGGGAAGTGGGAGGGGGGATAGGGATGCGGAACACAGGTAAATTCATGGCTGATTCATGTCAATGTATGGCAAAAACCACTACAATATCGTAAAGTCATTAGCCTCCAACTAATAAAAATAAATGAAAAAAACACAAGTCACAGCATGCGACTTTCCAGGCTCAACACTCTAAAATGGTTCCCACATGACTCAGAACAGCCCTCTCAGTGACCTACAAAAGTCTGACTTCACCATTTACTCTTTACTCCATCCTTCATTCCAGCCACAGTGGCTCCTTACTTTTCCTCAAATATGCCAAGCACACCCCTACCTCAGGGTCTTTGCAACTGATTTTTTCTTTACCTGGAATAGGCATCCCTCTTTCAAATTATGGCTCAAATGTCACCTCCTTTTATCTACTTTTTTCACTGTAGTGTCCCCAGCACCCACAGGAGACCTTCCGGTGCACTGCAGACCCCCATTATACTTGAAAGTCCAAACACAGATACTAAGTTGATACTGAGTATCAACCCTTTTTTTCAGTAGTTTCAAAAGATGTTAGCTGAGAAGACAACAGGGACAGTGCAGGTCCCTCACAACTAGATAACATCCTGAGAAAAGAGCTTGCCCAGGACTGCAGGGTCTGTGGGCGAAAGAACGGACACTGCCCTGGAAGCCATGAGTCCAGCGCTTTCCCACTTCACTCAGAACTCTACACACACACTCATATCCATACATGTATATATGTGTGTGCGTGCATGCTAAGTCACTTCAGTCATGTCCAACTCTTTGCAACCCTATGGAGTATAGCCCGCCGGGCTCCTCTGTCCATGGGATTCTCCAGGCAAGAATACTGGAGTTGGTTGCCATTCCCTGCTCCAGGGGATCTTCCTGACCCAGGGATTGAATTCGAGTCTCCTATGTCTCCTGCATTGCAAGCGGATTCTTTACCTCTGAGACCTGGAGAAGCCCATGTGTGTATACATGTATATGTATATGCATATATTCATGTGCATGCACATACATGTGCGTGCCTAACTGGTTTCTAAAAACCTTAAGAACCAACTTGCCTTGAGTGACCCTGCAACAGTAGGCAGTAGTACCTCTGTCCTTGATCTCTTTTGAAACTCAGTATAGAGGCTGTAATCAGTGACATCTAAAAACACCTACTTTTCCTTCCAGGACTAAAGAACAGATATCTATTTTACATTCCAGCACTGGTTTCAGAGTTCCATACAAAGATAGCATCTACACCCTTGGCAAATAATACTGTCTGAATTACCTTAAACATGTCACGAAGCCTGATTTGGCTCAGCAAATCATCTACTAACAACCCCATTTTCCCTGCAGTGTTTTTTCCTGACACCAGGAAACGTAGTCTTCCCAATGTTTCCAGATTCCCCACACTCATGTTTTAAGATGTTTTTGCAAATTGTCCTGCACTAGTTTTAAAGTTAGATTTCCATTTCAGTATTCATGCTGCAGTTTAAGGAAAACTAAATCCTCTTACAAATCATGTGTCAACAATCCAAACAGACCATCGTGGCTGAATGTAAGCAACCCAGAAAGATAAGTAAAGTGTACGCTCCTAGAATTTAGTCAAACCGCTAACAGCATCTCATAGATGATATGCTCTGATAGACCGGTACTTAACGTTGCTTGGAAGATCTCAATCTTCAGCCTTATCTTTTTTTGCTAATAGACTACCTCACAATAAAAGAGGGAATAGAATTCAGAAATAAAGGAGACATTTTAGTCGCTCCTTCTCTTGATGTTCATCATAGGTGTTTTTCCTTGCTGCCAGCTCAGTACATATTTAGGTTTAATGTACTTGGATATTGGTAAATCCAGACACAGGTGTGTTTTTCATCAACTAGGACAGTACCCGGGGAGACACCCAGGCTTCATTTACAGCTGTCCAGCCAAGCTGACCAAGCCAAAGTCCATCAAGCTGTGCTGGCCGTCCTGCATCTAAATGCCCCTTTATATGCTATTTGCCATGAACAATGCTGTGTAAGAATCGGTGACCTAGAAATGCACAGCCATCGCAAGCTAGCTGAAATAAGCAAACCTCACTTGCGCCCTGTACTTGGTGGTGGTATGTGCCCAATGTACTGTGGGGCCAGTGTGAGGAAAGCAGGAGAGACTCCATCTTGAAGCCTGTCATCCATCCTAAAGACAGGATTCTCACTGGGCCTGTACCCTGCCCAAGAGTGAGAAAACCATTGCTAGTGAAAACCAGGTCTCCTAGAGACTTCCCTCCCTACAGATGGCAAACGTAGATTGTAGTTGAGGTCAGGCTGTCCCTGTTAGATTAACTATGGAGACATCCCTTTAGTATAATCATTGTTCCTTACCTTTAACCTTAATTGTTTGTTCTCCTAGCACCTACTTGTTATAAAACTCAGTCATATACAACAAAGAGGTGGCCAACATGTAACCAGTCACATAGTGGGGGGTATAAAACTGGGCCTCTCAGAAACATCAGGGTCCTTGTTGGAAACTGATTCCCCTTGGATCCGCTGGCGTAATAAACTGTCCTCCACTGTCTTGAGTGTCCTCCGAGGTGTGTTTTGCGACTCCGTATCCCACAACATACTCAGTGCTGAAGAAGAAAATGGGATGCGAACATCCATTTGTCTCAATTCAGGGTTCCATTAGGGTAATTATAAACCAGTGCCCCTGGAGTGAATGGGATACATGATGCTCAAAATGATGCTCATTTGGGGGAACCATTATATTCATTTTACAACCACCCCATCCACATAAAGAAAACATCCTTCCTTTCGTTAGTCTGAGAAAACAACCCATCAAACTCTCCCTCAGTTGAACTAGGAATATGCTGTCTTGATATTTTCACCCTTAAAGCTTTAGTATTTTCCTGTTGTGTGCACGCATGCACTGCTGGCTTCCACATCCTTGCGTATCCCTTTGTTATGTCAGGGTCATGGCAGCTCACCTTTTAAACAACCCATACCAAGCTAGAGCAAGTTTGGAGAAACAAACAGATGTAGCTGGCAAACAAGAATGAGAAGTTCGTTTTCTGTGAGTTAGTGAGATCCGTGTAAGGCTTTATTTCCTTTTAACTACTCTCATGTTTTACCTATCAAGCACAAAGTGGGGGAACTTCCCTGGTGATCCAGTGGCTAAGACTCCATGCTCCCGAGGCAGGGGGCCTGGGCTTTGATCCCTGGTCATGCAACTAGATCCCACACACCACAATGAAAGGATCCTGCATGCCACAGCTAAGATCTGGCGCAACCAAATAAATAAAAATAAGTAAATATATTTTTAAAAACACACAAACTGGTTTGCTGCCTTTCTTTGGTAGCCAGAAGGAAGTTAACATACAAGTAACTCCATTATTTCACTGCCTTTGCCTATATCTCTAGTGATTGATCCCAGGAGAATCAATTTTGGGAACATTACTAGACAGGGTCTTAGGCAGAACCATCCTGCAATGGTCTCTCTCATCTGTATTTGCCTTTTTAAATTTTATAGACCAGCCAATCCCCAAAGAAAAACTCCTTCAGAAATGAGTGGGCTTTTTTTCCCATGGACCCTATAATGTTCTGCAGCATTTTAAAGACATTAAACTCTTGGCTTCTATTTATTATGATTTACTCTTACACATGGGCTTCCCAGGTGGCACTGGTGGTAAAGAATCTATCTGGCAATGCAGATATAAGAGATATGAGACACCGGTTCGATCCGTGGGTCGGGAAGATCCCCTGGAGGAGGGCCTGGCCACCCACTCAAGTATTCTGGCCTGGAGAATCCCCTGGACAGATAAGCCTGGCGGGGTCCGTAGGGTCGCAAAGTATCAAACGTGACTGAAGCGACTTAGCACGCATGCACACAATCTTATACATATAGAAATAGTATCTCCAATTAATTCTAGTTCCTTAAGGATATTTGGGCATTTTGTTCCCATAGTATCTTCTTCAGTGCAGAGTACTAGGTAAGAGTTACATAGAGATTGAAAGAATGAAGGAATGGAAGAGTGAATGAGTGAACAAACTGTGTCTTTGCTGACTTCTCAGATGTTCTATTTTTTGTTTTCTTCGGGGAATACTCTGCTTGACTCACTCTGTGTGTGTGTGTTTCTGTGTGATGGTGTGCACAAAGCACCTCTATGCAGGTAAATTAGTACGATTTTTACCTCCTGGTAGAGTCTGGTTCTAATCTTCAAGACTCCATGCATCTTCTCTCAAGTGGCAGCTTGCCAGCCTCCTCATTTTCACCCTGAGTTCCAATCACCCCCTTTCAGAGTCATGATCTAGCTTCTTCATAGGTTCCAAAAGGAGAGGAAGTCAAGTCCTGGATAACTGGAGAGTCAAGTAAAGTATGACATGAGCTGTTAGATAAGGAGAGTGAAACCCTGGAAAGAGTGAGATGACTATAAAATTAGTTCCTATGCAACTTTTATTACATGCAGTCATCACTATATCAATACTTTTCCATTCTATAGCCTCTTTATCCCCAAATTATTTTTGTAGCCATCCATTAATTAACGTTCACGGTGTTTTGAGTCATATCACTTGATTCATTTTGCGCTATCTTGAAAGCTGCCATATGAACGAAATACTGGAGTTTCACCAGCCATATTTCTGAAGCAATTTGAGCCAAGTCTCAATGTCTTACTTCCAGAACTGTATCCCTACTAATAAAAGACACACATCATAAGAATGGAGTTGGGAGAGGAGACACACTTCTATTCTTCCTGAGTCGAAACAAGATTCAGAGTCTTTTAAAGAAATGAGAAAGAAAGAAAAAAAAAAAAAAGAAATGAGAAAGGACAAAATGCTCAGGTGTGAAAACTTAAAACATTTTTATTCTCAAACAAATATGAAAAAGCCTCTTCCTTAAAAGGTAAGGAGAAGAACATAAAGTAAATTTTTTTATCTTGTTGTAGAGATAACTGTTCTATAAGAACAATTATTCATAAACTTCCAATGTTCTGCCCGCCCCTCCCATGTAATACTCCATTTAATTAAAGTTGTCACTTATTTGTAAACGCTTTTTCAAGAAATAGAAACAAGAACCCAAAAAATAAATAACTAAATTTGGATGATTTGAATATGTTTGGAATGTCGAGAATCTATTTACATTTTAATAAGGTATTTCTTCAGTGCAGGTATTAGATAAATCTCCATAGAGATGAGGCTAGGACACAGAATTAAGAAGAAAGAAGCGCCCTTGACAATTTGAAGAAAAGGAAAGATAAGCAGAGTGGTGTTTAACAGAAACAGATGTGGATGTAATCCCTCTAGGAAGAAAAAAAAAGCTGTACAAATATAACATAAGAGATAGGAGAATGACTTTAAACACGAAGAATGCAAAAACCTGGGAGAGCTTGGAGAAACCCAAGCTCAGAATGGCTTCATGACTCAGATTCTCTTCCAATTCACATCCCAACAAGGTGTGTTATGTGGATAACTTAAAGAAAGACATGGTGTTACGCACATTATGCTATTTATAAGAAAGATTAACACAGGTTTCTGAAAGTGGAAACAGAGGGCTGAAAAAAGGAGGGTTTGTCAGCCTAAAATGAACACATCATTATATACATATATACATACATACAGCCACAGACATATTTGGTTGGCACATCTCTAATCTATGACCAGTGACAATTGTTTTCTAGTCCAGCAAGAAGGATTTGAGTCAACCATAAGGATAAACCTATTGACTAAAGATAGAGCATTAAAACACGTTAATGTGAGTCAAGAATTCTATTAACTGTTTTCTTTTAAAAGTGATTACCTGCACTTGTGCGATGCTTTGCATACTTTGTTGTTGTTTAGTCATGAAGTCGTGTTTAACTCTTGTGACTCCATGGACTACAGCCCACCAGGCTTCTGTGTCAATGGGATTTCCAAGGCGAGAGTACTAGACTGGGTTGCCATTTCCTTCTCCAGGGGATCTTCCCGACCCAGGGATTGAACTGGCATCTCCTGCCCTGGCAGGCAGACTCTTTACCACTGAGCCACCAGGGAAGCCCTTGCATACCTTGCAGGAGTATAAATAGATCTAGATTTACAATCCCACCATCGACTGACAAATGGTTAATGATTAAGTGATAAGGAGACTTTTGCAGAAAGTTGGGTAGGACAAAATGTCTCCCAGTCCATTTTGACTCAGAATAGCATTCCCTCACTTTTCAAAAATATTCTCTCTACCTCTGAGAAAATATTTACACTTTTTGTGTTTTATGTTGTCCTCAATTTTAAGGAATTGAGACTCTGTGACACCTCTACCTTGCTCTATAAAGAAAATGAAATGAACTGAGAGGTTGTCACAGAAAACTTTTACTGGAGAGGATTCAGAGAAACAGGTATGCAAATCTTCCTAAAAACAAAAAATAGAAAGTAGCAATTCTGATTCTTCTAAACTTTGATCCTTCACCCCTGAGTCTCAGGCTGGAAGTCAGAACTCTAAACACACCTCTCGAAGTACCCATCATTGATAGCTATTACAGAATATTGTGAACAGTATTATATTACAGTGAATCAACTATTCCCAGTGATTCAACTAATCTGAGGCTGTGAGGTGTGTGTGTGAAGAGGAAAAGTTAAAATTTTACCTCCTTCTACCTCTGTAACTCAGCTTGCCCCTTGTAAATTCTGGATCATGTAGGTCACATAGTCTTGGGAAGTGGGGACTTGCAATACTAGGAACTGGAGCTTATCTCACTCACCCTTGTCCTGCTCTTTGCAGTCACCCAGCCCCTGCAAACCTGCTTAATCATGCCTGTCCAGGCCAGGCATCTCCTTCCCGATCTTGACCACTGTTCCCACGCGTGCAAAACCCCTTAGTTTAAACCAGCCTACTAACAGCTAGTGTTGCCCACTACAGTCTGTCTATAAAAACCCTGTAACCCCTGTGTTCGGGGCTCAGAGCTTGGAGTGCTAACTCCTCTGGGCCTGCCGGCATAATTAACCTGACTTCTCCAGCGCTCCAGACGTGGTGCTTGGTCTCTTGAGTACTGGTTTCTGCGACATGTGTGCATGCTCAGACGCTCAATCTTTTCTGACTCTTTGCAGCCCCATGGACTGTAGCCTGCCAGGCTCCTCTGCCCATGGAATTTTCTAGGCAAGAACACATTTCCTTCTCCAGGGGATCTTCCCAACCAGAAATTGAACCTACGTCTCTTGTGTCTCCTGCATTGGCAGGCTGATTCTTTACCACTAGCGCCACCTGGGAAGCCCTAGCTTTAAATAATTTTCCATAAATATTAAGTAAAATTTCTCCACCAATAAACTTATTCTGCATAGCTGTGGTTATGATACATACATTTATTCTGCATAGTTGTGATACAAAAAAGCAACAGCCTTCAGCTAGTACAGTCACAGGGAGAGAATCACAGCTGCACAGTGTAGGATACATTCCCTACCACCTGAATCCCCAGTAAGCCACGCTTTCTGCGTCTTAAGGCAAGGAGAATCTTTAGAGGAGAAAGACAGCAGCGGGGCCAAGCCGCACTGAAATGTTCTGTGAACTAACAAGTAGAGGAGCAGTATTTTGTGATGCCTATTATAGATGAACAAAGAGTATAAATAAAGCAAGTTCATTTTAAGTATGTGTAGACTCAGAATAAATTCTCTACATGTTATCATTATTATTATGATTAGTGTTGCAAGGTTTACATACTCTAAAGAAATCGTTTCAGCATCATCACAAAATATTGCATTAAAAACTTCATCCCTGCTTTTTTTATTATTATTATTTGGCTGCACTGTGAGGCATGCAGGATCTCATTTCCCCAATCAGGGATCAAACTCACACCCCCTGCAGTGAAAGCGTAGTCTTAACCGCTGGACGACCAGGGAAGTTCGAAATCATGCTTCTTAAAATACAGCAGACAGTGAATGTTATCTATTGTAAAGTGAGATATGGGTACTCAAGGAGGGCCAAACTAGGCAAAAAGCATCTTTTCTAGAATCTGTATTAACAGAGATTATCTCTCTCATATAGTTTTTTCCTTTAATACTCCAAGGAGCTTTAAGCAGGTCTTCCTATTTCCATGGCAGTCTATTACATTAATGGTATGGCATGTCGGTTGCGACTAGCACTTTGCTAGATATTATCAGCTGGGTAGGAAAAGCACTTAAGAGTTTACTCATAAGAGCCTAGATGGGGACACTTCTCACACACACACAAACACACCCCAGTGGTGTGCATGGATGTAATAGTCCAAGTGTATGGACATTAACTCTGCCTTGGAGGAGAGAAGTAGAAATGGGAAGGGTTCCTCACAAGAGGCAGGAGATGGGGCGAGAGGAAACAGACCAAAGGAGCCTTCTGAGACCCCTGGGACTGGATGCAGGAGCTGCTGCTCTAGGGGAGGAGGGATACAAGGTTGGCTCTGCACGTGCTCAGTTAGAGGCTGGACGAGGAGCTACCACACCCGGTCTGGTGCTGCATCTCTCTCATCAACCACAGCTCGACCTGGGCACTGCTGTGGGTACCTGCACACAGAGGAGTGCTTGAAGTCAAGAGAGTCAGCCAGTGGGGGGGTTATTATGTCACAAACGAGACATCATAGCATCATTGCTACCACATCAAGAGATTTTCCTTCATGTTTACACAGTCGAGGGAAATCTAAAAATTTAATTCTTGGATTAGCACCTTGGATCATGCACTTTGAATTTGCCTAATCAACAAACTATCATTTCCAGCTGCAGCTCTTTTGCACTTCTTCCTCTTCATTTCTAGTAACAGTCTCACTCCGACGCTCGCCCCCAGAACAGGAGCTTCATATTCCCCACGTAGCTTGTGGGAAAGTGGCCGGAATGATTGAAGCCTATTTAAATATCTGTTGTGGGTCTGTAGAAATCACCAGGAAAATATCACATCTATAACTATCACCAAGTATTTCAATTTAGTAGTTAGAAATACAGGCTTCTTATCAAAATGGATTTTCTCTTCCTAGAGAGAGAGTTCAGTCAGGATTCCTAATTCTTATCCATGCGTATGTGGGTGCTAATTCGCTTC
Organism: Muntiacus reevesi; assembly: GCF_963930625.1. Classification (NCBI taxonomy): domain Eukaryota; kingdom Metazoa; phylum Chordata; class Mammalia; order Artiodactyla; family Cervidae; genus Muntiacus; species Muntiacus reevesi. The sequence goes on along the minus strand of NC_089250.1, from coordinate 216,729,148 downwards.
AGTTGTCTAACTGTGACCCTACGGGCTGTAACCTACCAGGCTCCTCTGTCCATGCGATTTTCCAGGTTAAAGTACTGGAGTGGGTTGCTATGCCCTCCTCCAGGAGATCTTCCCAACCCAGGGATTGAACCCACGTCTCCTGCAACTCTTGCATTGCAGGTGGATTCTTGACCACTGAACCACCAGGGAAGCCCCAATTCTTATCCATCTTTCCTTAAAAATTAGTTGCTCTTAATAAGTGGTGCTCATCAGGAGGGAAAGGACCTTGAATGTGGGCTAGTTCTGTCCTGCTCTGTCACCCCCTTGCCCCAGATCAGTGGAGAGCTGAGTGAGTGCCATGTTGCCAACAACTCTGTAAAGATTACGAATCTTGTTAATTAATGAATGAATGAACTCTGAAGGGCACTTGGACAACATGGACTATCCTGTCCAGCCAGGGCAGGGGAAATACCACAAGCAATAGCAGGACACAGTGTGAAGACCAGTCACAGAAGGAGTTGGGTGGACACAGTTTACACAGGCAAGTTTCCTGCCATTTTCCACAACGTGGATGGACCATGAGGGCATTATGCTAAGTGAGATAAGCCAGATGGAAAAGATAAACACCATATGGTATCAGTTAGATGTGGAATTTTTAAAAGCTGACCTTGTTAAAAACAGAGAGTAAAATGGTGGTTTCCAGGGGTTGGGGGTGGGGGGCTGGGGAAATTTGGGAGATGTTGTTTGGGGGTACAAACTTTCAACAGTAGATTAGTAAACCCTGGAAATCTAATGCCCAGCATAGAGATTATAGTCAACAATACTATATTATAAACTTTAAAGTTTCTGAGAGACTAGATCTCAGTTGTTCTCACCACCAAAAAAAAAAAAGAAAAACATGATAATTATGTGATCAGATAGGGATGTTAGCTAATGCTTTAATGGTATCTTATTGCAATATATAAATGTATTAAATCAAAACATTGTACTCCTTAAACTTACACAATTATATGTCAATTATATCTCAGTTTAAAATTTTTTTTCTGAAGGAGGAAATGGCAACCCACTCCAGTATTCTTACCTGGAAAATCCCATGGACAGAGGAGACTGGCAGGAGCCTGGGAATCCACGGAGTCCCAAAGAGTTGGACATGACTGAGCGATTAAATAAAAAACTTAAAGGGATACTGAACCAAAGGAATAAGGAAAAAGAAAAATCAAACCACACACAGGTGCCTCATATCACATACCGTGTACAGAAAGCACAGTAGCAACTGAATTCTCCTGAAAATGTCTCATTTGGAAGGAGTAAAAACTCAGATACTCAATTTATTTCTGAAACTTTCCCAGGCTTTGTCATTTTTCAGAAAATACTCTGAGGAGATGAGCAGACTGAACTGGCAGAAGGAGAATCTTTTCTCTAGGTAGACTCTCCAGTCACCTGTCACTCTCCTCCTGCTGTTTGAAATCAGTAAGTGCCTACTCTTTTTATTGTTGCTGTTTTGCTTTCATGGGTATCTATTTTATTCCTTATTCAAGTAAATGTTTGTGAGTAAAATGCTTCACTGATAAAAGGAGAATTAATTGTTTTAGTTTCTACTTCCATCACACGCGAGGAATCACCATCATTTTGTGCATTAATTCACTGATGTTTTGGGACCTTTGTTTGGATTCAACTCTCTGTTTGCTATCATTTCTATTACATTTGAAGAACTTTGTTTAGCATTTCTTGTAGTACATGTCTGCTGGTGACAACTCCTATACATATTTTTCTAAAGAACGTCTTTTGCCTTCATTTCTGATTTTCAGCCAACTTAACATTCCAAGTAAACAGGGTTGTTTTCCTGTACCTTCCAGCATCATGGATGTAATTCCATTGTCCTCTGACTCTCATAGCTGTTGAGCAGACATCTGAAATTATTCTTATCTTCATTGCCCAATATGTAAAGTATCTTTTATTTCTAACTGCTTTTAAATCACTGTTTTAAGCACTGGTTTCCTGAAATTTTAGTATGATGTGGCTCCATCTGTTTTCTTTTTCTGTATTTACCTAACTTTGCTAGGTTCATTGAAACTTTAAGGTCAATTGGCTTATAGAGTTCATTAACTCTGGAAAATTTTCAGTCATTATCTGCTTAGAAATTGTTTCTCATTCTTTATGTTCCAGGACAGCAATTAAGTGTAATTTAGACCATTTGATATTGTCCCACAGATCACTAGGACCAATTATGGTTTTTTTCTTATGTGTTTATTTATTCAATTTCTTTTTCTACATCTTAAGGTTCACTGATCTTTCCCTTTATGGTGGCTGCTTTTAGTTCTGTCTAGTAAAATTTTCATTTTATATATTGTCCTTTTATGTTCATCGGTTCATGGTTTATTTTTATGTCTTCCATTCCTTTCCTAATTACATGTAAAGTGAAGATTTTAAACATAATGATTTAAAATAAATGTTTTAAAGCACTTGAGCTAATTTCATCACCTTTGCTACTTCTAAGTACATATCTATTGCCTGATTTTTTCTTAGTTAACCATAATTTTACAAATAAAATGTATATATACACATATTTATGTAAATATATGTATTTATGTTTAATATATACTTATGTAAAATATATAGAACTGTATATTTTGTTATGAAAAATATTATATATATTTATTTTAATATATATGTTACTTTGCATATCATAATTTTTTATAAGATTTTAAGGGATACATTGTTGAGTGTCAGATTGAGTGCTGAAATTTTGGGAGGCAAGCAATTGATTAACTTTCAGATCAGTTTCTTTTTAAGTTTTATTAGGGCTGAATTAGTCTTTATTCTAGGACTAAGTTAGCCTTAGTATTAAGGCCTAACCTTTCTGCCATCTCTATTGAATAATTACCCAGGTTTCAATGAGATTTCCAGAGAAGGCAATGGCACCCCACTCCAGTACTCTTGCCTGGAAAATCCGATGGACGGAGGAGCCTGGTAGGCTGCAGCCAATGGGGTCGCTAAGAGTTGGACCCGACTGAACGACTTCACTTTCACTTTTCACTTTCATGCATTGGAGAAGGAAATGGCAACCCACTGCAGTGTTCTTGCCTGGAGAATCCCAGGGATGGGGGAGCCTGGTGGGTTGCCATCTATGGGGTCGCACAAAGTGGGACACGACTGAAGTGGCTTAGCAGCAGCAGCAATGAAATTTCTCTCCTCTGGTTGGACGGATCTTGTCTCCCAGCACTGTGTGAGTTCTGGGAGTTGTTCTTTGTGTTGCCTCATAGAGTTTCATCCTATGTCTACATATTCATCCTACATCCTACAGTATTCAGCAACAGATTCAAGAGGATTTCTATTCTGATTTCTGGAACTGTTTTCCCTAGGATTTTCTCTTCTTTAGCACTCTGCGCTAAAAATTCCACCTATTTCATCCAAGAATTCTATACTCTGCCTGGGTTAGCCTGTCCTATGCCACGGTCCACAAAGGATTTCCAGGGTGATTGTAGCCAGAACAAGGGTAACTTTCACATCATTTATTTTCCTTTTCCCTGGATCACAATCATTCACTACCTATTGCCCAATTTATGAAAACTGTTATTTCATATGTTTTTCCAGCTTTTAAATTCTTTATAGCAAGAGGACAAATCCACTACCAGTTACTACAGCATAACAAGAAGTGGAAAATCTATAATTTTAGAAGGTAAGGTATTCAGAACAAGCTAAATGGGTATTTCTGACTCTGAGTCCCTCATGAGGTTGCAGGTGACTTGTTGGACAGGACTACAACAATATGAAGGCTTACATGGGGCTGGAGAAACGATTCCAAGGTGACTCACTGATGTGGATGGCAAGTGCTACTGCCTATTTGCAGGAAGTCTAGTTCTCACCTCCTGCACTCAGTCTGCTTGCGTGTTCTCCTGGCACATCAGGTGGCTGCTCTCAGAGCGAGTGATCCTAGAAACACTAACGCTTTCTATGGCCACCAAAACACATAAAACACAGGGATAAAGCACCTGTGATTCTTAGGAAATGACCGATCACTGACAGTCTCATTAATACAAACCACACTGGATTGCATTCAGCACACAGAAGAACCAAGTCTCTCAAATTCTTCAGTAAATTACTTATTATGAAAAAGCAAACCAAAGTTCAGCTTGGTTCAAATAAATGCAACCCCCAAGGGAGCTGAGCAGCATCTTGTCACTGTCCTCCCTTCCTTTCACAAGAAGGTTGTCTTGTCATTTCAGAGATTCTAGAAGAAAATACACCCCCAAGAGCCACAAGAAGGCGTGAGGGAGTCTGAGTGACACACAAAGTCAGGATCCCCCCAGATAACTAGAGCCCTGAGACAACACTCCCTTGGCACACCTGAATGTACTTGGCTGCCCTTGCTGCTCCTTTTCACAAGGCTAAAGCCAGCAAACTCTTTCTGAGAGTACTACCAGTTCATGCTATCACCACAAAAAATATAATAAGAAAGAAAGCCCTTTCTAATGAGAGGAATGCCAAGGACTAAGAAAAAGATGATCAAGCAGATGCTGCTTCACTATAAATGGTCAGTTTAATGAAGGGCAATGCTGCTTTTGCTTTCAACTGGAGGCAACTTACAAACCATGTAACATTTTTAAATGCATGCATTTCCTTAGACTTTATGTATTCATTACAGAAAATCCACTTTTTGCCAAACACATAAGACTCATAGCTCTTAGCAATAAATTTAGCATTTAACATGCAGAAGACTAAGCCGGGAAGTGAACAGAGGAGAGAGATTCACATTGAACTTTTATGGCTCACACAAAAGTGAAAGCATATATATATGGGCTTTCCTAGTGGCTTAGACAGTAAAGAGTCTGTCTGCAATGCTGGAGACCCAGGCTTGATCCCTGGGTCAGGAAGATCCCCTGGAGAAGGGAAGGTCTACCCACACTACTATTCTTGCCTGGAGAATTCCATGGACAGAGGAGCCTGGCAGGTTACAGTCCATGGAGTCGTAAAGAGTCAGACATGACTGAGTGATTAACACTTTCTTTTTTTCATATATATTACTTAAAAGACTGTTAAAAAGCAGAGACATTTAGCCAATAAAGGTCCATATAGTCAAAGCTGTCGTTTATTCCAGTGGTCATGTACAGATGTGAAAGTTGGACCATAAAGAAGACTGAGTGCCAAAGAATTACTGCTTTTGAACTATGATACTGGAGAAGATTCTTGAGAGTCCCTTGGACTGCAAGAAGATCAAGTCAATCAATCCTAAATGAGATCAACCCTGAATATTCATTGGAAGGACTGACGCTGAAGCTGAAGCTCAAATACTTTGGCCACCTGAAGCAAAGAGCTGACTCATTGGAAAAGACCCTGATGCTGGGAAAGACTGAGGGCAAGAGCAGAGTGGGTGACAGAGGACTTGGTAGTTGGATGGCATTACTGACTCCATGGACAATGAGTCTGAGCAAACTCTGGGAGATAGTGAAGGACAGGAAAGTCTGGCATGCTGCATTTCACGGAGTTGCAAAGTGTCAGACACGACTTGGTGACTGAACAACAGCACATATACATTCATATTCATATTATACACCAATTTCCATTTAGCTTTTCTGGATAAGAATTAGAGAAATAAACAGGTGCAAAGTCTAGCAGTCAGTTCACAAGCATTTACTGCTGCCTGATCTGCACTTGTGCCTACACTGTTGATGCAGATGTTGAGGTGTTTGCCTTCAGGAACCATTAACTAGGCAATGCACACACAACTAACGTGCTTCAGCTATTCAGTATATATCAACCCCCTGCCATGTGATAGACCCTCTGAAAGACTCTAAGGGTTCAAAGACAACAAGAGAAAGATTCTGACATTGACATGGTCCAAAAAGAATAAGCCAGAATTGGAAAGGGGACATTGGGTGAGACATTAATACCATTTCTATGATTGTCTAAAAATAAAAGATTGATTTTAAAATATGTTTGTAGAGCATATGTTTCTTGGTTGATGGCCTAACATTTGATAATCATGAAATACCATAGAGATTCTATGCTAAGAAGATGTTTTAAAAATAAAAAAGAATGTCATCATTTCTCAGCCTTATTTATGTTCTCATTAATGCACTGTGGCATTTTTAATGGCAATTTGTAAAGTCTTCTAAACCACATGATCCAAATGGATCTTTGGTTGAATTGGTTGGATTCTAATGATTCAACCTTCTTTTAGTGTCTTAATTTCTACCATCCATAGCTGTGTTCTCTAATATGGCAGCCATATTGGCTGCTTACATTTAAGTTTGATTACAAGCGAAAAGCAAAATTCTCTTCTTCAGTCATGCTATTCTGATTTTAAATATTCAACAGCTACTGTATTATGCTTCACAGATGGCACAGTGGCAAAAAATCCACCTGCCAGTGCAGGAGCCACAGGAGACACGGGTTCAGTCCCTGAATTGGATTGGGAAGATCCCCTGAAGAAGAATCATAGAGAAGTTGGATCACACAGAAAGCAAAGGAATTCCAAAAAACCATCTACTTCTGCTTCATTGACTACATGAAAGCCTTTAACTGTGTGAAACACAACAAACTGTGTAAAATTCTTAAGGACATGGGAATATCAAACCACCTTACCAGTCTCCTGAGAAATCTGTATGTGGGTCAAGAAGCAACAGAACTGGACAACTGACTGTTTCAAGGTTGGGAAAGGACTAAGACAAGGCTATATGTTGTCACCCTGCTTATTTAACTTCTATACAGAGTATATCATGCAAAATGCCAGGCTGGATGAATTACAAGCTGGAATCAAGATTGCTAGGGAAAATATCAACAACCTCAGATGTGCAAATGACTCCTCTCTAATGGCAGAAAGTGAAGAGAAACTGAAGAGTTTCTCGATGAGAATAAATGAGGAGAGTGAAAGCTGACTTAAAACTCAACATTAAAAAATTAAGATCATGGCATCCAGTCCCATCACTTCATGGCAAGTAGAAGGGGGGAAAGTGGAAACAGTGACAGATTTTATTTTCTTGGCCGCCAAAATCACTGTGGATGGTGACTGCAGCCATGAAATTTTAAAAGATGCTTGCCCCTTGGAAGAAAAGCTATGACAAACCTAGACAGTGTATTAAAAAGCTGAAACATAAAAAAAATTAAAAAAAATAAAAATCTGAAACATCACTTTGCCAACAAAGGTCCATGTAGTCAAAGCTATGGTTTTTCCAGTGGTCACACATAGATGTGAGAGTTGGACCATGAAGAAGTCTGAGTGCCAAAGAACTGTTGCTTTCTAACTGTGGTGCTGGAGAAGACTCTTGAGAGTCCCTTGGACTGCAAGGAGATCAAATCACTCAATCTGAAAGGAAATCAACCCTGAATATTCATTGGAAGGACTGATGCTGAAGCTGAAGCTTCAATACTTTGACCACCTGATGCAAAGAGCTGACTCACTCAGGAAAAGACCCTGAAGCTGGGAAAGAATGAAAGCAAAAGGAGAAGGGGGTAGCAGAGAATGAGATGCTTAGATAGCATCACTGACTCAATGCACATGAATTTGAGCAAACTCCATAGTGAAGAGAGATAGTGAAGGACAGAGAAGCCTGGAATGCTACACTCCATGGGAATGCTACACTCCATGGGATTGCAAAGAGTCAGACATGACTTAGCCACTGAACAACAGTGCCACTGTATTACAGAATATTTCCATCATTGCAGAAAGTTCTACTGGACAGAATTAGTTTATTGATTTCTAACATAAGAAAATAATCTTCCAACTCAAATCATATTGTTTGCCAAGCAGGTTTCCATTGCACTTGATCTGTTTATCTTTATTAATAAGTTAACTTTTTTACTCCAGTGGAGAACTCAAATGCTATTCATCTTATGATTATTAAAATAGTAATTGATTAATAAACATGCTCCCTATGCTAAGTCTTCTCCACCCAATATCACCACCATTTGAAGACATCATATTAAAACTACACTTTTATGTCTATCAACAGATGAATGAATAAAGAAGTGGTATTCCATTACACAATGGAATACTACACAGCCATTAAAAATAATGAAATTTTGCCATTTGCAGCAACATAAATAGATTGTGAGAGCATAATGCTAAGAAAAAGAAGTCAGACAGAGAAAGACAAACACTGTATGGTATCACATGTGGAATTAACAAAGTAATGAATGTAACAAAAAAGAAGCCGACTCACAGATACAGAGGACACACTAGTAGTTTCCAGTGGGGAGAAGGAAGGGAGGACTGATATGCAGGGCAAGGGGTTACAAGGTAGAAACCATAAGTTACAAAATAAGTTACAGGAATATATGGTACAACATGGAGAATATAGCCAATATTTTATAATAACTATAAATGGAATATAACTCTTAAAAATTGTGAATCATGCTACTGTACACCTGTAACTTATAATATTATACATTATACTTCATTTTTAAAGCAATGCTTAAATTTTTAACATTAAATTTGAAATACCATTAAAAATTTAAAATTGGATACAATAAAAATTAAATCAACTACTTATTTTCTTTATGAAACTCCCTGTGGAAGACGCACTGAAAATATATCCCTTCCTTCTTGGAAACTTGCAAATGGCTTGCTAATGAAAAATATGAAAATTATGAATCTTGTACAGTATGCTTCTAGATTTTGTTTTCCACAGAGAGAGAGACTGGAAGAAATGGATTTGCATATACTTCTTCAATTAAAGAAACTTTCAGATTGTTTTTTGAAACTCAAACTTATATAACATCAAATACAGTGATAATTTACTTGCTACTGGACAGAGAATTATCAGGCAATGATAACTGGACTCAGAGCTCCTTCTTGGAAATTTTATTAAAATTGTTAATATTAGATAAGAGAAAATTCAACATGATAAATTCAAATATTCCACCAGACAAGTAGAGCTATATAATAGTGCATGTCATGACTTTTTTTGTGAAGAGGTTTTATCTCTAACTTTATCCACAGGAATATCTTTCTGTCAAGGACTTAAGACGATTCCCTGGAGGCTCAGTTGGTAAAGAATCTGCCCAAAATTCGGGAGACCTGGGTTCAGTTCCTGGGTTGGGAAGATCCCCTGGAGAAGGAAATAGCTACCCACTCCAGTATTCTGGCCTGAAGAATTCCAGGGACAGAGGAGCCTGGCAGACTATACAGTCCATGGGGTGGCAAAGAGTCGGACACAACTGAGCAGCTTTCACTTTCACCTTATTTCCTTGGCAGATAAAGGCAGTTTTTCTGTCCTGTGTTTGATCTAATATTTGCCTAGATATTGATCTTCTATATTTCCAAGTTCCTCAATTAAGTTTGGGGAATGTATCTATTCCTTGGGGATATTGCAAAACCTTTTCCCTAGACTGGAAGACTATCCAGGCTTCCCAAATCTTCTAACCCACAATTAGATTAAAACTTTAAATACATTATCAGTATAACTAACTCTGGGTTTCCCAGGTGGAGCTAGTGGTAAAGAACTCACCTGTCAATGCAGGGGATATGAGATGCAGGTTCGATCCCTGGGTCAGGAAGATCCCCTGGAAGAGGACACGGCAACCCACTCCAGTATACTTGCCTGGAGAATCCCAGGACAGAGGAGCCTGGTGGGCTACAATCCACAGGGTCGCTAAGAGTCGGACACGACTGAAGCGACTTAGCATGTACACATGCATAACTATCTCTAAGAGGAAAAGAACCTCACTCCTTTATGTTGGACACTTCTGAGTTAATTGTGGCTCAGCTGAACACAAAGGTCTTGGAAAGAGACATGCTTCCTGTCTGGGGATTTACTTTTTTAGGACTGCATTATTCTAATTCTCAGTAAAACTTGGTTTACTAATAATTGAAGAAGTCTGTCTACAATCTTGGGACCTTTGCTTTCCCAACATTCTCATCATACACTTTCTCATCTTCAGCTCCAAGCAGATAGACGCAGAGATCAAACATCAAACTCCTTGATCAAAATGGGTGTCATCCTCCCACTAGACGACTCTCCCCTTCTCTCTACCAAAGCGTTGGTATGATTTTCCTGTCAAATATGTCAAGGAAGTCTTTAAAGGTGTCTGTCAGTTGCCAACATGAGGTCTGCCAGACAAGCGTGCTGCCTTCAGGAAGGAACCAGAAACTTTCAGAGTTGCAACATAAAAGGCGGTATGACTCCAGGAATCCAGGGAAGAAACAGTCCTATTGGAATTTCAAATCTGGATTTTCATAATATGTGAACATATAGGAAAACGGTTCATACATAAGCCTTGATAGGAGAAGATATTCCTTTATTTCCAAAACAAGACTAATGGCTCATTAAACTCAGTGTTCTGTATAGGGTAAAGAAAATTCCCCATGAGTTTAAATGTTATTCCTTGCAGATTTTCAGGGAAATGAAGACTTCCTAGCAGGATAACCTATTGATATCCTTTTTGATAAGGATATCAAAAAAAGATAAGGATATCAAAAAAAGAGAGATTCTTATAACTTTGACTTCAGTCTTCTCTCAACTAGATAGAAGGAAAGCCTATGTTTAAGATGACTCACTGAATTTGGGAAGGGAGTTTCTGAAGGGGTCTAGACTCTAGAGACTTCTCAACAGCTACAGGTCCATATGATCATTTCTTCACCTGGAGGACCAGTAAAGAACTACCTCAAGTAGTTGGTCTATACAAGCCTCATTTCAGCTCAGCGGCTGATTCATCAGATACATTTCCTGCTCTGCACAAGGACTTTCCATCTGACAGAATGAAGTTTGGCTTAGAAACCAGAGTTCAGACTGCTGTGTTTTCTAACTTCACAATATGCTCTCTTAGTTCAGTTCAGTTCAGCCACTCAGTTGTGTCTGACGCTTTGCCACCCCATGGACTGCAGCACACCAGGCCTCCTTGTCCATCACCAACTCCCGGAGTTTATCCAAACTCAAGTTCATTGAGTCGGTGATGCCATCCAACCATCTCACCCTCTGTCATCCCCTTCTCCTCATGCCTTCAATCTTTCCCAGCATCAGGGTCTTTTCCAATGACTCAGCTCTTCACATTAGGTGGCCAAAGTATTGGAGCTTCAGCTTTAGCATCACTCCTTCCAATGAATATTCAAGACTGATTTTCTTTAGGATGGACTGGTTAGATCTCCTTGCAGTCCAAGGGACTCTCAAGAGTCTTATCCAACACCACAGTTCAAAAGCAGCAATTTTTCAGCACTCAGCTTTCGTTATAGTCCAACTCTCACATCCATATATGACCACTAGAAAAACCACAGCCTTGACTAGATGGACCTTTTTTGGCAAAGTAATGTCTCTACTTTTTAATATGCTGTCTAGTTGGGTCATAACTTTCCTTCCAAGGAGCAAGTGTCTTTTAATTTCATGGGTGCAGTCACCATTTGCAGTGATTTAGGAGCCCCAAAAAATAAAGTCTCTCACTGTTTCCATTATTTCCCCATCTATTTACCATGAAGTGATGGGACCAGATGCCATGATCTTAGTTTTCTGAATGTTGAGTTTTAAACCAACTTTTCACTCTCCACTTTCACTTTCATCAAGAGGTTCTTTAGTTCCTCTTCACTTTCTGCCATAAGGGTGGTATCATCTGCTTAACTGAGGTTATTGATATTTCTCCCAGCAATCTTGATTCCAGCTTGTGCTTCATCCAACCCAGAATTTCTCATGATGTACTCTGCATATAAGTTAAATAAGCAGGGTGACAATATACAGCTTTGATGTATTCCTTTTCCTATTTGGAACCAGTCTGTTGTTCCATGTCCAGCTCTAACTGTTGCTTCCTGACCTGCATGCAGGTATCTCAAGAGGCAGGTCAGATAGTCTGGTATTCCCATCTCCAAGAACTTTCTATTGTGCTGACCCCTATTTTGCTTTCCACAAACTACTTACATTCAAAAGGGCTTTCCTGGTGGCTCAGACAGTAAAGAATCCTCCCGCAATGCAGGAGACCCAGTTTCAATCCCTGGGTTGGGAAGATCCCCTGGAGAAGGGAATGACTACCCACTCTAGTATTCTTGCCTGGAGAATCCCATGGACAGAGAAGGCTGGTGGGCTTCAGTTCATGGGGCCACAAAAAATGGGACACAACTGAGTTAATGCTTAAAATTCTCCAAGCCAGGCTTCAGCAATGTGTGAATCAAGAACTTCCAGATGTTCAAGCTGGTTTTAGAAAAGGCAGAGGAACCAGAGATCAAATTGCCAACATCTGCTGGATCATCGAAAAAGCAAGACAGTTCCATAAAAACATCTATTTCTGCTTTATTGACTATGCCAAAGCCCTTGACTGTGTGGATCACAATAAACTGGAAAATTCTGAAAGAGATGGGAATACCAGAACACCTGACCTGCCTCTTGAGAAACCTGTACGCAGCTCAGGAAACAACAGCTAGAACTGGACATGGAACAACAAACTGGTTCCAAATAGGTAAAGGAGTACATCAAGGCTGTATATTGTCACCCTGCTTATTTAACTTATATGTAGAGTACATCATGAGAAACGCTGGGCTGGATGAAGCACAAGCTGGAATCAAGATTGCTGGGAGAAATATCAATAACCTCAGATATGCAGATGACACCACCCTTATGGCAGAAAGTGAGGAGGAACTAAAGAGCCTCTTGATGAAAGTGAAAGAGGAGAGTGAAAAAGTTGGCTTAAAGCTCAACATTCAAAAGACTAAGATCATGGCATCCGGTCCCATCACTTCATGGTAAACAGACGTAGAAACAGTGGAAACAGTGGCTAACTTTATTTTTCTGGGCTCCAAAATCACTGCAGATGGTGACTGCAGCCATGAAATTAAAAGACACTTACTTCTTGGAAGGAAAGTTATGACCAACCTAGACAAAATATTGAAAAGCAGAAACATTACTTTGTCTACAAAGGTCCATCTAGTCAAAGCTATGGTTTTCCAGTGGTCATGTATGGATGTGAGAGTTGGACTATAACGAAAGCTGAGTGCTGAAAAATTGCTGCTTTTGAACTGTGGTGTTGGAGAAGATTCTTGAGAGTCCCTTGGACTGCAAGGACATCCAGCCAGTCCATCCTAAATGAGATCAGTCCTGGGTGTTCATTGGAAGGAGTGATGTTGAAGCTGAAACTCCAATACTTTGGCCACCTGATGTCAAGAGCTGACTCATTGGAAAAGACCCTGATGCTGGGAAAGATTGAAGGCAGGAGGAGAAGGGGATGACAGAGGATGAGATGGTTGGATGTCATCACTGACTCAATGGACATGGGTTTGAGTGGACTCTGGGTGTTGGTGATGGACAGGGAGGCCCGGCATGCTGCAGTTCATGGGGTCACAAAAAGTCAGACATGACTGAGCAACTGAACTGAACTGAACTGAACTGAACTGAACTGAGCAACTACCACTTTTACTTACATCCAAATGAAGAAAGAGGAGGAGTAGAAAGAGCTACAGAAGATCAACTTTGAAACCACCATTCTGGATACCCTGTGGTTTATAAGAAGTAGTTCATAAAGTCTCTGAAATCAGAGGTCAGTGTGTTTTATTTCCATGGTACTCACTTCAATAGGCCTATTACTTAGCAATCATGACACATTATACATATCATAACAATCACTCCTGGAGACTACAAGGTTCTAGGGTAACCCAACACCTACAATATTCAGAAAGGATTCCCCAGGTTGGGATTTTTCATGAAATGTGCATGTTTATTTACATATATGCTGTTACTGTGTCCCTGAGTTCTATATTTTGGTTCCCCAGTAAGGAGGGAATATAAACATTTAACATACAAGAACACAATGAGAAATGAAGGTACAGTTAGTGTGCATGTAAGTAGCAAAATGCCACACAACTCTGTTTGAAGTCAGCACTTCTTTTTCAATAACTGAGCATCAGATTTTTTTTATCCTAGAAAAATGAAACTCTTCTTGGGTGCTTTTCAAGTCAGTCAATACCACACACACTGATTGAACAGCATCTATGTATGTGCCAAGCTACTGTTGCTGGTACGGGCGCTTATGGTAAATTATTCTATCTATGCAACATGTTATTTAGAGCAAAATTGGCACTATTTGCAAGGAACTTTGGGTTTAATTTGTATCTAAAAATTTTAAATACCCGTAATTGTATACAGCCAGGAACATTATCCATGGTTAATTTGCATATTGTTCCTATTGTCCCTAAGATGTGAGGACATTTAACAATTAGTACCTTGTGCCACATGGCCGTTGCACATCCGAGAGCAAAGATCACTCAAGGCTGAGGACTTGGCATTGAAGACTTCGGGGGTCATGATGAACCACCAAACAGTTTAACACCCTTTCATCTCATGCCCACTGAATTTCCCTTTGAAGCGTGCCTCCTGCCCAGATTTTGCAGACTCATCCAAGGACTGTCTGGCTCAATTATCTTGGTCCTAGCTGTCTGTAAGCAGAATCACACTTCAGAGGTTCAAAGGGCTCTGGGGCTATCCATCAGGCCAATTCCATTTCAAATATAAAAAAAAATCATGTGCACTCTGATCAAACTGACATTTTCTTTTTCCTTATGTGTCAGTAGCACAAAAGCTGAAGCTCCTTCCATTTTGAGATTCCGAACTTCGTTCTCCTTTTAATGTAACAGTCCTTCCACTAAATCCTTTCCCCGGCTCATTGGCTGGTTCTATTGAAAATAGTCTAACCTTGTATCCCTTTCTTGTTATGAATAAAACAGTTATTCAAACCCTAATGCTGAGAAATTTTTTCACAGTTCTCCAGCACTTTCACACTGCAACTCTGTTTCAATAGAATAAAAAAAATGAAGACCCTGGAGGGAAAAAAGTGGTGCTTCAAAGAAACAACTATGCATTGTCTATAGCATGTCTCCATATCATCTATTTATAATTCTATGGTAACTATTCCACATCTTTGTAAATTAGACAACTGATGCCAGTGAAAAATAATCCTTATGTATAGTTACACAAATCTGCCCAGTCCAAAGAGAGTTAATTGACCCCCCTCCTCCACTGTGGAGAAGCCAGGATTTGCTTTTGAACCTGTTAAGCATCTACGTAACCAGTAGCTACCTAGTCTACAACCCTAATCTACAACCAGTAACACTGAAGAAGCTGAAGTTGAATGGTTCTATGAAGACCCACAAGACCTTTTAGAACTAACACCCAAAAAAGATGTCCTTTTCATTATAGGGGACTGGAATGCAAAGGTAGGAAGTCAAGAAACACCTGGAGTAACAGGCAAATTTGGCCTTGGGGTACAGAATGAAGCAGGGCAAAGACTAATAGAGTTTGGCCAAGACAACACACTGGTCACAGCAAACACCCTCCTCCAACAACACAAGAGAAGACTCTACACATGGACATCACCAGATGGTCAACACCAAAATCAGATTGAGTATATTCTTTGCAACCAAAGATGGAGAAGCTCTATACAGTCAGCAAAAACAAAACTGGGAACTGACTGTGGCTCAAATCATGAACTTCTTACTGCCAAATTCAGATTTAAATTGAAGAAAGTGGGGGGAACCACTAGACCATTCAGGTGTGACCTAAATCAAATCCCTTATGATTATAGAGTGGAAGTGAGAAATAGATATAAGGGACTAGCTCTGCTAGACAGAGTGCCTAATGAACTATGGATGGAGGTTCACGACATTGTACAGGAGGCAGAGATCAAGACCATCCCCAAGAAAGAGGAATGCAAAAAAGCAAAATGACTGTCTGAGGAGGCGTTACAAATAGCTGTGAAAAGAAGAGAAGTGAAAAGCAAAGAAGAAAAGGAACGATATACCCATTTTAATGCAGAGTTCCAAAGAATATCGAGGAGATATAAGAAAGCCTTCCTCAGTGAGCAATGCAAAGAAATAGAGGAAAACAATAGAATGGGAAAGACTAGAGATCTCATCAAGAAAATTAAAGATACCAAGTGAACATTTCATGCAAAGATGGGCTCAATAAAGGACAGAAACGGTAGGGACCTAACAGAAGCAGGAGATATTAAGAAGAGGTGGCAAGAATATAGAGAAGAAGTGTACAAAAAAGATCTTCACGACCCAGATAATCACGATGGTGTGATCACTCACCTAGAGCCAGACATCCTGGAATATGAAGTCAACTAGGCCTTAGGAAGCATCACTATGACCAAAGCTAGTGGAGGTGATAAAATTCCAGGTGAGCTATTTCAGATCCTAAAAGATGATGCTGTGAAAGTGCTGCACTCAAAATGCCAGCAAATTTGGAAAACTCAGCAGTGGCCACAGGACTAGAAAAGGTCAGTTTTCATTCCAATCCCTAAGAAAGGCAATCCCAAAGAATGCTCAAACTACCGCACAATTGCACTCATCTCACACGCTAGTAAAGTAATGTTCAAAATTCTCCACACCAGGCTTCAGCAATACGTGAACTGTGAACTTCCAGATGTTCAAGTGGTTTTAGAAAAGGCAGAGGAACCAGAGATCAAATTGCCAACATCTACTGGATCATCAAAAAAGCAAGAGAGTCCCAGAAAAACATCTATTTCTGCTTTATTGACTATGCCAAAGCCTTTGTGTAGATCACAATAAACTGTGGAAAATTCTAAAGAGATGAGAATACCAAACCGCCTGACCTGCCTCTTGAGAAACCTGTATGCAGGTCAGGAAGCAACAGTTAGAACTGGACAGGGAACAACAGACTGGTTCCAAATAAGTAAAGGAGTACATCAAGGCTGTATATTGTCACCCTGCTTATTTAACTTACATGCAGAGTACATCATGAGAAACGCTGGGCTGGATGAAGCACAAGCTGGAATCAAGATTGCTGGGAGAAATATCAGTAACCTCAGATATGCAAATGACACCACCACCCTTATGGCAGAAAGTGAAGAGGAATTAAAGAGCCTCTTGATGAAAGTGAAAGAGGAGAGTGAAAAAGTTGGCTTAACCATCACCCTAATTCCAAAACCAGACAAAGATGCCACAAAAAAAAGAAAACTACATGCCAATATCACTGATGAACATAGATGCAAAAATCCTTAACAAAATTCTAGCAAACAAAATCCAACAACATATTTAAAAAATCATACATCATGATCAAGTGGGCTTTATCCCAGGAATGCAAGGATTCTTTAATATCTGCAAATCAATCAATGTAATACACCACATTAACAAATTGAAAGATAAAAACCATATGATTATCTCAATAGATGCAGAAAAAGCCTTTGACAAAATTCAACATCCATTTATGATCAAAATGCTCTAGAAAGCAGGAATAGAAGGAACATACCTCAACATAATAAAAGCTATATATGACAAACCCACAGCAAGCATCACCCTCAATGGTGAAAAATTGAAAGCATTTCCCCTGAAATCAGGAACAAGACAAGGGTGCCCACTCTCACCACTACTGTTCAACATAGTTTTGGAAGTTTTGGCCACAGCAATCAGAGCAGAAAAAGAAGTAAAAGGAATCCAGAAAGGAAAAGAAGAAGTGAAACTCTCTCTGTTTGCAGATGACATGATCCTCTACATAGAAAACCCTAAAGACTCTTCCAGAAAATTACTAGAGCTAATCAATGAATATAGTAAAGTTGCAGGATATAAAATTAACACACAGAAATCCCTTGCATTCCTATACACTAACAATGAGAAAACAGAAAGAGAAATCAAGGAAACAATACCATTCACCATTGCAACAAAAAGATTAAAATACTTAGGAGTATATCTACCTAAAGAAACAAAAGACCTATACATAGAAAACTATAAAACACTGATGAAAGAAATCAAAGAGGACACAAACAGATGGAGAAATATACCATGTTCATGGATTGGAAGAATCAATATTGTCAAAATGGCTATTCTACCCAAAGCAATCTATAGATTCAATGCAATCCCTATCAAGCTATCAACGGTATTTTTCACAGAACTAGAACAAATAATTTCACAATGCGTATGGAAATGCAAAAAACCTTGAATAGCCAAAGTAATCTTGAGAAAGAAGAATGGAACTGGAGAAATCAACCTGCCTGACTTCAGACTATACTACAAAGCCACAGTCATCAAGACAGTATGGTACTGGCACAAAGACAGAAATATAGATCAATGGAACAGAATAAATAGCCCAGAGATAAATCCATGAACCTATGGACATCTTATCTTTGACAAAGGAGGCAAGGATATACAATGGAAAAAAGACAACCTCTTTAACAAGTGGTGCTGGGAAAACTGGTCAACCACTTGTAAAAGAATGAAACTAGAACACTTTCTAACACCATACACAAAAATAAACTCAAAATGGATTAAAGATCTAAATGTAAGACCAGAAACTATAAAACTCCTAGAGGAGAACATAGGCAAAACACTCTCCGACATAAATCACAGCAAGATCCTCTATGATCCACCTCCCAGAATATTGGAAATAAAAGCAAAAATAAACAAATGGGACCTAATGAAACTTAAAAGCTTTTGCACAACAAAGGAAACTATAAGCAAGGTGAAAAGACAGCCCTCAGATTGGGAGAAAATAATAGCAAACGAAGCAACAGACAAAGGATTAATCTCAAAAATATACTAGCACTGGGAAGACCTAGAGGGATTGTGTAGAGAGGGAGGTGGGAGGGGGGACCGGGATGGGGAATACATGTAAATCCATGGCTGATTCATGTCAATGTATGACAAATACCACTACAATATTGTAAAGTAATTAGCCTCCAACTAATAAAAATAAATGGGAAAAAAAAAAGTTGGCTTAAAGCTCAACATTCATAAAACTAAGATCATGGAATCTAGTCCCATCACTTCATGGCAAATAGATGGGAAAACAGTGGCTGGCCTTATTTGGGGGGCTCCAAAATCACTGCAGATGGTGACTGCAGCCATGAAATTAAAAGACACTTACTCCTTGGAAGGAAAGTTATGACCAACCTAGACAGCATATTTAAAAGCAGAGACATTACTTTGTCTACAAAGGTCTATCTAGTCAAGGCTGTGGTTTTTCCAGTGGTCATGTATGAATGTGAGAGTTGGACTGTGAAGAGGACTGAGCGCCAAAGAATTGATGCTTTTGAACTGTGGTGTTGGAGAAGACTCTTGAGAGTCCCTTGGACTGCAAGGACATCCAGCCAGTCCATCCTAAAGAAAATCAGTCCTGGGTGTTCATTGGAAGGACTGATGCTGAAGCTGAAACTCCAATACTTTGGCCACCTGATTTGAAGAGCTGAGTCATTGGAAAAGACCCTGATCCTGGGAAAGATTGAAGGCAGGAGGAGAAGGGGATGACAGAGGATGAGATGGCTGAATGGCATCACTGACTCAATAGATATAAGTCTCAGTAAACTCCAGGAGTTGGTGATGGACTGGGAGGCCCAGCATGCTGTGATTCATGGGGTCAGAAAGAGTCGGACATGACTGAGCAACTGAACTGAACTGAAATGAACTGAGGCATCTACTTGATTTCCTCACTGATTCACGAGTTAAATGAAATCTTTAATCATTATTCATTTTATATCTGCATGGGAGTCACATTTTTATCTTTTTTTAAATTACCATTTAACAGCTGCAAATGAGGAAAAATAAGCATAACAAGGTATTCATCCAGAAGTTTATAAGAATGAGATGGTAAAAAGGACATGTCCAGCAAGAGGGGGTCAAGAGTCATATTCTCTCATGCTTTTCTTAGCATTAACATGCCATTATTTAGGGGGAATGAAAATAAAGAGTTATTTAATAATATTCTCTGAAAGTAATATCACGTTTATATTCATATTGGGAAATGATTACAGGGTGATAGTTAGTATCTGAAACCATTGTCAAAGCAAAAATTGCACCAGACTTAGTTAAGCAGGTAAGGAAGCCTGTATTCAAGGCTACTGACACAGGGAAGAAAGACAGTCTGAATGCAACTCCGCCAAAACGATGGGCAGGAGAGTTTAAAAGCTGGGTTGGTGGATATCATAGATCATCTGTGTTTACTAATCGGCCTTACCAAGGAAGAGGAAGGCTGAGAGAATTAAACACAGAGAGGAGAAGGCAGTGTAAAGTCAGAGAGCAGCGGGAGATATGAAGATCCTGGCTGTGAGGACTAGCGTCATTCAACCACTAACCAAGGACTATCCAGTGCCCACTAGAAGCTGGAACAGATGAGGAAATTACTCTCCCCTAGGGCCTCTAGCGTGAGGAGAGCCCTAGCAACATCTCGAGTTTGAACACCAGTGATAACTTACTTCTGACTTCTGGATAAATTTCTGTTGTTTTAAGCCACCAAGTTTGTGGTAGCTTGTTAGAGCAGCCACAGGAAAACCAAGACTGATTTTGTACCAAGGAGTGGGGCACGGCTGTAACAAATACCTAAAAATGTGGAAATGGCTTTGGAGTTAGTAATGGACAAAGGCTAGAAGAATTTTGAGGCATATGATAAATAAAACCTAGATTGCTTTAAACAAACTACTGCTAGAAATATAAACATTAAAGGGACTTCCCTGGTGGTCCAATGGCTAAGACTCAGCATACTCAATGCAGGGGCCCGGGTTTGATCCCTGATCAGGGAACTAGATCCCACATGCTGCTACTAAGACCTGGTGCAGCCAAATAAATTAACAGAAATGTTTCAAAAAGAAATATAAGCATTAAGGAAAATGCTGGTGAGAGCTCAGAAATAAGGGAGAAGCACAAAAGGGGAAGCTCATATCATCTAGGAGAAAATGTATATTGTCATAAACAGAATATTGGTAGAAATGTCAACATTAAAGGTGCTCAAAGGGCTCAGAAGGGAATGAGAGACATCCTAGTGGAAAAATGGAAAAAGGCAATCCTTGTTAACAGTGGCAGAGAGCTTCACTGCACTGTCACCTACAGTTGTGTGGGAAACAAAATCTTGCAAGGGATGAATTCAGGTATTTAGCTGAGAAGAATTCCAAGCAAAACCTTGAACATATAGCCTGGCTTCTCCTTGCTGCCTGTACTAAAATGCTAGAGAAAAGAGACATATTGAGGAAAGAAATATTAAGCCTAAAGGAACCAGGACTTGATGATTTGGGAAATTCCCAGACTATCCAGATTGCTAGAGATACTAAAATTAGGAGGTTCACCGCTATAAAAGTGTTCTCTGGAGAGCAATCCACTCCAGTATTCTTACCTGGGAAATCCCATGGCAGAAAAGCTTGGTGGGCTAGAGTCCACAGGGTCACAAAAGAGTCAGACATGAATGAGCAACTAAACAACAACAAGAAGGATAAAGTTCACATTTCCTGAGATACAGAAAAATACCAGGAGTCCAATTTTTAGCATAATAGATTACTATTTCCATTTAGAAAAGCAAGTAGAGATTCTGGGAAGGTAATTGAATTTAGGAGTCCAGAGATCAGCATTTCAGTCCAGATTACAGCTATAAATTTGGGGTCATCAATACAGAGATAAAATCTAAAGCCATGAGACTGGAGAGGTCATCAGGAAGTGTCTGTACATACAAAATAGAAGAGGTTCAAAAACTGACTCATGGGAGCCTGCAAAATTAAAAGTTCAAGAAGAGGAGGAGGGCACAGCAGAGGAGAGTGAGATGGAGTGTGGCAGGAAAAAACCAGGAGAATGTGGAGTCCTGCTACGTCAAGTGAAGAAAGTGTTTCAAAGAGGAAGGATGATCAAAAATGTCAAGTACTGCTGAGAAGGTAAGTAAGAAGAGGATGACAAGTGTCCAAGGCACTTACCAGTCCGGAAGTTATTGGCGATGTTGACTACAGACATTTTGCTGTGATATTGACATGATGATTTCAGTGGGATAAGAGAGAGAATTGAAAGACAGTACATATAGGAAATGAAATGAAATGGACTGGAAAGTCAATTAATTTCACTTTAAAATAAAAATCCACAAATTTGGCCAGAATAAGCTCATTACTGACTTTAAAAAGTTTTGCTGAGATGCACCAGATGGCTTGAGGTATGCAGGAAATGAGTAACCAACATGGATCATTCAATTAGAGAGTTTGCTAATTAAAGAAAGAGGTAGTAAGTGCATGGTAATTTCCAAGAGCTAAGGGGAAAGCAAATATGATTGTTTTCATCTGTTGAATCTCTTTAGTCTGCGAGGTAAAAATGGAGAGAAAAGAGACTGAATGGGGTTCTTGAAGAATTGAATGGGGTTCTGGAAGAATTGAAAGTGATGCGAACAACAACCCAAAAAAATCAAAGTGAAGGAAATGACTTTGATAAAGAAGTGATCTCGACTGTTCAATAAATGTTAGCTGAAAAAAAAAAAAGAAGTGATCTCTTCCTCAGAAATACTAGGGACAGATGAGAAGGTAACCGTACGCCGGGCTTTCTCAGTCTGAGCACTGCTGACATTCTGACCTGGATAACTCTTTGCTGGGATGGCCTCTCTGCTGTACTGGACACTGAGCAGCCCTGATCTCTGCCTACTAAATACCAGAACCACTTGCCCTCTGTCATGACAGCCTCACATGTCTCCAGACGTTGCTCATGTCCTCGGACATTGCCAATGTCTCCTCGGGGCAAAAGCACCTTGGTTGAAAACTACTGATGTAGAGATAAATTGAAGAACAGAGAACTGCACTGCGTGTGCTCTGAGTCCTATGAGAAATTGGAATGGTAACTGCATGTGCGCTATTAGAAAGGCCTGGGTGATTAAGAGGAGAACTTCTGGGAAGAATGATTAATAACAATAGATACCATGACAGCTTTGTTTTGTGTCGATGCTGGAACTGTCGTCTGCCAGAATGCCCTTCCCTGTGTAGTTCTAGACTCATGTGGGCCACAGGAGACATTTTACGTGAGATTTGAAGGTGGAAGGAAATAGCACCATGTTCATTTCACACTGGGAAGGCTGGAGCAGAGCGCCAGGCAGGACCGCTGTCTTGCACGCGCTGCCACTCACTGCTGGCTCACTTGCGGTAAATTTAGCGACCAGCAGACCACAGCTCCCCCAGCTCCTCGTGCTTCTGCACCAGACGCCTCTTTGAGAGCCATGCTGAAGGGCGCCAGCTGCCCCCGCAGGTCAGCCACCTTGTCCAAATGGGTCCCAGCTCACCAGGGAGGCCTGCAGCCCATCCCTGCACTTCCCAGTTTGTGCTTCCTCTCCCCTACCTCTCGTCCATCTCTCTTCCTAATCACCAATCCTGCTGATTTGGAGCTGCAGCATCCAACACAGAAGCAGGGACTGTATATACACTCTTAAGTGTGATCTCTCAATTCTCTCAGGTCAAATCCCGAATTCTATGCCATTCATTTACTACTGCCTATATGTCAAGTGTAACAACACTATAAATTACATTGCAGTGTCCTTATTTTATTGGTGAGGAAACTGGGAACCAGGAAGACTGACTCTATCGAGGTTCCACATTTAGTAAGTGGTACAAACATGGAGCTTGAACAACATCCACCTTCCTTTAAAAAACCCTCTCTCCTTCCATCTGGCCAGTCTAAGAAATAAAGGAGGGGTAGAGCATTTCTAAATGAATGACCTTGACAAATGACTCCACATTTGGTTCTAATAATGGTAGGAAATAAATAAAAGCCCTTTTTAAGATAGCACTTAATGTTTTAGAGGTAAGAGGCACAACAGTTAAAGATAAAACTTACCTGCTCTTCACAGATATGAAATAAGAAGAGTCTCAGTACTCCATTTTCTATTACTGCATAATGCCTCTGAGACACTAACGTTTGGGGGCAGCAAACGTCCTGAAAGTTTAGAAGGGGCTTTAACAAATCCACCAACACTCAGTCTACTCAGGACCAGGACACAGCGACCAGGGCACTCATGACTATTACTGTGCCTCAGCCAGCACCGAGGCTTCCCTGTTCCTGCCTCTCACCCCCAGGGCAGGGCTTCTAGGCCTTCCCCACGCCGGTTTACATCGACAGTAACAACGGCAGCCACTTTCTCCATACACATGGACTGTGGCAACAGACCAAGATAGAACAAACCTTGCTCTTTACTTGCTGGTATTGTTCAAAGCAACAGCAAAACCAGAAAGGTGCTGAAGAAAATGTACTAGGTTGTCTGGGTGAACAATCTTATGTGTCCATATCTCCGTGTCTACTACAGCATATAAAATCTTGACGTACAGGGATCAAATCTATGAACTACTTTCCAAAAAGGCAAGAATGATAGACTATCATCAATGGAAGGGAATTTTTCTTCAGGTCACTTGATCCATTCCAACTGAATTAATCCATTCTAAAACTAACCAAGTAGTCATTCATGCTCTTCTTTCACCCTTCAAATACCACACCACCATTAACCAATTCAAAACGGAGCCCTTGTTCTCTTCTGAGAGCTAAAAGCTAGAGGCACTCCTTGCTTTGAGCTAGACTATACCTGCCTGTGATTATGACCCAGTGGTGTTGGAAGAGTCATTTTGCATCATCCAGAGTATCTCCACCTATCATAGGCCATATTTATTGTTTAATGCATGTCCTATAGTTATAATAAAGGCAACAATAATAAGACTGATATGAAAGCAGCTACTTACTCCATCAGTAAAAAAATTTTACATCAGCTACTGAGAGTACAAATGATTATTGCTTTTGCCATAACTTTTTTCATTTTATACCATAGTAGCACTGTGGTGATACCAGCTAAAAAGGTAATAATTATCTTACTACATTATATTTATATATTGTATTTGTAGTCATTTTGAAAATCCTCTTTTCCTTGATTTCCACAGAAAAACTATTCACTTAAACAAAGTTTTATTTTTAAAGTTATAGTAAATGTAGGATATGTGGGAATTTATCTTATAAAAATAAGCTTCATACTGAAGCCCACTTTAAGATCACAGTTTTATTATCTGAGAAAAGGATAGAATTTTGAAATAGAATACCTTCATCAAAACTTGGGAACAGTTTCTATAGAAATTGCCAATTAACTCACATATTGTCTTCAGGTTTCTGAAAACATCAGTGCAAGATGGATTCTGATATATGTTATAGCCCCCTTTAAGAGTTAGAGAGATCAAGTCACAAATAATTCTTACTGTATTTTAGATTGCATGGTCATCTGCCAAAAATCAGAAGGAAGGGCTTGTGGTGACCATTCTTCTGCTTTGTACCTAGAGCATAATCTCTCCAGGAATGCCTTATATTTCACCTCATCAGAGTCTGTCTCCACTAAGAGAAAATAGATAGTGCAGATACTGACAATATAAACGACCTCAAGAAAAAAAATTACAGACAGGGCTGACATGTTGAAGCAAAGAGCTTATCAGGATTAAGAGCTGATTCATCAGGGAGCTCCTTGGTGGTCCAGTGGTTAGGACTCTGCACTTCTACCATAGAGGGTCCTGACCAGGACACTAAGATGCTACAAGCCATGCAGTGCAGCCAAAAACACCTAATTCATCAGCTTACTTTCTCAGTAACTGGATTAGTATCTGTCCTCTAAATAAATCTGATTCTAGGATGACTGTGTTCTGATTAGTTATAGGTAAAATATATTCAATAAGAAAATTAAGATGGGATTGTTTCTTTCAGATAAAAGAGTAGAAAAGTCCTAGAGGGAACAGGCTAGAAATGATAGGAAGCTAAGTTTGATAATTCAACTTTATATGGCAGTACTCTATGGGAAAAAATACAATTTAGTGGGATTCAATAAATAGTTTTCTTAAATTAAACTATTTGTTAGAAATAAGCTGTGCTCTGGGTTTTTAAATCAAAATGAATATGCTGTGGTAATTGGGGATATGAGAAAAAAATAAATTAACACTACTTGGAACATAGTTAATGTGTCTGAATTTATGCCAATACCTGTTTGTGAGAGGGAACAATATTCTAGTAGATGAAAGCTGCCAATTATGTTTTAATAGGTTCATGTACAATGATAGTAGAATTATAATACTGATTTTCTTCTGAATACTCCAATTTGCACTGTTTTCCTCCAATAATTTCTGCTTCAATGACTGTATATTGATCTTCACTATGTATTATTTGTTCTTAAATTAAATACTCTATTTCTAAAGTTGTGGGGGTGGGGAGAGCAGTACCCACATGAAAGAATAATCCAAATTCTGGTGAAGCCACATACTTTTCATCAGTGTGCTATTTCATTTTCAGAATAATTCCTGTGGCTTTTTTGCCTTGAATGTTCAGGAATTGGCTGTCCAATGCATTTGTATTAATTCACCTTGCTTTCCTTCATATTTGATCTTTGTTTCTTGCCTTTAGTCATTTCACGGCTAATTAAATCCCTCTACCTTCTAAGTGAGAAGAAAGACAAAATAACGTAAGCTATTGTAGTAGTGTCAAAGGAGGAAAAAAGGTAGACAGGGACTAAACTGTTTCTCCAGCGTCAGGACCAGTTGACCCCAGGTCTATCTGCTTCCTTCAGCACTGCCCCCGGGGATGAAAAACCCTCGACCTGCAGCCCAGCTCAGAGATGAAGGCATATGTGCTGAGCTGGCTATGCCTGTGGAGATGCACACGGACGCACCATGTCTTCGGGCTGCCGACAGCCCTGCCTCCCCAGTACAAGAAAGCCATGGACAGAGCACGCTCACTGGGCGCTCCCTTCATCCCCTCCCACTTCTTCTAAGGAATACAGCTCTGCCTTCTTTTCCTGATGGATAATCTGTACCTGGAGGGTCTAGAGTCTTCCGTGCCCTTGCTCCCACATGGACAGATTTCCAACAACGTGCTCAGCTGGCTCCCCATCACATTCTTGCCTGCTTCCTTCTCCCAGGGCCTAGAATTTACATGTGTAACATCGGACACTGTTTCAGAGAAGACACACCACTGGGAAATCTGCACCATCTATTTACAAGTATTTCCCACCTAGAACTCCCCACAAGCACCCTGCGGCTAGTGTACACGACTTAGTGACCAAACCACCACCACACCAAACCAGGTTCGTTTGCCCTACACAAGAGCAAGCCAACTGCTGAGACGCCAAGGTCTGCAGCAGAGAAGAGGTATACTCTCAAGGCAGCCAAGTGAGGAGAGGAGACAGGAGAACAAATCTCAAATCTGCCTCCCCCAAGGCAAGGGACTAAGGATATTTATGGGGCAAAGCTGTGCATCCTCCGTCACTTCAGCTGTGTCCAACTCTTTGCAACCTCATAGGACTGTGGCCCACCAGGCTCCACTGCCCATGGGATTTTCCTGGCCAGAATACTGGAGTGGATTGCCATGCTCTCCTCCAGGGGATCTTGCCGATCTAGGGATCGAACCTATGTCTCCTGCATGGCAGGCAGATTCTTTACCATCTGAGTCACCAGGAAAGTGCATAGGATAAAGTTGAGGTGTGGGGAATTGGGGAAAAGGGATTGGAGATAAGAAAAAGATGAGGTAATCATTATACTTGGCAGGTGCTTCTAAGCTATGTGTTTCTTCATGGACACATGTTCAGAAAATGGCAGTGTTACCACGTACTGAGGGTGGAGTTCTGGGCCCTCTGATGTCAGAAGGTCATCAGTTGGACACTCATGATTGCCCAGTTGGAGGGCCAGTGGTCCCAGCTAGTCTTAAACAACTAGAGCTCAAATTGAACACAGCTGACTCCAAGTCCCTGAAAAACAACTCAGGCAAACATCTTATTCTTTAGGTGATGTGAGGCTTGGAAGACATGAAAACTTTTTGTAGCAATGATTAAAGTGAGCTTGATCGATGAAGGCAGTTTACAGGTTTAACAGATCCAGTTGATGATTATCCTCAGTTTCACTAGAATACTGTTCTGTTCCCCCTTCCCTCAAGGACAATGTTCTGGAGATTTTGCCACTTTATTGAAGGCAACACAGCCTTGGGTTTGCCCACTAATTACCCCCTGCCCATTCCTGTGCTCTCCACACCCCTCAGCAGCCAACATTCAAAGTCCTGTAACAGCTTACATATTTTAGGTTGATTTAATGTCATCTTTTTGTTCCTGTTTTTCTATTCCAGATCATCAAGATGTGACAGCAATTATAGTAGTAGCTGAGAACTGATGTTAGGTTTCTCTACAGTAAGTTTCTTTTTAGCAAGGTTGGTAAAATATGCAATAAAACTAGGTACAAAATATTGATCCAGCCTCTCTTTGACAAATATGAAGACGGCCTGGAGAGATTCCAACTAACTGAAAGAATTAACCAAGCACAGACTTGTTTTAACTTGGTCCTGTGACAAGGAAATTGGGGATCCTTTTCCAAAAAAAATACATAAGGTCACCCTGTCTTATTCATTGCTGTGTTCCTTGTACCCATCAGAGTACATTGCCATAGTGGGTTTCTATAAACATTAGTTGAATAAAAAAACAAATGGATGAATACAGGATCTCATGCCTGAATTATCAAAAATAACTGAATAAACATCAGTTACGAGAAAATAATGAAAAAACAGTGAGGTGCTGCCTAAACAAGTAATATAAAAGTTAAAAGAGATAACAGGTACAGTGAAGAACACAGAAAAAATAAACTGATAACTTAGAACTAGTTCAGCCTTAAATCTGGGGGGAGGTTTGGCATTGGATAGAGACAAAGGCATTCCTGGCACAGGGAACAGAATGCATAAATATTCGCATGTGCATAAGAGCATGGACCAATGAGACGAAATGCTCTGTTGGGAGTGGGAAATGCGTGGGAAGCACAGGTAGGTAGGTGGACTGAAGGCAGAACCCAGAGATCATTCTAAAACTCAGTCTGAGGAGCACTTGAAAAAGCACCAGGTCTGGTCTGAGTAACATGTTTTTTGTATGTCTGGACATTAACTTTCTCTCTGTTTCACTAAGGTTACTTTTCCAAAAGACGCATATTTCTTTCTCATGCTCTAGGTTAAACATAAGACCCCACAATCGGCAGGGGCAGTAAAGCATTTAAGAGTTCATGGTAAACTGGGTAAAGAGAGCCACAGTGACATGGGCAGTGATATCAAATGTTATAAAATGATATCAATGTTATCAAATGCTGGTTCTCCAAATTATCACCAAAGCATCTGCTGATAAGACAAAGCACAGTTAATTCCTTGCCATGGTAAGCGAGGACCCTAGGTCAGCAGAGCCTTGATAATGTCCTAGGGAAGGACAAAGTCAGGATACTTATTGAAATTTTGAAGTCTGGTTTAAAGCAGATCTTACAGTGTGGAAGCTTGATTATGATTGGGCAGGAATCATGATGTAATACTTTTGGACTAGTAATAGTTGAGGACATAGCAATGCAAGACTTCTGAGGCGAAGATTCAAAGAGTCTGGTTTAAACTGTCCACAGATGCTTCCTATTAATGAGTTGATGGAACTCCTTGGAAGTCCTTGGTGTGAAAAGTCATATCATATCATCCAGGGAAAGAGCCTCATGAAATACTAAAGTTAGATCAAAGACGGTGGGATAATAAAGTCATGTTAATGTACTGGTGAGCTGCATAGATGGCTTCAGTTCTGAGTGAACATGCATGCAAAGGACACTGGAAGCAAATCCAAAGAAGAGTTCTGAGCTCTGCTCAGTAGATTCAAAAAAGTCTTCCAAGAAGGGGTGGCCTCTGCGCCATGAGCTAAAAAAATGAGCAGAGTTTGATCTGTGTACGAAAGGAAGAAACGATTCAAGGAAAGGGCATAATGTTGTGTAAGAAAAAGGGTGAAAGAATGTGTCTTTCACCATAGATTCTGCGAGCAGAACACATCACTGTTGTTCTAACATAGAAATTGATGCCCTTCTACTGTGTTTATTATAATTACTCAGAGTATTTTGTTGGGAAAGAAATTTTTGCATAAGTTAAGGATGATTATTTTAAATTATTGCTTAAACTAGTTTTATGTTTTACGATGAGCTTAAAAACAGTTTAGGGATGCAAACTTAAAATCATGTGGGATTTTTAAAAATATTCTTTTTTAATAAACAAATTGTTAAAACACATAGAAACTCATTCCCACCTAGAGAGAGTAAAAGAGAAAGGAAGCGTGGAGCCGCCAGCAGGGTTTGTAGTTTCCCTGAAGCAGTGTAACAGCATTTCAAACCCTCCAGGAAAAGGAAGAAAATATTCTGTGCTCCTGAAAGCCAGAGTGGAGGTCATTTAGCTCTCTCCTGCATGTCAGGGAACTTTTAGTAAACTAACTTAGAAATAAACCCAAAGGGATTATGACCACCGTGCATTATTTTAAAAGGGATGGTCATAAGGTTTAATCAGAAAATAAACTTCAAAATCAAAAGCATGCTTTGATGCAAGAACACTGGGAAACCAATCAGCATTTGATGCTCTTAGTAGCCTCTCCTAGAAAGCACCTTGTCCCTCTGACGCCTGTGTGTGATAAAGGTCAGGGCACCCCTCCACGGCCCGTCATGAGTTGGTCAGACCCAGGTCCCCCAGTCAGTGATGAGCACGGCTCTGATTCAGCAAGCTGCAAGCCTGCAAACCCTACACCTGAGAGCCCAGACTTTCAAAACAACCAACTAATTAAACCTGGAGCAGCAAGCTATCATCATCCGAGATTCATGGGCATCCAACAAGCAGAAGAACTAGCAACACGGCACTCAGCAACAGCTGTCACCTGCTATAATGTTCTTTAATTATCTTAAAATCTCTAAGAACTGACAAATGGGTGACAAAATGCAATTTTCTGTGTCAGGAAGCGAGAGAGAAGCCCATGTTGCTTTGATGAGGAAACACTGTAAACCATCTCTCTCGGCTCTTCTTACCGGGCAGAGGGCACCATTGTCAGTCAGTCCTGGTCTGTAAACACACTCATCATTATTGCTGTGGATGTTTAGTCACTCAGTCGTGGCCGACTCTTTTGCAACCCCATGGACTGTAGCTCAGCAGTCTCCTCAGTCCGTGGGATTTCTCAGGCAACAATGCTGGAGTGGGTTGCCATTTCCTCCTCCAGGGGATCTTTCTGACCCAGGAATCAAACCCGCATATGCTGCATTGGCAGGTGGATTCTTTACCACTGAGCCAATCAGGGAAGCCCATATAACACACTCATTACAGGACTTGTGGAGGGACATGTTTCCTTCTTTATAAAGACTGAAGAAGAGAAGCCAGGATGGGCACTGGGCTATGCCAAGCTGTCCCCCTTAGGCTCAACACATCTTTCAAATTCAGCCCCAGCTCCAGGGCTAGACCCACTGTGCAGCTCCTGTCCCATGGACATGCATTCCTGGGATGGACCACTAGCATGTCACACCCCTTTCCACAGATCCCTCCCCGTGCCTGTCCAAATTGTGACCTAATCCCTCTATGTTGCAGTGATGTCTATTATGAACTCCATAAGGATTTCCATTAGTCCCTAACCTCTGGTCATTACATTCTACTAAATGTGCATGATAGCATCCTTTATCCCCATGGGGCAAATTTGCTGTGCCAAAAATGTTCACAACAACACAAAATAAGTTGCAGAAAGAAGGTCACTCTGTAGTAAATAGCTCTTATCAACATCAGCGAGAAAGCCACATCATCTGTAGAGAGTAATAGGGTACTCATAAGCCAAGAGCATTGCATCACTCATGATTCTAGAACACAAAATTAGAGAAAAATATGGGCTAGCTCACATCGACAGAGAGTATAAGATAGCCCTCAGAGCTTGAGGAAAACATGCATTAACAGTGTGCTACAACAAACTTCTACATACAATATAGAAGTGTATACAGTCATCTCTTTTAGTATTTGATAGACAAATATTAATAACCAATATAAATATTAATAACCAATCAACATGCTGTTACCAGGCTGACAATCTAAAAGGATAATAATTCTCAAAACATACAGTATCTGTGACTTGTTCTTAAAATGTACATAAATATATTAATGCATGGAGCAATGACTGAAAGCTCTGGTTACACTTTAAGACTTTGATAATTTGTTTTTTTGGCTAAGCCCCACAGCTTGTGGGATCTTAGTCCCCTGACTAGGGATTAAACCTGGGCCCTCAACCTGGGCAGTGAGAGAGTAGAGTCCTAACCACTGAAAGTTCCTCAGTCATGTCTGACTCTTTGCCACTCTTTGCCATGTCTGACTCTTTGCCATAATACAGTATTCTCCAGGCCAGAACACTGGAGAGGGCTGCCTCTCCCTTCTCCAGGGGATCTTTCCAACCCAAGGATTGAACCCAGGTCTCCTGCATTGCAAGCGGATTCTTAACCAGCTGAGCCACAAGGGAAGGAAGCCCAAGTAGAATTATGCATTTTGCATTGGCCAGGAACTGCCAGTAATTCCCCAATTAAGATATAAATTAAAGAGGCTTCCCTGGAGGTCCAGTGGTTAAGATTCTGAGCTTCCACTGCAGGGGGCCAGGGTTTGGTCCCTGGTCTGAAAACTAGGATTACCACATGCCCAGTGGCATGGCCAAAAAAAATTTTTTAAATAATAATTTTTTAAAATGATAAAATTAGTGTCAATTC
Organism: Muntiacus reevesi; assembly: GCF_963930625.1. Taxonomy (NCBI): domain Eukaryota; kingdom Metazoa; phylum Chordata; class Mammalia; order Artiodactyla; family Cervidae; genus Muntiacus; species Muntiacus reevesi. Next base: position 216,696,973 of record NC_089250.1, on the reverse strand, counting down.
AGTGAACATTTCTGCTCACTAGTTATAGTGTAATCATTTAAATTTTCTATTTTAAATTATTTTAAGCAATTAGAATATTATTTTAAATTTCTATTACTAGTTAGTCTTTTTTATGCTCTTTGAGATACAAGTTCCCTGGGAACAAGGACAAGATCTGTTAAGTGATTTTGTTCATGATACTTTGATAATCTACATTTTGTATTTGGTCATTTTAATAATAAAGTTAACTGTTCTCTTCAAGACCATGTAGTCAAATGCATTAAATTTTTCCTCCTCTATTTTCAATTTTATTATCCACTCCATCAATGCTTCTCACTTTATCATTTCAGAGCCCACAGGTGAAGGTATCTGAGTGTACATTACAAGATTATACCTGTTAACTGACATGGTACATGCCACTAACCTAAAGAGATAAGAGGAGATCATTGCTTTCTCCAATCAACTTCCACTAAAAATGCAGGTAAGGGCATGAAGCTGATCCTGAAGAAGGTATAGCACCAGAATGCTGCCCAAGATATGACCAAAAAAAATCTATACTCTCAATTTACCTATTTTGCTTAAAGCAGAAAAAACTTCTGGTGAAAAACATAGCCATTTTATATATTTAATATAATTGGGGAATGTTAACACTAAGATCATGGCATCTGGTCCCATCGCTTCATGGCAAGTAGATGGGGAAACAGTGGAAACAGTGGCTGACTTTATTTTAGGGGGCTCCAAAATCACTGCAGATGGTGATTACAGCCATGAAATTAAAAGACACTTACTCCTTGGAAGGCAAGTTCTGACCAACCTAGACAGCATATTGAAAAGCAGAGACATTACTTTGCCAACAAATGTCCGTCTAGTCAAGGCTATGGTTTTTCCAGTGGTCATATATGGATGTCAGAGTTGGACTGTGAGGAAAGTTGAGTGCCGAAGAATTGCTGCTTTTGAACTGTGGTGTTGGAGAAGACTCTTGGGAGTCCCTTGGACTGCAAGGAGATCCAAGGAGATCTCCTAAAGGAGATCAGTCCTAGGTGTTCATTGGAAGGACTGATGCTGAAGCTGAAACTCCAGTACTTTGGCCACCTCATGTGAAGAGCTGAGTCATTGGAAAAGACCCTGATGCTGGGAAACATTGAGGGCAGGAGAAGGGGATGACAGAGGATGAGATGGTTGGATGGCATCACCGACTCAATGGACATGAGTTTGGGTGGACTCCGGGAGTTGGTGATGGACAGGGAGGCCTGGCATGCTGCAGTTCATGGGATCACAGAGAATTGAACTTGACTGAGCCACTGAACTGAACTGAACTGAACACTAGAAGGAACCACTGTTTCACCTCTGAAAAATGAAAGTGAAACTACAAGAAAAAGCAAAATTACGACCACCCTGATTCCCAAAGAAACAAACTGCAGCTTCCAAGCATGGACATTTAAATTGCACATCACAGATGCTTTGGTGCCTTTCAAAATAGAATAAATAAAGAGGAATGTGACAAGGATCATTCTCCTCTCTCCCCATCTCTGCAAGGGTGGCCTTCAGTGGAACTTGGCCAGGAACATGGACAGCCCAGGCAATCCTGATAATCAAACAAGACTGAAGAAAGATGATGTATTATATATATAAAAGATATTCTTTCACTGTGTCAAGTCAGTTTCAACAGACTGAATTTTGTTTTCCATTGTATTGCACATTTGCGAAATAATATCAAAAACTGAAAAGCACTTCACAATTTACCAAATATTTCCATAGACCTTCTTTAGCACTGACAGCATCTGGACAGAGATAATGGGCTGACCAACTTAGATCCATGCTCCTCGTTCATAATGCAAAGTTGGTGGAAAGAGGTGGCCCCAGCTGGGACCATGTGATGGAATGTGAGCCAAAGTGATGTCTGCCATTTCTGGGCTCAGATATTGAGTACTGAGTGTTCAATCCTCTATGCTCTCACCTTCCACTACACAGCCAACTAAAGGGAAAAGATCCAGCAGGAGACACTAAAGGCATCTTAAGAGATGGAGAGAGGTACATCGTAACAGGAGATTCACACAGATCTGGGATGTAAGCAGGAAATGATTGAGATTTGCAGAATTTTTTGTTTTTACTAGCTAGTGAAAACAACACACTGCCAAAAGCAATGACAATGCACATACCAGTCAGGGCCTAGTTCACATCAGGCAGTCAACAAAAATTGGATAGATAGATGGACAGATGGATGAAGGACAGGTAGATGGGCAAATGGCAGCCCTATTATATTCTAACCAATTAAATCTGGAAATCATAAAGTTTTGCCACAAATACAACACTCGGTAGTGATGTCAGTTTCTAACACATGTGACCTGAGCTGATGACTATTTTAAAGAAACATGACTTACCTGTAAAACCATAATATACTTTTCAGAGGAATATCAGAAAAACTGCACTAAATAGAGACTAAATCAGGTGATTGTCTCAAAATATCTCCAGGCCACCAACCATGATTTTCCCAAATAATTCAAAAGAAATGGGGATTAGGGTACTAATCTAACCTATAGGTACTAACCTATGTACTAATACATAGGTTTAAGAGCACTGGGCTTTGAGAATAGGAAGATGGTAATTCAGATGAAGGTTGCACCACGTACTAACTGTGTGACTCCAAGTGAATCCCCTACTCTCCCTACGCTTCACCTCTCACATCTATAAAAGGGTAATGAAACATGAAAATCAAAGTAGAAAGTTTAGCACGATGTCTGGCACATAGAAGACACTCAATACATGCTAGGCTATTATTCTTGAGAGTGACTCTACACACTGTTATTGCTAATTAAAATATATTCAAGTTATCCTGTCACAATGGCAGGTAATTTCACAGATATTAAACCATACAAATTAAAGGATTCCTCCAATTTTAAGCATAGTTAAAAGGCAGTCAATAACTAACTCATACTGCAGAACTGGAAGCTTTTCAAGGGTAGCTATCAGAGGCTGCTGTATGATCATTGCTGAGCTCTTCTTGCAAATTTAACTTGTCAGTCCAGCTGTTGCTAGCCTTTTCTGAATATCAAGGTCTGCATTCCTGACATTCTCGTTCTCAATCATTTCTTTCCAAACATGCTTCCCGGTGTTCCTATCACCATCTTTCAGACAAGCCATAATTTCTGCTTTCGAGCATTTTCTTGGACCTCCCCAGTTTTGTGAACCACCTTCCTCCTATTCTTTAATCTCCTGGGCAAATATCAGACTCAAGGTCACACTGATAAAGCCTCCTGCAAACTTTATATACTTGGCAAATGTCAAGGCTCTTAGCTCTCTCCATTTACTTATACCACAACAGATATCTCCTCTCTTCAGATTCCTAGAGCACATATAATCCACATAAAACAGAGTATTTACTCCTATACTCTTGTATATTGATATTTAATTATTTCACTTTTTTATTCCTCTTAAATAGGATTGCCAATTTCTTGGCGGCCTTAGTATCCTTATCTGTGAAATGAGGGCATTGTATTAAAGGTTTCCTGGTTTCTTCCTACTCTCAAATTTTTACCATCTCCTGAGGCATTTTGCCTATGAAGACCAAAGCACTGAGCGCAAAGGGGTACATTTTAGCTTAGTCACTATGTAAAGAGTTATGAGAAAATATGTGTGCATGCTGCTCAGTTGTATCTGACTCTGCGACCTCGTGGACTGTAGCCCACCGGGCTCCTCTGTCCATGGGGTTTCCCAGGCAAGAATACTGGAGTGGGTTGACACTTCCTTCTCCAGGGGATCTTCCCAACCCAGGGATCAAACCCGCATCTCCTGCTTGGCAAGCAGATTCTTTACCACTGGGCCACCTGGGAATCTCAAGAGAAAAGATAAGTGATAAGCCATCCTTAACAAAATTCGACCAAGGTCAGGTCTAAAATGAACCTTTTTTGTGTACATCAGCATATAGAACAACATTCACAAAGATTCTCTCTCGACAGATTTAGCTCTAAGGTTAAGAAAATTCATGGCATTTTTTTCCCCTTGTTTTTGTGGAATTGAAAGGCAACATAGGGCCAGGCAGCCTGGTAGAAACTTTCTTTTGCCTACAGGAGAGAGTGCTCTCTTTTCAAAGGCTTCCTCAAATTGTCGGGGATTTCTGCTGCCCTCACTTACAAAAACTGACTCAGGTATAATTCCAGTTTCTTCTTTCCTCATGCTCAAATTGATTCACCATGAAACAAGAATGATGTAGCTTTTAGGGTCCCTGATTTGAGAGAATTCTAGCAAATTGTCCATGTGGTCCAATGTTGCACAATTTGCAAATGTAAGATACTTTATTCATAATTAAATGACTGTGGTCTCTTTTCACTCTGGTTTTTCCCCCTTTTACTGCCCTTTGATGAAGTGGTAGTGTTATAACCATGGGCACATGTGAAGACAAGGTAAAAAGATGTAAGTTGAAAAAAAAAGATGTAAGTTTATGATACATAGTTGGGAACACAGTCAGCTCTTGTTTAGTCAGGTGTTTTCACATGATTCACCATCACTTCCATAAAGTAAAGCTGTAATAGCTTGTCCAGTAAGTGGCAAAGCTAGGATTCAAACCTAAGTGTGTCTGATTCTCATGCTACCATATCATCTTATTTACTCCTATCATATTCTTTGGGATCTGTTAACAAGTCTTGATTCCTTAATTTAAGTATGATGCTCTATGCTCAGCCACTTGCCAGCCCCTTGTACCTCCACCTCTCAATCTGGTGCCAACAGACTATTTCCTATCCCTAACACCCACCACTCTCCTACCTTATAAACAACTCTATCCACGGTGAACTCCTTCTCTTTCACAGATTGTACTTTGGTTCATCTTTCCTCAGGCTATAATAATTTTGACCAGTCACATTTACGTGAATTCTTACTAATTTTTTCCTAAATTGACATAAAGCATTGGCATCAATGAAGATAATATATAACTCATATTATACCACTACTACAAAGGCAGCAATGAAAAACTGGGTAAGGATTGTTGTCATGAAGAAGGAAAGGGCAATCCACTCCAGTATTCTTGCCTGGAGAATCCCATGGACAGAGGAACCTGATGGGTTACATTAGGCCATGGGGTCGCAAAGAGTCGGACACGACTGGGTGACTTCACTATCACTATCACTAAGGCAATTTACAGAATGTGAGAAAATATTTACAAATCATATATCTGATAATAGGCTAATATTCAAAAAATAAAAAAGGGAATCCTGCAACTCAATGGGGAGGTCCTTAGCAGACAATAAGAAATCTAATTAAAAAAAAAAAAAAGATTGCTGTCAAATTTAAGAGTCGTCCACTGAAAAAATCTAGAGACAAAGATCAACCCAGTAGTACTAAAGACCACTAGCACCCAGATTTTGCTCTCTAAATGTAGGTAAATATAATTTTTTACTTTAAAAATTAGAGCACCTTGGGAAAAATTACTAATTACAGGTTGGGGCAGGAACTATCCAAAACTAGAAGATCTTTTGTCATACCTACAAGCAAGAAAGATTCCTGACATTGCAGAGGTCCCTCCCCTGCTGCTTACCCAAGGTTTCACTGTGATTTCAGTTAACCCCATGGTCAACCGCAGTCCAAAAATATTAAATGGAAAATTACAGAAATAAACAATTCACAAGTTTTAAATTGTGTGATGTTCTGAGTAGCCTGATGCGATCTCTTACCATCCCGCTCTGTCCCACCTGGATCATGAATCACCTCCTTTGTCCAGAATATTATCCCCTACATTAGTCACTTAGTAGCCATCTGTGTTATCAGATCAACTGTTTCAGTACTGCAGTGCCTATGTTCAAGTAACCCTTATTTTACTCATTATTGTCCCCAAAGCACAATAGTCGTAGTGCTAGAAACTCAGATATGCCAAAGAGACACTGCCAAGGGCTTCTTTAAGTGAAAAAGTGTCTCAAGTTAATGAGGAAAGAAAAAAAATGCTATGCTGAGGTTGCTGAGACCTATGGTAAGAATGAATCTTATATCTGTGAAAGTGTGAAGAAGGAAAAAGAAATTTGTGCTACTTTTGCTATTGCACCTCACACTGCAAAAGTCATGGCCACAGTGTGTAATAAGTGCTTAGTTAAGACGGAAAAGGCATTAAGTTTGCACAGTAAGATAGTTTGAGAGAGACAGAAACCATTTTCACATAACTTTCATTACATTATATTGTTTTGACTGTTCTATTAACATTTTACTACTATTGTTATTAATCCCTTACTGTGCCTAATTTATCAGTTAAATTTTATCATAGGTATGTATGTATAGAAAAAAAACATAGTATATGGATATACAGCTCCATACTGCTCATGGTTTCAGGTAAACAATTGGGGCCTTAGAAAGTATTCCATGGATAAGGAGGGACTTCTATATTGAGGTTATATCACAACAACAGAGGAATCAGTTTGAAGAGGCTTCAACTGACCAAATTATTGATAAGAATAAAAACACACAAATATGTTAAAATTCATGAGTTTTAAATAATACTAAAACAAAAAGTGAAACCTTCATTAATCACTTTTTAAAAATGCTAAGGGGACTTCTCTGGTGGTCCACGGTTGAGAATACACCTGCCAACAAAGGGGACATGAGTTTGATCCCTAGTCCAGAAGGATTCCACATGCCAAGGGACATCCCCTGCACCCCAACCACTGAGCTTGCACGCCCCAGAGCCCAAGCTCTGCAACAAGAGAAGCCACACGATGAGAGGCCCACACACCGTGACTAGAAAGTAGCCCGACTGCCACAACCAGAGAAAGTGTGCATACAGCAAAGACCTAGTTCAGCCAAAAATAAAATTAATTAATTTAAAAAAAAATAAGATTTTAAAAAAACACTACAGAATCAACTCATTTTTCTGATAACTGGTCAATAAAGCAAATAAATTGAATATTCAAGCTACTTTTAAAAAATCGTCTATACTACAGGGTAATCAGATACTTTATTAGAAAATTTTTCTCTCTATGGAATTACTCCAAGAAATATAAGAGGAAATGATTGAATAGCAACATTTGCAAACTCTTAATGAAGACAGGCAGTGGTCATGAAAGACTTCAAGCAGTCCCAAAGAAAGACAACCAGACACCTTGTACCTTACGTCATAAGGTACCATTTTTGAAATACTCTTGCCAATAAAATCAAATCTAAATCAGATCAAGCCTCTGGATATAATTATCAATATTCTGGAAAGAGAGTACACAGAGGAACATAGTGTGTGACATTTTTAAAATGTGATTAGGAAAATCCAAACAATAATGACATTACATAAGTGTATGTTTTTACAGCACTTTTTTTACACTTTTATAATCAGCAAAAAATAAAAATGTTTTGGAACTATAAACAGGCAGTATAACAAATAAAGAAACTTGGCTTACTTGTGATATTATTATTACCTTAACAAAAGGATTCTGTCCTTGACAAGAGTATTCACCAAAAGACACCTTGGAGAATGAACTGAATTGGTATTTATACTTAGTCACAGCTCCTTGACTTATGGTCCTACATACAAACAAATTCAAGAACAAAGTTTTAAAGGCAACACAGTCAATGGAAAACCCAATTGTAGTAAGCAAAAAGTGTTTTTAAATTTATATCACTGAAAGTATTATATGTTGAAAGAAAAGTTATACATTTGCAAAACTTTCATTTAAATTTTATCATTTCTGTTGTTGTTTAGTAAGTAAGTTGTGTCCAACTCTTTGCAACTCTATGGACTGCAGCATGCCAGGCTCCTCTGTCCTTAACTACCTCTCAGAGTTTCCTCAGATTCATGTCCATTGAGTCAGTGATGCCATCTAACCATCTCATCCTCTGCCACCCCTTTCTCCTCTTGCCTTCAATCTTTCCCAACATCAGGGTCTCTTCCAATGAGATGACTCTTCACATCAGGTGGCCAAAGTACAGGAGTTTCAGTTTCAGCATCAGTCCTTCCAATGAAAATCCAGGGTTGATTTCCTTTAGGATTGACTGGTTTGATCTCCTTGCAGTCCAAGGGACTCTGAAGAGTCTTTTTCAGCACCACAATTTGAAAGTATCAACTCTTCAGCCTTCAGCCTTCTTTATGGTCTAACTCCCACATCCATACTTGACTATTGGAAAAGCCATAGCTTTGACTGTACAGACCTTTGTTGGCAAAGTGATGTCTCTGCTTTTAATAAGCTGTCTAGGCTTGTCATAGCTTTCCTTCCAAGGAGCAAGCATCTTTTAATTTCATGGCTGCAGTCACCATCCACAGTGATTCTGGAGCCAAAGAAAATAAAATCTGTCACTGCTTCCACTTTTTCCCCTTCTATTTGCCATGAAGTGATGATACTGGATGCCATAATCTTGGTTTTTTTTAATGTTGAGTTTCAAGCCAGCTTTTTCACTCAACTCTTTCACCTTCATCAAAAGTCTCTTTAGTTTCTCTTAACTCTCTGCCATTAGAGTGGTATCACCTGCATATCTGAGGGTGTTGATATCCACATGCTTAAAATCAGGTCCAAATGTATCTGTGCTAGTCCAGCTTCCTGCAGGTCTCTTCAGAGTGCAAGTCCCCGCTGTGCATTGTCAGGGATAACTCACCTTCAACTGCACAAGGAAGCGGCACCAAAGAGCCAGGCGACAGCTCTGAGTCCTAAGGCGGAGGCCAGAGGTTACAGGCAAGATGTGAGTGTCACGCAGCTGACTTACGTTAGGGCCTTTTGTTTTTTATTCTATTTATTCTATTTTATTATTTAACTCTGCTTTGCATAACCAAAAAAAGATACCTTTGTAAGTCTTTGGCACCCTCTTTTGGACAACATGATTATTTCAAAACTGAAATTCATTTCAGTAAAAAGGATTTCTGAGTATGTTAAAAGCAAATTGAAATCAGATACATATTTTTATGTACTTTTGTTTTTATAATGAATGGACTTTACTTTCAGAGTGGTTTTAGGTTTGTAGAAAAATCAAGTAGATAATACAAAGTTCCTATGTGATCCCTTTCCCACACAGTTTCCCTTATTATTAACAGTTTGCATTAGTGTGGTATATTTAAGTTAAAAAACAATATTAGCACACGATTACTAACTAAAACCCATAGTTTACAATAAAGTTGTACATTTCTATTGGTTTTTATAAATTTCATATATCTACCGTCATAGTGTCATACAGTTTTCAGTTCAGTTCAGTTCAGTCACTCAGTCATGTCCAGCTCTTTGCGACCCCATGAATCGCAGCATGCCAGGCCTCCCTGTCCATCACCAGTGCCCGGAGTTTACTCAAACTCATGCCCATTGAGTCGGTGATGCCATCCAACCATCTCATCCTCTGTCATCCCCTTCTCCTCCTGCCCCCAATCCCTCCCAGCATCAGGGTCTTTTCCAATGAGTCAGTTCTTCGCATGAGGTGGCCAAAGTACTGGAGTTTCAGCTTCAGCATCAGTCCTTCCAATGAACACCTAGGACCAATCTCCTTTAGGAGATCTCCTAGGATCTCCTTGCAGTCCAAGGGACTCTCAAGAGTCTTCTCCAACACCACAGTTCAAAAGCAGCAATTCTTCGGCACTCAGCTTTCCTCAGTCCAACACTCACATCCATACATGACCACTGGAAAAACCATAGCCTTGACTAGACGGACATTTGTTGGCAAAGTAATGTCTCTGCTTTATAATATGCTGTCTAGATTGGTCATAAATTTCCTTCCAAGGAGTAAGTGTCTTTTAATTTCATGGCTGTAATCACCATCTGCAGTGATTTTGGAGCCCCCTAAAATAAAGTCAGCCACTGTTTCCACTGTTTCCCCATCTATTTGCCATGAAGTGATGGGACCAGATGCCATGATCTTAGTTTTCTGAATGTTGAGCTTTAAGCCAACTTTTTTACTTTCCTCTTTCACCTTCATCAAGAGGCTATTTAGTTCCTCTTCACTTTCTGCCATAAGGGTGGTGTCATCTGCATATCCACTGGATCATCAAAAAAGCAAGAGAGTTCCAGAAAACATCTATTTCTGCTTTATTGACTACGCCAAAGCTTTTGACTGTGTGGATCACAATAAACTGTGGAAAATTCTGAAAGAGATGGGAATACCAGACCACCTGACCTGCCTCTTGAGAAACCTGTATGCAAGTCAGGGAGCAACAGTTAGAACTGGACATGGAAGAACAGACTAGTTCCAAATAGGAAAAGGAGTCCGTCAAGGCTGTATATTGTCACCCCACTTATTTAAGTTACATGCAGAGTACATCATGAGAAACGCTGGGCTGGAGGAAGCACAGGCTGGAATCAAGGTTGCCGGGAGAAATATCATATAGTTTTACTGCCTTAAAAATCCCTGTGCTTTACCCTTCCTCCTCTCCACCCGACCCCTGGAACCACTGATCTTTTTACTGTCTCTATAGTTCAGTTCTCTGTGTCTCTGTAGTTTTCCAGAATGACATATAATGGATAATAAAACATGTACCCTTTTCAGACTGCTTTCTTTCACCTAGCAATATGCACTTAAGAGTCTTCCATTTTTGGTTTTGATAGTTCATTTCTTTTTGTCACTGAATAATATTCCATTGTATGGATGTGCCAAAGTTTACTCATTTCCTACTGATGAACATCTTGATTGCTTCCAGTTTGGGCAATTATGAATAAAACTGCCATAAACATTTCTGTGTAGGTTTTTCGTGTGTGTTTGCAGAGTTTTCAACTCATTTGGGTAAATGCCAAGGAGTTTGATTGCTGGATTATATGGTAAGATAATGTTTAGCTTTGTAAGAAACTGCCAAATTGTCTTTCAAAGTGATTGTACCATTTTGCATTTGCACCAGCAAGGCAAAGAGTTTGATTGCTGGATTACATGGTAAGATAATGTTTAGCTTTGTAAGAAATTGCCAAATTATCTTCCAAAGTGATTGTAACATTTTGCATTCTCACAGCAACTAATGAGTTTCTGTTGTTCTGCATTCTCACCAGCTTTTGTATTGTGGGTTTTTTTTTTTTTTTATTTTAACCATGTATATTTAGGACAAATTCTACTTGGTCATGATGAGCAATTTTTTATTCATTATTGGATTCACTTTGCTAATATTTTGTTAAGGAATTTTACCTGTGTGTTCAGAAGAGATATTGGTCTCTGGTTTTTCTTTATAATGTCATTATCTGGTCTGGAGGGTTGGTGTAATGTGAGCTACATTGGATATGTTAGAAAGTGTTCCCTCTGCTTCTATTTCTGGGAAGAGGTTGCAGAGAATTGGTGTCATTTATTCTTTAAATGTTTGGCAAAATTCACCAGTGAAATCATTTAGAACCACTGCTTTCATTTTTGGATTTTTATTATCAGTGATTCAAAATCCTTAATAGATATAGCTCTATTCAGATTATTTCTTTTTGTTTGAGTTTTGATGCCCAACTGGTCCATTTTACCTGTTATCAAATTTGTGGGAATAGACTTATACATAATATTCCTTTATTATCATTTTATTGTCCATGAGATCAGTAGTGATCAGTTTTATCCATTTTTTATTTCATGTATTCTGATGCTCTGTTGCTAGGAATAGGCATATTAAGGATCATTAATGACCTCTTGGAGAATCAACTCTGTTTTAATTATGTAATACCTCCTTTTAATTCCTGATAATTTTCCTTGTCCTGAAATCTGGTTTGCTTAAAATTAACATAGTTACTCCAGTTTTGGTTTGTTTTTGTGTGTGTGTGTGTGTGTGTTATATTTTATTTTATTTTATTTTATTTTTTATTTTATTTTATTTTTTTTTCAGTGGGTTTTGTCATACCTTGATATGAATCAGCCATAGAGTTACACGTATTCCCCATCCCGGTCCCCCATCCCACCTCCCTCTCCACCCGATTCCTCTGGGTCTTCCCAGCCCACCAGGCCCGAGCACTTGACTCATGCATCCCACCTGGGCTGGTGGTCTGTTTCACCATAGATAATATACATGCTGTTCTTTCAAAACATCCCACCCTCACCTTCTCCCACAGAGTTCAAAAGTCTGTTCTGTACTTCTGCGTCTCTTCTTCTGCCCTGCATATAGGGCCATCGTTACCATCTTTCTAAATTCCATATATATGTGTTAGTATGCTGTAATGTTCTTTATCTTTCTGGCTTACTTCACTCTGTATAATGGGCTCCAGTTTCATCCATCTCATTAGAACTGATTCAAATGAATTCTTTTTAACGGCTGAGTAATATTCCATGGTGTATATGTACCACAGCTTCCTTATCCATTCGTCTGCTGATGGGCATCTAGGTTGCTTCCATGTCCTGGCTATTATAAACAGTGCTGCGATGAACATTGGGGTGCACGTGTCTCTTTCAGATCTGGATTCCTCAGTGTGTATGCCCAGAAGTGGTATTGCTGGGTCATATGGCAGTTCTATTTCCAGTTTTTTAAGAAATCTCCACACTGTTTTCCATAGTGGCTGTACTAGTTTGCATTCCCACCAACAGTGTAAGAGGGTTCCCTTTTCTCCACACCCTCTCCAGCATTTATTGCTTGTAGACTTTTGGATAGCAGCCATCCTGACTGGCGTGTAATGGTACCTCATTGTGGTTTTGATTTGCATTTCTCTGATAATGAGTGATGTTGAGCATCTTTTCATGTGTTTGTTAGCCATCTGTACGTCTTCTTTGGAGAAATGTCTGTTTAGTTCTTTGGCCCATTTTTTGATTGGATCATTTATTTTCTGGAATTGAGCTTCAGGAGTTGCTTGTATATTTTTGAGATTAATCCTTTGTCTGTTGCTTCGCTTGCTATTATTTTCCTTGTCCTGAAGTCTGGTTTGCTTAAAATTAACATAGTTACTCCAGTTTTGTTTTGATTGATGTTAAGATGGTATATCCCTGGAGAAGGGAATGGCAACCCACTCCAATATTCTTGCCAGGAAAATCCCATTGATGAGAGGAGCCTGGTGCACTACATTCCATGGGGTCACAAAGAGTCAGACACAACGGAGTGACTGAGTACAGCGTAGTGCAGAAGATGGCATAACTTTCTATATCCTTTTACTGTTCATTTACCTGCATCTTTATATTTTAGGGGTTTACTTACAGACAATAGATAGATCTGAGTCCTGTTTTTTAATACACTTTGATAATCCCTGTAATTTAATTGTTATATGTAAACCATTCACATTTGAAGTCACATGTGGATAGGTATATTAAAATCTACCATTTTTCTATTTGTTGCACTTTTTTTAATTCCTTTGTTTAAATTTTCCCTTTTATTCAGTTTGAAAATATTATTTTTTTGCTAGATTCAATAGAATCTTATTCAATTCAGTCAAAATGATTCATAGATTTCATATTCATAGTCCTAATCCCCAGAATCTCAGAACGTGACTCTATTTGGAAATAGGGTCTTTAAAGAGGTAATTAAATTAAAATGAGGTCATTGCAGTGGTCCCTAATCCAATATGATGGGTGTCCTTTTAATAACAGGAAGTTACAGAGGGAAAACAAGGTGAAGATGCAGGGAGAAGATAGTCATATACAAGCCAAGGAGATAAGTCTTGGAAGAAACCAATCCTGCAGACACTTTGATCTCAGAATTTCAGCCTCCAGAATTGTTAGAAAATAAATTTCTGCCACTTAAGCCATCCAGTCTATGGTACTTTGTGTGACTGACCTAGCAAACCAATATAATCACCAATCAGCATTAAGGATTTAAGGACCTTAATAAAAAGTGCTTTCAATTTGCATTCATATATCTACATTTCAGCCCAAAACTTTTATTTTGAAACCATTGCTTTCCCTTTGACTACTATACAGAAGCCATTCTTGAGGCTATTTGATGCAGTAGTGAACAGGGAAAGTTAGAAATGTAGTTATAACATAGGTTTCACATAGCTCAAACTGCTGGCTGCTTCCTGGTGACTAGATATTTTTATAATCCCCAAATAATTATGACATAAAAATCAAGTCCATGAGAAAACCTGTAGGGCTGTGCATGGGTGAGCCTTATGGCATCTCATCATTTTCAAAGTCTCCAAGGGACTGAGCCAAACACCCAAACAAATGGGAAATCATGTAGAGAAGGCTGGGTGATAAGACTCAGGATTCTACTGAGTATTTCTGTAAGAGCTCTTACCTGCAGTCTGAAGACTTCAATTCTCCTCTAGACTCAACTACCAATTTAGAAGAAGTCAGGCAATTCATTTCACTTTACAAGGGGTGCTCACGTGTTTTGTTTTCTCATGTATGAAACAAAAGGATAAATCTGCTAGCCAATCTCTAAGGCTCTCAATGGCTCCCAAAATTTCTGAATCATAAAAGTAGAAGGAGATGACACCCAAGAAGAAGCTCCATGGTGGTGGCCTTACAAGAAGTTTGAGTCAAACTTTCCATGGCATCCACATTACTGGACAAGTGTGTATGAAAAAAACAAAGGCAAAGCAGTCATCCCACTGTAATGTAAGTCATGTAATTGAGGTAAGGTCAGTAAAAATGTCAACATGATAACCTCTGAAAATGTACTAGTTCATAAAAGTAACAGAAGAAAAGCTGGCAAAATTTGTCAAAATCAACTTTTTCAGACCTAAAGTTATTAACCAAAGACTTGTAATAACCCAAGGAGCATTTATTCAAGAAAAATGGCTGCATTTAGTCATGAAAGCAGCAAGTTCTGTGGTGTTTCAACTTACCCTAGTACCATCCACACTATCCATCTCGACAGTAGCCTTGGAAACCAACAGTCTGCTTTCCTATAGACAGATGGAGCAAAGCATCATGAAATACAATCCACAGAATGGGAGAAAATATCTGCAAATCAGATATCTAATAAGGATATAGCACCCAGAATACAGAAAGAACTCTTACCATTCATAATGAAAAAACAAATGACCCAAATTTTAAAAATGGGAAAATGTTCAAATAGACATTTCTATAGATAGATACTCCAATGGCAGAAAGTGAAGAGGAACTAAAGAGCCTCTTGATGAGGCTGAAAGAGGTGAGTGAAAAAGCTGACTTGAAACCCAACGTTAAAAAAACTAAATCATGGCTTCCAGTCCCATCACTTCATGGCAAACAGAAGGGTGAAAAGTGGAAGAAGTGAAAGATTTTATTTTCTCAGGCTCCTAAATCACTGCAGACAATGACTGCGGGCATGAAATTAAGACGCTTGCTCCTTGGAAGAAAAGCTAAGACAAACATAGACAGTGTATTAAAAAGTCTCTGCTAACAAAGGCCAAAGCTATAGTTTTTCTAGTAGTCATGTACAGATGTGAGAGTTGGACCATAAAGAAGACTGAGCACCCAAGAATTAATGCTTTTGATCTGTGGTGTTGGAGACAACTCTTGAGAGTCCCTTGAACAGCAAGGATATCAAATCAGTCAATCCTAAAGGAAGTCAACCGTGAATATTCAAGGACTGATATTGAATTGGAGAAGGACTGATGCTGAAGTTGAAGCTCCAATACTTGGGCTACCTGATGTGAAGAGTCAACTCACTGGAAAAGACCCTCATGCAGGGAAAGATGGAGGGCAAGAGGAGAAGGGGGCGACAGAGGATGAGATGGCTGGATGGCTTCACTGACTCAATGGACATGAGTCTAAGCAAACTCTGAGAAATAGTGGAGGATAGAGGAGCCTGGCATGCTGCAGTCCATGGGGTCACAGAGAGTTGGACACAACTTCGCTGCTGGCTCAGCTGGTAAAGAATCTGCCTGCAATGCGGGAGACCTGGGTTTGATCCCTAGGTTGGGAAGGGCCCTTGCAAAAGGGAACAGGTACCCACTCCAGTATTCTGGCCTGGAGAATTCCATGGACAGTATAGTCCATGGGGTCACAAAGACTCAGACACGACTGAGAGGCTTTTACTTCCTTTCACTTAGCAACTGAACAATAACAACATAGATAGATAGATACATAGGTAGGATGGATAGGTAGATAGATAGGGCAAATAAGCACATGAATGCTCATCATTCAATAGAGAAATAAAAAATCAAAACTATGATGAGATACCACCTCTCACCCACTGAAATGGTTATAACTTTTTAAAATTGGAAATAACAAATATTGACAAGGATGTGGGGAAATTGGGTCTTTATGTATTGCTGATGGAAGTGAAAAATTGCACAGCTGTTGTGGGAAAGTTTGGCTATTCCTCAAAAAAGTTACATGAAATTACTGTATGATAGCAATTTCACGCCTAGGTGTATATACTCAAGAGAAATGAAAACAAATGTTCATAGCAGCATTATTTATAACAACCAAGAAATGAAAACAAATGGTCATCAACTTACGAAAGGATAAATAAGATGTGGTATAAGTAGCTATACAGTGAAATATGATTCAGTCAAAGGGAGTGAAGTACTGATACTTGCCGCTGAATCTTAAGACGTTTTTGCTAACTGAAAGTAGTCAGACACAAAAGAGCACACATTACATATCATTTTACATGAAATGTCCAGAGTAAGCAAATCCATAGAGACAGAAAGTACATTAGTAGTTTCATCTTTTCCAGATTAAGGAAATATTCTGGAATTAGTCATGATAGTTGCACAATCTTATCAATGTACTCAAAACACCTGAAATGTACACTTTAAAATGATTAATTTTATAGTATGCTAATTACATATCAACAACAACAACAATGAAGCAAGACACAACTAAACCAAATATTGCTGCTGATTTCAAAAGGCTGGCCTTAAACATGGGACAAACAAGCTACACCACCAAGAATGAACAGGACACCAGCACTGTGGCTTCTCTGGGTTTGACACATATTCTCAATCTTCTCAAAGTCCAACAATGTTGCCAATAAGGCATTTTCATTTTAAGCTTCATAATAAGCTGGTCCATTGTTACCATTATTCCTTGCCTGACATGTGATTTTATTTTATTTCCACAACACAGTAATTCTTGATGGATCACAGTAATTTCAATCCGTGAGGATCTTTCAACTGTAGCAGTGAATTAGAAAGATATTTTTATATTGCCTATTTGAG
Organism: Muntiacus reevesi; assembly: GCF_963930625.1. Classification (NCBI taxonomy): domain Eukaryota; kingdom Metazoa; phylum Chordata; class Mammalia; order Artiodactyla; family Cervidae; genus Muntiacus; species Muntiacus reevesi. Next base: position 216,680,084 of record NC_089250.1, on the reverse strand, counting down.
ATAACAGGTCCTAGCACCATGCTTCGGGCAAAATACATCAAAAGAATGAACTGAAGGTTAAGCTTCCTTTTAGATCACAATTTTTATAACATCACAACATTCTTGCCTAAAAGCAATCCAAATTATTCAACTGCAAGATATTCTATATTCACCTCATTCAGCCTGAGGGAAAGAACAAAGTCAGTAGCTGGAGACACTTCTGAGGTGGAGGCACATTCATCTTCTCATTGTGCCCTCCTAAGTCACCAACGCGTGAATTCAACATCAACACACTAGAGAGAAAATGCAAGTAAAAGCTTCCTGAAAAGCTTTCTCTTATGTTATATTTGCAAAGGTAATCCTCACGTGGAAAGAAGTCATAAGAAATTCAAGTCATGAAATTTAAATTCCATGTTCAACAATTATTACCATTTTATCCTACCCAAATCAGTCAATTAAATATAACTATCTCTCCAAATCAGTGTTAGATAGCACTTAATCCCAATTTGATTAAAAAAAATTTACTTTATGTATATTCTTCTTTCTATGAAAAAAAAAAGTTCCTTGCTGTGATTATGAATCTTAGAGAATTGAAAGATTCAAGACTCTTTGCCTTAAATGCTGTTTATCACAGAGCAAGATTTGTACTCCGTTTCACGTGGATCCATGAGGGTCTTTCCCTACAGGGGTTTATTTACTGAGCTATCCAGAGATATTCATTATGAGATGATTTCAGATATCATTATCCATGAGCAACTTTAGCATAACAAGTTTATATTTAGTCAGATCTTTCTTGGTTTCAGTCTCTTTTGCACAAGGCCTGATCTTTGACACACACAGAGCCCACTGAGGTTGTGCAATACTGTGGTCCTGCTTAATAAATGCCTCTCTTCTTAATCTTTATTGAGAAATAAGGGATATACAAAAAATCACTCACATGTAATGTATACATCTTGATAAGTTTGGACATACAGTTATACCTGTTACACCAATGCTCTAAACATATCCAAAATTTTCTTTGTATTCTTTTGTGAGTTTCTTGTTTATTTGTTTGTTGTTGGATTGGGAGGGGTTAGAACATTTAATAGAAGATGGACCCTCTTAACATTTTCATGTATATGCACAAAAATGTATTATTAACCATAGATAGTCTTTAAATAAATGCTTTCTGATATTGATGATGACGACAATGGACATGAAATCAGGTAATATTACCCTCATTCGTTCACTCACGTAATCAATGATTTTGTATTGGTCGCTCAATTTGTGCCATGGCCTGTCTTCACATTGGTGACAGGATGATAAAGAAGGAAAACACAGCCCCTGACCTCATGCAGTTTTACACTTTAGTGAGAGGAGAGAGAAAATACACATAGCCTAAGTGAATAAGATCACTTCAAATACTAATAAGTGCTGTAGGAAAATACAGTTCCTGAGACAGAAAGCGACAGGACAGAACAATTCACAAAGGTGTGCTGAAGTGACGAGAGAGTAGTCAGCTCACCATGCCATCCTGCCCCGGCAAAGACCGGTGGAGCTCCAATACAGAGAACACTGTGGCAACGTGAAATATCCCAACAGAAGATGTTTGAAGGCCAGGTCAGGAATCAGTGCACCAATAAGAACATCCAACTCACACCAGTTTTACACTGGGATCTGCTTCAAAAAGTCTCCCATTAGACTTGGTACACATGTAGCTCTGTCCTATTTCAGCTTTCAGAAGGTGTCCACTGTAAGACTAGCCACCATTCTGATATTTTACACTGAGAAAAACCACACTTTCAATTTTATCTGGAAGACAATTCAAGAACTGTGAATCCTGAAGAATCCCACTGAATCGTTGACATACCATCCCACTGAGAAGTAAGAAGGGGGATGCAACTTTCCAATCAACAAATTAACAAGTCAAAATGCAATTTGGGCAGGGAAAAGTATCTGCAAATGATCAAGGTATAAATTATCAACCATCATTACTTTAAAAGACACCCGTTTTAATACTTCATATGATATTGAGATGAACCTCTGAATTTGTTGACACAATCGCTTATAAACAGTAGTTTATAAATTCATACAAGAAAGGTATCTGTAAAGGTGAAGCAGGAGGTGTGATTCTCCCTACTACACTTGGGAAACTCTTGGTTGAAGAAGTCACATTCATCTCAAGGACTAGCAGATGGGCAAAGACATGGAGAGATGGTGCCAACTCAAGCCTCCTCAGGCATCTTCTGCAATGCAGTGTCAGATAATATAGGTCAAATACTTCAGTTCATATTTGTTCTTTGTCCTAGTCCATCTGAACTGCTGTAACAATAATACTGCAGACTGAGTTGCTGCTAAGTCACTTCAGTCATGTCTGACCCTGTGCGACCCCATAGACGTCAGTCCACCAGGAGGTCAGCCCACCAGACGTCTCCTCCATCCCTGGGATTCTCCAGGCAAGAACACTGCAGTGGGTTGCCATTTCCTTCTCCAATGCATGAAAGTGAAAAGTGAAAGTGAAGTCAGTCGCTCAGTAGTGTCTGACTCTTCGCAACCCCGTGGACTGCAGCCCACCAGGCTCCTCCGTCCATGGGATTTTCCAGGCAAGAGTACTGGAGTAGGGTGCCATTGCCTTCTCTGGCAGGTTGAGTTACTTACGACTTAACAGAAATTTCTTTCTCACAGTTCTAGAATCCAAAAGTCTAAGATCAAGGTGCCCTGATGACTGGGTTCAGGTGAAGGCCCTCTTCTTGGTTGCAGACCGCCAACTTCTCACTATGTCCTCAGAGTTAAAGTGCCCCATCCTTTCTCAGGTGTTGGCTTGAGAATCAGCTACAAAGTTTTCTTTTCGAAATAATTCTAATCCATCTTCACTTGTAATACCGGAACTTTTTAGAACATGATTGCTCTTTTTAATGTCTGTGCTTTGTTAATTTACAAGGGCCAAAATGAAATACATATTTTTTTAACTGGACTATAACTTTTCGTCTCAGTCTTAATTGAGTCTAATTCTTTTTTTTTTTTTTAATTATTCCCAGGATTTTATTTATTTATTTTTGGCTGCACTGGGTCTTCACTGCTGCGCACAGCTTTCTCTGGCTGAGGTGAAGGGGAGCTTCTCTCCGGTCGTGGTGCACGGGCTTCTCAGTGTAGCGGCCTCTCCTGTTGCAGAGCACAGGGTCTAGGGCACAAGGGCTTCAGCAGTTACAGCGCGCAGACAGCTGCCCTGAGGCATGTGGAATCCCAGACCAGGGGTCAAAGGAGTGTCCCATTCATTGGTGGGCAGATTCTCAACCACTGGGCTACCACAGAAGTCCCGAGTCTAAATTCTTTATCAACAGACAAAATCATGTTTGGTGAGGGCTGGGGTCCTGCAGGCTGTTGTCTTTTTTCACACTGCAGTTTGAGCCACCTAACCTGGAAAGCCTATGAAAGGGCACATGACTCCCAAGTGGCACCAAATGACAGGGAACAAATAGAATAGCTATCTCCATTAGCAGTCACTTTATACTAAAAGTAAGAAAGAACGCAGACCTCTGATATTTGCTTGGGAGAGGAGTCTTGCTCAGTTCATATGTAAAATGGTCATGCTATACGTGCAGTGTGCCACGCTCAAAGAAACAGTGGAATTTCACCAAGATATTCACATTTTCTGAAGTGAACAAGAGAACGCCAAGACTAAAATGCCTTCGATTCCATTTAAATTAGCCTCATTATGACATAAAACAGTGATCTAATCAGGCCTGACATATAGTCTGCAAAAGATTCTAAGTTGTCAATTCTACTTCATCATTAGCTCAAGTGTCACAGTTCTGTCTATATTTTGTAACCTACATTGTACTACATTGTACATTGGATAGGATGTACTGTATAGGTAAAATTCCCACCAGGCTCCTCCGTCCATGGGATTTTCCAGGCAGGAGTACTGGAGTGGGGTTGCCATGTCCTTCTCCAGGGGATCTTCCCGACCCAGGGATCTAACCCGGGTCTCTCGCATAGTGGGCAGACGCTTTACCCTCTGAGCCACCAGGGAAGCCCAAATTCATAAATAACTAGATATAAATACATTGGATATTTATTAAACCAATATTTTATTACAAGGCTGTACAAAAGAGTTTGGAGACTAGTCTAAAACACCATTTTAATCATATCAATCACTTAATTGAAAACTGTCATTTAATCTCCACTAGCTAAAAGCTATAGTCCATATTCTTACTGCAGCAAATTTGGTGCTTCACAAAGTGGCCCCAACTCCCTTTTTTAAAATTCTTATTTCCTGCCACTCTGCTCATGGACTCACTCAGTACTCCCTGATCTCGTCATGATATTTTGACTACTTCTTCTCCTTCTACTTTGAGGATGGACAGTTATTTGCCCCTTTCTCAAGTGGAAATTTCCTATACATCTTTTGAATCCCAGTGGGTAGTCATCTGCTGTGATGCCCCCCAAACCCACCCTGACAGTCACAAAGCACGTTGCCTGATGCTGTCATCTGGAGTCCACACCTGTGCCCCTCACCAAAGACAGGAGCCCTCTGAGGCAGGAGGTGCATCTCATCGTTCTTCTCTGTGAGGGCCTTATATATTTCAGACGTGAATGAACACTAACCAATGCCTCATAAACACATATAAATATGTCTAAAGAAAGGTTGAAAATAACCCTACCCACTGTGTAATTCCTACTGTTGAGTCCTACTGAGGAGAATCACTAAATCTATATACAGCACGTATTATTTTAGGCAAAATGTTTTTATAAATTTTACAGAGAAGCTAAAAAATCCCATCATGACAGATACAGGAATAAAGTAAAGCAAATCAGACTGGGTTATCCAAATTAATACCAAATATATCATTTTATATATCTCCTAACCTAGAAATGCTGTCTCCGCTGTGTAACATTGCCATCTAGTGGTCAACTTTAAAACACTAACTCAAAATAAGCCTGTTTTCACTGTTTCAAAGGTAAGTTCATAAATAGGACCTTAGCTTCCAGCTATGATAGAATAATAGGGAACAAACTTCCCTTCCATCAAGAAAAAAAAAACAAAAAGAAGACAAATCACATAATTGTTTACAAATCACTGAACAACAGGCAACAGAGGACAGTGGCTCTGTGAAACAGGAAACAAGCAAAGTCAACCCTCCAGTCTCCCCAGACTGCTGCGTTGAAAGAGACTGCAGGTCACCGAGATGGCGGTAGGCTAGTGGACTCATTATGGATCACGTATGAATATTTGTTCACCAGCTGTAAGAAACATGCCACACTAATGCAAGATGTTAATTATAGTAGAAACTACATGCTATAAATAACATAAAACAAAAACTATGTGTTTTTAAGAACTCTGTGCTCTATTTTTCTGTAAACTTCAGCGTGCTCTGCAGAGGGTGAGTGGGCAAGGCTCGCAGAGCACTGGAGGATCCCCGAGTGAGACGTTTGCAGCAGCTCATGAGCGCGCCTCTTGAAGGGCTCTGTGATGCAGTGGGTACAATCCGTGTCCCTGTAACGATCTCTGAGAGCCCTCTCTGCTGCTCTCCCAGCCTCTCCCCACCCCTAGTCATGTAGTTCACAGTCAGCCTCCTTGATGAGGCGGGAGAGTACCCTTTAGCACATTTTCCTCCACGGGGGATCACAGGCCCAGAAGCTCTCTCTTGGCCCTGTGCCATGCTGTTTTGGGAAAGGAGTGAAGTGGGCAAAGTCAAGCTATTTCTCTTATCCACACTCCAATGCATTCAAACTTTTTTTCCTCCAAGGGTGTGCTGGAACTTCTCTGGAAACTCAGACTTCCATGAAGGCTCTCTTATCAATGTCTTTTTGAGGCTACCTGGTCTGAGGCAGAGAAGGGCTGGAGCTGGTTCACAGGTCACTGCAGGGTCCACAGTCAGGACCAAGATCTGTGTGCCTATTACCCAGTGTTCAGGGGGATGAGACTCCTCCTGGGCCCCTTGGCATATGGTGCTAGATCCCACAGATCTCATAGAGACAATTTCTGGATGGATGCCAAATTTTTGTTATTGAGGTGGGGGAGAGACAAAAGCAAGTGACATCTTACGCTGCTGTGATGCTGACATCTGCAGACATGTTGATCGTCAAGGTGGGGAAGGATGCTACTGACATCTAGTGGCTGGAGAAGCTGCTAAACCGTCTAGGATGACTCCCACAAATGGTCCTGTACAAAATGCCAACAGAGCCAAGCTTAAGAAATGCTGATTGAATAACACCCAGTTTTGAAAAGGAAGAACAAAGTTAGAGGACTTAAACCATCTGATTTCAAGACTTAATATAAAGCCATGATGGCCAAAACCACGCAGCTGGTATACAGATAGGTGAAGAGATCAATGGGACAGATTAGGGAGGGCAGAAATAGACTTATACATATAAATTGATTTTCCACCAAGGTCCCAAGACCATTTGATGGGAAAAGGATAATCTTTCAACAAATGGTATTGAAACAATAAAATATATGTGTAAAACTCTACCCTTAATCTCACACCATAGACAAAAATTATGTTGTGTCATAAAGCAATTTTAGGAGCTTAATCTGTAGAATTCTAGGAGAAAATATAAGCATAAATTTTAGCAATCTTGGGGTTGGCAAGGTTCTTAAGTATCACACAAAGAGCACAAAGATTTCTACCATAAAATATCGGACTTCATTTATATACATATTCACCTTGCTAGAAAAAGGTCTCCAGTAGAACTTCTATGCATTGTCTGAATGCACAGAAGTGCCCAGTGAGGGGAGAAGACAGGGGCTGGCAGGGAGGTCCCCACCAGCCCAGGACCCTAAAAGCCCCACACGCAGGCTGCACCGGGGCAACCTCACTCTGTGCAGCAGAGGGTGGAATTCGTGCTTCCACCTCCCACACCCAAGACCTGCGCTTGTTCGTCTTTGGAAAAGGTGGGGGTGTGAGCCAGGCGAGCACCCTCGGCACTCGCGCTTGTGGTGTGACACTGGCGCAGCTGTGTTCTCGGCGTGGGGTCACTCGCCCTGGCTAAGCGGCTGGGTGCACCTGAATTCGCACCTCCCAGGCCTGGCACCAGCCCAGTCCAGGCAAGCAGCCAGGTCAGGCTTCTGGCCTGAGTGACCCGCCCCAGCTCTAGACAAAGTCGTCTCCCACATGAAGACAAAGCATATTTCTGTGTGGAGATGGTGGGCACCAGGGATGGCAAGAGAACTTGAGTTTGTGACCTGTCCTGGGCCAGGCCCTGATGGTGCTCCCACCTGCCTTACTCCCACCGAGGCCTGAAGCCCCCTCTCCCAAGGAGGGGCAGGGTCTGCAAAAGTCAGAAATGAAAGGAGATGAAGAACAGTGTCAGGAAATCCTGGACATGAGGGATCTTGCTGCAGTTATTAGTGACCTGCAGACTTTTCCACAGACCACTAACAGCTCCAGGTGGGAATGGGACAGGGCTGTAATTCTTAGACAAGGCTCCGTAACCGTGGACTATTTCATGTGACTCTTAGATGTCCTTCCTTGTTATTCTGTTTGTAGATGGTGTAATGAGAGTATTTTGTGGCTACCCATAAGATATGAAAATGATCAGAAACACAAAATTTTCTTTTTTTTTTAAATGACTTAGTTTTATTTTTCTTCTTCTGTTTTCATTGCTAGTGTTTAAGTAAGGGCAAAATTTTGGTTGTTTCTGTTTAACAAGGGCCCATAATGCACTAAGAGGAAATTTACACGAGTGGACTCACAACTAGAAAAATTTGGAAGGCAAAGTTTATTTCAATGTAGTGAGTTACAACACTAACATGTTTAACAAAATTGATTTTTTATTTAAGAAAAAAATAGGTTGTGAAACATTTTACATGGCTCAGCATCACTTTCTTCAGCATTCGTCGTGTGTGGTTTTTGTACTGACAGCCCCTGGGAGTTCTGCAGCCCTTCACCCTCAGAACCGGGCTCTGGGCCTGGATGAGTGGGCACGTTCCTCCAAACGCAGCCTTCTTAGGAGGCGATGGTCTCTACCCACCCTCCATCAGTGCCATAACCCAGATTAACATCTCCCAAGGCAATCTTTCAAGAAACATGTTTCTGTTAAGTTTGGTGTAGAAGAAAAAAAAGTCACCAAAATATGTAAGAGGTTCACTGAACTCAGACTTAACCCTAAAGCTCAAGCTAAACTCCCCAGGAGGCTCCTTAAGACACAACTTTACTCTTAACACTGAAATGTGCCCCAGGTGGGACCCCACCCAGTTAACAGGTCAAACCCAGCACTCTCCAGCCAGGCCAGCCCATGGCTAGGATACAACTGAAGAAGAAGATTTTGTTCAGGGTCCTGATCCCTTTCTCTCTGAGTACTGACTGATTTATCTGAAATGTCCCTTGATATCAAATTTGCCTGGGTGATCTCATGGTGTCCAGGACAAGCCCAACTCAGGTCCAGGCAAATTACCTCCTATAGCAAACACCTGTCTGTCAGCACATTATTCTGGGCACTATGCCCACCAATCTGTTTTTCATCCTTTATCTTTTATTTGCAATTGTGCGTTTCCTTATGTGCTGCGCTGTGCAGTGCTTGGTCGCCCAGCTGTGTCCACTCTTTGCGACCCCATGGACTGTAGACTGCCAGTCTCCTCTGTCCATGGCAGTCCCCAGGCAAGAATACTGGAGTAGGTAGCCGTCCCCTTCTCCAGGGGATCTTCCCAGCCTAGGGATCAAACCCAGGTCTCCCGTGTTGCAGGCAGATTCTTTACCATCTGAGCCACCGGGGAATTATAACTTTGTTTTTATTCCTCTTGATGTAATAGGCATAAGTTTATGAATTTTGAATTATGGTTGAATCCAACTTCAGGATGTCTGAGAACTGGATCTGGCAGGGACAGGCATGTAGCAAGTGAATAAATAACTGCATTAACCATGGAACCTCAAGACAAACTCTGGAACATGAGTTTCAGCAGAAAGCCTTCTCTTCTTTTTCCCTTGGCCGCACCTTGTGTGTGGCTTTCAGCATCTTAGTTCCCCCACCAGGGAGTGAACCCCGAGTCCTGACCACTATGCTGCCAGGAAGTTCTCCAGGCAGCCTTCTCTTTAATGACACTTCTGTACTTCCTCAAGTGGAGTGGGAGATGTCGATAATTAAGAAAAGCAAAATTAGAAAAGAGAAAGTTTAGAAGACTATATGTATAGACTGTTTTATATCCCTTCCAATTGATAGAATATTTAGGAAACATCAAGTTTCAGAAAGGCTAAGTGGTATTTTTCTTAGACAAAATAACAGAAGGATAGGGACTCCCCTCGAGGTCCAGCAGTTAAGACTCTGAGCTCCCAATGGAAGGGGCATGAGTTCAGTCCCTAGTTGGGGAACCAAGATCCCACATGCTGCATGTCCAATAAATAAATAAAACAAAACATTTTAAAAAAATAACAGAAGGATACTTTCTCTCAGGATATATAAGTGTTATATAAATAAATATACATACATCTATATTTGGGCTCTCCTGGTAGCTCAGAAAGTAAAGTATCTGCCTGCAATGCGGGAGACCTGGGTTTGATCCCTGGGTTTGGAAGATCTCCTGGAGGAGGATACTGCAACCCACTCCAGTATTCTTGCCTGGAGAATCCCCATAGATAAAGGAGTCTGGCGGGCTACAGTCCATGGGGTCGCAAAGAGTCTGACATGACTGAGTGACTAAGCACAGCACAGCACATCTATATTTATTCATATTCATGTATAGTGTGTTATATTCTTAGGAATATTAAGAAAGTGCTACACTTACTTCTCAGTGTGACGTGTGTGCTATAATGGACGCAAAGTTAGAGATAAGAATATGTGATTTGACATAAAAGTTGGTAGTAAAGAAAATCTTACAGTGTGAATACCAACGATGAAGGTTTTGGGTACTGAGGTCAAGTTTTCTAGGTTTTAGCCTAGAAAGAGTAATATTTACCCAAAAATCTAAATTGTGTCCCAGGTCATTAGCATCCCAGTCATGGCAGCTTAACCAACTTATTCCTGGCAAAATGTTACTAGTGTTTCATGCATAGGAGTCATTCTGAAAAGGACCCCAGGACTGAATGAGAAGAAACAATATATTTCATATGTGCTCAGTTTCATTGTATTTAATAACACTTCTATTCTTGGGAATTTCACATTTTATTTGAACTTTTAAATTAGAATATTAGAAATAAAATATGGAGAGAGATAAATTAGGAGTTTGGGATTAACATATATACATTCCTATGTATAAAATAAATAACCAACAAGGACCTACTGTATAATACAGGAAACAGTATTTTGCAATAACCTATAAGGGAGAAGGTTTATTTTCCCTTATAGGGAAAAGAATACATATATTTTATGTATATGTATATGCATATATATGTATAGGGAACATAGATTCACATATAAAACTGAATCACTGTGCTGCATACTGAAGCATGACACTGTAAATCAACTAGATTTCAATTTTAAAAGATAATAATATGTTTAAAATATAATTAATATAGTAAAACCTACTTACATTTCTTCCTATAGCACTCAGACACCTCAGATTTTAGAGCAGCAGAATTCAGTGGCATGTTGATTTTTATCAAGTCTGGGAGTCAAGGGAAAACAGCATGAAGATCTTGGAAAATCAGAATGATGTTAAAGCATTAGAAGACTAGAAGGGTAGATTTAAATGATAATACTATAATAATTATAATTTTAATGGGTAAATAATTAATGAAAATATTAAACATGAATTATAATTTAGCATTCTAATGGCAAATATATAGCAAACTTCAATTTCATTAACATTATATCATCTGGGCTTATACTATCAAGTTATTAAATAAATATTAATAATGAAATAATTTATCAATGTAATTATGTATTACCATTAAATAGAAATAATTTTTAACTTAAAATATTTTATTAATACCAATGTTACATTAATGACTGATAAAATATTACATTTGCATGTTCATTTAGGACAATACTTTCCAAGTTTATCATTAATACTTACATAGAATGATATACAGTATCTGTTGGTCAATAAACAAAGTGATGCTCCTTATATTGATGTCATTTTCCATTTGACTGAACAAAGAAAATGAATAATTTGGAAATGAATGGATGTTTTTGAGTGATGTTTTAATGTCCTTTTATTTTCAACATAATCATATTATTCATTTCACACTTTTGAAATTTTCATGTGTTCATATCCTCACTTGAAAAACTGAAACTATTCACAAAATTAAATGCATATTTAAATTTTTTTTTCTGGTGAAAGGTACTTTACGTAAATATTCAAGTTATAGTCAACTAGTCCTCTTTTAATCTAAGCATGTGATCAGTGTTAACGAGTGTTAATACGAATGGCATTAAATTTCACTATATTAACTCCTTAACTTACACTTTCATTTTAAACAATTTTGAGATGTTTCTGGAAAGTTTCCTCTGCACTTACACTTATCCAGATGGCAGAATACTTTGTAAGCCCCTCCATTATGTTTTTATAAACTATTCTTTTATTATAAATTTTATTAAAAGTATAATTTATTTACCATGAAATGTATCCTTTTAGGGTGGTCAATCCAGTGGTTTTCAGCAGAGTCAAAGAGTTGTGCCACCCTCAACCAAAACAAGAGCTAATTTTTTAAAACTTCCATAACCTATAAAGAGAAATCCCCTATCAATTAGCAGTCAGTTCGCATTCTCTCCACTCCCTAGAAACCGCTAACCTACTTTCCGTCTCTATGGATTTGTCCATCCTGGATGTATCATGGTAATGGAATCAGACACACATTGTTGAATTTACAATCAATCAACTTACAGAATACCTTCACAGCAACACTAAGACTAGTTTTTTTAAATAACTATGGAGTATAGAATAGCCACGATAACACATAAACAATATCAATGATGGAAAAAATGTTTCTGTAACAGCTAAGAAAAATAGAATACAGAGTAGGAATATCCATATAATTTTAATATCATCAAGCCAAAATAATTAAGAAACAAAAGCATTAAAAACTATACAGAACAAAGCATATATTATACCAATGTATACATACATATATATTATAAACTAGATAGCACAGATTTTAAGTCCTATATGGAAAGACGTTATGATTGATGCAAAATTAGAATCTGGTAGACTATGTATGTCCTCTTAATCCGATTACTTCAAGTTTCTTCTGAAAAGCTTCAATATTTAATGAAGGGATTAAGTAGGAGAGTATTTAAGAGATGGGTGGGCTGTTCTGGGTGTTTATAAATCCTGGGTCTTGGGGAACTGCTCAGCTGTCCACTCCTCTCTGCAGAATCTGGATACCTCTTCCCAAGATGGATCAAAACAGCACTCCAAGTGGTCTTTTGCTCTTTTCTTTGGTAATACCACATGGCTTTATTTTCCAGAGTTTATAAAAAGTAAAATCACGTGGGGCGTGGCCTGCGTGGCCGCCTGAGCGGCAGGACGTTGCCCACTCGGCTGTGTCCCGGGTGCCTACGGCGTGACTGACTTCATGTCTGACAGACTTCGCGTCTGACTGACCTGCTGCCCCGAGTCCTTGCGGGCCCCCCTCTCCTCGCCCCCCGACCCCAGCCCTCTTCCATCCGGGCGGGTCCCCGGCTTCCATCTCCCACCCCAAGCGGGTTCCCTGTCCCGCCTGCTGTCCTCCGGGGGGCCCTGGGTGAGCCCCGGCCCCATGGCGCTGCAGGCGCTGCAGAGCTCGAGGGTGGCCTTCCGCAAGATCCTGTCTCACTTCCCCGAGGAGCTGAGACTGGCTTTCGCCTACGGCTCAGGGGTGTACCGCCAGGCGGGGCCCAGCTCAAACCAGAAGAATGCAATGCTGGACTTCGTGTTCACAGTTGATGACCCCGTCGCATGGCATTCAAAGAACCTGAAGAAAAACTGGAACCACTACTCTTTCCTAAAAGTGCTGGGGCCCAGGATTATCACTGCTGTCCAGAATAACTACGGTGCTGAGGTTTACTACAACCCGTTGATCACACGTGACGGGAGGCTTATCAAACACGGAGTTACGAGCACCAGTGTTTTGATCGAAGATCTCCTCAACTGGAATAACCTATACATTGCTGGTCGACTCCAAAAACCAGTGAAGATCGTGGCGATGAATGAGGATATGGCTCTGCGTTCAGCCCTGGATCAAAACCTGAAGAACGCTGTGACCGCGGCTTTCCTTATGCTCCCGGAAAGCTTTTCTGAAGAAGACCTGTTTACAGAGATCGCCGGCCTCTCCTACTCAGGTAACTTTCAGATGGTGGTTGGAGAGGATAAGGCAAAAGTGTTGAATATCGTGAAGCCCAACATGGCCCACTTCCGGGAGCTGTACGGCAGCATTCTGCAGGAGAGCCCCCAGGTGGTGTATAAGGCCCAGCAGGGCAGCCTGGAGATCGATAAAAGCCCAGAAGGACAATTCACTCAGCTAATGACATTGCCCAAAACCTTACAGCAGCAAATAAATCATATTATGGACCCCCCTGGAAAAAACAGAGTTGTGGAAGAGACTTTATTCCAAGTTGCTCATGACCCCGACTGTGGCGACGTGGTGCTTCTAGGGCTTGCAGCCATCGTGAAAACTTCCAGCATCAGACAGAGCACCAAAGGCGTTCTCACTGCCGGTCTGAAGAAATCAGTGGTTTATAGCTCACTCAAACTGCATAAAATGTGGAAAGGATGGCTGAGAAAAACGTCCTGACTTTGCTGGCTTTTATCTGTTTTATGTTTAGCTGAATAAAATGGTCCTTTTTGACAGAAAAAAAAAAAAGTAAAATCACCATTATGATTAGAGGAACAGATTGTTGAAGTAGGTGCTGTTTGCAGTGATAAGTTGTGTCAGGGGATTGATGAGTACTCTGAAGTTAACAGAATGGAATCCCATATTTAAGAGGCAGCACTGAGTCCCATAAGTGGGTTTTCAAAAGTCTTAAAGTTAACATTTTTAATGGAGAAAAATTTATATGGCATACATAGTATTTTACATTTAGCTTGTATCTAACAATTTAATATATTAATGACTATACCTAATGATTTAATATATTAATGATACCTAATGATTTAAAATATTAAATTTTACGTGTAACTATATGGCTGATTCATGTCAATGTATGACAAAACCCACTGAAATGTTGTAAAGTGATTGGCCTCCAACTAATAAAATAAAAAAAAAATAAAATAAAATAAATAAAATAAAATAAAATATTAAATTTTATCACAAAATAAGTTTTGTATATTTATCCCTTTTTTTTCATATTTTATTTGTTTCACTTATTTCCATTTATTTTCCTAACTCCTATTTTCTTTGCACATAATTTTGTGGATTTCTAGTAATTTCTTGCTTTGGTAACTCAGATAACAGACTGTGTTTTTTTACGTATTGTATACATATATATATATATATATGTGTGTGTATATATATATATATATACATATATATATATATTTGACCTATATGTCTCCAATTTTTTTTTTTTTTTTTGGCTATGCTGGGCTGTTTGTAGGATCTTAGTTCCCCAACCAGGGATTGAAGCTGAGCCCTTGGCAGTGAGGGGACATAGTCCTTACACTGGAACAGTAAGGAATTCCCATGTCTCCAGTGTAGCCTTAAAGTAAAAATATAAAATAACCATTGAATCTACAGACTTTCAATCTGAACTAAACATAAGTTACATGCTCACACAGTTTTTAATCTATAAACATACCCTTCATACTTCTCCCCATTTTCTCTTCATCAGACATTCGACAAAAAGAACCCTGGCAAGGCAAGATTATTTATAACCAGAGTCACAAGCGTCCAAGTATGGTTTGAATGCTTTTTACCCTGAACAACCAACCAGGAAACAGCTGTCCAAGGAAATTGGCATTCCAGAATCTAAAATTCGGGTAAGTATCAGATATTTCATTATTCTGCTTCAAGGTAAAAAAAAAAAAGTAGGCTTAGCACTGGCAGGCAATGTACTCTTGTATCAGGTATGTTTCCCAGAAGGTTTTTCCTGTTATATATTTAAAACAAAATAAAAACAAGAGTTCCCTCTTTTACCAATGGAAGAAACCTCTATTACTTCTTTTACCAACTGGTTGGGCGTATTTAGTATTGGAGGAAAGAGTATACTGGAATCTCTCTCCCAGTAGAAGATAACTGAATCAGCTTTTTAAATTAATTACTTTGGCTGTCTTGGGTCTTAGCTGCGCACTCAGGCTCGCCCTTGCTACACACAGCTTTCTCCAGCTGCAGCGCACAGGCTTAGCTGCCCCATGGCATGTGGGATCTGAGCTCCCCGACCAGAGACTGAACCTATGTCCCCTGCATTGAAAGGTGGATTCTTAACCACTGGACTACCAGGTTAGTCCCTAAGTCAACTTTTGAGATTTAGAGAATATAGGAAATCAGATCACTATGTTAATGATATGGTATCACTGGAATATAAACTACAGAATAAAGATTAATATGTAATTGTGAGGAAAACTGTGGGATAAACACACATGTAAATTCCCAATTCTCAGGCTAGTTTTTTCCCCCACTAATACCTGAAATGTAACTCACATACAGGAGTGCATGAAATAAAATCCCATACTGTATCACTGTGAATAAACTACTGTTGTAAAAATAAAGCTGGATTTCTTCAGTCAGCGAAGAGCTGTAAATAAGACAAGTACACCAACTGAAACAGTGCTGAAACCAATAAAGGTCAATAAAAAAGATGCTTTTAGAGAAGAAAGAGTTCAGATTTTTGTATCAAAAACAGTTTCCAATAAATTACTATATGTAAGGGCTATAAGGGCATCAGTCTGAGGGGACATTAGGAAGAAAATTTCCTCTTTTCTTAATGTATTTGTTTTAGGAACAGGAAACAGTTTCCCCAAATCCCAGTAATAAAGTGCCCTTTGGGGGAATATCTGAAGCTTCCTTGGTGGCTCAGACAGTAGAGAATCTGCCATCAATGCAGGAGACCCACGTTTGTTTCCTGGATCGGGAAGGTCCCCTGGAGCAGGACATAGCTACCCACTCTAGTATTCTTGCCTAGAGAATTACACGGAGAGGAGCCTGGTAGGCTACGGTCCATGGAATCGCAGATTGGACACAACTGAGAGACTTTCACTTTCAAGAGTATCTAGTGACTGGCTGCCTGAGAGGTACTAGGCCCATTTGAACTGAGGTGGAGAATGGGAAGTCCAGGAAGCAATGTAGGATGAGCTTGTTTCAGCCATTCTGTTCAGTAACTTGCTCATTCGTTTCCAATTTCCACTTGGGCTTAAGACTTACTAGAAAATACTTTGATTAATTAAAGAATAGATATAACCTTTTAGAAAAATGCCTGGGATATGAGTGGTTCATCAAATATTGGTTATCATTTATACCCTACTCTTACCATGAATTATCAAATTATCAAAATAAAACACTCAGAAATTATTGGAACATACATTGCAATGCTGACTCCAGTAACAAGGAAACAAAATACAACTGGTTATATTAGTGATAATTTTGAAGCAAGATACTATTGCCCACAACAGGATGAAGGAAGAGGAAGTGTGGATGAGTTGGCCCTGCTCATGACTGTCACTAATTCTACTGTCTTACATAAAGAAATGCTTTTCTAAGATATATTCCATAAATATGTATTATCAAATGGCATTTCTAATGAAGAGTTGATGCAACACGAGGGAGAGAGATTGATTTCCTTTGAGAGAACTAACAGTGCTTCTTAAACCAGGGAAATTTACTTTGGATACCCTAAGGATGACCATACAAGAAATGCTGATTTGAGTTGAGAGCAGATTGTGTACTGTCCTGAATTTTATGCTAATAATAGCATCATTCCCAGGATAATGCACTTTCTCTTAGGGATGTTATCCCAAGAGCAGCTGATCAACTAGTTTTGTTTAACTGCAATGATATTTGGAATAACATAGACTGCATTACATGACTTTCATGTCTTCCTTTCCCACTCAGATTTGGTTCAAAAACCACACAGCAACACAGAGACTATTAGGGTTCAGCTCCTCCTTAGGAGAAGACCATACTCATGAATAGAACCAGCCGTGGCCTTATACTCAAGGTAAGAACCCACCAGTCCAAATGCAGTTCATCAGTGAGTCCCACTGAGAAGAGGAATCAATCCTGCATGTTATACCCAAATTCACTACAGAGAATCTTTAGTTTTGGAGCCAATTACAGCTTGTTCTTTGTAACCTAGGGTCAACAATAGGTGGCTGGGACATACAGGTTCTGAGCAAGCAAGGCTTTGGACTTTTTGGTCCTTCTGCTCTAAGCAGGGTGACATCCTCCTCTTCTGTCATCTCAGGGGGATTCAGAGGGAGTAAGAGGTTAGCACTATCTTCTCAAGTTTGAGTTTCCAGCTTGAATGCCAAAAATGTCCTAAAACCCTCCCTTTTGTCCCTGCGTTCTCTTTTAGAATACTTATCAAAAGAAGTCACACAAGACCAGCCAGCCATCCCAAGATCTTAATCAAACATTCCAGTTCAAGCTTTCTAGAGGAACCAATTCCTTGACATTGCCACCAGGAAAACTCTAGTCAAACAAGCATTCGGAATTGAGAATTCAAGTAAGTCTGATGTCTATGGCAGCAAATATCCCTTCTATTAAATGATACTACCCCCTGAGTGGTTGCTGGAAAACCGTGACTAACCTAGATTATCACAGTAATCAAGGACAAAGGCATGGGATAGTAAACATCTGGCACTGCAAGTCACACTCCTGAAAAAGGAAGAATTTTCTAATCAAATTGTCAGCGCTGCATCTGTTCAGAACTACCGGCAACAGAACTGTAGGGAAATGTGAAAGTCAAGGCCAATTTTGAGAACACTCTGTTAGGTTCTCTAGAGCTGGGCACTGTTGTCATCTTGGGCCAGATATTTCTTTCTTGGGAGGGGCAGTCAGTCCTGGCGTAACGTTTTTCAGCATTCCTGGCCTCTACCAACTAGCATCCTGCACACTTCTTCCCCATTCTTAACACTCTCCCAAAAATCTACAGGCACAGGCAAATTGGGGAACAAAATCACCTGCATGAGTACCTTCTTCTACCTAAATTACGGGGAAAGCGGTTCATATATGTTCAATGTTCATGACAAGGAAGCATGTTCTTAGGTCTATCAGCAGAATGACTCTCAAAAACACTTATGTTTATTCACCCTTACCCAGATTTATACACGTTTACAAGATCTGTATTCCTGTGCACACACTGATAAAGAGGAAAAAAATGTCAGCCTGATCAAGAGACCTTGCTCCCTGGTCCACTGCTGAAATCGGAGGGTGGCTCCTAAAGCATATGCCTTTTCAGCCGAGTTTCAATTCATCTAAGGTTGACTGTTGAAAGTGCTATGACCTAAATCTATGTGTTTGCATGTATGTATATGTACACACACACATACATACATATACATATATACACATGCACACATACTAAACACATGAACCAGGGTAATTAGTTTCATACATATACCTCCTGAGATCTGCACCTACATAACAGGCCCTTATTTCTTGCCTTATGATGTCCATGTCTCTGTTTTTCTCACGGAGATGTGGTTTCAAGACCCAAGATCTCTGTACCCTGGGCAGAGAAGTGAGCCTGCGAATTCCTTGCTAGATGGGCCAAATGGGAGACCCGGTCCAACAGTTCAGCAGCATGAAATTGACCTGTGAACTCTCCCAGGCCGATCTCATCATCTTCCTTCCTCCAGTTCTTTCAGCGAGAACCAATCATTTCTATCTGTTCTTCTCCCTTCCTACATATCCTCTAGTATGTCCCTAGTGTGATCCAAGGACAAAGCGTCATGATGCAGCCTGTGAAGCTGTGCAGGGAGAACTCTCTCTCCACGGTAATATCTGGGAATGATGTGCCTGTACCGCTGACTGTGGGAGAAGACCCAGATACTCAGGATCCTTTCCGGTCCCAATAACAAGAACACCTGGACCGCCAAGAACAGAGAGACATGGGCATACTACAGTTGGGAGACTATTCTCAGCCTCAACCTGAGCACAAAAAAAAACTGCCACAGGATCTGGGCCAGGACATCTCTTTTGTTCTGCAGTGGTGGGATGAGTGCTGCCAGGCTGACTGCAGAGTGGAATCCTCAAAAGGGAGCCATGGAAACAGACTGCTGGCCACAGCACACGCGAGCTAGAGAACCATCTCATATCCTCTTGCGGTCTCACCAGCAACACAGAGAAACCTCAAGAAGGTTTTAGGTCAACTCCTGCCACCCACAGATTGTCAGTAAAAGGTACAGATTTTTTGAATCCTCATTCACAGGAAGAGAACCCTCCAGGACTCCAGCTGTGCCTCAGGGAGTAAGATTTTCAGGCTCTTCTGAGGACACTGCAAAGCTCACCAGGGCCTGAGCTTCTGGAGAAAGAAGATGGCAATCTCAATCTGATCCAGGCCTCCCTTCTTATGACGCAGATCAGAAGAATTTAAGGAACAACAATTGCGGAAGCCATCCTGCCAGGGGCGAGATTAGAGCCAGGGACAGGAGGGGCCAACTAGAAACCCAAATGGAGGTTGTCCGTGGGCAGTGGTTCTCTTCGGTACTCTACTAAGGATTCCTTCCAAGCTCCACTCTGCCTCTGGAAGCACCTCAGGACACATCTGCTGAATTCTTGTGGCAAAAAAAGCATTTTACTGACAAGTGTGACCTCTGTGATGACCACGTCCTCCACCACCTGGAAAATCCACAAAGGGGAGCCTAACTCAGGCGAGAACAGGTCTCTGTTCTCGAGAACATCAGAACTGCTTTCCTTCCTGGCAATATGGGAGGGCAAACTTGAAATCTGTTATGTAAAAAATGGATGGATGCTGTACTTCCTGATGGAGTTCAAAAAACTGATCTTTTTCCCAAAGCTCCAAGGGTTTAAATTAGGAACCAGACACTACCTCAGTATCCATCATCAAGGGAACGATTAAATGGATTAGGACAAATCCTTCAATACCGAGTAACCTTCACTTAGAAGTGTATTTTTAATTAAACTATTTAAAACATACAAGAAATTGTAATAGCAACACCATATCGTCACCAAACATAGTCTAATGATCTAATGATGCTAATATTTCCATTTTTTAGGGTTTTTAATGTATTTGCATATATGATTATATATGTCCATAAAATTTTTCCTCAGATAAACATTGTATGTTTATCAAAACCTGGGATAACCATTTTCACTCTCCATCTTCTCCCTTCTTTTGAAAAGGTAATTTCTAAAAATAGATTTTTGGCTACCTTGGTAATAAAATGGCTTTAAAAAGCATTACTTTCTAAAAAAAAAAAAATTACTTCTTTGTTCATCAATTTGTTTTCTGTTTTGTCATATTTGCTTTACTTTCCATATGAAGGTGTTGAAAGATCAATACACATACGTCTAGTTTTACAGATACTAGTTTTGCACAAATGTGAGGTGGACATCCTTCTAGTATCTAGGTGTGTTACATGCAAGAGTTCTCTAGGTGTTCATACTGAAGCACAAGTGCCAGAATATTCCAGCACCAAGATTTACGGCCAAATTACACTCAAATAATTTTTCCTAATATGAGCGGTATCTTCATTAACCACTTACATAATTAAAACTCACATGCATATATACAGGTATTTGTGGCACAAATCTACCCAAAAAATTATATATTTGACAGTATGATACCATGCCAGTTTGATTTTTAGATTGTTCCCCCAGATGACTCTCATGCAACCAGAGCTGAGAGCTTCTAGTATCTTTCCTGTACTTCAACCATATGTAGGCAGTTCTTCAACTTATGAAAACAAGTCTGATGACTTGAGAAGGGAAAACTAGAGTTTTGTATAGATACAAAACATTTGTATCTATAATCCTCTTCATTTATATGCACGTCTGTATCTCCACGTTTATATGTATTGCTCTATGTAAATATACATGTTTGCTGTTCACCTACACAGCCTCTAGAGCTCCCCTCTATACTCTTCTCTGTTCATATCTCTGTATCTACACATCTATCTATAGCCTCTGGAAGGACAAAGGATGACTTTCTCTAGAGAGAGAAAAAAGTAAATTTTCACCTCTGAAGCAAGCAGTAAGGTTAAGTCTCTAGAGAAAAATGCAGGGAACAGTGTCTGACCAAAGGAGTCAGGTTGACTAGTTCAAAATCTCTTGAGTCTGATGTGCTTTTCATGAACTGGGTGACCAGACATCCTATCTGATTGAGGTGATCCATGGGTGTGGATGGGGCTCAACCAGTGGAGGGCTTAAAAGTTGTCATGGTCGAGGCCGCCACAGCCTGAAAACAAGGTTAAGAACATGGAGGCTGCAGGGTTTTGGACCTTGCAGGTGGCAAGTCCAGTGGACCTTGCTTGGTGCCCAGGACCAGAGCTTCGGATTGTCCCATCCCAGCAGTGCCTTCAATAAAAGGCGTCTGCCCTCTCCTAGAGGTCCCTGGGGTCCCAAGGAGTTGGGCCCTTAGTTCTCAGACCCCTCTAGGCTGAAAACCTTTGGACTGAGGGGCTTCTGAGAAAGGTTGCCCCCAATAAGAGAGACCCCTAGGGGGAACCCTCCCTCTTCGGCTGTTGGCAGCTGTAGCAGCCACCTTTCTACCACAAGGGGAGTGACTAAGAGGACAAGCTAAGGATGACAGGGCAGAAAACTAGAACCTTAAAGCCCCCTAACTCAAAACTTGTTACATATACAAAATATAAATTCTCTTACTTGTTGAAGTTCTTTAGAGTTAGGTTTTCTGTTACATGTAATAAACACCTGGCTTTTGATAAGCCAGATGGGGTTATGATTCAGCAAACAGCATTAGTCCAAAAGCAAGCGAGGATGAGAACAATGCAAACAGCAGCATAAACTTTCAAAGCTGCAACCACTTAAATGGAATAGGGAACAGACAAACACAATACCAGGAATGTTCACTGATGCAGAGAAAGAGAAGGCAGAATGTTTCTGCCACTAAGGAAGTTGTGGAGGTTATTTAAGGCTGGAATAAGTAATCTCAAAAGCTGGAATAAGAGAAAACCAGGGGGGAATAATGAGAAAGGCCCAGAACTCAAGAGCTTAAAGGATTTAAGAAATAATGTCTCCCAGAACACAAGCAGAAAGCAAACTCATGAAGTTGAGAAAAGAAAATCCAAAGAAAAAGATTATCTAGAAGCTTAAGGCAGAAGTATCTCAGTATTAAGACTTAAACAGCTGGTCTTTGGAACAGATTCAGCTATAGTTCAATGCCATTAACTATTAAAATCCAACTCATTTTCCTTGCTTAGTTTTGGGCTCCCAAAAATACTTCTGATAATTTGTTTCCCCACATATATACCAGCCCAAGAGATGAAATGATCTGAGAAATTACAAAACCAGATATTTGAAAATTACTGGTTTACAATGAACACTAGAAGTTGGCATATGTTTTGGTTTAAACATGTCTTCTGGTAGTATGGGTATAATAAATCAGACCCTTTGGCACATGACAGACAAAACTAGAATCTCTAGCTCTATAAAGCCAATAGGCTGTGGTAACTTTACTGAGGTACAGACATGGTAGATGACATGTCCATTTCATATCTAAAGCAATGATTTTCAACCACCCTAGTGTCACATCACAAAAGAAAAACACATTTCAAACAAATATGCACCACCAACCCCTCCTAACCCCATTTAAGAATCACTACCGTAGCGTCTTCCTGGTGACCCAATGGTTAAGACCCCATGTTTCCACTGGAGGAGGCTCGGGTCTGATCCCTAGTAGGGAAACTAAGACTAAGATCCTGCATGCCACAAAATGTGGCCAAAAAAAAAAAATCACTGAGCAAAAATATAGTGAGCAAATGAGTGGTTTTCAATATTTATTTATGCACTTATTTGGGCTTCCCTTGTGGCTCAGCTGGTAAAGAATCCGCCTACAATGTGAGCGACCTGGGTTCAATCCCTGGGTTGGAAAGATCCCCTGAAGAAAAGAAAGGCTACCCACTCCAGTATCCTGGCCAAACAATTCCACGGATAGTCCCGTGGGGTCGCAAAGAATCGGACACAACTGAGCAACTTTCACTTCACACGCACTTGCTTATTTGGCCATACCCACGTCTCAGTTGCAGCATGTGGGATCTTTGATCTTCGTTGTAATGTGAAACCTTTTAACTTTTTCGGGGGTTTTGTCAATTAGATCTTTTAGCTATGGCATGCACACTCTTAGTTGCAGCATGCGGGATCTCTGACCTTTGCTGTAACATGTGAAATCTTTTAGCTTTTTCAGGGGTTTTGTCATTTAGTTTAGCTATGGCATGCACACTCTTAGTTGCAGCATGCATTGACAGTGCAGAGCCCTGGCCACTGGACCACCAGGGAAATCCCTGCACTTATGTTGTACCATTCCAACAAGCTGAGGAGGAGGAAAAGGTTAAATGCTTTGATTTAGGCTGGGTTCTCCCAGAAGCAGACTCTTTTTCTAGAAGAAAAGAGTGTGAGTGCAACTGAGGATTCCGGATGCACTAATAGACAAATGGGGATGTAAAGAAAGAGCAGAAGGCCTATGAAGGTGCAATTATCCCACTGTAAGCAACTATGCTTTCTTCTACTTGCAGCCTCCAAAAGATGGCATGGAAACCATCATCCCATTCAAGGAGTAACTCAAAATATTCAGTTATCTCTCTGGTCAGCAAGGAAGCTGAGTATGCATTCTCTGATTCCCATTCACCATTGGGGGAAAGCTGCTCTCAGGGGCATTAACTCCATAGCACGTCAAGCAAAGAGAGCCTCCCACAGGTGTGGCAGTTAGACTCCTGCTGTTGGCATGTGCTGGACTGGTGAGTGCTCAGGCATCTGGACAGGTTCTGACATCTTCCGTTATACACTGGATAGGTTCCTTGTTGACTTCGCTCCCCTTTGGCTCTCTGCAGTTCACCTGGTTATGCCATCTTTCACAGTCCTTGACACAGATCTTCTCTTTGCTCCATTCAGAAGAAATAGCATCTTTCTAACGGCCTATCAGTTCTAAATGGAACCTCTTATTGGTTCTAATTACTAACAGCAAAAAAAGTTAGTTCCTTTATAACTTTTATACCTAAGAGGTTTTATGAATACAACCAAAGAAAACACTTTTGGAGACTCAAATACAAAGTTCCATTTATTTTCAACAATGAAATCAACACAACAAAGAGGAATTAATCCTCTAATTTTTAAATCTAACACAATTCTTAGCACAAAACTATCCTCAATAAATAAAAACACATTACTAGTAAACAAGTTAAGACTTTTCTTGAGACTATCTTGTAGTGTGTGTCTGAAACAAAACTAGATGATAGGTAAAGAAACACATGCTAGAGACTTCACTGACACACACTCAAAGGAAAGAATAGCCAAGAAACAGGGTTCCCAAATATTAAGCTGGCAAAAGAAACATGGGGTTTTCAAAGCAGCCCAGAAATCAGGGCTCACTGAGGGTTACAAGAGTTTGGGACAGTCCATGTTCAAGGTCTTGTAATTAAATTTTTCCATATTTCTAGATTCTTGATTTGGAATCTCTCACAATCTAGAGGAGCCTCTGCCAAAAGATAGGAGGCTCTTTATTCATGCTTTCACAAGACCCATCTAACTTGCCTTCTTTGACTTCATGACTAGCTCCTATCACCAATATAGCAGGGATTCCACTCCAGAAAATGATCACTACAATGTAAACCAATCTCTCTGTTCTCAATTTTCCTTTCATAAACACACTGATACTGCCCGGAACAGCTCAAAACATGTCCCATTTCTTTTATTTCATCCTCCTACGCAACTCTGCATGGCGTGCTGCAGTACATGGGGTTGCAAAGAGTCAGACATGACTGAGTGACTGAACTGAACACAACTCTGCTTGGGTACAAAATCTAGGACTCACAGGGCAACAAAATTGGTCAAAAGATTAGTGTCGGTCCCAACTGAAAAATTTCTGAAGTCCAATGGTCACACAAAAAAATGTTAACGTCTTATCTGCCCAACTTTTCTCCCAACATCTTGCCAATTATTTCTTTCGGAATTCAATCCTCCGAGCTACATTCTGAGCACCAAATTTTTTGACCAATGCATCTCGAGTAGCCTCATCATCTTTTTGCAAATCTAAATCATCCTGTCGGGACCAAATGGGATACCCATCAGCCCTCTGACCAGACTCTAAAAAGGAGGAAGTAGCCTCCAGCTCACCACTATTTTTTAGGAAGGCCTGTGTAACTGTTGACAGATCCAAGTTAAACTTTTCCATCAACTGCCGAATGATCTTAATGGCAGCTCCCACCTCTGGTGCAGAAACTTTTTCTTCTTCTTCTTCTTCTTCCTCATCAGGCTGTGTTTCTGAGTCTTCCTCAGGCGTGGGTGGATCATCATCACACATTGTTATGTGTATTTCAAAATCAGGACTCTCGTCCACCTAGACAAAGTGAAGAATGGAACCAGTTCGTAATAACGAAGTCACAGACACTTACTCTTAAAATATCTGGTCTCTCCCAACTACCACCTCCGTTCCCTTTCATTCCACTGGACTTCCTTCAGTTCCTCTAATGTGCTATGTTCCTTCTTGCATTTAGTCATGCTAGATGTGTGTATATATGCATGTGTATATATATATACACACACACACATATATAGGCCATAGAGTAAGCAGGAGTGTGAGTATAGGGTATATAAGTGTCTATATGTGCATGTGTATACATACAAATATGTGTATGTATAATTATGGTATTCCAAAGAACATTAGAAGCTACACCGAATGTGAAAAATGTATGCATATATAGGCATATATATATGAGTATATATGTATGCATTAGATTATTTGTTAAAAATTTGACTTCCCTCTCAGGTTGTAAGCTCCATAAGGGCAGGAATTGTATTTTGCTTATCACTACATCCTCGGTGCTTACCAACGCCTTCTTATAATAACCACTCAAAAAACACTGCTGCATTAATATATTAGGGCCTCCACATGCCACTACATTTAGGCACATTACAAAGAATGCTATCAGAGAAAAGATCTATGTAGGCCATGTTTGAGAGTTGTCAAAGTACCTGAAAGCTTGTGAAAAATGAACCAACTTTAAACTAAAGTAATTTTAAACTATTTCGTGATTTAGACTAAGACCTAACCATTTTTCTTGGTGTTAGTAAGAAAAGTTAAGATTCTTTTTCTTAGAGAAATATGCACATATAATTTGGATTTTTTAAAAACTATTTTATGGTTGCCTTCCTCTATTACTATGATTAAACATGGGATTCCAACAAAGTATAAGAAATTAACTGAGTATGGAGAGCTAAAAAAGCTCTATGTATACAAAGAGCTAAAATTGTTTAATAAAAAAATTAACCTCCTTAAAAAATTACTTTTATCTGAGAAGCACAAAGTATTTTAAAAAGATAAATCCACAGTCTTAACTTAGAAAACCTTATAGATCAAAGTACTCAAAGTGAGATGCTTTGTACTGCTGAAAAATCTTTCTCCCTCTACCCCTCCTTCAAGTGTCCTACCAAACTCTGACAGCTACATACCTGGAACTTGGGTCAGTCCCACTTTCCATTTTCCTCCTCCATCTTGAACTCTCTTACCTCTCTGGGCCTCAGGTGTACAAAAAGGACAGATGGGATGACCACTTTTAAAGGAGAACGGACGTAGGGAAAAAATGATTTATATCTAGTTAACATATCACATGGAAAAGGCAATGGCACCCCACTCCAGTACTCTTGCCTGGAAAATCCCATGGACGGAGGAGCCTGGTAGGCTGCAGTCCATGGGGTTGCTAAGAGTCGGACACAACTGAGCGACTTCACTTTCACTTTTCACTTTCATGCATTGGAGAAGGAAATGGCAACCCACTGCAGTGTTCTTGCCTGGAGAATCCCAGGGATGGGGGAGCCTGTTGAGCTGCTGTCTATGGGGCTGCACAGAGTCGGACACAACTGAAGTGACTTAGCAGCAGCAGCAACATACCACAATCTCCTCAAACTCTCGGGTGGCTTCTACAAGCATCTTTTTGACTGCTGCTTCATTCTCCTTGATCTCTTCTTTTTCAAATTCTTCTTCAGGCAAGTCTGGAGTTCTCTTATTCTGTGGTTCTGTCAAAGAAAATAGCACTAGATTAGAATTAGCTCTGGGCCACAAGTTAGGCTGCACTTTTTTCCGAACGGTTTTTGATCAGAAGGTAAGAAAAACATAAGACACGCATGTTCAATAATTTCTAATTTTTCAGCTTGCTACTGAAAAGCTGTATAATAAAAATAATGATAATTTCCCTAAGTTCTCATGTATAAAATAAAAATACTCTTCAAGCTTAATTGATTTTTTTGTTTTGTATTTATATAGATTTTGCAAAAAAAAAAAAAACTGTGCCATAAACTGTGTTTTCTGGGAATCAGATTCTGAGATGGAGATTAACGTGTAATGTGTTGATCAGCGAGTGCTTAGCGGGCAGAGAAAGAAGTTGAGTTGTGAAAGAGCTCCAACAAGGCCTCAACCAAAACCATGGAGAAGTATGGAGCTAGGAAGGCCCTTCAGAGTTGACCATACTGGGGAAAGGGAGCCAAAATCACCACATAGATTAGTCACTGGATACTAACATAAAATAACAGAACCTTGCCCAGCTGAAGATGGATCTGAGGGGTCTACCACAATCCACTATATACCATCTACAGAAAGGAGAGCCTCATAAAGCTAAACACCTTCCTATTCTCCTTTTACTCTGTTCTCTGAGGATTTAACTCTGCTGTTTTCCACTTAACAAAAACTGACTGTGAAGGGGCAACACGAGGGAGTTTTGCAATGAAGCTGTTCTGTATAATGATTATGGTGATGGTTATACAAATCTATATATGTATTAAAACACCTAACTGGAAAACTTGTATAGCAATTCCTCAAAATATTAAACCATATGATCCAGCTATTCCACTTTTGAAAATATAAAATTAATTAATTAATTAAATGAAAGCATGGTCTTAAACAAGTATTAGTACACCCATACCATAGCAGCATTATTCACAACAGCCAAGATGTGGAAGCAACTTAAGTGTCTATCAATGGATGAATGGATATACAAAAAGTGGTCGTAAAGTGGAATATTACCCAACCCTAAAAAGAACAAAATTCTCACACATGCTACAACATGGATAAGCTTTGAAAATAAGCCTTTCACTTATATTAAATGAAATAAGCCAGACACAAAAGGACAAATATATTATGACTGCACTTACATGAGGTAGCTAGAGAGATCAAATTTATGAAGACAGAAAGCAGAATGGTGACTGCCAGGGGGAGGCAGGAATAGGGGGGCTGGTGTTTAATGGGTACGAATTTCAGTTTTGGAAGATGAAAACATTTTGAGATGGATGGTGGTGACGACCGCATCAAAACATACTTAGTGCTACTGAACGGAGCACTTAAAAACTGCTAAAACAGTAAGTTTTATCTAACGTATATTTTACCACCATAAAAAAAATTAAATACTTAACTGTACATCAAAATAAGTCAATTTTATTTTACATACATTTTTTAAAAGAAGCCTTATATTTTAGAGATACACGCTGAAATAATTAACAGATAAATATAATATTGCCTTGCTCTGATTTACTTTTCTAAAAAACACAACCACACACACTATTTCAGTTTCCATGGGTCAGAAGCCCAGGTATGGCTTGTACCGGTCCACTGATCAGGGTCTAATTTACTTCTATTTAATAACAACATTTCTGCACGTATTAGCCATTTATTTATTCCCTCCTCTGAAAACTCCATTTCATTTCCTTTGCTTTTTTTTTTTTTTTTTTTTGGCTGATCATTGGACTTTATTAAGATGAAATCACTGATAATTACACAGAAATTACTTGCCTAAGCCAAAATCCTTGAGATTCACGTGAACTTAGTTACACAAATAAACATCATGTTCAAAACCATGAGGAAATATCCTAATGCCCAGGTGATGAAGGCTGGGTTGAATAAATCTGCACACTTATTTCAAGCTGTTAAACAGTTTGTGGGCCACACAGTGGTCCCTTGCATGCAAGAAGTCAAAGAGCTCCTCTGTGCAGTCCTCCTCTGTCTGTGACCTGGAGGATACACGCTCATCACAGAGCTTTAGCCGCTCCCGAGCCTTCACACATTTCTCCAGCTGCTCGCACTGCTCTCTCACTGTTGTTAGAGGATCCACTAATTCCTCTTCCTCTTCTTCCTCCTCCTTGGGATCTCCGGACCCGGTCAGCATCCTTTGCTCGTCCTCTAGCCCCATGTCCGGCTGCGGTTCTCCCTTTGCTCATTTTTCTACTAGTTTCTGTTTTACTTACTAACTTTAGCGAGCCCTTTGAACACTAAGGAAACTTGCTCTGTTGCAATGTGTTGGGTATACTTTTCCAATCTGCCCTCTGACTTTATCATGAAAAGCTTTAAATTTTAAGTAATAAAATATACAAGTTTTTTCCTTAGTCTTCCTGGCTTCAGAAATAACAACACACAGCTATTAAAAAGGCTATTCATCCACATCCTCTCCTGGTCCTTTTCGGATCTTAATTTTTATATTTAAATATCTGAACATGAAAACACTGCAAAGGGTGAATACAGCTTACTTTCATCCCAAGTTCCAACTGGTCTACCAGTCATCTCCACATCACTGATTTATATATAAAAATTATATTTATAATATATATATGATCTCCTTTACCCATACACATAGCCCTTTCTTCTCTCCAAGAATTCTCCCTCTTCCTTACTCCATCCCAGTCACACTGATTTCTGTTACTCCAAGAACACAATAGCCATACTCCACCTCAGGACTTGAACTTAATACCCCCAAAACCTGGAACATTCTTCCTCAAATAACCACCAGTTTAGTTCTTTCACTTCTTTTGATCTCTGCTCAAGTATGACCTTATGACAGTGAAC
Organism: Muntiacus reevesi; assembly: GCF_963930625.1. NCBI lineage: Eukaryota > Metazoa > Chordata > Mammalia > Artiodactyla > Cervidae > Muntiacus > Muntiacus reevesi. Next base: position 216,650,312 of record NC_089250.1, on the reverse strand, counting down.
TTCCCCTCTTACCCTGTAGAAAACAACCTCTTCTCCAGCCCTTACCCTTTTTATTTTTTTCTATAGCAGCTGGAGTTGGTGACAGACAGGGAAGCCTGGCGTGTTGCAGTCCATGCACTGAGCGACTCAACTGAACTGACAGCACTCACCACTGCCCAGCTAGCATTTTAAGCTCCATAACTGCAAGGAGTTTTATATACTGCTACCACCCAGCAGGTAAGAGTCTGGCACTCAAATATCTGCTGAATGAATCTCAAGTGCCTCTTTCAGTTCAGTTCAGTTCAGTCGCTCAGTCGTGTCCGATGAATCGCATGATTCGCATGAATTGCGACCCCATGGACCGCAGCATGCCAGGCCTCCCTGTCCATCACCAATGCCCGGAGTTTACTCAAACTCATGCCCATTGAGTCGGTGATGCCATCCAGTCATCTCATCCTCTGTCGTCCCCTTCTCCTCCTGCCCCCAATCTTTCCCAGCATCAGGGTCTTTTCCAATGAGTCAACTCTTCACATGAGGTGGCCAAAGTATAGGAGTTTCAGCTTCAGCATCAGTCCTTCCAATGAACACCCAGGACTGATCTCATTTAGGATGGACTGGTTGGATCTCCTTGCAGTCCAAGGGACTCTCAAGAGTCTTCTCCAACATCACAGTTCAAAAGCACCAATTTTTCGGTGCTCAGCTTTCTTCACAGTCTAACTCTCACATCTATACATGACCACTGGAAAAACCATAGCCTTGACCAGACGGACCTTTGTTGGCAAAGAAGTCTCTGTTTTTTAATATGCTGTCTGGGTTGGTCATAACTTTGGTCCTTCCAAGCAGTACGTGTCTTTTAATTTCATGACTGCAGTCACCATCTGCAATGATTTTGGAGCCCAGAAAAATAAGTCTGACACTGTTTCCACTGTTTCCCCATCTATTTCCCATGAAGTGACGGAACCAGATGCCATGATCTTAGTTTTCTGAATGTTGAGCTTTAAGTCAACTTTTTTACTTTCCTCTTTCACTTTCATCAAGAGGCTTTTTAGTTCCTCTTCACTTTCTGTCATAAGGGTGGTGTCATCTGCATATCCGAGGTTAATGATATTTCTGCCGGCAGTCTTGATTCCAGCTTGTGCTTCATCCAGCCCAGCGTTTCTCATGATGAACTCTGCATATAAATTAAATAAGCAGGGTGACAATATACAGCCTTGACATACTCCTTTTCCTATTTGGAACCAGTCTGTTGTTCCACGTCCAGTTCTAACTGTTGCTTCCTGACCTGCATACAGGTTTCTCAAGAGGCAGATCAGGTGGTCTGGTATGCCCATCTCTTTCAGAATTTTCCACAGTTTATTGTGATCTACACAGTCAAAGGCTTTGCCATAGTCAATAAAGCAGAAATAGATGTTTTTCTGGAACTCTCTTGCTTTTTCGATGACCCAGCAAATGTTGGCAATTTGATCTCTAGTTCCTCTGCCTTTTCTAAAACCAGCTTGAACATCTGGAAGTTCACGGTTCACCTATTGCTGAAGCCTGGCTTGGAGAATTTTGAATATTACTTTACTAGCGTGTGAGATGAGTGCAATTGTGCAGTAGTTTGAGCATTCTTTGGGATTGCCTTTCTTTGGGATTGGAATGAAAACTGACCTTTTCCAGTCCTGTGGCTGAGAATGAATCTCAAGTGTCTCTTTTCCAAAAACAAAACTCCTACTAAGCTTACTGAACAGAAGAAAATAGATTTTACCTCCCCAGACTTCAACTGTTATGCAGAATAGTCACACAAGAAAAGAGACGTTAAGGGGAGGAAGCATGACTCTAAACGAAAGTGTCCGACAGCTTAAGCTCAATACCGATTAAGTCACAAGAGAAGCATTTCAACAGCTAAGCCCTGTGTCGTAACCATGTCGGAAAACCAATATTCAGTTCAACTGCGTTAGAAACTCACCTTACCCAAGCGAAACTAGGAAGCAGCTTCCAATAGACGAGAAATTTCTTCTGTGAATGTGCATTCATTTAAGCCAAGATATGAAAATAAACTGCACTAGCACAGCTTTAAAACTGGCTTATACTGAATCTACCTAAAGCCATGAGAAACACTGTTTAAAACAAGTCTGTGAAATATTTCTGAAAAGATACCCAAGATACAGGTTGTCTCGGGGCGGGCGGTGGGGGGGGCGGACTGGATAGCTGGTGGGAAAAGAAAGGAGATGAGGGAGAATCTTCCACAGACTCTTTCTGCCTCTTTTGAATCTCGGGCCATGTCAATACCCCAGTTATGTAAAAAGGATGTTAAAGAGATTACAAAATGATGCCAACTTTACCCGGACATTCAAAGACAGATTACAGAATGATGCAAACTTTACCCGGACGGCAAAGGGGGTTAGGGAGAGGGGCTTGGCGATGCCCCTAAGACGCCCACAAGGACTCTCCGCGGAGGGGGAGCCGCCCCCGCCCCCAGCGCACACCAATGACAGCTGAGCACCCGCGCGTCGGCGACCGCAGACCTCACCTCCGCTATCAGCAGCCTCCGGGTCTTGCTCAGCCTTCCTCTTGAGTTTCTGCGAGGAGGGGCTCACGGGGGCCTCCCCTAGCAGGTACTTATGCTCCTGGCCCCGCAGGCGCTTCAGGTAGCGGTCCTTCATGGACTGCCAGGAGTGCTGAGTGAGAGAGCTCTTCTCCATCGCTTTCCACAAGGCGTTACCGGTGACGGAGCTGGCCGAGCGGGCATGTTCCTTCACGTAGGTCAAGATGGCCACGTCGTCTGCGTCCGTGAAGACCATCCGCCCCGCCTGCGACGGCGGCTCAGGCTCCGCCGCGGCGGCGGCGGCGGCGCCCCCGGCCTGGACCCCGGGCTTCGTCTCTGGGGCCTGGTCGGCCGCCGGAGCCGGGCCCAGACGGTAGGCCTCCAGCTCGAGCTTCTCGTTGCGCTCCACGCAGTCCAGAATGTACTGCGTGGAGATGAAGTCGCCCGAGGCCTCGGCCGCCGCCTCCCCGGGCTGGGCCAACAGCACGGCCCCGGGTTCCTGAACTCGACACAGAGTGCCGCCGCCGTGGAGGATGAGCGTCGAGAGCCGGCGCTTTGCCGGGCTGGGACGCACGTAGAAGGACATGGAGCTGCCATCCTCTCTCATGAACAAAGTCGAGGAATGAGTGGGTCCATTGGGGTCTTTGCCCAAATCCATCGCCTCCGCCATAGCTCTCCCCGGGCACCGGAAAAAGCTGCCCCCTCGCGAACGCCAAACAAACAGGGAGCTGCAAGGATTCAGGTAAAGCTCCAGGAAATGCCGGCCCGAGGCCCGTGTTGCGCCTGCGCATTAGCTGCGCGGGGACAGTGCTCCGCCCCCTTTCCCCGGAAGAGGCGGGGCTTATGACCTTGACCTGGAAGTCGCCGCGCGACACCCCCGTCCTCTTTAGGTCCGGCCCTCGGGGAAGATGGCTGACGTGCAAGGCGCTGAAGTTAAAGTGGACTGCGGCGAGCCGAAACTGAGCAAAAAGTAAGTGTCGTTGTGGTCGTTATGCGATCGGAGAGTCTGGACTAGGAAGCGCCTCGAGGCTCCGGCCGGGACGGCTGTGCCTGGGGCCTTGGTGCCGGTTCTCGTGGTTATGAACACGTTGGGACGCAGGTGCTACGCCGCGAAACTACATCCCCCAAGCTGCCCGAGGGCCGCGCTGGTTGGGTCCTTTCTCCCTGTTGTGCTCCTAGAGTTAAGAGAATGCGGAGAACTGGGCGGCGACGGAGAAAAGCGAAATTTACTCTTTTCGAGGAGAAATGAGTTACTGTGCCACGCCCCGGTAAATAAGTTGGAGAAATGATAAATACCCAGCTCTTCAGAAGGACCTTCAGATTTTCCTTGGCCTCACCAAGGCCATTCTGAACCTTTTGTATTAAAGGGATCACTCTAAAACTGTCGTGCAACTATCTTTATGGGTTGGTCAGAGGATCTCCAGCAGTGTGGACTGTCTTATTTAGCCGAGTACAGCAAGCTGCACTTAGCACTGCTGGAAGTATCTTTGTTAGTCACCCCAAATCCTTGGAGTATAAAGGTAAATATAAATGAATTAAGATTGGCCGCTCTTTCACCGATCGTCCCTTGCACTCTCTTAACACTGCATTCCTCAACCGGAGTCCTTCATAGAACCTCGACAGTGATAAGAGTGACTAATTGCTCATACTCCCAAAGATAGTACATAAATATAGTACCTTTTTCTGTGTCTTAATTATTCTTGGAACTTACTTTGTCAGAATCTTTAGTGAGCACCACTGTATGCCAGTTATTGTCTCCAAGTTTAAAAGCAGGCTGCCTGCCAGGTGACTCAGTTAAGGCCTCATTCATTTTAAGGCAATGAAGAACACGATCTCTGTCATTGTGTTGCCTTCCAGTGTTACAAACTTAATGTAGTCCAAGACTCTTCCTGAAATTCTGCTTTCCTTCTCATTCCTAGACCTCCAGACAACTCTTGTCTTTGACTCAGGTGCTTTTGCGTCTTCTTTTTAGCTTCGTCTAGAGTTCGCAGTTGATGATGACGTTTTGTATGCTTCACATTGCCATCTTTGTGGCTAGGAGAGAAACTGCATGTCAGGAACTTGAGAAACACTGCCTCACGTCCTGTCTCCTGTTTTCTATAATGTTGTGATCATTTCTACCTGTAAATCATTGATTGACTTATTGACTTGTGAACCCAGATAAGCACCATCTCACCATAGCCAGGACTGAGAACATTGTCAGTTACTTGTGTAGGACAGTGAGTATTAGAGGGCTGCTGTCAGTGGAGAGGGTCTTGCATAAAATGGGACACTAACAGGTTGTGTAACCTCCCCTTCTCCCCCAACCCAACCCATAACAGTAGGAGTGCTGACTGGGGGTATATTGTACTGCATGTCCCATCTGACACCACATCTCTGTTTCCTGTTAGGTGGTGGTAATCATTCTTAGGTGGTTCCAGGGTATTCTGCCATGTTGATGCAAGCCGCTGTAAGGCTTGTTAGGGGGTCCCTGCGCCAAACCTCCTGGGCACAGTGGGGGCAGAGGGAGCTGCGCCTGTGTCAACTTGCTCCTTTCACAACGATTCACAAGGACAAGCCACTTTCTGATAAAAGAAGGTTGGTGCTCTTTACCTTCTTTATTGCTCTGGGAGCAAAAGTCCTTCTTAGTTAGTTTCTTATCAGTAAAGCCTCTGGCTGAGTTTTGGACTTGTTGCCAAGTAAACAACCCTGCTACCTACTACCCAAACCAATAGTCCTTTCTCAGTTTCTCTTTAATAAATTCAAATTCTCACTCCATAAATTCTTGAGATGACGTTTAGGTCTTATGCTAGAACAGTGCTGAGAACGAAACCCTTGTATGAATAAAGAATTTGTAATACAGATTATTTTCCCTTCCCTATCTTTCTGGAATTTCTTTGCTTCTGAGATTAATTTGGTTTCTAGTCTTAGTTCTTATTCCTAGAACCTTTTTGGATAATCCTTTTTACTGATGTGATTTAAATGGCAAAAACTAGTTGAATGGTAAACAGGCTTATGTTAATGCTAGGAAGAACCAAATAGGCTTAGATGCTCCTGACTGAATGACAGAGCAATAAATCTAGCACATTGTTCTGGAGGGGCAACTTCACAACTGATACAAAACAGATTATACCCAGAGACACTTAACTTTGGGCCCTTCAGAGTCAGTTTTCTTGCTTAAAAGATGGTCATTTCAAGTCTCCATTTTTTAAATTGATTTATTCTAAACTCATATATAATTAAGAATGTGCCCTGAAACCAAACAGTAGCAAGCATGACTAGGGATCATTTGCCATGATTCATTACTATAGGATATTCATTTAACATTCATGGTTTGGAAGAACAATGAGGGTATCCCTCTCTGCCCAAATCTGTTTGGTTTCTCAGTCTCAGGTAACAAGTATTAAAACAGTTTGGATAGTGAGAGATTTGACCAGAAATTTAATCCACATCTATAAAATTTCTGTCCTTGAGTCAGGGTGTGAAGAGTTAAGATAGTGGGGGAATACCTAGAATAGTTCACATTTGCATGCTTAATTAAAGAATGCAGTTAGATGCTAAGGATGGGAGTCCTCTCTTGGTGTGTATTTCAATCCTCGCAACATTTAGGGAAGAAGGTGTCTATTATTTGAAAGGAGTAACTTGAGTAATTGAGTAACTTGCTCAAGCACACCAAGTCAGGTTTTAGTCCTAGACAGTCTGGCTCCAAAGGTGGTTTATTATCCCCTACAGCATGCTGTTTTGTACACTATCTACCCAATTTGTTGTCGAAAGTCCAGCTCCTCTGGGGAAAGTGAGGCCAATGCTGAGGGTCACTGTCAATGCATTGGTCAATGCTGGGGGAGCAATTGTCAGAGGAGTGTCTCCCTGGACTTCCTCACCCCACCCCAAACTAATCCACTCCTTGTGGGAGGGGAGAGAGATGACAAAGCTAGGGCTTTTGCCTTATCACACATCAAATCTGATGCTCTCAGAACTTCATGTTCTCCAAAGGATGCTAAACAACTCAGTCCCTGGCCTCAAGGAGATCCCAAGCCTAATTAGCCTGAGAAAATCTTGCTGATTTTCTGTAAAACATTTTTTCCTATCCTAACTATAAACTAATATGTAGGGTTTTCTTTGTCCTTGTGTATCTTGATTTTAGACGGGACCTAATGCCAAAGACCTCCGACTGGGAAATAAAGACTGAGAAAGATCTTTCACATCTTTATTCTAAGTTTATTTTTTCCTCTGTCTACCTCATGTATAGAGTTTAGTAACTAAGAGAGAACCGTGGGGGTGTGGAACTGGACAAGTGTGTTTCCCCAGGCAGTTGATATTTTTGGTAATTGGTGACGGGGCAGAACGTAGGGGACTCTTCAGACACCTGTTACATTGAACACTTTCATCTTCCTGACAGTGAGCTAAAGAGACGCCTGAAAGCTGAGAAGAAAATAGCGGAGAAGGAGGCCAAGCAGAAGGAGCTCAGTGAGAAACAGCTGAGTCAGGCCGCCACCAATCACAGTGCTGACGATGGCGTGGCTGCGGAGGAGGAGAGCTTGGACCCAAATGTGAGTTCTTGGGACCACTGCCCTCCCTGAGCTCAGGGCAGCTTCTGATGAGACTTAGGGCAGATTCCCCAGGAAGAAACAGTAGGAGGGACCAGTAGGGGGGATAAACAGGGGCTGGGACAGGCACTGGGACTGATGAGGGGTACCCACCACTCCATCTAGTTAAAAGCACAGGCCCTGCTCATCTTTCTTGTCTTTTCTTGCTTAACATTCGAGAGAACCCAGTACTTCCAAGTGGCTGATACTCCTTGGAGTTAGCTGGACCTTATAGCAACCCTGGAAAAAATCTCTCCTTACAGGTGGCCTGGGGGATTTATTGTAGCTGAGAGATTGGCAAACTGTGGCTCACAGGCCAAAGCCACCACCACCCCTCTCCTCCCTAGTTCTATAAGTAAAATTGTGGTGAAACACAGCCATGCCCACTTGTTTACATGTCTTAAGCCTGCTTTCACACTACAACCTTGAGTAGTTGAATCAGAAAATATTTTTTCTGATATGAAAAAATTGTTTTTTCATACCTCCAGGCCCATGGGCATGCCTTGGGGAAAAATCTGGTGTGTGACCAGGGATAGGAAAGGAGGAGGAGAAGTGACTCACAGGCAGATGTGCCTCCAGAAGTGGTAACCAGCTCCACCTACACCAGTTAAACTTACTGTTTTAGTGAATCCCTGGCGATCCAGTGGTTAGGTCTCTGAGCTTCCACTTCTGGGGACCGCCCCGCCGCCCCCCCACCCCCCGAAAAAAAGAAACTTATTTAGACAGAAATGTGATTTTTCTTTTTGTCACATCTTGCATTTTGGGATTCTAGTCTTTATTCCCAGCTATATATCTGGCCACCCTGCATATTCAAGTGCAAATCTCACTCCATAGCCAATGCTTGATTCCAAGGCTGGGGAGAGCTTGGTTAAAGAAACCTCACTGTATTGGGGCCCCTCTGAGGTAGGATACTGAACTCCGCTAGACTGGCCCCTGGTCTGACTGGGCTCAACTTCTCAGAAGCTCTTTTGTTTTTTTAACAGCAATACTTCAAAATCCGAAGCCAAGCAGTCCACCAGCTGAAGGTCAATGGGGAAGATCCATACCCACACAAGTTCCACGTGGACATCTCGCTCACTCACTTCATCCAAGAGTACAGTCACTTGCAGCCTGGGGACCACCTGACTGACATCACCTTAAAGGTGGCAGGTAGGAAGGCTCCCGGGCAGTTTGCTGGGCTCCCACAGCAGGCAGGCCTCTGCACTTGCGCAGAGGAAGGCCTGGGGCGGTCTTGCTCTCGAGGAGCTTGTGTCTGAGACTGCATTCCTCGAGATGGTGCCAATATGTCTATTCATAGAAAGTAGAGCAGCTCTAAGTCATGAGGCCACATTCCAGTGGCGAGGCTGCAGAGGAAGGGGCATTCTTTGTGGGGGACCCCTGACCTGGTGCCACTACTTGTTCATTGTCCCTTATGAGACTTTATTCCATCAGTGGGAACCATGGCCCTAATAAGCTCCTAACAACTCAGATTTGTGTCCCTAGACTGCTATACACTAGGCTATATTTCTAGAGCACTCTTATTTTGTGTAGGATCTTCTTCTTAATTCAAAAAATAATTAAATCTTGTCTTACATTTATACCAAAAAAAAATATTTCTATATAAAACTACTAGTTGTAGAAAATTTGGAATGTTGAAACATTCAGAGAGGCAAAAAGAGAAAAGCTTAATTACCCGTAATCCCACCACCTAAAGAGAACCCCTGCCAATACTTAAATGCCCCCCAAATTTCGTTTTCTTCACGCCCAGTGATTTTACTAAAATACGTCTTGATGTTAGTCTGGGTCAGTATACTCAGGTACACAGTGTGCACTGTAATATATTGTCACCTCTTTATAGGAAATTTTTCTTGAATATAGTTTTTTTTGTATTCTATTTCTTGCTTAGGTTTACTTTTGGGACTCCTTTTATCTATATGTTTTATCTTTGCTTTTTTTTTTCATTATTCGTTTTTGTCACTTTTTCTCAAATTTCTTTTTATCTCTTTTTTTAGACTTTGATTTTTAAATTTTGTCCTCCTTTCCAGATTGTCTTAAGGCATTACGTGTTGTACTTATTCACTCTTATTTCCTTCTAATTTAAGCTTCATTTCTGAGATGGTTTTTTTACTTTATTTTCTAATTTTTTCATGCCATCTCGTTTGTTTTTCTAACTCTGATTTGTATTTCATATTTTGTATCATATTCAAATGTCTTTCAGGTTGTGAAATAGACTTTTTTGCTTTTTCCTGAGCATGTCTTTCTCAAGTGCTTTCATTGTCTGTGGAGATGTTATTCTTGTTACTTCTGCTTCTAAATTTAATATTGGTGTTTGACCTTGCCTCTTTTTTTATTGATAGGCAAGAAATAGATTTATTAATATAAGATGCTTATAAGAGATACACACGAGCAGGCAAGAGAGCTCTGCTGTGATGTTTTGTTTTTTTCTTTTAAATGTGAGGGGTTTTTTTTTTCCTGAATATTAAAAGGAAGCTCAGGGGACTTCCCTGGTGATCTAGTGACTAAGACTCTGCTCCCAACACAGGAGACCCAGTTTCAATCCCTGGTTGGATCCCACATGTTGCAACTAAAGACCCTGCATGCAGCAGCTAAAACCTGACAGAGCCAAATAAATACATATTTTTTAAAAAGTGGGAAGGGAGCTTGGTTCAGATAGCTTTTCTAGTTTCTCTGAGGTCTCTCTTCAGTTTTTTTGTGTGCGTGAAGTGTTCAGAAAAACAGCAACTTGCTTTCTGGGATTTGCAGTCTCTTCTTCCCTGCTTTTGCTGGACTCTCTGTTTTCTTGGTCTTGTTCAGTTTTGTGGGGCCTTGTCCTAGGAGAGATCCCTGGCCATTGAGCTTAGAGAGTTCTTGGGGGCCCCACTAAAGGGTTACGCCCCCTAGGCCTTCTTGGTGCAGTCCTCCATACTCACTCAAAAGGCAGTGAGCTGCAGTCCTTTACTTAGCCCTGCCACATTGTGCAGTGATACCTGTGGTTTTTAGGAAGACTTCCAGTTCTCAGACCTGTCAGGGACCCCATTGATTCCCATAGCTTTTTCCTGTATCGAAGTCTTGGGGTCCTTGGTGGTTTTTCCCTCTGCTTGTATTTGGGGATTCTTGGAATATCTTCCCACGTAATTTTGCTGTAAATTTTATCCATGGCTTTTTGCCCTTCCCTGTCTAGTGCTTTCTGTTTTTATGTGGAGATTTAGGAAGATCCAAAAATGACACTGCTGCATTTTAGGAAGATCAAAAATGACATTTGGGGAATCCATTGAGCACCTTTAAAAATCAGATCTTCTAAACATCTTTCACTGGTTTGAATGGGAAGCCAACCTTGTCCTGAAGAAAAGGGCAGGGCTTAGGCCTCAGGCTACAATCAAATTGCTCTAGTTTATGTTCTGCCTGGATGTAAAAAATGCAGGGGGAGTTTTTTTGGCACTGATATCATGAAATAGTTTCTGTCAGTATTTTTGCTGTTCTTTCTCTAGGTAGGATCCATGCCAAAAGAGCTTCTGGAGGAAAGCTCATCTTCTATGACCTTCGAGGAGAGGGGGTCAAGTTGCAAGTCATGGCCAATTCCAGGTATACAGAAATATTCATTTACAGGCCTTTCTAGCTTGGCCCAGAGCAACATGACAGAGAACAAAGGTCCATGTGATCTTCTTTACTTGTTGGAAATAAAAGTTAAAGGGAATGGTGTAGGGTTGGGAAAATAAAATGGCCCTCTGGTCACCTAGAGATTGACACCTGTTCTTGGGTTGTTTGACAAACATTTGACCTTGAATCTAGGAGTCTTCTTAGCTTCACAGTAGCAGTTTAGCAAGGGTTCTAAGGTAAACCAGAGGTCAGTTTTAATTTGGGATATTGTGTACTGAGTTAAATTTTCCATTCATTCAGGAATTACAAATCTGAGGAAGAATTTATTCGTATTAACAACAAACTGCGCCGGGGAGACATAATTGGAGTCCAGGGCAATCCTGGGAAAACCAAGAAGGGTGAGCTAAGCATCATCCCTTATGAAATCACACTGCTGTCTCCTTGCCTGCACATGTTGCCTCATCTTCACTTCGGCCTCAAAGACAAGGTGAATTCTTATGGCCTCCTGGCTCTGGTTTACCATACCATTGAATGGAGCACATCAGTGTTTCTTCTCTGTTCCTCCTCATTTAGGAAACACGGTATCGGCAGAGATATTTGGACTTGATCCTGAATGACTTTGTGAGGCAGAAATTCATCATCCGCTCCAAGATCATCACGTATATAAGAAGTTTCTTGGATGAATTGGGATTCCTAGAGGTGATGGAGAGTTCTTACCCGACATGAGCTGCTTTGCGGTGCCTGCCTCTTGCTCTTCCTTCCCTTCCCTTCCCCACAGGCACATCCTGTGTCAGGATGCTTCATGCTCAATGAAAAGTCCTCTTTCTTGCCACTGTCTTGGTTCCACCTTACTTATTTAGTGCCCTGATTTGGAAGGTAGGACAGGACTGCTAAGATAATAAGTAGAGGACCAGTCTCGTGCTAATGATGCCATGTTCAATATGTTGCCAACTCGTTTTGCTTTCTGTAGAATTAAAAGTATTTTTCTTAATTTTTATTCAACTTCTTTAAACTGAAAGATGTTGTTTAGGAAGAATTTTAGAACAAAAAAATTTCAATATTTTCTAATTGTATGAGAAACATGAGTACATGTTACCATAAAACAAATTCAGACAATAAAGAAGTAAGTAAAAAAAAAAAAAAAAAGAAGTAAGTAGAAGCAAAACTGAAAGTCCCCTTTCATTTTTTCCGAACTAATTTCCCTCTCCAAACGTGCATTTGAATATGTATCCTTCCTTGCCATTTACTGTGTATATTTTTATGCATACCAATGCACGTTGCAGATGGGGTACCTGTGTAAATGCTTTAGAAGGGTTTTACTCTTTGTTTTAAAACATAAATGAAGTCTTATTGTATATATTACAATGGACCTCTTCCACCCCCAACATATCCTAGGACCCTTTGCATGTCCATATGTGTGTGTGGGTTCCTTTTTGATACTTTGTATTATTTCCTCTGTTGATAGCTTAATGTTTCTGATTGTCTCTGATAATACATTAGTGAACATCTTTGTGCACATGTATGCGTGTTTCTGTATGGTGGATTTATGTCAAAGGATATCAGCTGTTACACTTTTAATAAATACTGCAAATTGAACTCAAGACAGGGCATACCCATTTAGAGTCCCACTGACAGCTTGTGAAAGTTTATGATACTGTGTTAATGGTTTTTGGTATTAATAGAAAGAGACACTATTCTAGAGAATCAAGCTAGCTCTACTTTTTTGTCAAACACCTGCACATTACTATTGAACTTATCTTTTACTTGGGATATAATAGACTATCACAGTCAAAGCATGAGCGATCCCCTCAACTAGAGGAGCTCTGTGTGTGAACTAAATGTTTTTCCCTCTCTTAGATTGAAACTCCCATGATGAACATCATCCCAGGGGGAGCTGTGGCCAAGCCTTTTATCACCTACCACAATGAACTGGACATGAATTTATATATGAGAATTGCTCCGGAACTCTACCATAAGGTAATCAATAAAAGATGCCCTGTGTCCTTAGAGAAGCAGAAGGCTGAAAGACATTGACTAGACAGGTGCAGTCAGAAATAAGAGGAACCTTGAGGGTAGAACAAAAGTGTTCTAAGTGTCAGGTTTGTGAGTGTTACATTTCTGGAATTTATCTATAGGGTCAGTAGAGCCTTCTCTAGGGCAAAGGGAGTGTCTTTCCTAGATGGACACATCTTCCTAACCTACTTGGTTTCCCATAATGCTTTTTAATATAATTCTTATATTAAAGCTGATTTTATTCCATTGTTGAAGAATGAGTTGAATTTCTGCTTGAAAGTTGGAAATACCCTCCAATCACCAGAATAAACATCAAAGACTGTGTCATTAGTTGCAAACAACAAAAACTGTTATAGTGTTTAAGTAAAAGAACAATGTATCCAAATACACAAGGACGCTCACAGTTTCCAGGAGGATCAGAGAATCTGGCTTGGAGACCACACAATTAGGAATGGTTCTGAATCATATCAAAGGGCTGTCCTCATGAAGAACCCAGTATCTTCCATTTGGGAACTCACCACAGCTCATAAGCATGGCGTGCACACATTGTTGCCATTAGGACCTCTACAGTTACTACCTTTATAAGCCAGATACCTCTGGCCCTCTTCACCAGAGGAGATTCTGTACTGTATCTGCATCCTCTTTGCACGTGAAAGTCTCACAGATGGGTCTGACTGGGGAGCTTGGGTCATGTGCCTGCACCCTGACCCCCAAGAGGCTTCTTGTAGAAGCTCACACAAGATGGGGGACACCCCAGACAATGGAAGAGTGAGTATTCAGTGTTCCTGGGCAGCCAGAGTGAATTATAATTATCCACAAAGATCTGAAGAGAGTAGGGCACTCAGCATTTGGGTAGAGACCTGAAAGCATGGCTTGAGCTGTGAAAACCAAGTTACAGCTCTTGTAGACAGAAACTTTGCCCGGCCAGACAAAATTAGCTGCTGTGACCACGACCATGGCCATGTGTTATTAGATGCTGGTGGTTGGTGGCTTCGACCGGGTGTATGAAATTGGACGCCAGTTCCGGAATGAAGGAATTGATTTGACTCACAATCCTGAGTTCACCACCTGTGAATTCTACATGGCCTATGCCGACTATCATGATCTCATGGAAATCACAGAGAAGATGATTGCAGGTGACCCCCTCCTGCTCCCTTTGTCTTTCCCACGTGTCTGGAGGACTGGTGTGCTGCCTTCAATGGGACTTCCTGTTACTCCTCTTTAAATGACACATTTTTTTCCCAGGGATGGTGAAACACATTACAGGCAGTTACAAGGTCACCTACCATCCAGATGGCCCAGAAGGCCAAGCCTATGAGATTGACTTCACCCCGCCCTTCCGGAAAATCAGCATGGTAGAAGAGCTTGAGAAAGCCCTGGGCGTGAAACTGCCAGAAACGAACCTTTTCGAAACTGAAGGTAAAGTGAGGCAGTCCTCCAGTTGTAGGGCCTTCCTTCCTGTTCAGCTCTGAATTAGATTATGTCAGGAGTATAGTTCCCCATGCGATTCTTCTTATATTGGGGTGGTATTGTGATGGTGTGATGTCTTCTGTCCCAACTTGTATGTTTGTATTACAGAAACTCGCAGAATCCTTGATGATATCTGTGTGGCAAGAGATGTCGAGTGTCCTCCACCCCGGACCACCGCCAGGCTCCTTGATAAGGTGAGAGGCCGGGCACTGGTCGTAGATGCCCGCACCCACTGGTAATGCCCCCTGCTCCCTGTGAAGGGGAGCTCCGCCGTAGAGCATTAACTTCCCCAGCTTCACAGGAAAGCTCTAAAGAGAGAAATGAGAGAACAAGTTTTAAATTCCTGCTTACTAAGCTCTCTGCCAAATAGTAACATTTGTTACCTTAGTTAATCCTTAGCAACCTTTCAGCAGTTTAAGATAAACTTCTGTAGCATCAGGTGTGGATAGGAGTGGAGTCCTCTGCCACCAGGACTGAGCCAATCAAAATGGCATTTAGAAGGGCTCTAGCTGTGCTCTGCTTTCTCCTTCAGCTTGTTGGGGAGTTCCTGGAGGTGGCGTGCATCAATCCTACCTTCATCTGTGATCACCCACAGATAATGAGCCCTCTGGCCAAATGGTAAGACAGAGTGTGGTGTCTCAGTTACCTGTTGCTGCATGATAACCTCAGAACTTAGCGACATAAAGCAGTTTATTCTCAAGGCTGTGTGGGCTCACAGGTTTGTCTTTCTGCCCTATGTGGTGTTGGTGAGGGTAACTCAAGTGACTTTTTTCACCTGGGAACTCGGTCAGCGTGCCTTGCATCCCCCCGCGGGGGTTCTCCTACTCCAGAGCCTCTTCTCTGGCAGTGGAGCCAGGGCTCCAAGTGGAATCATTCTGAAAGAATAAATCCTGGTGTGCACACACAGACCAAGCCTCCGCCGATGTCCCACCAGCCAGAGCAAGTCAGCCAGGCAGCCCGGAGTCAGTGTGGCAGGGCATGAATACGGCGGGTTTGGTTCGGGGTCCCAGTCTCCTGCATAGGTCTGTTGTAAGATGATTCAGGCTTCCTTGTCTCTGACCGTCCTCGGTATTGTAGCAAATGATTCAGTGCTGAGGATGCATACAGGCTTCGGGTCACAGTCAGTCAGTCAGTCAGTCAGTTTTGAGTCAACCAGGTTTCAGGAGTTCTTGTGCTTGTACCACATGTTCTGTTTATTCACCCTCCCCGGTGGTCTCCTCCCCAGGCACCGCTCTAAAAAGGGTCTGACTGAGCGCTTTGAGCTGTTTGTCATGAAGAAGGAAATATGCAATGCCTACACTGAGCTGAATGACCCTGTGCGACAGCGGGAGCTCTTTGAAGAACAGGCCAAGGTAAGGAAGGAGCGTGAGCCTGCTCACTAGAAGACATCTGCCTTCACCCTGGTCTGTGTCTGGCCTGCAACTCCTGCTGACCGGAACAGAAATGAAGGCTGAGAGCCACAGGCCTCACAGGAGGAAGTCACATTTCAAGATGGAGAACTTGACCAGTTTTGGCCCTAGAATTTCTATATAAATGGAGCTCAGGTGTGCTATCTGTGAGGGGCGTGTGACACTTGTGTTGATGAGGACGTTACCTTTTCTTAGATGGTATGTTTATTGAGGTGGCCTGGGGATGGGAAGAGAAAGCAGCCACGGGCCGCCCGCACGAGCGCTGCCAGTGATGGGTGGTTCAGGAAGTGGGAGGGACACTGTGGGAATCATCAGTCTCTGAAAATCAACTGCACTGGACTCGCAGAGCCCCAGACAGTGGAGGGATTTCCACTTGACAGAGAAGCTCGCATATGTTCTGGAGTAGGGTTCATAAGTCCTGACCTTCAGGTCTTCAAAAGAAATGGCTCCATGCTGGAGTTCCTGGGAAGCCAGTTTCCAGCAAGTGCTAGGTGTCCAGAGCAGTGCTGGGATGGAAATGCCTCTGACGGTTTTCACATGCTCACTCAAGACGCCAGAGCGCGCAGCCTGGAAGAGTGTCACTGTGTGTGTGGTTCTGTCCTCTAGGCCAAGGCCGCTGGTGACGACGAGGCCATGTTCATAGATGAAACCTTCTGCACCGCCCTGGAGTATGGGCTGCCCCCCACGGGCGGCTGGGGCATGGGCATCGACCGCGTCGCGATGTTTCTCACAGACTCCAATAACATCAAGGTACGCGGCAGCCCTGAAGGAGCACCAGGAAAGGGCGCTGGGCTGGGAGGAGGGGCAGGTGGAGAGGTTACCTGTGACTTCACAAGAGCACAGTCAGGGCATCTGATTGCACAGAATTTGGGGGTTTCTACCCAAGGCAGAAAAAATACCAATTGTTTGCATTTCTTAAGGATCCAAGGAACATACTGAGCCATCTACATGCATTACCTCATTTAACTTAAGTCAACCTGTGACCTGTAGAAACTATTGTTATCCCCATATTTACAGATGAAATCATTTGGAGAGAACCTCTCTGTTTATTCTTTCTTTTGATATCGTGATCTAGGCAGTGCTATGCATTTTAATATTTATTTACTTGGCTCTGGGTCTTAGTTGCAGCATGCGAGGTCCTTTAGTTGTGCATTTCTTCTTTTCCATTGTTTGTAACTAAGACGGACTAAATTGAAATGAAACAACACAGATCTCCGGGTTTTGGTGATAACAGTAACCAGGAGGGGGAAAGGAGTGGGTGGATGGGCAGTGAAAAGTGCTTCTTAGCTTCAGAATCTGTTCTGTAGGAAGTGCTTCTGTTTCCTGCCATGAAACCTGAAGACAAGAAGGAGAATGTAGCCACCACGGATGGCCCGGAAAGCACAGCACCCGGCACTTCTGTCTAGAAAACAGTAATGATGAGTCACGTGACAGCTGATTGCATTTCTGTAACCAGGGACTGTGAGGGAATTCCTGTGTGTATTGCTGTCTGTTTGACTATCACATTTCACTTCAGCCACCAAAAGCAAGAAGAGGAATCAAGAATTCCTTTTTACTCCTTGTTACCAAATAAACCATTTGTCTCTACTCTTGTCTCATCGCTCTTTTTACTTTTGAAATGTCATCTTATTTCCCAGACTACTGACCTAATGAATGTTTGGGATTATACCACTTTACTCATTCAACAAATTTCTCTAGGTGACATCGAAGTAGAGATCTAGAAACAGAGATCTGAGTGGAAAAGCATAGTCCAGATCAGAGGGCTGCATTTTTTAGGAACTCCAGAGGGGTCTGGTATGACCAGTAAGGAGCAAGTAAAGCTCAGTGAGGGGCCAAACCATGCAGGCACCTGTAAGCCATGCAGAGAAGTATGTGTTTTATCATGGCAAGATGAGAAGCCATTGGACAGTTATGAGCAGTGTTTTTTAAAGACTGTTCTAGTTAGTATGTGGATGGCAAGAGTGACAGAGTGTTAACTTTGCATTTGCAGGCTGAGGAGACATGATGGCTTAGTTTTGGATGGTGTAAAAAGACGGTGATGGTTATGAGTCACTGGAGTTTGCTTGTGTTCCTGAGGTCAGAATCTGTTGGCAAAGTGAGCTGTGAGAATAGGAATCAGATAATTTCAAGGTTTTAGGCCTAACTACCTGGAAAGCAGAGTTGTCATTGACTTGAGATGGAAAAAATTTGAAGGGCAGGTTTGAGAAGGAAGGCTGAGTGTGGTTTTGGACATATTAAACATGTTTGTTAGATGTTGGGTGAAAAGAGTGAGTAGGATGTTGAATAGTGAATCTGGTGTGTTCATATTTTCAATTCAGTGAAAAATAACAAGCTGGGCAGAAAAATGTAAAAAAAGTCCAAGATTAGCACAGGAATCCAAGAGGGAGACAACAGCAGTTTGTCCAAAGGACTAGGGTTTTGCCATAAAAGTAGAACTGGGTGAATTCAAGAGAGAGATCAACAGGACTTGGTAACAGATAATATATTGGATTATAATATGGGGGTGAAGGGAACGAAAATGACAAGGTGATTCACTTCTCAATTTATGCAACTAGATGAACGGCAGTACTAATCCTTGAGATATACCTGGAAGATGATTACCCCATGAGAAATCTTTAAAAAAACAGAAGAAAGAGTCACAGATAAAACATGTTAGAGGAACAGGATACTTACCTTTGGAGGAGTAAGGAATTTACCCTTCCTCTGATCTAGAAAGAAAGATGGGGGTCAATTAAGCTGCACTTCTCTAGCTTTGGAGGGATAATATGAAAAGTAAGTTCTCTCTCATCTTTAGGAATTGAGGTATACAACTGCCAAATGGTACAGATTCCTGAACTACAATCTGAAGGTTTTAGACCTGAACTGTTAATAAATAAGCCAAGAGCCACATGTGGCTATTGCACATTTGAAATGTGGCTGGTGAGAACTGAGACGTACTCTGAGTGTAATATACAAACCAGACTTCTGAAACTTAGTATAGAAAAAATATAAAATACCTCAATATCTTTTTTTTTCATTTGTTACACGTTGAAATATGTTGTATATGTTAGGTTAAATAAAACATGGTTTAAGTTCATCTTTTGAGTTTTTATGAGACTGACGCGCTACCTACTGCGCTAACGAGGCCCTTTCTTTTGAGTTTTTAAAATGTAGACATTTTTAAGTTACATATCTGGCTCGAATTATATTTCTACTGGATAGCAATGTTTTAGACAAAAATTTACCCTAGTGTTCCAAGATACAACATCATTCTACTCTTGGAATCTATTCTCTCGCACACCACCAGCTTCCCGAGCCCCTTTGACTGATACGCACAGCGCCGGAAGTCGGATCTGACCCTCCCACCTGGCTCCGCCCCCTAAGCGACTACAAAGGCCCGCGTGCAGTGTATGTCGCCTCTTAGTGACGTTACGTCCGCTGCGCCGCACACGCTTCGTCAACTCCTTTCGACGGCGTGCGTCGTAGAGGTGGGAGGGGAGGGTCTCTGAGAGGGTGGGGTCGCGGAGCCGAGGGCGCGCGAGTGAGCGGGGTCTTAGCGGCTTCTGTGTCAGGTTCCGATGTCTGACTTTTCCAAGCTCCGTTTGTGTGGCGAGAGGACGTGAGAACAGTACCTCTCTCACCACGCGTGGGGCGGTAAAAGACGGCTCCTTTAATGGAAATACCGCCCTCCCGGCGCGGAGAGCCCCCACTGCGGGCGAGCGCGGGACTCGTGGCCGTGCAGCAGCGTCCTACAAAACCCAAGAGGGCAGGCACCGACCTAGTCCCAGCTGCAGGGGCCCGGAGTCTCCTGTTGACTGGACACATTGGCCCTACCCGGACCTCTTGAGGGTGTTGAGCCGGGGGCTGAGGGAAGTAGGCTTCCCTTCCAACCCTTCGAAAAGAGCTTTTCGCCCCTGGCCCTAACTTTCTTTGAAAAGGAAGTGGGCTCTTCAGCTTTTTACAACTGTTAAAACATGCGATCTTGTGGGCAAAGAACTGTCTAACAACTGATCTTTTGTTTCATATAAAAAGTTATTCACGTTCTAGGAGAGTGGATTTGAAGTTTAGTGGACTCAATGTAGCAAAACTTTTATTCAACTACTGGGCACGCTCATCCCGACAGCTCCGAGAATGTGACGATACAGTTCTGGGCTGCTGCTTCATAGCGCTTCTTCTGGCAAGTTCTGTCTTCCTGGGCTATCATGGCTTGTGTACCTATGATTTAATTTCAGGTGGGTACCAGAGTATCTGCCTTCATAAAGTGTACTGCCTTCTGATGCTCCCCGCCCCCTCGTAGTGAGAGGGAAATCTCTTCCAAATGGAGGATTCAAGGCTTACCCATGCTTTTCGTTTGCTCCAAGAGATAGAGGATTTATACTGTGAGCTCCCTGGCGGTCTAGAGGTTAGGATCCGCTTTTTTTCCTGCAATGGTCCGGTTTCAATCCCTACTTAGGGAACTTGTGGTTGTAGTTTAGTAACTTAAGTCGTGTCCGAATCCTGCGACCCCATGAACTGTAGATCTCCAGGCTCCTCTGTCCGTAGGATTTTCCAAGCAAGAATACTGGAGTCGGTTTGAGCTAAGACCCCGCAAACCAGCCTGTGGGGCAAAGAAAAAAGAAACTTATGCTTGTTCTCTGACTTATAAATCACAATTTATGTCAGTTCCAGCCAGATTCTTAATTTAAACCACTATGATATGATGTACTATGACCATTTATTGAAATAACAACCCACACATCAGGACAGTTAAATGATAAACTGAAGCATATTAGAATTTTTAAAAGTTTGATCAAAACCCAATTCCAATCGGGCAACACCAAAGCAGAAGTAGTTAGGAGCCCTCTGCAGCAGGAGGCAGGGTAGACTGTTGTAGAAAAAGTGCACACCAGCCCAGGTGGGATGCATGAGACAAGTGCTCGAGCCTGGTGCACTGGGAGGACCCAGAGGAGTCGGGTGGAGAGGGAGGTGGGAGGGGGGATCGGGATGGGGAATACATGTAACTCTATGGCTGATTCATGTCAATGTATGACAAAACCCACTGAAATGTTGTGAAGTAATTAGCCTCCAACTAATAAAAAAAAAATTTTTTTTAAGAGAAAGTGCAGAAACAAAAGAAGAAATCATTTGATTGGCTACAGCTGGAAGCCTAGCTGAGGACTATTGGTTATTTGTCCTTAGCAGTTTTGATATTATAACCTTAAGGCATTTACACACTTAGATCTTGGTTTGCTTAAATAGGCCAACGCAGCATTAGAGGTTCATCAATCTAATCGTCTCCTTGTTTTATTAATTTAACAGTGCAAACAGCTTATTGTGGAAAAATCAGTTGTCTGCTATATACCTTGAGGCTAAGTGGAGCCTTTTTTTTGTTTGTTTGGTGACACATTTGGCTTTGCCCATCACCTTACGATCTTATTTTTTCCTAAGAAGCTTTTCATACATTTCAGTGACCAAATGAGGTCACTGAGTGAACATTAATAGATCAACAATGAGAAGAGTGTCAAGGGAGGTATTCTAAGCCTCTTTTAGGTCTGTTTCATGGTCCCTTATTCATGGCTTTACGTATCCATCACAGATCCACTATCTGCCAAGGAGCTCAAGGCAAATGAATAAGGAAATTCAAATGTTCTTATTTGTAGTATCAATCTCAATTGATGTAATTATGCTCAGCACTGTGCCAACTTTTTGTAAGTATTATTTAAGCCTCACAGCAATTCCAGTGGATTAAATACTATTGTCTCTTTTTATCAGATGACACAGAAAGGTTAAGTAATCTACCCTGTATCTCATGGTTAATTTGTAGCAAAGCCAGGATTAGAATCCAGAAAGGGTAACTCCAAAGCCCTCATTCTGAGAAGCAGAACTGCTGTCTCACTTGAGTGGTGAGAAACACTGGGCTCTCACTGCCCTCTGCATCATAAAAGATTGAGGAAGAGATTAAAATGTTACTTTCCTGATGGGGGCAGAGGTTTACTAGAGAGGATAAAGAACCTCTCTGCTGTGAGGAAAAGAAAAATAAAATGTCTGGGAAAAAAAGAAAAGAAAACCTTTATCTCCAGAAAGATGAAATTTGTCTGGTGTGGGTCTGTCTGAAGCAAGCTGAGGTCTGCAGCCCTTTATGTGCTATTTCCAAATGAAAAGTGGAATACCGACGATCTTTCCTCATATGCTTTCATTTTGAGTATTGGGCTCAGATTCATTAGAAACATGTCATATATCCAACATTAGGAGAAAAACAGCTTGAAGAAGTAATGTATCTCCGGGGGTTGTGAGATTTGAGGCTGTTGACCTTTCATTAATGATGAAAGCAGAGGGGTAGTCAGAGAAGATGATACACAGAGTTACAAATGGGGGAGCCTCACTAGGAACATGAAGGGGCTACATGTGAACACCTGCTGCAGCGGGGTATGGGTTGTAGCATCTTGCCTTGGCTCCTTTCTGTCCTGACAGGTGTGGATTTTGATCAGGGCCTGAACACCATGTGGACTGCAGATGAGATTGCCCGGCTGTGTTACGAGCACTATGGGAGCAGGCTGCCCAAGCAAGGGAAGCCTGAGCCCAACCGCGAGTGGACATTGCTTGCAGCCGTGGTGAAGATACAACCCACAGCTGACCAGGCCTGCGACCGCTCTGATGGACCAGTGCAAGGTGAGACCTTTTCTCCCTGAAACACTCTCTCCCAGTAAGAGACACAGGGCTAGCCAGGGATGGTGGTGGTTGGGTATGATCCAAGATGCTGGGTACGTTCTGCTGCTGCTGGCCAGGTGCTGCGGGACCTCTGGTGGCGGGAGATGGCTGTGCAGAAACCACAGTCCTCAGCTGAGGCAGCCTGTGAGGGAGCCCTCTGGACGAATGTGCAGGGAGGATATTAAACTTGCCGACCATTCAGATTCTGAGAATTCATTTTATGATTTGCTTTTTTTTTCCCCCCTCAGTGACAAAGGAAGTTGTCTCAATGGGAACAGGAACCAAATGCATAGGCCAGTCCAAAATGAGGAAGAGCGGTAAGCCTGGGTGGGGTCTCAACAGGGGCTGTTAGGGAGTTTTAGAAAACAGGTATCACCTGTTTCTCTTCCCGGCAGAGCAAAGGGGCCTTATTTGCAGAGCACAGGGGCGTATCACTAGGTGGCTGACCTTTCACTTCCTGCTGACTGTGCTCCAGTTGGAAGGACAGAACTCATGTAAAGAATGGAAATGAGTTTCAGAAGCAAAGGCTGCCAGGAACATCTTTCTGAGTGGATTGAAAGTTGGCCAGTTACTTTCATGCTCAAACCAAAAGGTCCCTGAGTTTAGCTTTCCATAGTACATCTGAAGCCCCAGAAAGCAATCGTGAATCAAATGGAGGTTTTGGCACAAGAAAGAGTAAGAAAATCCCTTAGAGGTCTGGCATCTTCACTTTCTGGATGCCAGTTAACAGATTCCTCCTCCAGTTTCCTTCCCTCATCTCCTACTTTTCCCTGGGATATGAGGTTGCTGTTCCAGGACCACTATTGATTGAATTCAACAGAATTGCATCACCATGGGCACAAGTATGGCACCAGGGTACAAAAGATCTGGACCTGTGTCCTCCTGATAAAGATCTCCCTATAAATCAGGAGTTCTCAGCTAGGGGAGATTTGCCCTCCAGGAGACATTTGCAATGTCTGGAGACATTTTTGACTGTCAAAACTGGGAGAAGGGGAATATGCTAGTGGTCTCTAGTGAGTAGAGTCCAGGAATGCTGCCAAACATCCTGCAGTGTACAGGACAGACCCCCCCCCCCCCACACACACACACACACACAGAGCATTTTCCAACCCGAAATGTCAGTAGTTGAGGAAACCCTGCTGTAAATGCTGTGCCAATAATGATTGTGCTGCTTTCTGGCAAAGCCCTCCAGGAGTTATGTGACCAGTCTGGGTGCTGGGGAAAACTGCCGTGTTCTGCTTTCAGGAACCAGGTTCCATATGTTTTCACTAGTGTCTTGTCTTTGCCACAGGTGACATCCTCAATGATAGCCATGCTGAGGTCATAGCCAGAAGGAGCTTCCAAAGGTAAAGCCACATTGCCAGAGAGCTTGATCTAGCATGGGTGGGGGGTCCCAGAATTTGCATGTCTAATAAACCCCCACTTCAGTTCAGTCGCTCAGTCGTGTCCCACTCTTTGCGACCCCATGAAGCGTGGCACGCCAGGCCTCCCTGTCCATCACCAATGCCCGGAGTTTACTCAAATTCATGCCCATCGAGTCGGTGATGCCATCCAGCCATGTCATCCTCTGTCGTCCCCTTCTCCTCCTGCCCCCAATCCCTCCCAGCATCAGGGTGTTTTCCAGTGAGTCAACTCTTCGAATGAGGTGACCAAAGTACTGGAGTTTCAGCTTCAGCATCAGTCCTTCCAGTGAACACCCAGAACTGATCTACTTTAGGATGGAGTGGGTAGATCTCCTTGCAGTCCAAGGGACTCTAAAGAGTCTTCTCCAACACCACAGTTCAAAAGCATCAATTTTTCGGCACTCAGCTTTCTTCACAGTCCAACTCTCACATCCATACATGACCACTGGAAAACCATAGCCTTGACCAGATGGACCTTTTTTGGCAAAGTAATGTCTGCTTCTTAATATGCTATCTATGTTAGTAATAACTTTCCTTCCAAGGAGTGAGCATCTTTTAATTTCATGGCTACAGTCACCATCTGCAGTGATTTTGGAGCCCAAAAAAATAAAGTCTGACACTGTTTCCACTGTCTCCCCATCTATTTCCCATGAGGTGATGGGACCAGATGCCATGATCTTAGTTTTCTGAATGTTAAGTTTTAAGCCAGCCTTTTCATTCTCCTCTTTCACTTTCATCGAAAAAGCTTTTTAGTTCCTCTTCACTTTCTGCCATAAGGGCCCCAGGTAATACTAATTATGTCAGCCTCTGAACTGTACTTAAAATACAGTTTGTCTAGTCTAGACAGGGGTTCTTATGCTTGATTGTGCTTCCGAATCACCTGGAGGGTTTGTTAAACCTCAGATAGCTGGGCCCATCCCTAGGGGTTCTGATTCAGCAGATCCAGGTGGAGCTTGAAAAGTTGCGTTTCCATTTTTTTTAATGTTTATTTATTTGCCATCTCGGGTCTTAGCTGCGGCCCGGGGCATCTGTGTTGTGTCCTGCAGGATCTTTCCCACGTGGCGCATGAACTCCAGCTGCAGCACATGGGCTCCAGTAGTTGCGCCCTGGGGGCTTAGTTGCTCCACAGCACATGGGATCTTAGTTCCCCGACTAGGGATCGAACCCTAGTCCCTTGCATTGCAAGGCGGACTCTTAACCACTGGATCACCAGGGAAGTCCCAGAAGGTGCATTTCTAATAAATTCCAGCTGGTGCTGCTGGTTCCTGGACCCCATTTTGAGAATCACTAGATCCTTCTCATAATTTCAGGTGGCTACCAGTTTCACTGGTCTCCAGTATCTCTTTCCTTCTTAGTAATCACCCAACCAGAGTCTCTCCCTTGACCACAGAGATGGGTTGTTCGCTCTGGTAACCCCCCTCCCTCCACGTCCCATTAGGTACCTGCTCCATCAGCTCCACTTGGCAGCTGCCCTGAAGGAGGATAGCATCTTTCTCCCGGGATCTCAGAGAGGACTGTGGAAACTCAGACCAGACCTCCTGTTTGTGTTTTTCTCCAGCCATACACCCTGTAAGTATATTCAAGCCTCTGGATTCATGTTACATTCATCTTTACTTCCTTATTGTTGTCTTATCCGTGTGTATGTTTCTCAAAAAAAAAAAAAAAAAAAAAAAAACTCTTTAGCTAACATATGGTTACAGCCAGTGACAGTGCCTTTTTGTGAACAGCCCAGTGTGCCTGATCACTTCTCCACCAAGGAAAGTGGAGGGAGTGTCACCCTACTATTATTCAGTTCTCAGTTCCCAATCATGGTCAGGAAGCTTAAAGGTCCAAAACCAGCAATAGGGCTTTGAAGTCCAAAGCCTGAGTTCTGTGGTGATTTATCCTGACACTCATTTCATTCATTTATGAAACACATCAGTTCAGTCGCTTAGTCATGTCCAACCCTTTGCGACCCCATGGACTGCAGCACACCAGGCCTCCCTGTCCATCACCAACTCCCAGAGTGTACTCAAACTCATGTCCATCGAGTCAGTTACGCCATCCAACCATCTCATCCTCTATCGTCCCCTTCTCCTCCCGCCTTCAGTCTTTCCCAAAATCAGGGTCTTTGCCAGTGAGTCAGTTCTTCTCATCAGGTGTCCAAAGTATTAGAGTTTCAGCTTCAGCACCAGTCCTTCCAATGAATATTCAGGATTGACTTCCTTTACAATTGACTGGTCGGGTCTACCTGCAGTCCAAGGGATTCTGAAGAGCCTTCTCCAACAAACACCACAGTTGAAAAGCATCAATTCTGTGGTGATCAGCTTTCTTTATAGTCCAACTCTCACATCCATACATGACTACTGGAAAAACCATAGCTTTGACTGGCCAGACCTTTGTTAGCAAAGTAATGTCTCTGCTTTTTAGTATGCTGTCTAGGTTGGCCATATCTTTTCTTCCAGGGAGCAAGCATCTTTTAATTTCATGGCTGCAGTCACCATCTGCAGTGATTTTGGAGCCCAGAAAAGTAAAGTCTCTGTTTCCATTGTTTACCCATCTATTTGCCATCAGGTGATGGGACCAGATGCCACGATCTTAGTTTTCTGAATGTTGAGTTTTAAGCCAACTTTTTCACTCTCCTCTTTCACTTTCATCAAGAGGCTCTTTAGTTCTTCTTCACTTTCTGCCATAAGGGTGGTGTCATCTGTGTATCTGAGGTTATTGATATTTCTCCCAACAATCTTGATTCCAGCTTGTGCTTCCTCCAGCCCAGCATTTCTCATGATGTATTCCGCATATAAGTTAAATAAGCAGAGTGACAATATACAGCCTTGACGTACTCCTTTTCCTATTTGGAACCAGTCTGTTGTTCCATATCCAGTTCTAACTGTTGCTTCTTGACCTGCATACAGATTTCTTAGGAGGCAGGTCAGGTGGTCTGGTATTCCCATCTTTTGAAGAATTTTCCACAGTTTGTTGTGATCCACACACTCAAAGGCTTTCACATAGTCAATAAAGCAGATGTTTTTCTGGAACTGTCTTGCTTTTTCGATGATCCAACGGGTGTTGGCAATTTGATCTCTGGTTCCTCTGCCTTTTCTAAATCCAGCTTGAACATCTGGAAATTCACAGTTCATATACTGTTGAAGCCTGGCATGAAGAATTTTGAACATTACTTTGCTAGCGAGTGAGATGAGTGCAATTGTGTGGTAGTTTGAGCATTCTTTGGCATTGCCTTTCTCTGGGATTAGAATGAAAACTGACCTTTTCCAGTCCTGTGGCCACTGCTGCATTTTCCAAATTTGCTGGCATATTGAGTGCAGCACTTTAACAGCATCATCTTCTAGGATTTGAAATAGCTCAACTGAAATTCCATCACCTCCACTAGCCTTGTTCGTAGTGATGCTTCCTAAGGCCCACTTGACCTCACACTCCAGGATGTCTGACTCTATGTGAGTGATCACACCATCGTGGTTATCTGCATCATGAAGATCTTTTTTGTGCAGTTCTTCTATGTATTCTTGCCACCTTTTCATTAAACACGTATTTTCTACTATTTGTCAGGCAAGTGTGACATCAGTTATGTAGCAGTGAATAAGACTAGTCCCTCACTTAACCTTTCATTTTTCATGAGATATAGGCAGTCATGGTGAGTTAAGGTAGATTTTGATGAATTTAAGGAGATGTTCGGGTGCTGTAGTTGCATTAGGCAGGAAGACCAGACCTGGCCAGTGGGGTCATTTCTATCCTTTGTTTTTCTGTCTTGAAAATTGAGAATAATTTCTACCCTTGTAGACAACTCAGGGATGATAGTAAAATTTCCTCACCATCAAAATTTTGAAATAAGGATATAAGATTGTCCCATGAGTATTAAACTTTAAAACTAACACATGCTATTAGAGCAGATAGGTAATCACTTTAGAGACAGTAACTAAAGATCATAATTCAAATAAAAAATATAGCTTTATGAGAGAACATAAAATGACATACAGAGGGAGGCAGGGCTCATCCATACTCTATTCTTAGCAATGCCTTTGGACCAAGGCACCCAAGGACCAAAGGATGTTTCTTAACTCAGTGTTTCTCAAACTGTAATATATATAACATGCACCCCAAGATCTTGTTAAACTGAACATTCAAATAGAGCAGCTCTGGAGTGGATCTGGAGGCCTGCATTTCTAACCAGCTCCCTGGTGATGCCAGTAGTACTGACCTGTGGATCACACTTTGAGCAGCCAGGGCCTGGTTGGTCCCAGTAGCAGGTGTAGCATTCTCATGGAGAGAGATATCTGGGGATCACAGCTAGCCTGACCACCTAATCAAACGATGAAAATCAGTGGTCCACAGGCTGGTACTGCTCTGTGAGAGCACCGCTCCGTGGTCACATGAGGAAACTCAGGACTGTTCAGGGAGTTTTTCAAAAAGCTAATTTCTTTCCATTTTAAGCTTATGAGATTTTTATGTATTTTTAAAATAATGATAAATAAGCTTTTTAAAGATCTTACTTGAGGGAATAAAAAGTTGACAACACTCTATTGATCTTAAAATCTTCTGGAGATTTTACTGGTCTGTGAAATCAAAATCTGGAACCGCTGATCTAACTCCCTGGGTGATGGGCAATCTTTTACAGTGGGATGTCCCCACTCGGGGAAGAGAGAACACTAGAGAATGTGACTGACTGACTGACTTGGCATTTATTCCTCATCACTGACTGTGAAGTTGGTGCCTGGGTTGGCTACTTCAGACTTTTACATTTGAGTTATGTTAGCATGACTCAGACTCCTGAGTTCAGACATCGGTCAGGATCAAATCTCTGAGCCTTCGGAGTGGGAGGTGGGCCCTGGGGAATTCTTCAAAGTTCCTGTCACCTTGTGAGGTTTCTGGAAGCCTGCCAGCCAGCCTCTCTGGCAACACTCCCATTTCTGCATCTCTTGTCTCTCCCACTGCCTAGATTATATAGACCACAGATGTATTATTTACACACTTTAGAAAAGTGGTACACATTAGGTTAGTGTTTGAAGAATCTCCCTTCTCTTGGGAAAGCTATGCTTTTTACTGACCTTTGGTTTTCTTTGGTTCCATGTAAACACAGAGTAAGTCGGAAATCTCTAAACCAGCACAGGGAAATACCAGTTATGCAAGTCTTTACTGAGAGCATATGCGAGGTGGTGAAATTGTGAGCTTTATTTGCCAAACTTATTTAACCATGAAATCAACCCTTCACTTCTACCTTCCAAGTCATCTTGGGGATAACACTCCACAAAATGCACGTGGGAAACCGTGCTCATTCTAAACCAGGGGTCCCCAACTCAGGACAATTTTGATCCCCAAGGGACACTTGGCAGCATTTGCAGACATTATTGATGATCAGACTCAGGGGTACTATCAGTATTTAGTAGGTAGAAACCAGAGAGACTGCTAAACATCCTGTAATATATAGAACAAGCCCCTATGGCAAAGAATTATCTGGCCCCAAATGTCCATGTGGAGGTTGAGAAACCTTGGTCTAATCTAGTGTTTCCAAAACATCCTGGGATCTTTGTTAAATGGTTCAATTTTTGAGACTTCTTCCACTGAGAGATTCTAGCTCACTGGGTCATCAGTGAGAACACCAGAGAATTGTTATTCGGGAAATTTGGCCAAGTGTTCTTAATTCATCTCAGGTCAGCTGGGAGAAGAGTATTATCATTTAAGGCAGTCATTCTCAAACTCAAGGTTGTATCAGAATCACATAGAGAGCTTGTTAAAACAGACTGCTAGGTACCACCTCCAGAGTTTCTGATTCAACAGGTCTACAGGATTGGTCCCAGGATTTGGCATTTCTAACAAGTTCCCAAGGGATGTTCATGCAGCTGGTCCGGGGGCCTCGCTTTGGGAACCACTGGTTTAAGGGATTTCTTCTCCTGCAGGTGGGGATGCCTCCATCATTCCAATGCTTGAGTTTGAAGATCAGCCTTGCTGTCCTGTCAGTAGAGATTGGGCCTGTAACCCCTCAGTAGAAACTAATGATAACCTAGAAGCTCCTGAAGATAAAAGGAAATGTGAAGACCCAGAGAGTCCTGTGACTAAAAAAATGAGGCTGGAGCCCAGGACTCCTGATGGTACAGCTCACTGTCAGAGTTTTGGCAGTCAGGAAAAGGGCCCAAATCCACCAAACATCAACAACTCTCATCTCACGGCAGAGGAACTGGCCAGTGTCACTGGAATGACCCCTAGTGGTGCCAGAGTGGTGGACGTTTATAGAACTGGAGCCAAGTGTGTGCCTGGAGGAGCTGGAGACTCGAGGAAGCCTGGCACTGCGTATCACCGGGTGGGGCTGCTCCGAGTGAAGCCAGGCCGGGGGGACAGGACTTGCTCCATGTCCTGCAGTGACAAGCTGGCACGGTGGAACGTCCTCGGATGCCAGGGGGCACTACTGATGCACTTCCTAGAAGAACCCATCTACCTTTCAGCTGTGGTCATTGGAAAGTGCCCGTGCAGCCAGGAGGCCATGCAGAGAGCGCTGATCGGGAGGTGAGAGGTGGGGAGGGAGCCGTCCCGCCAGAAACAGTCCAGGAGTGTGTCCACGGGGCCTTGAACACAGATACAGACGTAGAAGTTAGGCATTTGTCCTAAGGAAGTGATTAAGAAGGTGCTCAAACATTAGTTTTGTGTACACTAATTAAGAAAAAAAAGGAAACCACATAAATGGCCAGCTATAGAAGATTGTGATTGTTTTTTACAACTAATACTGATGAGAATTAAACATGGAAAAATGGTCATAATGTTTAAACAGCAATTTAGAAGGTAAGATGAGTTCCTTTCAGTCTTAAAGTATATTATGTCCATATAAAAAAACATTATAGAAAGATATATACCAAGGTATTAATATGATTACCTTTGAGTTATGGTATTATGGGTGATTTTTTTCTTCTTTGTGATTACTTTCTTTTTTTTTTGCAGTGTGCATAGTTTGCTATTGTTATGTTTAAGAACACTCAAACATTAGTGTTAATTTTTTAAAAGAAAAAAGATGAAGGATGACCACCCAAGTGTGATCTCCCTAAAGAAGGGTGGCCACGCCTGATTACTGCCATAGTAACCAAGAGCAGAATACAGCCAGGGCTGGGAAAGCCTGGATGCTCTTGTCAAATGCACTCTCCTAAAGCCAGCTCTTGGGAGCAGTGCCAGGATATGTCCCACTGATTCCACTCCAGGTACATACCCAAGAGGAATGAAGACATACATCTACATAAATGCTGTGCACGAGTGTTCAGAGCAACGTTAGTCATAATACCATAAAACTGAAACAACACAAATGTTCATCAGCTGCTAAACAGATAAGTAAAAGATGGTAGCTCCCTTTAGTGGAATGTTAGTCAGCCACAAAAAGGGATGGAGTCTGATACATGTCACAACAGAGATGAAGCTTGAAAACCTTATGCCAAGTGGAAGAAGCCACACGTTGTATGATCTCATGGACTGAAATGTCCAAAGCAGGCACATCCAGAGAAGGTAGATTGATGGGAGCCGGGGGCTGGAGAAGGAGACGGGGAGCTGCTGCTGTTACGGAGTGACTTCGGATTTCTCTCGAGGTGACGGATGTGTTAGGTTTTGGTGCTTGCTGCACAAGTCTGTGACTGAAAACACTGAATTGTAACTTAAAGTGGGTGAATTTTATGGTGTATAAACATACCAGTAAAGATGCTCAGGGGGGAAAAAGGCAGTCCTAGGCACGGTGCCCAAGGCATTTTCTCTGTTTTCCATGTTTCTTGATTCTGAGACTTTAAGTCGCTGTCTGCTCAGTTCTAGATCCACTTCATGTTGGCATCTACTTTGTATGAAATAGTCAAGACAAGAAAAAACTGAAGTTTTATATTACAGAATAATTATGGTTTCTGGTATATTTGAATGACTCCTTAGGAAGCTGATGCCAACAGGTTAATATTTCTGCTTAAGGTCTTCAAATCTTTCAAACCCAATACGAGGAACACAGTTTGGTGCTACTGAAGTCCCTGAGGAATGGTGATAAGTTCATGGCTTCCCTTCAGAGTGACGGGAGTGAATTTCCCTCATTTGTAAGGTTCAGAGGATCTCAGTTCTGTTCTGTCCCTACCTCCTGTACCATCCCCATAAATAAATAAACACATGCACACACCTTCTAAAGCTTTTGCCTCCTGCTGAGACGTGGGTGGTGATGTGGTGCACAGCCCTAGATATTCTCTTTGTCGAGGAGTAAGCTAAATTTCATGCATTTTCCCTCATATTTAGGTGTCAGAACGTCTCAGCTCTACCAGAAGGCTTTGGAGTTCAAGAAGTGAAAATACAGCAGTCAGATTTACTGTTTGAACAGAGCCGCTGTGCCGTGCAGACGAAAAAGGCTGACAGCCCAGGCCGACTTGTTCCTTGTGGGGCAGGTGAGGGGTCCAGGTTCCACTTGCTCTGGAGTCACTTGTCCCCAGACTGTAGAGTGGCCTGGGGTAGCGGTTTCCCACACAAGTTGTCAATAACGTGGGCTCAGGAGACACCCACACTTGGTCAGGATCATGCTGTGTGACCCTGGGCAACTTGTTCTCTCTTAGCCTCAATTTGTTCATCTTCAGATAAGAATTTGTCATTTATTTATCAGCGTTGTTATGAGGAATAAATGAGAAATTCTGTTTCATGCATTTGCTGAGTGTCCAGCATATAATAAATGTTCCAACGATTGTTAGCCCTGATGGTGGTGACGATGAAGAATCATGAGCTACTTTATACTCTTGTACTCCGGAGGGCAGGCGTCAGAGTGACAGCCAGTGTCTCTGACATCATATCCAACTCTCATGGGTCTGCAGTGGTAGGGAAATATTCTTACTAAAATACCTCTGACATTTACGGAAAACTGAATAGCTTTAACCCCAGAATGTTACCTTTTCACAGCCATCAGCTGGAGTGCAGTGCCTGAGCAGCCCCTGGATGTCACCGCCAATGGCTTTCCCCAGGGGACAACAAAGAAAGGAGTCGGACGCCCACAGGCCAGGTACAGAGTGCTGGGGCAGGAGGCAGAGGTGTTCACACCTCACCCCCTCTGGTGCCAGAATGTTTCCATACCCTCAGAAAGAGCCCCCACGCCCACGAGCAGTCCCTGCCCTCCAGTTCTCTCACCCTTGGCGCCCACAGGTCTGCTTTCTGTTTTTGTGGATTTACCTGTTCTAGACTTTTCTCTACATGGAATCATACAATATGTGGCTTCTTTCACTTAAGCATGAGGTTTTCAGGCTTCATCCATGTTGTATCATGTGTCACTCCTTCATTCCATCATATGGATATGCCAATTTGGAGGGGGGCGCTGGTGTTTTTAATTTTTATTTTTTGGCTACACAACTTGTAAGATCTCAGTTCCCTGACTAGGGATCAAACCCTTGCCCCTGCAATGGAAATGCAGAGTCCCAAAAAAAAAAGGAAATGCAGAGTCCCAACCACCAGACCGCCAGGGAATTCCCTGGGTATACCAGGTTTTTAATCTGGTCCATTGATGGTTATTTTACTTTGAGGGTATTCTGAATAATAATTCTTCTCTGAACATTCAGAATGCAAGCTCTTGGGTGGATATTTGTTTTCAACTCTCTTGCCTATACTTGGAGTAGGATTGCTGGGTCATGGGATAACTTTATATTTAACTTTGGAGGAACTGCCAGACTGTTTTACATAATAGCTGCAACATTTTAGACTTCCATCAGCAGTATATGAGAATTTCATTATCCCACATCCTTTCCAACACTTGTTTTTATCTGTCTTTGATTGTAACCATTGAATGTGAAGTTCTATTTCATTGTGGATTTGATTTGCATTTCTCTAATCACTAATGATGTTGAGCATCTTTTCCTGTATAGCCAATTGTATATCTTCCTTAAAGAAATATCTATTCAGATCTTTTGCCCACTTTTAAAATCAGTTCGTCTTTTTATGGTTGATTTGCAAGATTTCTTTGTATATTCTGGGTATGAACCCTTTATCAGATACATATTTCAAATGTTTTCTCTAATTCTGTGGATTGTCTTTCATTTTTTTAAAGTGTTCTTTAAAGCAGGAAAGTTTTCTGTTTTGAAGAAGTTCGTCTTATCTGTTTTTATATTTCATGGTGTGTGCTTTTAGTGTCATGTAAAAATCTGTAGTCGAATCCAAGGGCACAAATATTTACCTAGTATTTTCTTCTTGTAGTTTTAACTTTTGTATTTAGGACTTTGATATATTTGATTTAGTTTTTATAAGGTATGAGGTAGGGATCCAACTTTATTCTTTTGCATGTGGATGTCTTTATCCCAGCATCATTTCTTGGAAAGGCTATTCTTTCCCCTTGTTGTTGTTCAGTTGCTCAGCCATGTCTGACCCTTTGTGACCCCATGGACTGCAGTAAACCTAGCTTCCCTGTCCTTCACCATCTCCCGGAGCTTGCTCAGAGTCGTGTCCATCGAGTCGGTGATCCCATCCAACCATCTCATCCTTGTGGCCCCCTTCTCCTCCTGCCTTCTATCTTTCCCAGCATCAGGGTCGTTTCCAGTGAATCAGCTTTTCCCATCAGGTGGCCAAAGTATTGGAGCTTCAACTTCAGTAGCAGTCCTTCCAATGAATATTCAGGGTTGTTTTTTTTTAGGATTGACTGGTTGGATCTCCTTGAAGTCCAGGGGACTCTCGGGAGTCGTCTGTAACACCACAGTTCGAAAGCATCAATTCTTCAATGTTCAGCCT
Source organism: Muntiacus reevesi (assembly GCF_963930625.1). NCBI lineage: Eukaryota > Metazoa > Chordata > Mammalia > Artiodactyla > Cervidae > Muntiacus > Muntiacus reevesi. Next base: position 216,616,015 of record NC_089250.1, on the reverse strand, counting down.
TCTTCTTTGCCCTGGAAGATTTGGAAAGAACACTTTCTTGGGTCTTAACCACGAGAGATTCTGGTTTTATAGAACAAGGCTGGAACCCAAGAATCATTTATGAAGCTTCACAGTGATTAGACTGGCAAGAAGAGTACCCTAAATACAAGACTTTGCATCTTCAAATTGACTTTTATTGAAATGTGGAGCATGTGATCTGCTGGACATAAGACTTGGATATCATGCGTATGTGTTTGGAGGTTCTGCCTTATTGGTTCTTCTTTTGTTAAATGTTCATCTTGGCCACTCTGCTTTTCACTCCCAGTGAACCACAGAGGGTCTGCAGTAACCCAAGGGAGGGTGGGGCTGTGGGCTAGTAGCCTCTCCATCAAGGTCTTTCCATCTGTCTTGACTGAGCTGCTGCTGAGTGACTGTTGTCAGACTCCCACAGTTTAAAAGTAGTTCTTTTCACTTTAAGTGGCTCTTCCGTGTCTTTTTTATGCCCCCTTATAAAGAGTTGTGGGAGAAGGCAATGGCAACCCACTCCAGTACTCTTGCCTGGGAAATCCTGTGGATGGAGGAACCTGGTGGGCTGCAGTACCTGGGGTCACTAACAGACGGACACGACTGAGCAACTTCACTTTCACTTTTCACTTTCATGCACTGGAGAAGAAAATGGCAACCCACTCCAATATTCTTGCCTGGAGAATCCCAGGGACGGGAGCCTGGTGGGCTGCCATCTATGGGGTCGCACAGAGTCGACAAGACTGACGTGACTTAGCAGCATAGAGTTGTATTGTAATGAGAGTTCACAGGTGGATTTGTTTCTTTTCTTTTTGACATGCTTATTTGTCTCTCTCAACAGAAACAATAATAACTTACATTGTTTCAGACTTTTTAAAAAAAGTTTCTTTTTTTTCACAAACACTAACAAGGGTTCAGACTCCTATTCAAGAGATCTGGCCTGTCTCTTGGTGGCCTAAGCTATTGAATTGAGTAGTATTTACAAAATTGCTGCTGTTGTTGTTGTTTTGTTTTTAGGGATAGAGTTTTTTTGCAAGTTTTCTCAAGGACCTCCCAGCTTCAGGCCAAAATCTGCATCTCTCAGGGGATCAGCCCTTAACCACAGACCAGGATGTGTGTGCAGAGCAGGTCAGGAGGGACAGGAACCACACTTCCTGCTGAGTTCTGCCTTTGCAGTCAGTGACACCTAGCATCAGCCCATACTGGCCCCACCCACCTGCCTGTGGCTTTAGTTTGTTGTTTTGCTGAGGTCTAAATGCTCTTCATTGTGAACCCACACCATCTTTTACCTTAAAAACTTGCCTTACCACTGCTTTCTGGCTCAGAATTACCATCTTTTCTCCAGATTCCCAAAGTGCTGTTTTCCAGCTTGTCCCAATATGTCAGTGTTTTCTGTGTGATTGGGAGTGCCTGTGTTCCCACCCTGGCTCTGTCTCCAGTTACCCAGGTGTCTTTGGACAAGTCCATTAGCTCTCTGGGCCTCAGTTCAGTTCAGTTCAGTTGCTCAGTCTTGTCTGACCCTTTGTGACCCCATGGACTGCAGCACGCCAGGCTTCTCTGTCCTTCACCAATTCCTGGAGCTTTCTCAGACTCGTATCCATTGAGTCGGTGATGCCATCCAACCATCTCATCCCCTGTCATCCCCTTCTGCGTTCAGCGTCAGGGTCTTTTCCAGTGAGTCAGTTCTTCTCATCAGGTGGCCAAAGTATTGGAGCTTCAGCTTCAGTATCAGTCCTTCCAATGAATATTCAGGACTAATTTCCTTTATGATGTACTGGTTGGATCTCCTTGCAGTCCAAGGGGCTCTCAAGAGCCTTCTCCAACACCATAGTTCAGAAGCATCAATTCTTCAGCACTCAGCTTTCTTTATGGTCCAACTCTGACATCCATACATGACTACCAGAAAAACCATAGGTTTCACTAGACAGACCTTTGTCGGCAAAGTAATGTCTCAGTGTGTTTATATCTGTAAGACATGTGAGGGCCTCAGTATGTTCGTATCTGTAAGATGAGGATACTGGAGAAGGCAATCTGACTGAGGCTTCTGTCGTATTATGGATGTCTCTCCATTTAGAAGGCAGACTTCATACAGAAGGAAGTTCATGGTGGAAAGAGCAGAAGCTCTGCAGTTCAAGAGACTGATGTTTAATTCCAGGCTCCTTTTTCCCCCAGTAATTGAGGAAATTACTTTACCTCTCTGAGCCCCAATTTCCCCAACAATAAAACAAGGGTAACTCTGAGTATCTATCACCCAGGAATGTGAAAATTAAGTGAGGAAGAGTGCCTCTAACATGGTGCAGGGCTTTCAGTAGACATCTTTTAAGATAGATTTCCCCTTCAGTTATCAAATGAAGCTGCATGTTACATTCGAAAGAATCAGTTGCTTTAATTCTAGAGACTGACCACTGCAGGGGAGAGTGGGTTTTCTCACTTTTCATCCCCAAGTGCTCTCCTGGGACCATTCCCAAGTGCTCTCCACGATCTGGAATACGAACTCAAGACTGGGGTGTTAGAAACACTTAAAATTCTAGTGCAACACTCAAGGTAATATTTTTTATACCTTTTTAAAATTAATTTTTATTGGAGTACAGTTTTCAATTTTGTGTTCATTTCTGCTGTACAGCAAAGTGAATCAGCTATAGGTAAGCGAGCATTCCCTCTTTTTCAGCCTCCTTCCCGTTGAGGTGGCCACAGAGCACTGAGGAGAGTCCTGCGCTGGACAGTAGGATCGCATCACTTCATATGTTTGTTGTTTAGCTGCTCAGTCACGGCCATCTCTTCTGTGTCCCCATGGACTGTAGCCCACCAGGCTCCTCTGTCCTTGGGATTTCCCAGACAAGAATACTGGAGTGGGCTGCCATTTCCTTCTCCATCTTTATACATAGTAGTGTATATATGTCAATCTCAATCTCCCAATTCATTTGACACCTCCCTTCCCTCCCTCGGGATACATAAGTTTGTTTTCTCTATATCTGTGTCTTTATTTCTGGTTTGCAGATAAACTCATCTGTACCATTCTTCTAGATTCCATATATAAGCAGTATCATACAATATTTGTTTTTCTCTTTCTGACTTACTTCACTCTGTATGACAGTTTCTTAGTCTATCTATGTCTCTGCAGATAGCACCATTTCATTCCTTTTTATGGCTGAGTAATGCTCCATTATATATATGTACACATCTTTATCCATTCCTCTGTCGATGAACATTTAGATTGCTTCCATGTCCTGGCTGTTGTAAATAGTGCTGCAGTGAACATTGGGGTGTGTGTGTCTTTTTGAATTATGGTTTTCTCTGGCTATATGCCCAGGAGTAGGATTGCTAGATCATATGGTTGTCCTGCTTTCAGTTTTTTGAGAAACCTCTAAACTATTCTCCTTAGTGACTATATCAACTTACATTCGCACCAATAGTATAGGAGGGTTCCCTTTTTTCCACATCCTCTCCAGCATTTATTGCTTGTAGATTTTTTGTTGATGGCCATTCTGATTGGTGTGAGGTGTCACCTCATTGTAATTTTGATTTGCATCTCTCTAGTAATTAATGATGTTGAGCAATTTTTTCATGTGTTTGTTGGCTATCTCTATGATGGCCAGCAAACACTTGAAAAGGTAGTATTTAAGTCTTTGTGTTTATTGCAAATAAGGAGATAATAACAGGAATCAGGTAAAGGACCCTCATTTTCCAGAAGCTTAATTTTACTGTTTGCCCCAAAGTGGCAAATCCTTTTAAATTATCTTTGCTGTGAAGAGGCATATCCTCTTCCCATCCCACATGAGCTACCACAGCATCCTGGAGAGATCATTACATGGCTCATTGGATTATAAGAGAGAAGGATAAGAGAGTAAACAAACAAAGTGTGTCTAAGTGTGTAAGAATAAAGATAGACCTGGATTGAATGTGAATGTGTGATCTTTAAAAAAAATTATGTATGCATGTATAGCTTTCCTAGCTCTTTGATGCACCAATCAGCAATGTTGACCAACTCACCAGGGAGACATTAATATCTAAGAAAGTAATCTTCACTGCTAAAAGGAACTAGGGTTTATTGGAACATAACATCTAATACTCACCAAGATGGCTCTGCTCCACAGATGACATTAATGGTTATTGTTGGATGAGTCTCTTTGACAGAGAAGTTATTAGTGTAGTCACTCTGTTCCGTTGTTGAACAAGTCTTGAGAAAGGTCTTATTTCTCTGGAGGGAGATCTTTTCCAGCAAAGGAGAGATTCCCAATTTATCTTTATAGATACAACACCTAAACATTACTCATGAGGTGACTTAGACCAAAAGCATTCCTAAGAGAAAGTACCATTTGGTACCCCAGAGAGAAGAATATTGAAAACATTTATAGATCTGTTCTCAAAAAGCTGCTAAGCTCTCTATCACTGATGGCTTCTCATGGTGACGCTAGAACCCTTGACATTTAACCACAGTGTTGGTGAATCCAGCTGGCTCCTTCCTGTGAGGTTTAAGTGATGTGTTTCTTTAATGAACCTTGAGTGGATCCCTTCTCCAGACTACAGAGCATGGCATGGTTGATTGCTGAGGCTTCTTGTTCTTGCAAATGAAATTCCTTGACATATTTCATTAATGTTCTGTAATTATATAGCCAGATGTTCTTTCACAGTTGTACATCAGAAGCCACTGGTTTTTAGCAAAGCTCTCATGGACTCTCCCATCAGTGTTTCAAAGGAAACATGAGCATCTGGGGCAAGATATTAGCTTATTTTTTGTATTCCTCTTTTGCTGATTCTGGGTGATGTGGGCAGTGGAAATGTTGGCTCTGTAAGACTCTCTAGACTTCCTGAAAATGTGTGGTCATGTCACCAAAAATGGTTGCAGACTCTTAAATCTAGAAATGAAATCTTTGATCCTAGGTAACGGTGAGCATATCAACTTATCTACCTGAAAGCATACATGCAATAAAGCATAAATAATGTTTGTTTTTAACTGGGTAAAACCAACTGTGATATAGTACTAATTATCTGAAAAAAATTTCTAAATCTTCCCTTTTTTGAGGGTCATGAACTTCTGGCTTTACTCTTAGTATGTTTCTGTTAGCTATATAAACTTCATTCTCTCTCTTTAGGCCTAGAAAGCACAGGGAGCTGCCAGACAGCCTCATTTCCTTGTCCTGGATGAGATTTTTCCCTGCTTCCCTGCTCCAGTATGTAGAATCATTTCTCTCTAAAGTGCCCTGGTTCTGTTACAGGAGAATAACATCAGCACCTGAAATCCATATTCAAAGCATCCACATTTAATTGTTTCTTACAAGTCTTTAAGTGTTAGGTTGATCTAGCTAGTTGGTATACCAGTGAATGAACTAGGCAAAATATTATGTGAAGCTGTGAGGCTTGGCTAAAATTAATTTCTTAATTGTCTATAATCAGGATGAATTAGTCAGCATTATTCACACTTAAACTAGTGGATGAAAAAAATGAAAAAAAAAATGAAGTTGCCTTTGGTGACCACCCTTTGGATATATTTTCACTAATACTGAACAGGTTAATTTGTTCTTGAGTAATAATTTTCAGTTCTAATGCAATCATATAAACACTTGCCCTGTATTTTAGTTCTGTAATTTAAGTTCAGTTTCAGGGGATTGGTATTTCGATCTGACAGTTCTTACTTAGTGGCAGCTTTAGCTACAGCTCCTTATTAGCTCTACCAGCCCACTTTATTAATTGAGTGGAAAAAATATGAGCACTTTGAGCTACAGGAATTTCACTTATCTGACATCTTTCTGGTCCACCTGCAGTGAACCAATACATGGTTATATATAAAAGGCTCTCATACAGTACAAGCTCCCTGTCAGAGAAACTCATTTTCTTTATAGAAAAAGAAACTATAGTAATTTTATTGAAATCTGTGTTTTAAGTGAACACATATCAAACTTGGAATATTTTATGGGTATGTATATGTATGTCTCTTTCTGGGCATTCTATTCTATTCCATTAATCTATTTCTCCCTGCACCAAAACCATACTCTTAATTACCATAGCTTTCTAAAAAGATGATATCTGTTAGGGGTAAAGTCCCCTTGCTTTGTCTTTCAAGAGTGTCTCAGTTTTTCTTAGACTTTAAATCTAAAGATCAATTTGGGGAGATTTGACATCTTGTCAAGTCTTCAAACCAGGAATATGGTGTTTATCTCTCTATATAATGCTGGTGCCAAATTGGCAGTTATGCCCCACATTTAAAATAGTTTTGAATGTTCACTTATTTAGGTCTTCTTATATGTATTTCAGTAAAGTTTTATAATTTTCACATCTTTTACTAGATTTATTTCTTGATGTTGTATTAGTTTTCTGTTGCTGTATGACAGATTACACCCTCACCCCATGGCGGGGTGGGGGAGAATACCTTAGTGGCCGAAAACAACAATGAACGTTATTTCACAGTCTCTGTGGCTCAGGAATTCGGGAGGAGCTTAGCTGGATACTTCTGACTCAGGGGCTCGTGAGGTTGCACTCTCTCATGTCAGCCAGGATTGCAGTCATCGGAAGCTTGACTGGGGCTGGGGGATCCCGTTCCCAGTGGCTCACTCATGTGACTGCCAGGTCAGAGCTGGCTGCTGTTGGCAGGAGATCTCAGTTCCTCTCAACTTGGGTCTCTCCATAATGCTCCAAGTATTCATCTTTGCAGTGTGATGGCTGGATACCCCTCCTTCCCGCCCGCCAAGAGCATGCATCCCAAGAGAGCAGGGCAGAAGCCACAGTCTTTTATGGGTAGCTTCAGAAGTCATACTCCAACCCAGTCTTCTAATAGTTACTGGTGGCAGCCCTATTCAACGTGGGATGGCATTGCATAAGGGCATGAATTCCAGGAGGCAAGAATCACATTCAGAGATTGCTTTAAGTCATTTCCTTTATTTCATTTTCTGGCCATTGCTACTGCAATCAATTTCTATTTTGTTTATTTCTCTCTTACAATAAATGTACCCAGCAACATTGCTAACTCTTATTATTCTACTAATATATGTATGAATTCTTTTAAAATTTTTTAATGTAGACTATCTTTTGCAAATAGTATTTCTTTTTCAAGTTGCCACTCCTTTTATTTTTTTTTTTCCTCACTTACTGTGCTAACCAGAACTGACAATATCACAATCATCTCTGAATAATGTCTTCAGTTTTTGCTTTTCAATCTTTATTCATTTTATTTCTTGTCTTACTGGCCAGACCTTCTGTATAGCGTTGGATAAAAGCAATGATAGCAAGTATCCCTGTATCATTCTTGATTTTAAGAACATATATCAACTGTAGGATTATTATAGATACCCTTTATGAATTTAAATACTATCTTTCCTAGTCCTAGTTTGCTAAAAGGTTTTAAATCAGTCAGTGGATGTTGAATTCTAACAAATGCGTTTTCTGTACATATTTTCCTCACATTACATTTCTCCTTTGGTCTATTAATGAGATCCATTCGTTTTTTGGTTGTTTTTTTTTTTTTCATGTTAAAGCAGCCTACTTCCCTGGAGGTCCAGTGATTAGGACTCTGGCTTCCCTTGTAGCTCAGCTGGTGAAGAATCTACCTGCAATGCAGGAGACCTGGGTTCGATCCCTGGCTTGGGAAGATCTCCTGGAGAAGGGGAAGGCTACCCGCTCCAGTATTCTGACCTGGAGAATTCCACGGACTGAATAGTCCATGGGATCACAGAGTCGGACACAACTGAGCACCTTTCCCTTCACTTCACTGCTGCGGGCCTGGGTTCGATCCCTGGTCGGAGAACTGAGATCTGACAAGCTGTGCAGCACAGCACAGCCACAAACAAAACGCAGCTTCGTGTTCCTACTGCCGGCAGCCACCCCAGCACAGATGAGGCCCAGAGTGGCATGTGCCGACTCAGGTTCCCCTTTAAGCACTGGTGTCTCCAGTGGGCCAGGTCCCAGCCAGGCAAGGGAGCTTTTCAGCAGACTGTACGGCTCCCTGTCCCATATATGCCAACAATGGCCTCTGTCTCAGCTGATGGTACGATTCTCAAGGATGGAGAGGGATATGGTATGTGCAATAAGACTGTACGTTGTTGGCACACGCCATGCTTCCCAACTTCTAAATCAGCCCATGAATTGTGTATATGAGGGAAAGGAAGGAGGCACATACAATCTAGGCCCCAGCTGTTATGAATGGGCAAAACCAAAAAGACCCAAGGAACTGTTAAGGAATTCACAGTGACTTCCTTCACCACTTCAAACTATGACCATTATGAAGCTTGATTCAGAAGCAAAGAATTCACCTCCCAAGGACTATAATGCCCATAGGAGGAATCTAGAGATTCTTCCTCAGGTGCCTGCGTGAATGGACTTTATAACCACAGTTCATACAGGGAGCAATACTCAGGTCTCTGAAACAAACTTTCAATGTCTTGTAAGCAGTGTTACCCAAGGGGCCAGCTCCCTCGAAAGGAGGTAGCCAAATAACAGCTGATGGGCATCCTTGGGGGCAGAGTTTAGTAATTCTCTCTGCCTTTAGCCCATGTCAGTCTGTCACCTTGATGATTTCACTGCTGATAACGTTTATGAAATGAGAATCATTTTTGGGTCTCAACCTAATCAGACTCTCAGGTCTGGATTTTTCTTGCCAAGCATTGGTGAAAACAGGGACTCAGGACATTCAGACCTAGAAAAATACCATGTGAAGCCCAGTATCTTTGATGGCAGCCTGATGCATATTAAACACTTAATAAATCCTCTTGATCTTCTTTTTTCAAACAGATCCCGAATCAGCAAAGTAGAGCTCTTTAGATCATTCCAGAAGCTGCTAAGCAGTATTTCAGAGGACAAGTGGCCAGACTCACTCAGGTGATGTCATTGACCTACATTTTTCATATTTAGGAGGACTTCTCTTTCACTTCTGCTTTTGAATGGCAGGAAGTTTTGGCAGGAATGGTGTTTCAGTAGGCCAGTGACTACTTAGTACTGACCGCATGCTCTTCAGCCCCCATAGCCCCAGCTGCAGACAGACGTGTGTGTGATCTGAGATGTGACGGGTGCAGAGTTGGTGGGACAGAGTCACAGAGCCTGTGCGCAGAATTGGGGCCTGACCCAACCCAGGTCCTGCTTTATTCCACCTCCAGATGGAGAGCGCTGTGAAAATGTGAATGCTGAGGTGTCAGTGTATTCTGTTGGGAATATTATTCTCTTTTTCTTTTGTTCAATCAGTGGCTGTGAACTAAAGCTCGTTAACTTAAATTACTTTCCAAACACATGAGCAGGTGGGTGGGTGGAATTCAGATGCTAACAGAGTTAGGCCAAATCTCACTGGGTAAGGGCACAGTCCCCAAAAACTGACCTCACTTGGTAGCACCAGCTGCATTCTAGGGGGCCCCAAAGCCACTTACACTTCTGACCAACTGACTACAAACTCAGGTTCCAACTACCCCCTCAGGTTCAGTAATCACTAGAAAAACTCACAGAACTCAGGAAAGCACCATACTTTCAATTGCCTTTTATTGTAAAAGATACAAATAAGGACCAGATAAAAGAAAGGACACATAGGGCAAGGTTTGCAGAGGTATCCAACCTGCTACTGCTGTGTCCCCAGGATGCACCACCCACCCAGCATGTCACTGTCTGTCACCAACGAGGAGCCTGACGCATGTTTTAGTGCCCAGAGTGTTTATTGGGGTTTCGTCATCAAGCATGAGTTATGGAATCACTGGCCACACGATGTGACTGAACTCAATCTCTACCTTCTCTCCCCACCCCAGGATGTCAGATATCAGATGACTCAGGCCCCCAGCTTTCTGATCTCATGGTTGATCTTTCAGCCACAGCCAGCCCATCCTGAAACTATCTAGGGCCCACCATGAGTCACCTCGTCAAGCAAAAAGTTGAGATCCGAGGGGTGCACCATGAATTACAAAGACACCTGTATCATCAAGGAAGTTCTGAAAGTTTAGAGGTTCCCTCCCAAGAACTGGCAACAAAGACCAGCCAAATTCTTTTTTATAGAACAGTGGGGAAGTCAAGGAGTAGCTAGACACTTCCATATGAAGAGGCTGCTACCTGTTTTCATCATGTATCCTGCAGTCAGTGTCGATGCCCTCCAGTCATCCATGGTCAGTTTGCTTGTTTCTTGTCTGGAAGAGTCAATCAGATTGGAGCTGGGTAGGTTGCTAAATGTTCTATGCGTTAAAAACAAATCTGGACTTAGGAGAGACTTCATTTGAAGGCTTTGTTACAAGAAGAGACAGGGCCTGTTAGAGTAGGCGGAGAAGGACTAATGCAGTAGCAAGAGCATCACAATCTTAAGGTCTGTAAGCCTCTCGAAGAGCAGGTGCAAAGGAGAAGTTCTGTCTAAGCAAAGTTAGAGCTGAAAATGGGGGAGTGGGGTGAGCAGGTAGTGTGACGGGACCATTGAATAGGAAGTGTTGGTCCTCGGGAGGGGCTGTTAAAAGAAAGGGTTGTTAAACCTGCCTACGCTGGCTCAGGCAGAGTGGCTCAAAGTTCAGGGGTCTGCAGGAGGGAGAGAAGCATGACTGGTAATTAATATTTGGTCAAATTAGCAGGCATGTTGACTAGATTTTGTCAGTGGGTACAAACAGTTCAGCCAATCAGTAAGAGACAAAGAACGGGTGTTTGAAGGGTCTATGTCTGGCCTTGTCACAGGTAAACCAGGGGGACATCCATGAGTCTAAGTAATGAAGAAAGGTGGTTCTTTCCAGTCTGCCATTTCCCACAACACATAAATATAGAAGGGAGGTTTCTTAACCATCTCTTGTTTTAGGAACTGAGGGCTCAGGTCAAGTTTAACATTGTCATGCATGTAGCTCCCATCCATTAACCACCGAAAAGCTGTGGGAAATTGATCAAAGGATTAGAATCAGTGTCTGCTACAATTAGCAGTTCGGCTCTGTGCTGTAGTGAGTGAAGAAACAACTTGGGTCTCCTAAGATCTTGGCAAAGAACGAAAGAGTAGAAGCAGGGTAAAACCTGAATCAATGAGATATGAGCCTCAGTTTCTTCAACTATGAGATGACAAGGACATAGTTCAAGGTCAGGGTTGGGTCAAGAAGAGGACTTTGAGAAGCCTGACTCAAGTCTGAGCAAAGGAAAAAATCTTGGTCTCAAGAAAATCTTTTTATCTGGGTGTAAGTAAGACATTACTCAGCACATTAGCCTTTCTTCAGCAGTCAGAGACACTGAAGGATTTAGGAAGGGTGTTGGCTTTCATTACTCAGGAGAATATGACTAAGGTGAAAAGTACTTTGGGAAAACGCAGTTGAGAAGTTTCTAACGGCTCGATCCTAGCAGGGAAGATTATAGCCACGTAGAAAACTTTAAACCAAGTAGTAGATAGTTATTCTTTTTTATCTGATTCCACCAGGACCGAAAAAAGGGAAGAAAAAAAAACAGACTAGCATTCTGTTTATTTTTACCTGTTTTAATCCCATGTTGTTTTGTAGTGACTTTCCTACAAAGGAGCTAAGAGTCACTCTAGGACAGCATAACAGAATCCTTCCGTTCCTAAGTGTCTTGTAATAAATGTGTCTGGCCAGTCACTGAGGTGTCTTGCTGGCCACAGTGGTGAGCTGTCCAGTGAGAATGTGTGTGCTCGGTGGCGTGTGTGCATTAGGGCGCGGAAGCTGGCGACGTACCAAGACTACAAGGAGGCTGCATCCACTTACCAGCAGGCCTGGAGCGCACTCCGGAAGCAGGCGTTTGGATCCTGGATCAGAAATCCCCCAGATTATCACCAGTTTACGTGAGCAACGAGTTGTTTTCCATTCGTTCATCCTGGACTACCGTCTTCCTACATGCTAAACAGGCCTTAGATTTTCTTGTGGCTGATCAGGAAAAAAGACTTACATCTACCAGAGCGATAGATCTCTTCTGTGTCGGATGGAATTTTGGACATGAAACAATCTATACCTGATTGAACTATGCTTTCAAACTGTGATGCTGGAGAAGACTCTTGAGAGTCCCTTGGACAGCAAAGAGATCAAACCAGTCAATCCTAAAGGAGATCAGTCCTGAATATTCATTGGAAGGACTGATGCTGAGGCCAAAGCTCCAGTACTTTGGCCACCTGATGTGAAGCACTGACTCATTGGAAAAGACCTTGATGCTGGGAAAGACTGAAGGCAGAAGGGAAAGAGGGCAACAGGATGAGGTGGTCGGATGGCATCACCAGTTCAATAGACATGAACTTGGACAAATTCTGAGAGATGGTGAGGGATAGGGAGGCCTGGTGTGCTGCATTCCATGGGATTGCAGAGTTGGACACAACTTGGCAACTGAACAATATCAGTTCTTGACTGAAGTAGCTCTCTTAAAATAGCATCTTGCTAATGACCTTGGTGTGTGTCCTGTATTTCATTTCTTCTCTTAAGAATTTGGAATGTGATGCTATAAAAGTACTCTGCACCAGCTCCACTTCATGTGTTCCTCATTGATTCAGCAGGTATTTATTGGTCTGAGATGACGTTTGAATCTCTGCAAATTTTAGAGCTTTACCTGTCATAATGGACATGTATTTTGTATACCCAGCCTTGCTTCCTTTGAAGAATCATCCTTTCCTGCTTTATCCCTGAGACTGAGGTGAAGCAAACTCTCCTCTTTGACTCCAGAAGTGTGAGCCAACACTGAACAGTCCTGGAACGAACACCAGGGCATCAGGAAAGATGCCCTTTCTTCTCATATTGGGAGCTGTAAGCACCAGGTAACCTAGGACTGCCTGGGGCTGCCTTTGCCCACTGGACAGCCAACCAGCTGGAGAAGGAAGGTGATGAGTGAAACAGCCCAGAGGATGAAGGCTCTCATGACCTTGTCTGGATGCCTGAAACTAGTGCCCACTCTGGACTTCAATGATGTGACATAAATTGCTCTTGTTATTTTGAGTCAGCTCGTTTGACTCCGTTTTCTGTGACTTTCATTGGAAAGAGTTCTGTCTAAAAGGCCAAACAAAAGTCCCTATAGCAACTCAGCAGCACACCTAGAAACCAGGCCTGTTTTTACTAACATCTAGTATTTAACTCTCAACCTCTTCACACTCTAATATACTGACTGGAAGTGGAAGCTGTCCATGTTGGGATTACTCAAGGACCTTGTTGGCTCTTTAGTATTTCTTTAGAGCTTTAAATATTTTTAATAATGGCTTTATTGAGATGTCATTCACATACCAAAAAATTCACCCGTTTAAAATGTACAGTTTAGTGATTTTTAGTATATCCACAAAGATGTGCAAAATCACCACAATCGATCTTAGAACATTTTTGTTCTAAACTGGGGGTGGGGGGTGCTATCTGACCCAGTACAGTACCCATCAGCAGCCGCTCCTCACATCCCCTTAAGACCCCCACTAACCCCAGGGAAGCAGCAGTCAATATTGTGTCTGTATGGATTTGCCTATTCTGAACATTTTATATAAATGAAATCATACAATATGTGGTCTTTTGTGACTGGCTTCTTTCATTTAACATGATGTTCTAAGACTCATAATGTTGTAATGTGAATTGGTAACATCATTCACTACTTTATTCCTGTTTATGGGGTAAAAATCACATTCAGTTCTATGGATATACCACATTTTGTTATCTAATCATCAACTGATGGACTTTTAGGTTATTTCTACTTTTTGGCTATTGCCAGTATTGCTGCCGTAAACATTCGTACAGGTTTGCTTGTGAACATATGTTCTTAATGTTTTTTAATTGCAGAAGTAATACATAAGGTCTCTTTTTTTGCCTTGTTATCATTGTTGCTTCAGGTGGGGGCGGGGCGGGGAGCTGCGTGGCTTCTGGACGCTTACTTCCCCAGTCAGGAACTGAACCCAGGCCACGCAGTGAGACCGTCGCGTCCTAGCAACTTGACCACCAGGAATTCCCCCACAAGGTTTTCATGTTGAGCTATCCTTGAACCTTATTCTATGAGGAATCCTTTTAGCTGGGTGCAAATACAAAAACCTCACTACCAAAGGCCAGACTTCCCACATGCTGCTTTAATCAGTCCTTTGCCTGACCTGGCCCCAAATCCTACGAAATGAGAGTAGTTAAGACACTCCGACTGGCAGAAGCTTTTATCCACAGAAGACTATGCATCACTCTCATGAGATTCTGTTTTCAAAGATAAAGGTTTATTTGAGAATGTAAGGAATTAGTGTCTATTCTTTCCTAAAATTTATGGTGTTTGTCACATGTGTACAAAATGTACCCTCAATTTAGACTTTAGACCAGAGACTAGGAAACCCTGAAAGCTAGACACCAGAGGCGTCTTCACTTTGGACTCTGCCTATTTTGTCAAGAGTCAGAAGGAGAGCTTAGACAGCCCCCTTCCCTAGGTTTTGCTTTAATCTCTTAAAAACCCAAGTTTCAAATCTCACCTGTGCCTTCAAATCATATCTCTGCAATATTGGCAGGTTCTCAAACTTCATACATTTAGATCATGTGTTTTTACTGATAACTACTTCTAATTTTTAAGTACCTGTAAAAAAAAAAGAAAAACTTCTTATAGAAATTTTTAAATAGACTCAAAACTAGAAAAGCACAGTGGACCCATCACCCAGACCAAACATCCATCAGCTGTATGCTGTTGTTACCTGATCTTTTCCACACTCTGCTCCAATTTCGTTTTTCTTAAAACATTTTAAACTGAATTGTAGCTATCCTATTCTACCCAGTAAAATTAACAATCATTCTTTAATATCTATTATGCAGGCTGTGTTTAGTTTCCCCTATTGTCTCAAAAATCTCTTTTGACTACTGATTTGTTCAAATTAGAATCCAAACATCCACACAGTGCATTGGATTGATGTATCTTTTGTGTCACTAGTCTCTAGCAGTTCACTCTCCTTTTTATGTCCATAACAAATGGGTCATTTGTCCGGTAGACTCTCTCCCATCCAGGATTTGGCTGCTTATTTCCTCCAGTGTTGATAACCAGTTTCTCTCCCCCTCATATTTCCTATAAATCTGTGGTTACATGGAGAGGCTTGATTACGGCCAAGTTCAGTTCTTCCCAGGAGATTCTGCACCCTTCTGTTACATTATATTAACCTGGGGGAACATGACATCAGGCTGTCCCGCTTTCAGTGACTGATCAGAGTTCAGTGGTACCAGCATGATCTACCTCTCACCCTTTCACAGAATGGTTTTAGCAGCTGTGGCTTGAGGTCCCCAAGACCACCCTTAGATTGAGGCAGTAGACAGACTCACAGAACTCAGAAAAGCTATTGTCCTCAGAGTTACCATTTGTTACAGTGCAAGTTGGCAAAGAGAAAGGCACATGGGGAAGAGGGTCTGTACAAGCTTCTGGTTGTCCTCACTTGCCGACGCTCCTGGTGTCTCTGACATCTGACATCTTTGCTTTGCTGACCCTGGAGAGACTGCCCCTCCTGGAGCTAGCCAGTCCCAAGCCCGCTTTCCCCGCCCGGACCCTGCCGGTCCCTTCACACTGATGGCTCTTGCCCACATTTCCTCCTCGACCCCAGAGCATCCTGACCTACCCTGGGGCTTCCACGTGTGGCTCCTCCTGGCATGGCCTGCCCCTTCCTCCTGTATTCCAGAACACTCTCCGGGGGGCTCACCCAGCACAGTGCTGGGGGGCCGTGACATCTGACCGGCAGTGTGAAGTATCACTGCCAATCAGGGAGGCTCACCCGAGCCTTGGGTGCTGATACCCTATGATACATAGGACAACCCCCCACAACAAAGAACTATATCCTGCCCAAAATGTCAGTGTTGCTGAGGTTGAGGAACCTGAACTAGGGATTATGAGGTGTTCTGTTTTTGTTTTTGGAGGCGCCCAAAGGCTTGTGAGATCTCAGTTCCGCAACCAGGGATTGAACTTGGGCCACAGTAGTGAAAGCCCCAAATCCTAACCACTGGACCACCAGGGAACTCCCAGATTGTGAGTATGTCAAAGTCACTGGAAACAGTTCCTCTCTAGTTCCTCTCTGCTCCACATCTATACACAGTTAATTTTGTTTCATTTCCCTTTCAATTTTTAGGGGGACTTTTTACCAAAAAAAAATTATGTAAAATTTAAAACATTTTTTTTTAAATGGTACATTCAGAAAGGTCTTCCATCTTTGTTCCGTGACTTCTGTTCCTGCCCCCAACAGTAACCACTTTTTTTAGTTGGTAATCAGTTCAGTTCAGTCACTAAGTCATGTCTGACTCTTTGCAACCCCATGGACATCAAGCCTCCCTGTCCATCACCAACTCCCAGAGTTTACTCAAACTCATGTCCATTGAGTTGGTGATGCCATCCAACCATCTCATTCTCTGTCGTCCCCTTCTCCTGCCTTCAATCTTTTCCAGCATCAGGGTCTTTTCAGATGAGTCAGTTCTTTGCATCAGGTGGCCAAAGTATTGGAGTTTCAGCTTCAGCATCAGTCCTTCCAATGAATAACCAGGACTGATTTCCTTTAAGATAGACTGATTGGATCTCCTTGCAGTCCAAGGGACTCTCAAGAGTCTTCAGCAACACCACGGTTCAAAAGCATCAATTCTTCAGTGCTCAGCTTTCTTTATAGTCCAACTCCTACATCCATACATGACTGCTGGAAAAACCATAGCTTTGAGTAGATGGACTTTTGTTGGCAAAGTAATGTCTCTGCTTTTTAATATGCTGTCTAGGTTGGTCATAACTTTCTTAGTTGGTGATAGACATTTCATATTCTTCCCTTTTGACATACTCTGTGAATAGAATATTTTGTATTTTTGCCAGTGTATCTTTTGGGTAGATTTTTTTAGAGGTGGGATTCACTGTGTCAAAGTATAAATGAACATAAAAGTTTTCTTTACGGAAATGCGTCTTCAAAATTCAGCTTCTAAATACAAGTGCAAATGAAAAAGCAAAATGTAACATTCCATTTCTATAAAAAAGGAGAAAAGGTATGTATCTATGTCTTGCTAAACTAGCTCTGAATAGATACATGAGAACAGGCCTACAGGTAAGGAAAGAGAATGGCTGGGGCCTGAGAGCAGGAGGGAGACTTTTCTCTGAATACATTTTACGTTTGATTATTTTTAAAATTTTAAACCATGTTAGTATAGTACTTATTTTTTAAAGTAAATTTTATTATTATTATTTTTTAAATTGTTGACTGTGCTGTGTGCCATATGGGATCTCAGTTCCCCGACCAGAGGTCAGACCTGCACTTGCTGTACTGGCAGCACGGAATCTTAACCACTGGACCACCAGGGAAGTCCCTGAAGTAAAATCTCAAAAAGAGAAAAAGAACAGCATTTTAAACTGCAGAAACACCACAACATACTCAGAAGTGACATGTAGGGAAGAGGGACTCAGCATGCTTCAGGCAGCTAATTACACAGAATTCTGTCTTTGCTCACAAAATGTCTTCTGAAATCTGGCTCTTTAAGGGTAGTTTACATTTTCAGCATTGCTTCCTCTTTGTTCTGTGTTCACGAGTGGGTGCTAATGTTACAGCTATGTGTGCATAACTTTTATTCTCTTTAGAGTTTTTAAAAGTTGGCTTGATTTAAATAATTTTGCTATATATTCCATGTAGTCATTTCTGCCTCAACGTGTGCGGTTAAATGCCTTGTTTTCTGGAGCTTTTCCGTGCCAAGCATTAGCTCACTGTCTAGGGAGCCGACCAATGTGGAGAAAATGACCCGTGCTGGCTGCGGTGCCCCGCAGGGAAAGGCGGGGCCCGCTGTGGCTGGTGGAAGGCTCCGTCCACCTGGACCCTGGCAACACTTTTTGGCTTTCAGGCAACGTTCTGAGCAAGCTTTACCCGAAGTTTTCCAGTTTCCAAGACCCAGGTCCCTTGCTGGCGAGTCAGATAGCTTAGGAAATGTTAGGTTTTTAACGGCCACGCCATCCTGCGATGGTATCTGGGGCAGGCAAGGGAGCTGTCAAGAGGAGTCCCCTGCAGGAGCAGGTTCTGGAAACTGGGAAACAGCTTCTAAGCAAGAGAGCTAATGCGCATGTGCTCGCTTTCAAGGGCTCAGGCAATTCTTTCCACTGGAACAAAGGCAGCTACTCTGAAGGAATGGTAGGATACGCAGAGCCAAGGAGGCACGTATTTTGGAAGAAGAAACTTGATTTTCCAGCAGGAAGAGCTCTTTTTATGCCACATCTTGAAGAATCATATTTAATAGTTAGCCTCCACTTCTTCTAAACGTGAATCCATTTAAACCTAAATATACCTGTACTGGGGCTACGACTGACTTTCTGGAAGAACGTCCAGATGGATCCAAAACAAATCTTAAGCAGGACTTGTGGTCCAAGATGGGGAGGAAAATTCTGTAGAGACTCTTCAGGGCTGCAGGCAAATTCACATGCATTCGTTTTTTATTTCTTGAAACCAGGGCCCCAAAACTAATCAAAGGGGATGGAATTCAGAGTAGGGGTCATTGCTGGGTGCAGGAAGATGGGAGAAGGGAGTTGAGTAGAAAAAGACCCAAGGCAACTTCTAGCATGATGGAGACATTCCATGTTTCGACCAGAGAGTTGATTACATGGATGTAAACATTTGTCAAAATGTTTTAAGCTGTATACTTAAGATCTGTGCATTTTATTATATGGAATCATACCTCAATGTAAAAATGTTAAAAAAAAAAAAAAAAAAAAACCTGGTCATTATCCATGACTTGGCATAGTAGAATAAACTTTGGTTTAGATATTGAAGTATTAATAATTATGTCCTAGTTCCAATTGTCACTTCTTCCTATGTGGATGCAGAGAAAGCATTTACTCTCTGAATTTTAACCTGTCACTTGATCTAGAAAATGAGGCCCCAGGGTTAAGATATTCAGTTTTTTCAACATTGAGATGAGATTTCTCATAAAAATTCTTAATTGGGTAGATGATGCAAAGACAAATTTTTTCCAAGAAACTTAACTCATTGACACTGTGAGATATGTATGGACTAAGTCATGTTGGTTACAAGAGAGGAATGGAAATTTTTTTTTTTAACTTGAATGGTTGTTGTGTTTTTTGTGTGTTTTTTTTTTTAGTTGGAGGCTAATTACTTCACAACATTTCAGTGGGTTTTGTCATACATTGACATGAATCAGCCATAGAGTTACATGTATTCCCCATCCCGATCCCCCCTCCCACCAGGAAATAATTTTTGTCTCAGTTACCCAGGCACTGTAATACAATGTAATAACGATGTATTAAAAAGCAAAGACATCCCTTTTCTGACAAAGATCCATATAGTCAGGGCTATGGTTTTTCCAGTAGTCATGTACAGATGTGAATATTGGACCATAAAGAAGGTGGAGCACCAAAGAATTGATGCTTTCAAACTGTGGTGTTGGAGAAGACTCTTGAGAGTCCCTTGGACTGCGAAGAGATCAAACCAATCAATCCTAAAGGAAATCAACCCTGAATACTCATTGAAATGACTGATGCTGAACCTGAAACCCCAATACTTTGGCCACCTGATGCAAAAAAGACCCTGATGCTGGGAAAGATTGAAGGCAGAAGGAGAAGAGTGTGACAGAGGATGAGGTGATTAGATGGCATCTCTGATTCAATAAACTTGGGCAAACTCCAGGAGATGGTGAGGGACAGGGAGGCCTGGGGTGCTGCAGTCCATGGGATCACAAAGAATTGGACATGACTTGGTGCAACAAACCCAGGCTCTGGATTTTCGTGTAGATTTTTTGTCCCTTGTCCCCATGAGCTAGCAGGATGAGGAATTAGCTTCTAGAACTGTGTTCAGCACTGCTCTTCAGTCTCCAAGTTCAGGACCTGTCTCAATAGGAAAAAGGCAAAGGCAGAAAGTCGCTCCAAGTGAGGACCCAGGCTGCCAAATGTTGGTCTCAAACACATTTTCTCTGAACTTGGGCTTGGCTCCATGAGAAGAGCTCACAATGGAAACAGTGATGGCTGTTTGCTCAGGCAGCCAAGAGAATGAAAAGCGCATTGAAACGCGGCAGTGTCTCCATGGGGAGAGGCACTGCGGGCCCCTGGGTGGTGAAACCGACCTGACAGCAGAGCAGGACCACAGAGCCCGTTCCCAGCACCCTTCTGCAGTTCAACAACAGGCCTTTATGTGCACCCTCTCGGGGAGTCACCGAGAAGTTAAACTGTGGGCAACCCAAGCTTTGCCCAGTTTGCCCTGTTTTCATTGAATTTGATTCTGTTAATTGAGAGAAAGCAGAGAGTTCTTCTCAATGTGTGTTCCCTGTCCCTCCCCTGTAAGATTTCACCAACTTCCTTTTTTATCACTGCCCCTGGTGGACTGTTTTGACCTCCAGTAAGTGCCATTTCAGTTGGTATTTTCATGCCATACTTTCTGTCCTTTCCCCAGTGGTATTGTGACTGCCAGACTGAGGAAAACAGCTGGCAGCCAAAGAACCAGGCTTTGGGGTGAGGGAGCAGGAGTCTCCACCGACTCCAGGGTTCGGTCACCTGTGCCGACACAGGCAGATCGTGCCTCCCAGTTCTCTGCTTCTCTCATCAAAGATGAGGGCCAATGTGAGTTACTATTTTGGTTACATGTACTTTGGGGAAGTCTGTTCTAAAATAAAGGAGGGCACATAAATTATGGTGCAAAGGTTGTAAGCCCAAATATATCCAGGAATAGGAAACCTTTAAAAAGTAGATGGAGTGAACTGGAAGGCGCCTTGTCCAAAGAGGAGCCATTTTGTTGTTGTTTGTTATTCTGGCCAATTGTTGCCAGATCTTCAGAGATTTTTGAGAAGCAAGAAAGCTGTATTTTTAGATACACGTTTAGGGGCCACATACAGACACAGGCATTCTGTTTGTAACCTCTGGTCTAGCAGAACAGAGATGGATTTTAGCTACAGATCTGAGCTTGAGTTGTGGCTCCAGGAGGCTCTGAGTGTCTGCTCGTGGGTGGGTAAGTGCGTTTTCGGAGTGTCAGTATCCTCACCTTTGACTGAGGGTGGGGTGACACCCCCGGCACTGGGGTTGTGGCCATGAGCTGAGACACTGTCCAGCACAGGCTTGAGGAGGGCTGCTTGCCACATGTGCTGGGCCAGACTTGGTCTCCCGCTGCTGCTCATAAGGGACTCTCTTTTGCAGTATACTGATCCAGATTTGCAGAGCTGCTTCTAACAAACCTGAGAGATCATCCATAGAAGCAGCCTGTTGGGCAAATGATTTGGAGCCCCTTGCTGCGCACCAGGCGTTTGCTCACATGCACCACCCCTTACCACATCTGGAAGCAGCAGTCCGTCTCTAAGGAGGTGAGGAAGCAGGGCTGTTGATCACAGAGATATATATATAGATCCTCCTACCTAACTCTTGGGGCCTTGCCTTCTCGATGTCAACCACCAGGATTTTTTTTTCTCCCTGAGGAAATAAAGATGAAAAGGGGAACTTTAAATCCCCAATTGTGATTTTTAAAGCCTTCTACCATTCAGTCTAATGAAGAGTGAGGCTTTTGAGAATAAAAACATTTACACTGCCTCCTAAATTCTCCTTGAAGGAGATGCTTGGGCTGCCTCTGGGATGGGTGCCCTGGCTGCGCTGTGCTGGGTCTTTGTGGCTGCACGGTCTCTTCTCCTGTTGCAGTGAACAGGGGCTCCCCTCCAGTTGCAGTGCTCCGGCTCCTTCTTGCAGTGGCTTCTCTCGTTGCGGAGCACAGGCTCCGGGGCCCGCGGGCTTCGGCAGCGGCAGCGCAAGGACTTGGTGGCTGTGGTTCTGGGGCTCCAGAGTGCGGGCTGAGCTGCTCCTCGGCATGTCCGCAGGATCTGCCCCAACCAGGGATCAAACCCTGGCGAAGTCTTTACCAGAGCCGCCAGGGATGTCTCTCTTTCCCAACACTTAAGATAGTAGCTGTTCCAAATTGTTTTTCCTAGATTTTTTTTAAGTTTTGCTTTTCCACATTTAGATGTTTGATTCATCTTGCATTTATTTGCATTATTTAATCTATATTCATATATATATAAAACCATTATAAAATAATAGATTAACAGGTTCATCCCCCTTTGATTTTTCATGCCATCACTGCTCTATTTTAAACATGGGTCTAATCTGGGTTTCTGTTGTGTCCCCTGGTTTGTGTGTCTGTTTCTTTGCCACATGGCACAGTCTTAATTACTTAATTACTGCTAACACAGATCTCCCTGGCTTGTTTTTCTTAATATTTCCTTGTTATTCTTGGCTTTTGCTCTCCAATTAATGAACTTTTGCCAGCAATTGTCAGATTACACAGACACACACCTGATTGGGAGTTTTATTCAAATTGTATTAAACTCAGAGATTAATCTGGGGGCAATATGCATCTTTATAGTCCTAGATGTTCTTATCCTTGAATATGGTATATTAGGGTTATCTCTTCTTTATGTCCTTCAGTAATAATCATTTTTCCCATAAAGGTCTTACATATCGTATTAAGTTTATTCCTATGCACATATACATTTTACTTCTATTGAAAATGAATTTTTTTCCTATAATATTCCCTAATTGGTCATAACTGGTGTGTAAAAACATCAATATTTGTGACTGATCTGGTATCCACCCGCCATGGAGAACTTTCTTACTCTAATTTGTATAGATTATCTTAGATTTTTCTGTGCAGATTATCATGGTCTGTATATTATAGTCTTCCTTTCTGATCTTTTGCCTCTCCTTTACTTTTTCTCTCATTAGTTTTATGCCAGAACAAAGTTCAGAAAAGCACTGAGAGCAGACTTCTTAATAGCTTCACTGAGATATAATTCATATACCATAGAGTTCACCCCTCGGATTTCCTTTTTTAGTTAGTTTTTAATAGGAATGACTCTGAAATTTTACCATATTAGGTAACCAACTGTTGCAGTCCCATTTGTTAACTGGTTCATTATTTCCCTGATAACTTGTTATGCCACATGTTTTATACATAGATCAATTTCTGGGTTTTGTTCCACTAAAGTATTTGTCTATCCCAATGTCAGTACCACACTGCCTCATTCGCCATAGCTTTATTTACTAAAATGTACATATTTGCTACAGGTCTTTTATGAATCCCCTTTATCAAATTAAAGAACTCTTAATTTACTGAAAAGTTAAATAGGTTTTGAGTTGTGTCAGGTGCTGTTCCTTCATCTGTGAGAGGACCATATAGGTTAGGGTGTCTGCAGGGCCTGCACCCCTTTAGTCTGGCCTCGGGGGTCTTGTCTGGAATGAAGGATGCTAACACCTTCCATTTGTTGAGGCTTCCCTTGTGGCTCAGCTGGTAAAGAATTCACCTGCAATGCAGGAGACTGGGTTCAATCCCTGGGTTAGGAAGATCCCCTGGTGAAGGGAACGGCTACCCACTCCAGTATTCTGGCCTGGAGAATTCCATGGACTGTATAGTCCATGGGGTCGCAAAGAGTCAGACACAACTGAGCGACTTTCACTTTCACTTTTCCATTTGCTGGGAGTCTTGAGTTCTGTAAAGAGCTCAAAGGTATTCTGTGTATCCCTTGACCTGGAACCAGAGCCTTGCCCACGGGCTTCACTACTGTTTCTAGGCTGCTCTTCCCAGGCTCTGCATCCGCTCCCTCCCGATTTGTTGTTGTGCAGTCCCTAAGTCTGTGCAGTCCCTAAGTCATGTCCAACTCTCTGCGACCCCGTGGACTGCAGCACGCCAGGCTCCTCTGTCCTCCACTCTCTCCCAGAACTTGCTCAACTTCATGTCCATTGAGTTGGTGACTGTATCACCCTTCCTCAATTAACAAGTGTTTGAATCTGCCTTTTGGAACTCAGGGAAGGTCATGGAGGCTAGAGTCTATTTCCCTACAAGAACAGGGCACGTGGAAAGGTTTCCATGCCCAGGAGCCACACAGGGTCCCACTCGGTTGCAGTAATGATAAACTCACACAATGCAATACTAAAATAAATGAAAAGGCTTTCTATGAACCAGTATAGAAAGATCACCATGATATACTGTTCATTGAAAAAAAGTATATCTAATATGTTCTAAGTATATATAATGTGTTCTCTTTTGTATAAGAAAAAAACATTTTGAACATATATTCACATATAACTGGACTTCCAAAAACAAATTTTGAAAAGAATGTGCCAGTAAAAGAAGTTTCCCAAAAGGTGGAGGGTTAGGGTAGTCAGAAAACAGCAGTGGGAGAAGGACTTCTTGCTATACACCTTTTTAGAGATTATATTGACCACTTAAAAAAAGTCCCTCCTGACAGAGGCTTCCTGTGCCCAGCTGTTCTGCCATGGGCCCCACAAACCCTCCTCCTGGCCTGGCGGACGTAGGAGTGCCTTCTCTCACCCATCTAAAATAAGGTGAATAAAGGACAAGGTCACACTGCAGTGCCTTTATAAGAGGAAGTTTTATTGTTAATTATTTACCTTAATAGTTTCAGAAAGAGGAACAGATTAGGTCAGTCCAACATGACTGGCAGTTGGCAAAATCTAGTAAAGCAAGTGTTCTGATTGCTATGGATTTAATTTGGATGCTTTTAACACTTCACCATCTAACACTTCAAACATAATCCAGAATAAATGCATCATCTCCCCTTTCACTTTAATTCCCACCTCCCTCACTTCAATATGGAAATATCTTCATTAAATAAGATTCCCAGAGGAAAGAGTTCTCTGGAGGGTATAGTCATGAGGACAGTGCACAAAAAGAAAAAACGCAAAATAAAACTCTGTGTGATAATTTACTAGTCTAAGGAAACAAAACCTTCCAATATATTAAGAAATAAATCCAGTTACAAATCCACTGATAGGTCTATGTCAAGAGGTTCTGGTAGAGTAACTGAAAATGGCCGGCTATTTACAAGATCCACAGCAGGAACGCCGCACCAGCCCAGCGCCGGCCTCAGAAGCCGAAAGTGTTCTCACCACTGTAGGCCACGTACAAGAATCCATCTTCATCTTTTTCCTTCTCGTAAAGCTGTCCCATAGTTAGGCTTGAAAGAGAGAAACATAACACTGAGAGTTGGGGTTAATGACTGAGTCCAGCTGTTGGGAGAAAAATGGCTTGAGGATAAGGAGGACACTACCTAAACTAGCTACTCTCTGTAACACCTCTGGTGAGAGGCTGATAAAAGGAATCAGGCCTCAGGGAATCGGGGATTAGACTAGAATCAGCCTCCTATCTCAAGGCTAGTCCATCGGACGCACCCTCACACCAAGGAAATCCTTCAGAAGCCAGCCCCAGCTCCCAGGGAGTGCTTTCAGAGAGCTTCCTGAACGCCAGGGGCAGGGGAGAAAGCTGAAACAAGTACGGGACCAAGAGCCCGTCTGTGGGAGCGGAGGACAAAGGTGGGAGCAGTGCCTCCTTCCAGCTGGCCTCTGAAGATTCATAACTAGTGCCTGACAGGACGTGAACAAGTGGGTTCATGCCTGTGCAACCTCCCCCACCAGAGACCTGTGCCTGAGACCGGCGTTGGCGCCATCAAAGGGAAGCTGCTTTCCTCGCAGGTAGAGCAAGAAGCTCTCAGGCTGTATCAGCAGCCAAAGAAGTCCTGCCTAAGAAGCCTCCATGAACAGATACTGCTCCAGCTAAGCACGCGGGGGAGGAGAGCTGGCTTTCCCTCAGCAGTACAACAGACTGCAGCAGGGGAGACCTGGGCGCGCTCCACCATGAAGCTGAGCTGCACTGGCTCCAGAGGATAGCCTAGCAACACCTGAGCTCTGGCCACCTGAATTCACTATTCGAGATGAGCAGGAGGTCCAGACACATGCTAAACATGGGCATGACTACGTGTGGGGGGAGATGGGGTGTCAACCAGAGCCCCATCTGACGGAGCAGTCTGGGAGCCAGCTCGAGACGTCAGAGGTCACTAGGCCCAGAAAGGTCATAACAGATGCTTCAGTGCAGGACTCAGTAAAACCAGGGCAGTGGGCACACGGAGAGGGGTCAGGGCCTCCAGCTGGTGAAAACAAGGCTGCACCATGGCCCTGCCTTGCTCCTGGCGGCTGTGAGAGCCCTCCACGTCAACAGAGAGAGACCACACTTCCATACAAAGGGGAAGTTTCCTCCTTCCCTACTCTTCCTGCCTCTCTTTAAGCTTAGAGGGCTGGCTGTGTGGGTAGAGGAGAATTAGTAACAATGTAGGAGGGGATGAGTATGAATACAAAATAGCCTGTCACTGGCATCTTGTACAATAAGAACTGTGCTCTGCGAGGCTCTGAGGTGGAATTCGTAAAATAAGGAAGCAGCACTGTCCACGAGAAATTTCTGCTATGATAGAAATGTACTATGTTTCTGCTGTCCAATGCAGTAGCCACTCTGTATCTGTGTTCAGCGCTTGAAAAGTGGTTCATCTGAATTGTGCTGTGCTGTAAGTGTAAAACATACACAAAATTTCAAAGTGTCAAAGTACAAAAAAAAGATGAAATATACTGTTCTTTTTCTTGTTGAATGTGGCTGCTAGAATATGTAGAATCACACAGGTAGCTTGCATGCCACTTTATGGACCGTACTGCCCTGGGACACGTGAGGACCTGGGGGCAGCCAGCAGAAGGATGCCTGTTGAGAGTGGCGGGCCTCCACCTCAGCTACAGAAACAATGGGGAGCTTGAAAAACATGCCCAAGCCCTCCCTCAGACCAACTAAATCAGAATCTCTGGAGGTAGGGCCCAGGAATCAGTAAGTTTTAAGATATCCAAGATGATTCCTTGTGCAGCCAAGCTGAGTTTTGCCAGAGGGGAAGATGCCTATCTTTAAGAGCATGTTACTAGGAAGAAGAGTGACAACCCAGGAAGTGGAGTGAGGAGCCAGCAACTAGCAAAAGGTTGGAATGAGTAGCCACGTCTCTCGAGAAGACTTTTCGCCCCGGTGGCTTGCACCCTAAGGAACCCAACTTTTCCCTGAGAATCCTCAAAATGAGGCCAAGGGGAAAACAGCTACTGCTATCGCCACCACTCTGCACCACTTGGTACATGTGTCCAGGGTGCTCTTGATAAGACCTGAACTACAATTTCCCCAGTACCATTACCAAAGGGCCTGGAAGCAACAGACACTGTGTGCAATTCAAAGGCAGCAACCCCTGGATGTCTACATCAGGTGTGGTTCCATCTGCCAGACTAAGTTCTGCTCTTCTAGCAAGTTACAAACTCAAGGACAGTGACTCGAAATCCTGCTGCTGAGTTAGAAACACCCGAGGAGCTTTATAAACCCCCGACTCTGAATGCTGTCTGCAGTGAACAATGACAGTGGACCGACTGCTAAGGCAAGCTCTGAGACTCTGAGGGGGTTGGGGGAGGGAGGTCTATAATCATGTGGCTTTCTGTCTTTAGATTCCATTGTCTTTTGGTAAAACTTGGGTTTCTAAATCTGTTTAATAGTGCTCTAGCAGCTACAGAGGCCAATCATAAAAATTCTAATAGCAAACACTTATGTGCCAAGCACTTGTTCTAAGTGTATTTCATACATAACTCTGTACCCTCAGAACAGTCTTAGGAGGCAGGTACAGTCATAACCCATAGTTCACAGATAATAAAAGTGAGGCACAGAGGTTAAATAATTCACCCCAGACCACAAAGCTAGGAGACATTCTTGCCACCAAGTTGTGCTGCCGTCATGTGAATACACAACTGGATCTAACAACCGAGTGTCAGCATTCTTGTACCTTCTGCAAAGATGGCCCTTAGAACAGCGCTCCTCACATACATACATGCACACGGAATCACCTGGATGTCTTGCAAAAAAGCCATTTAGATTCTGAAGGTCAAGGTCAAGCCTGAGGTTCTACATTTCACACAAGTTCCCAGGGAAGCCACGACTGCAGCCTCTGTATCACACGCTGAGCAGGTCTTAGGGCCCCTCCTTTATCCTGTGTTTTGATAACTAGATGGCTTTCCCTAATGACTTTAGAGCCCTCTCGCTATTCTGTTTCTCTGCCACGCAGCATCACGCGGAGTCTACTTAGCTGGCAATAGCACTATGTCCTTTTATACTCAGGGTGTCCCTTGGGCAGGAATTGAAAACTGACTGCTCACAACTGGGATCTAGACACTCCAGTCCGCAGCCCATGACTGGACACCTGATTCCAAGGCTTCCCTAGGTGCTGAGAAAGCATCTGTACAGTATGATCTGAAAACAGCACTTGTGGGATCAGGCCACACACACAGAATCAGAATAACTCAGTCTAGAGTCCAAAAAGAGCTGGGCTACAAATATAGTTTAAAAATAATTTTTAAAAGAAGTCCCATTAAAAGGATAGCCAAGTGGAAGGGCAGGGATGTAAAACATGCTCTCTTCAACACTACAGCAGAAGGCTGGTGTGTTCCTTTAGGACAAGTTCCACACACCTCTGAGAAGTTGGGCTCCCCTCTCAGAATTCAGAGGCCCAGGCCACTCAGCACTAGGCGGGCCGCCGCTGGAGCGCCAGAGCATCCGCAGGCAGACAGGCTGCTCTGACGCGTCTGTCAGGCTGACAACTCATGGGCAGCACCGCAACGCCAAGGGTTCCCACCCAAGTTAGCGGCTACAGGAGACGCCCAGGGACGACCCCCAGCCCGGCACTGAGGCTCCCTGTTGCGGCATCACTGCTGCGGCATCGCGTGTTACAGCCATCCAAGGACGCCACCATCAAGCTCTCAGTCTGACAGGGAAAAACGGGAAAATCCAACAGCAGATTTAAGGCAATCTAAGGTGTGGTGGGACCCTGAGTGACATGAACCTAAACTGCTCCCTAAAACCTTGTCCCCCACCCCTCCATTCAAGATCAAACAGGTCTAGACAAACTAACCAGTAATTAAGGCACTTTTCAGAAGGACCCACATCTAGGAAGAGCCATGCTGCTGAGGACAAACTAGTTTTAAGCTACTGACAGCTTATGAATTGGGGGCAGCTGACCTAGAACTGTGGATGCCCCATCCCTGCACCAGTTTTCCTTGGCCCCAACCAAGGTCAGCTTATGGAGGCTGTGGGATCCAGCCTGACTCATGAATTGGCTGGACCGATGGGCCACCTGGTCATCCATCTGCTTTGAAGCCCACGTGCTTCCACTGGACCTGGATTTGTCTCTTTTCCAGCAGGGGAAGCGGGGTGGGGGGTGAGGGGAGAGGACAGTGGCTACTGCTGTGGACCCTGGAAAGACATGGGCCTCAAAGTTAAAGTTAATATGGCCCTAGAGGCTCCCTGAAATTCTAAAATACAAAAATTAACCACTGCTTATTCTTTTTATCATGTTTTTCTCTGACATACTCTATTCCACTGCTAAAATAAACCCTGCTTTGAAGAAGTATTTACCCAAAAATGCTCAAAAGTGTTGAATTGAAGCATATTTCTAAATTAAATGAACTGTAAGACATCATAACTTCTTTTACACAGTACCGTTTTAAGAGCCAGGAACAAAGAAACTAACAAAAAAAGAGCCAGGAACAATTAAATACCATAATCCTAAACAGCACAGATTTCCCGACATAACATTCCCAAATTACAACATTTTAGATATATTTAATTTAATAATATACTCCAGTTTCTATTTTACACAAGGGATTAATAAGACTCTTTATCTGTGCTCTAAACAAAGACCAAAAGGTGGGCACCAATGCCAGGTCTGGGTTCCCCACTACAGCCTTGACTGGAAAACTTATACAATAATGATATTCTTTCTCAAGTCCTGTCTGCACCAAGATACGGTTTTCGTTTCCTGCCTGATTGTAGATGCAAGCACCTAGGCAGAGAATTCAACTTTCCAATGCTAAATGGGAAAAGGTAGTTGAGATCTCCCCTTTCAAAAAAACTCAGAAAGGATTTAAAATGTACAACTCTTAGGGACTTGCTTCTGTCTCTATTTCTAGAGTCAATATTAACACTGACTACTCAAACCATAATCACATTATTTTACATGATGGTCGCCTGTATCCCAGAACACTCCCAAAGTCCGCTCTAAGGCAGGAATAATGAAGTTACTTTTGCTCAGCCTCAGACATAAGCAATCCTTGTGTAGATCTGCTCGTTATGGGATGGGGGAGGGCTCATCCTTTCTCAACTCTGATTTCCCCAGCCACTCTCCAAAGGCTGCAAACCCTGGCTAACAGTTAAAGGAGGCTCCATGCTTCCCTAAGGAGGCTGGAAAGTGCTAAGGAAGAGGCTGCTGCTGCCTTGGGGAGGAAGTGGTGAAGCTGAGTCAAACTGTAGCTTTAGGAAGGAGACTGACAATTTTGTTTGGGCAGGCATCAGGTGATCAGCAGTTGCATAAAGCCCGAGGATGTCACATGCCTCTTTTGTTTATAAGCAAACTAGTTTTGAAGACTAAAACCCCCAAACAAAGAACTGCTGCCTTAAATGTGGGCCAGGAAGTCATTAAGTGGAGCCAAAGGCGCTGAAGGATCTGGGTGGAGGGGCTGGTTGGTGTGCCTTGGGTCACCACTGTAACCTCTTTTAGGGAGGATTCTTACCAGGTTGGAAAGGCAAATAAAACAGGAGAGAAAGCAGCTTCTGCTGCCCTGAGAATCACTTTTCATTTCCAGTTCTACTTGGGGAGAGGGCATTAGTTAAAACCTGCAGCCATTGTAATTGCTATATTAACATAATCTTAATGTCTCCAGAAGCCTGCTTCATTTCTTCAAGAAGTATCAGAAGATCAGAATCAAGCAAAACAAAACTCAAGGCTACAGGTCCTACTCACAAACTTCTTCCCACCAAGAAGCCAACTCTGGGAAGGAGAACACACAGGGTCGTCAAGGAGCTGCACAAGCTGCAGGTGGCATGAAGATTTATTTACCTCTACCTCCCCACCACCTTAAGGGAAGCAGAAAGTGACCAGGAATGCCCAGGGCTTCCCTAGCCTCCCCTGGAGAAGAATGCACCCAGCATCACAGTGCCCATAGGCTTGGAAGGAAGGCTGAGAGCCCAGCGGGGTGACAAGATGACCCCTGGCAACACCACAGCTTCCTAAGCTCAAGCTGTAAGCAGACCAATGGCGCCCATTAGGCAGGGCCTGGCCTTTCTCCTCAGGCAGAGCCTTGGTCTCATGGAAGGCAGACCTTCCATTCTCCCCTATCCTCTGCCAAATATCAGGAAGCAGAAGTGACAGAGACTGGGAAAGAGAAAACCAGACCTTGAAAATAGCCAAAGTTATTCTATTCATAGGAAATGGGACTAGAATGTGGCTTAGGCCTCTCCTGGAGCTTTCAAGGATTTTCAAAAGAAGCATATTTTGGCTACACGGGGCTAGTTCCCAGGGCTTCTTAAAGCCTTAGCTTCAGAAGTAGTACTTTTGGGGGGATAACAAAATGAAACTCAGGATGAAGAGGGCCAGCATTTGGCTCTGTTACTCAAATCAGTAACAGAAAAGAACTGACCAGGGATACAGATTGAGCCAGAAAATTCTCCTCTCTCCACAGGAGACTAAAGCTAGGCTGTTGCCTACCTCGAAGCGAATTGTAATCCCCTGCCTCAATTCAGGCCCCAAATATCCCAACGACTGCTTCCAGGCAGCACAACAGCAAGAACAAGAGGGCAGCTACTCTGACAGAGCAAAGGGAGGTGGAAGTCTATAAAGAGCCATCTCCGGGTACCTGAGGCTCAGGCAGCATACTCTCAGAGTCGAGGACTGAGCCTGGAGAGCGAGCGAGCAGGCAGGGTGCTTAACTGAAGCTAAGCCTCAGCAGGGCCCACAGGCTCCTGGGGAAGAACGACAGGACTTATTTCACGGATCATTTGGAGAAAAACCTCATTTCAGGATTCAGTTCTACTGATGGCTTAAGCCTAATTAAGTCCTGAACTATTTAAAGTGATTCTTGGGTATCTGAGGCTGAATTTCATCTTTTTTTTTAAAGTCCAGGCCTTGCTCTGTTTTCTTACCCAAAGTGCACACACATCCATTGTAGCCCTTTCTTCTTTTCCTTGAGCTCCTGATGTCAGGGAGCACAAAATTCAGATTTCTAATCAGGATCTCTAAGAGTTTTCAGACTCCCAAAGTTTTGAGTTCTGTAAGCAACCAAGCAGATGTCCAATACCAGTAAAAACCCCTCACCTGGACTGTGGGACTGTCTTATCCACAAACAGGAAGATCGCCTTTTCAGAAGGAAGCTGGATCCTTTTCCTGATGATCCACATGAACTGAGCCACAGTGATGTCGGATGGAACCAGATACTTCCGTTTGTCAATGTCAACAATCTGAGAGCCTGAGACCTTTTCCACAATCACCTGTGAAAGCAAAGGTCATGACTGGATTGCTAACGTGAGGCTCTGGCCTTGCATTGCTGGAGTGCTGATTAACAGTCTGTGGGCAAGGAGGTGGGTGGGAAAAGGTATAACATGAGCAAATATGCCCCTGGCTTAGTAAACCACACACTCTGGAGGTTAAGAATTGATATAAATGTGTTACAGGGAAACAGTAAGTGCTTTTCTGTGGTCAATTATTAATACAGCTCCCATCCCTGATCTCAGCATGCATAAGAGAAACACAGCCCTCACTACAAAGCTTTTCAATATTTTGTCTGGGCAGATGTGAGAGTATCTGGTGAGGGGTTCCTCTACAGCCTCTTACTCCAGGGCCCCAGAATGGATCTGCCTTCACAATACAGGAGAATTAGGATCTCAAAGAACACAGGAAATGAGAAGGGACAGATCAATGGGGATGACTGGCAACCCCAGGCAGCCAAGGACCAAGCTCTTCACTTGGCCTGTTGCTTCTCTGAACTAAGTTTCAAATCTATCCCTCCTGCCTCTCCCCAAAGAACTGTTCATAAGCAATAAGCTACAATAACAGGCCTGGATGTCCTCAAAAATCAATAAGGGTTACAGAAACTATCTCCCCCATCATGGGATAAATACAGGATAAGTATTATTGATCAGTGGCGGCTCAGATTTTTCTTTTTTTTTTTTTTTGGCCAGGAAAGGATGACAGGGTCAGGGTGAGAAAAGGGAACCAGAAGTCAGGTAAAGAGGAACGTACAAAGTTAAACATGAATGTCCTGAGACTGAAGTACCACTTCCAAGACTAAAGTGAACGTCTCCCTCCACCACCATTCCCTAAAGTGACTGTGACCTGTCGCCCTGTCCTAGAACATCGTTTCTTACATAATTGGCTAGGGAGCCCAGAGGCTGCAGACAGCTCGCTGGCCTAGATCGCGAGGTTCAGCACCAAAGCATCCTGAACAGCATCCAGTACAGCCCCTCAAGCCGCGGCCCTCGACGGCCCCTTACCCAGTGTGGCCCATCTGCCCCCACAACCGTGACTGGAATCTAAACTTGTCAACTGTTGAGCAGTCTGGGGCCCCACCACCGGTCCTAGACGGCAGGGGTGGCAGCGAGGCGAGGGGGCGGGGAACGCACTCACCGGAACCCGGTCGGGGTATTTCGCTCGGATCTTTGCAGATTCCACGCATCTGTGTTCTGAGGGAGAAACACACGGGACTGACTGCCGCGCCTGCCCGCCGGCCGCCTCCCAGAGTCCCGGCCCTCCTCCCTCCGGGACCTGCGCACACCCCCGGTCCTCTAGGGCGTCCGGGCGGGCCCGGTCCTCGGGGCCCCGGCTCCGGGAGGGCCGGCAGAGAGCGGCCTGGGGCGGGTGGGCAACCGCCCGGGGGGCCAGGACCTCAGCCGCCCGAGTCCTGAGGGAAGCACCCGCCCCGCCCGGCCCAGCCTGGGGAGGCCCGAGTGGGGGAGGGGGCCCCCGCCGCCCCCGCCCCCACGGCCGGGCCAGCGGCCGAGCGCTCACCCAGCGAGTGGTCCTCCTTGAACATCCACTTCATGGCGGCGGCGAAGAAGGGACGCAGCCGGCTCTCGGAGCCGCGGAGCTCAGCTCACCAACCACAACAACAACGACGGCGGCGGCGGCGGCGACTACACGGCAGGCGGGACTTCCGGCTGCCTGAGCCTAGCAACCGGGAGGGGCGGGGCTTCCGGCGCCGCTCGCGGGACACCACCTCAAGGGGCGGGCCCGCGTGTCAAGGGGCGGGGCAGGAGAGGGGCTTAGAGGGGTTCTGGGCGGAGGGGAGGATAGAGCGGGCGATCAGGAGGTCTGTGAGGGATACTGATGACTGCGGAGCGGTATTTGAGAGCTGGTAGCAGGCGTGGGGTCTCGGTGGACGTTAGTAAAGGGAAGAGGTGAGCAGGGGTCCGGCTGACAGGATAGAGCCCTTACAGGAGACTTGAAAAAGCAAGTCTGACTGGGGCGTTGATGACAAGAGGGCAATTTTGTAGGTTTGCATGACAGAAGAGGGTGCTCTGATGGCCAGTGATAGCAAGGGGTCTACTTAGGGCTTTGACACTTTGGGGAGAAGTCTTTGGAATGACTGCAGGTTCAGGGCTCAATCTGAGGGATGTGACTGGTTTGAGGGGGCTGTGTGGGGAGGGATACCAGAGGAGTTAGAGGTGACTGAGTGTCAGACGCAGAGAATTCTCCTTCTTTGGCATTCAGCATGACGTTCAGCCTTCACAGCCTAAGTGGGGTGTGTGTATGTGTCCTGCCTGACCATATGCCTTCAGGTTCTCCAGTGATGTCATTGCTTTCTTCCTCCAAGACTCACCAGGGCAGTGTGCTTTAGTTCATCCATCTTTTTATGAGCTGGTGAATATGTAAGAAGATATTCACTTAATTGGGCACGTGATCCTTGCCACATGCTTGTGATTCTGATGCATCTGAAAGGCTTGTATGTTTGGACATTGTCATTTATCATTTCCTAAGTTGAAATTCCTGATGGATGCTGTGGAATATAGCTTCATTCTAGAAGTATTTCTTGTTATTTTAAGATTGCTTCCTTGTTTTTTATGAAAAATCCTTTGAATTTCATGCCTAGAAACTTTTGTTGTTGCCTGTAAGAGCACTGTTCTAAGTGTTGGTGAAAAGCAGTAAACAGAACAGACAGCACTTCCACTCTTACAGAGCTTGCATTCTAGTGGGACAAAATGAAAAAAATATATGTTGGGTAATGATAGGTACTGTTTAGAAAAATAAAGCATATTTGGTGACTAGTGGGTCACATGATGGTGGGATCGGATGTTAATTAGATAAAGTGGTTGGCATATTTCTGGGAACGGGAAGGAGTACTGTGTGACTGGAGCTGAATACATAAGAAAGTGTGCACTAGGAAGTGAGACCAAAGAGATCTAGAAAAGTGTGTTGAACTTTGAATTCCATTTGAAGAACTTTGGATTTTATTTAGAATGAGATGAGAAGGCAATGGAGGGTTATAAGCAGAAGTGTGACATGATATGACTTTCCTAGCTTCTGTGTAGCCAGTAGATTATAGGGGGTTGAGGATGGAACTAAGGGAACAGTTAAGAGGCTATTGTGATAATCCAGGTATAAGATTATGTTGGTTTAAACCAAGATAGTATCGATGGGGGTAATGGGAAGTAGCTGTGTTCTAGATACATTTTGAAGGTAGATCCAACAAAATTTGCTGAGCAATTGAATATGATTCATGAGGAACAAGTATAAGTCAGGGTTTTGGAAGAATTGAGTTGTCATTTACTGGAACAGTGTGGAACCTGAGGGGTGGGGTGTGCAAATCAAGAGTTTGGTTTTGAAGATATTAAGTGTTAGATGCCCAAAAGACACATCCAAGTAAAGATGTAGAGTAGGTAGATGGATCTATGAATCTCAGATTCAGGATAGAAGTATTTAAAGCTATCAAATAAGATGAGATCTACTAGAAAGTGAGACAGCATATTAAAAAGCAGAGACATTACTTTTCCAACAAAGATCTGTCTAGTCAAGGCTCTGGTTTTTCTAGTAGTCATGTATGGATGTGAGAGTTGGACTATAAAGAAAGCTGAGCACTGAAGATTTGATGCTTTTGAACTGTGGTGTTGGAGAAGACTTTTGAGAGTCTCTTGGACAGCAAGGAGATTCAACCAGTCATCCTAAAGGAAATCAGTCCTGAATGTTCATTGGAAGGACTGATGTTGTAACTGAAACGCCAATAATTTGGCCACCTGATGCGAAGAGCTGACTCATTTGAAAAGACCCTGATGCTGGGAAAGATAGAAGGCAGGAGCAGAAGGGGATGACAGAAGATGAGATGGTTGGATGGCATCACCGACTCAATGGACATGAGTTTGGGTAGACTTCGGGAGTTGGTGATGGACAGGGAGGCCTGGCGTGCTGCAGTCCATGGAGTCACAAAGAGTCAGACATGACTGAGCAACTGAACTGAACTGACTGAAATGAAGAGAGTGAACATAAAAATGAAAATAACCTGTTTTGCAAATAGAATTAAGCACTGAGGAATGAGGATGGTTGTTAACCCTCTGATAGTGAATCAGTGAAGGAGTTAGAAATTGGACCAAAGACCCCTGCTTCCTGTTACAGAGCTGGTCATTGTGTCCTAGTTCGAAGTATGTGTACACCATCTTACACCTGGAAGAACTTAGTATGCTTCTTAGTGGAGAGATTCGAAGCTCATCAACTTACAAGCATGTTTGTCACTTGATGGTCTTGATGTGCAATGTCTGTCTTCTATCTTTACCTACCTTTTTTTTTTTTGCCACATCGCGCAGCACGCAGGTATCATAGTTCTTAGTCCCCCACCCCACCCCCAGGGATCCAACACATGCCCAGTGCACTAGAAGCACAGAGTCCTAACCACCAGGGACTTCCTTTTACCTACCTTCCTGATGTCTTTTTCCAGTTCACCATTCTAATTGGTTTCTCTGGCTGATGACATTGTCACCTTAGACTGTGGTAAGGGCACTGTATAGTTTTCTCATATGGCATGTCTTGACCTCTCTTCTTTGCTAGGATTTCAGCTGTTCTCTTCAGCTAAAACCCAATTCTAGGTTATAGTAACTAAATTTATCATGGTAATCATTTTTAAATGTATGGAAATACTGAATCACTATATTGTATAACAGGAACTAACCTAATGTTGTGGTCAATTATACTTCAAAAATGAACTTATTAAAAAGAGATCAGGTTTGTGATTACCCAAGGCAAGGTGGAGGGAGAGGAAAGATGGATGAAGTCAGTCAGAAGATACAAACTTCCAGTTATAAGATAAATGAGTACTAGGGAGGTAATGTACAACATGATAAATATAATTAACACTGCTTTATGTTGTATATGAAAGAGTAAATGCTAAGAGTTCTCATCACAGGGGAAAATTTTTTTTCTATTTCCTTAATTTTTAATCTATATGAGATGAGAGATGTTCAATAAATTTATTGTGGTAATCATTTCATGATGCATGTAACTTAAATCATTATGTTGTACACCTTAAACTAATACAGTACCATATGTCAATTACACCTCAATAAAACTAGGAGAAAAACCCACTTCTAGGTTGCCTTGTATCTACCAGTGGACTTCATTCTGAGCACAAACTTCAAAAACTCGGCACTGCAATGTGATCCTTTAGGGCCTTTTGATGGAGAACTTGGCTGTTGATTACTTAAAAAATAAAAAATTCCTTCTGCCATGTTTGAAATACTAGAAAGCAGATGGGATGGGAGGGAAAGCATTCAATTAAGTAATCAGTTCAATTCAGTCGCTCAGTCGTGTCCGACTCTTTGCGACCCCATAGACTGCAGCATGCCAGGCTTCCCTGTGTAATTTTATCTTTGAGGAGGACTACGGCTTCTCCTAAAATAAGTAGCCTAAAGCTTGTGCCCAATCAAGATAGCAAAGTATAGCAGAGCTATACCGTAATTATTTTTTTTTCCCCTCGAAGAGCAGGGAGATAGGTCTGTTTCCGTATCTGCTCTGCTATGGAATATAGTGAAAGCGGTAGAAAATTTGGAAACAAATGGGCCTGGTTTGGTCTTAACCCAGGACCAAGTGTCTAGGACCACTGCCACATTTGTGTTTTCTGTTTGCCTCCAACGTAGGGTGTGCTGTGATTGGTTGGACTAAATATGCAATGAACCACATGGGGGATTAATAGATGTGACTATTAATAAATAGTCAACATTAATGAAAAACCTTATTTTACAAAAATGTTAACAACGGCCACGATTTTGGCGCACAGAAATGAGCTTTGGGAAGACGCGAGTACAGCGCGACCACAGTGCACTTGCGGGCCCCGCCCCGTTGGGCCCGCCCCCACTGAAGCCCTTCTGCTCGCTATTGGTCACTCTCCCTGGGCCCGTCGGTTGCCGTGGAGACCACGGCTATGGCAACCAGGAGAAGCCACACTAGGTCGACGCTCCGAAACCGCGTAGAGGCCTCGATCCCGCGCGCCGCTCATGGCGCTTTATGAGCTCTTCGCGCACCCGGTGGAGCGGGGCTACCGTGCAGGGCTCTGCTCCAAGGCGGCGCTCTTCCTGCTGCTGGCCGCCGCGCTCACGTACATCCCGCCGCTGCTGGTGGCCTTCCGGAGCCACGGTGAGTCTGCCCCCCGCCCCGGCCGGTGCGCGCCCCGCGGTCTTCCGTGGCTCCCGCGCCGCCTCCCTGATCCGGATCTCTGCGCCCCGCACTCTCGTTATCTCAGGGTTTTGGCTGAAACGGAGCAGTTACGAGGAGCAGCCAACCGTGCGCTTCCAGCACCAGGTGCTGCTCGTGGCCTTGCTAGGATCCGAGCCGGGCGGGTTCCTAGCCTGGAGCACGTTCCCCGCCTTCAACCGGCTGCAGGAGGGTCATCTGCGCGTCCCGCTCGTCTCCGTGAGTGCTTCCCGCCTGGGCCCGGCCGCGCAGACTGGGCTGCGGAGGGGATGGGCGGAGGTCGCGGACGGGCGGGAGACCCCGGTCCCCGTCCCGGGGGGCCCGGGGTGCGGCTTAAGGAGTCACGAACCCCAGACACGAACTTCTGTTTCCTTTCCTGGGGGCCTGTTTGTTGGTACTTCGGCTTCTTCAAGCTGTCCCCCGCCCCGGTAAAGCTGGCTGCTGCTGTCAGCGTCTCTGTTCTCTGCAAAGTCTCCAGCCCCTGGCATTTCTGTGGGCCTGGACCTTCCTGAGGGAATGGTGGTCGCGGAGTTTGTTACGTGAGTCGCGTTGTTGTTCATTCCCTAAGTCGTGTCCGACTCTCTGGTGGTGGTGGTGGTTTAGTAGCTAAGTCGTGTCTGACCCTTGCGACCCCATGGGCTGTGGCCCACCAGGCTCCTCTGTCCACGGGATTCTCCAGGCAAGAATACTGGAGTGGGTTGCCATGCCCTCCGCCAGGGGATCTTCCCGACCCAGGAATCAAACCCAGGTCTCCTTCATTATAGGCAGATTCTTTCCCAACTGAGCTATCAGGGAAGCCCGACTCTGTGAGCCCGTAAACTGCAGCACGCCAGGTTTCCCTGCCCTTCACCATCTCCGTGAGTTTGCTCAAACTCTTGTGCGTTGAGTCAGTGACGCCATGCATCTCATTCTCTGTTCTGGTTAATCACCCCGTTGTGCCGCTGAGTTGTGCCTGCGCCCACTGTCTGCGAGGAAAGGGCAGGCCATTTCAGGCGGACTGACACGTGGAAGCCGACGGGCTGTTTGGCTAACTGACCTCCAGAACGTCCTGCTGGCCAGGCCCGCCTCCCTGGGCTCACCTCCTTAGGTGCCGCTCAGTCCTGCTGCTGCCTGGGACTAAAATGAAGCATTTTACTGTCTGTCATGTAGTATCTGGTTCAAGTTAAGTGAGTGCTTCCTTTCCAGTCACCCCTTTAAACTCACTTTCTGAAAGCATTTTCCTTTGGAAGTAGGAAAATTCTGGATTTCCTTCTTCCAGAGTTGAATCTCTTTAGATATCTGAGATGATGGGCCTACATTCAGATTTCTGTAGCTGAAAAAATTTTTTTTCAGACTTTTTCCCCAGTAACTGAATAAAGTGGCCAAAAAAAATTTAAATGTGATTTGCCATAAATGAATAATCACAAACAAAATATGGTTCTGATTACTTTTTATGATTACTTTAATTTTTTTATAATTATAAAAATGCCTGCTTGTTGAAAATAGTAGAGTTACAGGTACATATAATGACATGAAATTAAAAGCTCAGTTTGGTACATGTATCTAGACTTGTTGATTAACCTTCATTTTAAGGTCTGCTAGGGGCTTCCCTGATGAATCAGTGGTAAAGAGTCCGCCTGCCAATGCAGGAGACTTGGGTTTGATCCGTGGGTCAGGAAGATCCCCTGGAGAAGGAAATAGCAACCCACTCCAGTGTTCTTCTCTGGGAAATCCCATGGACAGAGAAGCCTGGTGAGATATACAGTCTGTGTGGTTACAGAAGAACTAGACACAACTTAGTGACTAAACAACCAAATATTTCATGATATGGAAAGCTATAATGGATTTACCAGTTTCCTGTTGGTGGATTTTTTGTTTTTACTTTTTCACTATTAGAATATTGCAGTGAACAAGATTTTGAATAAATCATACACCTTTAAGCATCAAATTGTGAGGAATTGGAGTAGAAGTTGTTTGTTGAAATTGCAAAAATACATAGAAAACTAAGCAAGCAAATAAAATAATTATTAACTCCAGAAAAATAGAAAGGAAAAATAATCAGAGTTATGAATAGGATTTCAGTTCAGTTCAGTCGCTCAGTCATATCCGATTCTTTGTGACCCCATGAACTTCAGCACACCAGGCCTTCCTGTCCATCACCAACTCCTGGAGTCTACCCAAACTCATGTCCATTGAGTCATTGATGCCATCCAACCATCTCATCCTCTGTCATCCCCTTCTCCTCCTGCCCTCAATCTTTCCCAGCATCAGGGTCTTTTCAGATGAGTCAGTTCTTTGCATCAGGTGGCCAAAGTATTGGAGTTTCAGCTTTAGCATCAGTCCTTCCAATGAACACCCAGGACTGATCTCCTCTAGGATGGACTGGTTGGATCTCCTTGCAGTTCAAGGGACTCTCAAGAGTCTTCTCCAACACCACAGTTCAAAAGCATCGATTCTTTGGCGCTCAGCTTCTTTACAGTCCAACTCTCACATCCATACATGACCACTGGAAAGACCACAGCCTTGACGAGATGGACCTTTGCTGGCAAAGCAATGTCTCTGGTTTTTAATATGAATAGGATTTACATAATCATAATTAGGTGAACACTAAATGTTGACTAACAAAAGAAGAGTTTAACTCTTCTGGGGGTGTGGGGTAGGAAGAGGCAAAGAAAATTAAATCATCCCTCTCTGTGGGAAGACAATAGAGGATGCCTGAAACAGAAATTGAGAAGTGCCAATGCAAATGTTATTTAAAGACATGAAGGTACAATTCTAAATAATAAAGTAAATGGGGTGAATTTATTTGCTGTGTGGGTGGAAGCCTATTGGATTTTTTAACAAACATCATTGAACATTTTGATCCTTTAACTGATCAGGTCCTTTAAATTTATTTAAAAAATAGAACTGGAAAGGTGACTGTTGATGTGAGACCAGCATCAAGGTATGCTTCCTTTTCCCTGTAAACCCATGGTTCTACCCATGTTTCCTTTCCAACAGTAGAAGCAAAGGTGGTTGTTGTTTGTATTACAAACACACAAAAAATTAACTTGTTAGTTTTACTCTAGGTTAGCTTTCCCTGTCTTTTAAACTTTGGGTAGAAATTTTTTTTCTTTACATTTGTGTATTCTTATTTATCATATTCTCCTGGGTACTTGAGTCTTTAAGAAATAATCATGAAAACTTAAAATAGTCATGAAAACAAGGATACAGCATTAGGTTTCATTTTTGTGTTCTTTTCACTTGGTCGTCCACCATAAACTGGTTTGGCTCCCCAGTTGCATTACTAGCTAGCCTCTTATCTCTGTGACCAGAAGCCACTCCCTTGAGAGCACTGCCCACCAGGCCTCTCCTTCTGGCGTATGTGTGTTGCGATTTTATGAAGCTGAAACTGCTTCTTATTTTTATGGAACCCAGAGCTATCAATACTTTTTAATGCTGGGTAATTTTGCACCGTAAGACATAAAGCCAAAGTTCCTTTTTCTTAGTTTTTTTCCCTCTCCATTCCAAGCCTGTGTCTGTAAGTAAATTATGACCTTGTAATATGCAATCTTTCACAGTAAATTATTTGCTTACTTCTTGATTGACCTCTTGGTTTGAAAATAGTTTGAAATCATGAGATACAAATAAATGAATTAGAAGATATAAGGGAAGTACAAGAAAAAAAGTAAGTAAAAATTCAAGGAGAAAAAGAAGAATAACACAAGAAGTCTACCAGATATTAAACTACACCTTAAAGCTCTAATAAATAAAGTAGTGTGGTTTGTAGAATTGTATAAAATGTGGAAATGAACCCAAATATGACTTAGGTGGCATTTTTTAAAATATATATATATTTATTTATTTGGTAGTGCCAGGCCTTAGTTGTAGCATGTGGGATCTAGTTCCATGAGCAGGGATTGAACCCAGGCTCCTCTGCATTGGAAGCCTGGAGTCTTAGCCACTGGACCACCAGGGAGGTCCCCTAGGGTGGCATTTTAAATCAGTGAGTAAAGATGAAGCTAGTACTCAGAGATTGTATAGCAGAATTAAAGTCCAGGCCAAAATTAAATTTAAAATATGAAATCACAAAACTACTGAAACAAATGAGTGAAAACTTTTAGATTTCTCAGTATGGCATAAAAAGAAACTTTTTTGATAAATGCAAGTATAAAATAATTTTAAGAACTGTTGGCCTGATGAAAACCAAAAGCAAAGTCAAAACACAAAATGACAACTAGGGAAAAAAGTTTTACTATTTGTTTCACTTATAAAGGGCTAATTTTCCTAACATAAAGTGCCTCAGTTCAGTTCACTCAGTCATGTCTGATCCTTTTCGACTCTATGGACTGCAGCATGCCAGGCTTCCCTGTCCATCACCAGCTCTCAGAACTTGCTCAGACTCATGTCCATTAAGTTGGTGATGCCATCCAATCATCTCATCCTCTGTCGTCATCTTCTCTTCTTGCCTTCAATCTTTCCCAGCATCAGGGTCTTTTCCAAGGAGTCAGTTCTTCACATCAGGTGGCCAAAGTATTGGAGTTTCAGCTTCAGTATAAGTCCTTCCAGTGAATAATCAGGACTGATCTCCTTTAGGATGGACTGGTTGGATCTCCTTGCAGTCCAAGAGACTCTCAAGAATCTTCTCCAACATCACAGTTCAAAAACATCAATTCTTAAGCACTCAGCTTTCTTTACAGTCCAACTGTCACATCCATACATGACTACTGGAAGAACCATAGCTTTGACTAGACAGACCTTGTTGGCAAAGTAATGTCTCTGCTTTTTAATATGCTATCAAGGTTGGTCATAGATTTTCTTCCAAGGGGCAAGCATCTTTTAATTTCATGGCTGCAGTCTCCATCTGAAATGATTTTGGAGCCCAAGAAAATAAAGTCTGTCACTGTTTCCATTGTTTCCCCATCTATTTGCCATGAAGTGATGGGACCAGATGCCATGACCTTTGTTTTTTGAATGTTGAGTTTTAAGCCAGCTTTTTAACTCTGACCAACTATCTAGTTTTTAAAATGGGTAAAGAATATGGACAGTTCATAGAAGATGAAACATGCCACTGAATAAAAAAATCATATGCACAACCTAAAAGTTGAGTTATAATTTACGGCAGATATACTGAGGACTTCAAGCCCTGGAGGCTGCATCTCAAGTAACCCTGAGGAATCTGCTCAGAGGAGGTGAGGGAGGAGCTAGGATATTTTGGATAATTTGCAACAAAGGGCAAGTAGTAGGAACAAAGAGAAAGAAAGAAAGTGAAGTCACTCAGTCATGTCCGACTCTTTTCGACCCCATGGACTGTAGCCTACTAGGCTCCTCAGTCCATGAAATTTTCCAGGCAAGAGTACTAGAGTGGGTTGCCATTGCCCTCTCTGGGGGACCTTCCCAACTCAGGGATCGAACCTGCATTTCCGGCAGATGCTTTACCTTCTGATCCACCAGGGAAGATCTTGAATAAAAGAGAACTAGATCTCAAGTTAAGAATTTAAGGCCTTGCTATGTATGGGAAAATGCAAGAATTCGGGCTCAGTGAAATCAGTCCTTTGATATGTACCTCACTTATCTGGGGCCAGTATTCTGTGTTTTCACATCCTGAGTTTCCTCAGCGCTCACCTTCCATGGTGGCTGTAATAGCTGATGACTGTGATATCTTTTGTTTACTGATATAGGAAGCAATATTCTATTTCTCCACACATAACTCTTAAACATATGAAATCGCATTCATAATTAGGGAGATGCAAATTAAAGATAATTGAGATATCTTTTTTTAAAAAAATCTATCAAATAGGCAAAAATTGAGGTTTCCTAGCACTGTGGGCAAGATGCATACAAGCACTCCTGTATATCAGTGGTGGGAGTTTAGATTGTAGAGCATCTTTGAGGAACTGTTTGTCCATATTTGTCAAAATTACTGATTCATGTGCCTGTTTCTACTTCTAGTAAGGTATCTTAAGGTTTGTGCACACATGTGAAATGACATCTGAAAAAAGCTATGCATTGCAACATTGTCGGTAATATCAAAAGATGGCAAGCAACTTAATATAGTAATAGAAGACTCATTTTATTTTCTCTTTTTTTAATATAAATTTATTTTAATTGGAGGCTAATTACTTTACAATATTGTAGTGGTTTTGCCATACATTGACATGAATCCGCTACAGAGGTACATGTGTTCCCCATCCTGAACCCCCCTCCCACCTCCCTCCCTAGAAGACTCATTTTAAAAATTGTGTTACATTTACCTAGTGGAACAGATCACTTTCTTTTTGGATGAAGTTAGATTCATATATATGCAGTGCTTAGTTGCTCAGTCATGTCTGACTCTTTGCTACCCCATGGACTGTAGCCCGCCAAGCTCCTCTGTCCATGGAGATTCTCCAGGCAAGAATACTAGAGTGGGTTGCTGTGCCCAACTCCAGGGGATCTTCCCAACCCAGGGATTGAACCCAGGTCTCCCAAATTGCAGGCAGATTCTATACCATCCAAGCCAACAGGGAAGCCCAAGAATGCTGGAGTGGGTAGCCTATCCCTTCTCCAGGGGACCTTCCTGACCCAGGAATTGAACCGGGGTCTCCTGCTTTGCAGGCAGATTCTTTACCAGCTGAGCTACCAGGGAAGCCCGGATTTATATATACTGATACAGAATTACTC
Organism: Muntiacus reevesi; assembly: GCF_963930625.1. NCBI lineage: Eukaryota > Metazoa > Chordata > Mammalia > Artiodactyla > Cervidae > Muntiacus > Muntiacus reevesi. The sequence goes on along the minus strand of NC_089250.1, from coordinate 216,571,211 downwards.
CAAGAGAAATTTTTAAGTATAAAAAAAATTGTATATAATATGCTTCCATTTGTATAAAAATAGAAAAAAATATATATGAATGTGTATATTCATATATTCATACATGCATGCTTCTGCTATCTCTGGAAGAATTCAAAAGAAACTGACAACACTGATTGCTCTGGAGGAGGAACTTAGGTTCAGTGGGAGAGAAATCTTTTCACTAAATAGCCTTTTGTTCCATGGGAATGTAATATATATTGAAGATTTTTAAATTACTGATACAGTGACAATTTTTAAAGGAAAAATTTAGAGAGTGCCTTGTTAAACAAAAGCAAACCAAAAAGCAGTAAAAAAGCATTTAAAAGCAGATAAGTATATAAAATGGCAGTTAATTAGGAAAATAGTTTGCAGTTCTTCAAAAAGTTAAACATAGTTACCATGTTTCCCAGCATCCTTACCCCTAGGAAGTTGTGTACCTCAGAAGTGAGGACAGTCTACACAGAAACTCGTGCACAAATATTCATAGCAGCCTTACTGATAATAACAAGAACAATTCTAAAAAAGTGGAAACAACTCACGCGTCCATCAGTGAGTGAGTGGACAACAAAATGTGTTATAGCCATACAATAGATCACTCAACCACAAAATGGAATGGAGTCATGATACAGGCTAACACATGGGTGAACTTTTTTTACTCAGTGAAAGAATCCAGCCACAATACAGTCCATGTTGTAGGATTCCATTTAGATGACATGTCCAGAATAGACAAACCTGTAGAGACAGGAGGCAGTGTAAGGACTCCAGGGACAGGGAATTAATTGGCATGGAGGAGAGACAGAGCAAGTGACTGCTAATGTGTATGTGATTACTTTTTGGGCTGATAGAATGTTTTGAAATTGGAATTACTGGTGATAAGTCGCACAACTTTTGTGAATACTCCAAAATCTACTGAATTGTATTGATAGAAAAAGGGTGAATTTTATATGTGAATTCTCTCTCAGTTTTTTTAAAAGCAGGTAGGCAAAACCCTGGTAATGTGCTTACAAACCATAGTAATAAAAATTGATATAGATTTACTGTGCCTCTGGCATAAGCTAAGCATTTTATCATTAGGTAACACATTTAAATTTGTCTACGTAGTACTTGGCCTTTAACAAGTACTTAGTAAAGTGTTAGCTGTTAATTTTTTTTTAACATATTACATTATCTCTAAGGCTCACAGTAACCTTTTGAGGTAGAGGTTATACCCCCGTTTACAGATGAGAAGAATGAGACTCAGAATTGACGTAATTTCTAGCTCTCAAGTGAGCAGTCAGGATACAGCTCATATTCCGTATCTTGTTCCCTATCTTGTACTCTTCACCCTTGGTGCAGCAAAATGCTTTTCTGACTCTGGATAAAGGTAGACTGACTACAGCCTGTCCAGGAAAGTGCCGGAAAGTGTTAAGAGCAGTGGTTTTAGATCAAAGTTTTGATGAAATGCTTGGAGGTGGCTTTGCAGTTGATAACTTGGGGAAATGCCTTGGAAGTCACAAATAGTTCACCTTGGACAGCGTCTCGATGCTTTTCACGCTTGAGAGACGAAAAAAGCACAGAATGACCTTTTTCCCTCAACGAGCCTGACTTGATTCTTAAGCATCTGTGACCCGTAAAATGTGGGACTGAAGGCTGTAGGAGGGTGCAGGGAGATGAGCGGAGCGAACTGGGTGGCAGACGTGTTCTTTCGCGTCTCTGAAATCGGAGTGTCTGCCTGTCGGTGGCGTCACAATAGCTTTTGACTGGAAGACAGGCTTGTCTGGGCCCCTTTGCCTACGCATGCGCAAACGTCAGACGTGCCAGCGCCAAAACTGGCAGAAGGGACATGAGCAACTTGAAAGAAACCCCCGGAGGGACTTCCCTGGCAGTCCAGTGGTTAAGAATCCAGCTCTCAATGCAGCGGACGAGAGTTCGAGCTCTGGTCGGGGAACTAAGATCCCACATGCAGGGGACAGCAACTCAGCCCCCAAGCCACAACTACTGAGCCCTCGCGCTGCAACTGAAGACCCCGCATGCCACGACTGAGACATGGAGCCCCCAAAAATAAATAGAAGAAGTGTTCTAAAAAAGAGACAATGGTAAAACATTTAACCCTAAGAACCAAATGAGAGGCAAGTAAGGGGAAGTTCAAGAGGCCCTTAAAAGTAGCACATAATTGGAAAGCCTGCTTTAGAACTCAGACCAATGGATTTTATTTCCCTTTGTGAATTTTTTTTAAATTCTCTAACACCGGAGAAGGAAATGGCAACTCACTCCAGTATTCTTGCCTGGAAAAGTCCATGGACAGAGGAGCCTGGCGGGCTGCAGTCCATGGGGTTATATGACTGAGCATGTGCGCATGAGGGTGGAGGGAGATGGGTTGGTAGCAATATAGTGGTAGAACTAAAAAAATAAATTAATTAAAAAAATAAATGCCCTAACACCAGTGGGCTGCATGGTACAAAGGACAAAGCTGCAGAGAAAAGTATGGATAATACTGAGTCAAAAAATGATTCAAAAGAATCAAAACATAAAGAAGTTTTAAGAATCCCTGGATCAATTTATTTTGCATATATTTTTCTATGTACATAAATATGATATATTAATATGCCTAGGTCTAAAAGCTCTCCCAATGAGTATAAAATAAATTCCCTGCATGATTAGAAAGCACTGTGTCACACAACAGTTTAACCAGAAGTATTTTTGCTTTTCTGGAGCGAAGTTGTTTCGGTCGTGTCTGACTCTTTGCGACCCTGTGGACTGAAGCCTCCCAGGCTCCTCTGTCCCTGGGATTCTCCAGGCAAGAATGCTGGAGTGGGTTGCCATGCCTTCCTCCATACCCTTAGATTCATTGAAGTATAGGTAGCAAGGATTTTATAAGTCTAGGAGACATGGAGTCGTGGTTCCTACCTTGCTGGAGAGCCAAAGACTGGTGTCAGAGAGCATTTTCAACATAGAAAGAAAAAGGGGGACACCCCAGTGATGACCAGTGCACGATAAAGTGGACACAGGTGTCGGCCAGGAAGTTAACCTTAAATAAAAGAATGTGACTCCAAAGAATAAAAGGTATGGGACTTTCCTGGTGGTCCAGTGGCTGGAAGTCTGCCTGCCAGTGCAGGAGACATGGATTCGATCCCTGGTCTGGGAGGATCCCACGTGCTGCGGGGCAGCTAAGCCCTTGCGCTACAACGACTGAAGCCCTTGCACCTGGAGCCCTTGCTCTGCAACAAGAAGAACCACTGCAATGAGAAGCTCATGCGCTGCAACTAGAGTAGCCCCTGCTCGCTGCAACTAGAGAAAGCTTGTGCCTAGCAAGACCCGGAGCAACCTAAAAGTAAGTAAATAATTTTTTTTAAAAAAGAACAAAAGGTATGAAAACAAGCAGGAGCCAAATAAAATTCCAACAAACTATCAAATAGTGTAGAATCCCTGATAAGGAAAAAATGTTCCAAGTCAGGGCACTCTGAAAACAATGGCACTAGTTAAATTCACAGCTATGCTTACAGTCAGATGCTTTGCTGGCTGTGAGGTCTTGTCTCAGCTCCGAACCCACCCCTCTGCTTTGTGGTGCTCACGTTGAGATGCTGAAACCCACATTATCCTCTGACAAATGGCTCCCTCTTAGGTTCTGCCAGTAGGGGGCATGGTAAGCCTTGTTCTGGGAGTGGCAGAAAACCGGAAATTACAGCCAGGGTGAAGAACCATCACAGGTGCGATGCAAACAGCAGGAGCACGTCCTTCCTCCAGCCTTATTGCCTGGCTCCATGGGTTCTCCCTCCAAGCTCCAAAGGTATCAGCCCTCCCTTTTTGAGGTCTGAGTCGCAGCTCCTTGAGACGTCCCAGCTTCTTCCTTTTCTTCTCCAGCCCTAGGTAGGCATCCTGCAAAAACTGTCCCCTTTTTTGCCTTTTTTCTCCTACTAATGCCTATGTTATCAATTATCTCCTATACTAAATTCCCCTGTTAAAACAGCTTGATTTTGTTTCTTTATTTCTGACTGGACCCTGAACGATACAGTTGGACTGATGGGCATTGACTAGACCCAGCAGTGCCTGCCTGTATTTATCCTATCTAGTATGTTAGTATTGGTTTCACAGATATCTGTAGAGGATTAACCTGTTTTAACCCCAGAAATCTTTGAAATTAGCATTCTTATTGGCTGTTATAGAATCAAGAGTCAGCAAACTTAAGTCTCAACCCCAGTTCTGTCATTGGGTTCTATACCCTGTTTTGACCTCAGTGTAGTTATATAAAGAGTATGATAGTACCTATCTCTCTAATTATTGCTAGTTATTATTAGTAATAAACTTCTAGGATATGCAGAGAAATGAGACAGGACAATCCATGGATATAGAGATTGCCACAAGTTGACATACACCTTAAAGAAATAGGGGGATGGTGTGTGTGATTTATGACTTCTCTTAGCCAGACACATCCACTGGATTTTATTTACTAACCTTGAACCTGTGTTAAAGAAGTACTAGCTTTGTAGCTTTGTAAAGAAGTACCTATCTTTGTAGCCGCTGCATTTTGTATTAAGCTTCATTTAAAGTAATGGAATTAGGGTTTCCCTCATGGCTCAGTGGTAAAGAATCCACCTGCCAATGCAGGAGACACAGGTTCGATCCCTGGTCTGGGAAGACCCCACATGCTGCAGAGCAGCTCAGCCCGGGCTCCGCAAATATCAGCCTGTGCTCTCGAACCCAGGAGCCACAGCCGCTGAAGCCTGAGTGCACTTGAGCCTGCGCTGCGCAGCAAGAGAGGCCAGCGCCATGGGAAGCCCTCACTCTGCAATTGGAGAGTAGCCCCCACTCCCCAAAGCTGGATAAAAGCTCGCAAAGCCCCGAAGGCCCAGCACAGCCAGATCAGTAAATACAGCCTTTATAAAAAGCAGGTGGAATTAAATGACTGATCCCATCCATGGTCCAGGTGATAGCACAGCGATGTAACCCACCTTACCAGCCTCAGGGGAGTGAGAGTCTTACTTGGTGACAGGTCCTCTGTGAGGAGGGCATGGCAACCCACTCCAGTATTCTTGTTGGAGAATCCCATGGACAAAGGAGCCTGGCGGACTACAGTCCACGGGGTCACAGAGCTGGACACGACTGAAGTACCTTGGCACGCAGGCACCTCTGTGGGAGAGGCATCATTTGCACGATCACTCATCGCCACGGCCCTGTATCAGCCTCGTCTTTCACTGTCTCCAGCTCATGAACTCTGCTCAGCTCCTCTGGCCTCATCTCAGCCTTGTAAACACTGACCCACTGTCACCCAGAGCACGTGCGTTTTGTTGGCCTGGATTAGTCTTTCTCAAGATGTTTCTGTACCTCATCACCTCACTTCATCTGACTTCTCAAACAGTCAGGTATTCCTGAATACTTTCTATATAAATTTCTGTTAAATTCTACCCTGATCTTCTCTGATTTTAGCTTGCTTCACTTTTCTTTGTGGCACTTAGCACTACCTGATGTCAGCACATTGTTTACTGACTTACACTCTGCCTCCCTGGCTGGGAATGGAAGCTCCATTATGGCGGGGACTTTGTCCATTTTGTTTGCCACTATATTCCCAGAACCTGAAGCAATGCCTGGCACCTCTGGCACATTGTAGGCCCAGAAAATATTTGATAGGTTAATGAGTGGATTTAACAGGTAGACGCCAACTATGGTACTGCACCAGATCTCTGTCCTCTGTGAATCTGGAGTGAAAGCATCCTGGTTTTTTTGCAAAAAGATCTTTCATAACCAACATCTGCTCCTTGAGTTTAAGTCTGGACATTTTAGTCCTGGAAACAGAACCAGATTTGAAGTCAGATATGTGGTTTCATATCCTGTCTTTACCAATACTAGCTGTACCCCATAAATCCTTTAATCTCCCTGAGACTTGATTTTCTCATATATGCAATGGGAATAGTAGTTGCTCTGCTTACCTTTGACTGATTGTAAAGGTCAAATGAAATGTGTTTCTCTCCCTCTGAGACTGTATGAGAGTCCAGATTCTTCTGGCATTTCCCTTCTGGCCACTATCCTTCTCTCTCAAAAGTTGTTGATCTTGTCTTCCTGTATAACCCTCAAGATCCAGAAAACTTATGGATCCACCACAGAGAGGTAACCCGACTTTGTCTTCCAAGTCTTCCCAGATATCAACTGAAAAAAAAAATGCTCAGGAAGACAAGGCAGCCTCTTTTCCATCCTACTCATAATTGCTGATACATAATTGCCTCGGTAACCTGATCATCAGCCCTGGAAACAGATATCCCTGTGCTGCACCTGCAAAGCCGACGGAATGAGACAGAGAAAATAGTATCCAGCAGAAGAGAGAGGGTAGACTTCTCTATAACAAGGCCCAGGATAAGGACATTATTGTCTAGAAGGAAAGAAATGATTGAAAGGTTCTGAAAACTGAGATAACTCCATCTCAAGCGACCTTATTAGCCTGAAAAAGAACAAAGAGTCTCTTCCCCCACATAAAGGTATGGAGGAAAACCACATGACTCAGTAGATGGGGAACTCGGGGGGGAGTATGCTGATACACCATCGTGGAATTCTCTGGGAACCTACCAACAGGCTCAGTTGTAACGAGGTCCAGAGTTACGCCATGGAATCATGTCCCCAGTGATTACTTCTCAGTGATCATCTCTCCTGCTCGTCCTCTTAGGGTCACTGTGAGGCGAGACTGGATTCTGGCAGTTTTTTATGAGCAATGATTTGTCTTTCTCCCTCCTTGGATCTCTGTTCTTACTGCTTTCATGTCCCTAATTTATAAAGTACCTATGGAGTCTTACTGCCTTACTGATTTTACTTAGCTTTCTTTTTTATTGTACTGATTGGTACTAAAAGATGCACTAGGTTTTAAAGCCCTGACATCAATCCAACTTTGAGAATCTGAAGCAAAGACATTGTGGTTAAAGAACATATAAACAGAGCCTGCTGTTTTTCTGCTGAGTCTGTTTGGGAAATGCAAAATGATTGAAATTTTTTCAAAATCTGTTCTTAGGTGCTATTTAAACCTTCCCTACAAACTCAGGCATATTTCTTAAAAGGAAAGAAAACACCAGCAACAAAACAAAAAAGATCAAATGAGACAACTGAAAAAGAATAATGCATCCAGATGTTACATTGCTTTTATTGCCGCTTCCAGGTCCCAACCAGTTTGGCCCTAGAATATTTGAGAAGTACAAGTGTGCAGTTCAGGGCCGTGTCTCTTTCCCCAGTATTGATCCACCTATAACTACTTGATGTTCTATTTTTCCTTTCGGTGAGAGATACAATGTCTGTGTGTGGCAGAGTCACTGTGTATGTCCAGCATACTCCACGCTGTGGAGTCCTCCTGGACTTATTAAGGACCAGGGTCATCAGCCTTTTTTGGAATTTCTAGGCTATGTGGAATCCTCCTGGACTTATTAAGGACCAGGGTCATCAGCCTTTTTTGGACTTTAGGCTAGAGAAGAAGACAGGAACCAGGACGGGAAAATGGATGTGCTGCACTTTGAACTGGAGCTCCCCCTGCAGCCCACGGAGCAGGTTCTAGGCGTGCAGCTCATCCTGACTTTCTCCTACCAGCTGCATGTGAGTTATCTCCCTTCTGTCTTTCTTTTTTTCATAGTTTTTTTTTTTTTTCTTTTTTTACTATTTATTTATTTTTAGGCTGTGCTGGGTCTTCATTGCTGTGCGTGAGGTTTCTCTAGTTGCGGTGGCTTCTCTTGGTTTGGAGCACGGGCTCTGGCTTTAGTTGCTCTGCAGCATGTGGAATCTTCCTGGACCAGGGATCAAACCCATGTCCCCTGTATTGGCAGGCAGAGTCTTACTCTGCACCACCAAAGAAGTCCTCCCTTTTGTCTTTCAATAGAACAGGGCCCCCCTTTCCGATTTCTGGGAAAACTCGCACTGCAGAAGACTCTTTGCAGAAGTGTCATTTAGGATTTAGCCGCCAAAGCTAAATTTGAATGTTTTTTGTGGAGGTCACATTAATTTCCATGAGCTATTAATTTCCATGAGCTATTAATAGCTCCAGGGGTTCTGGGCAGAGCGCTTCCTGCATGGCTAAGCTCGGCACTGGGGGATGGCTTAGGCTTCAACCGCAGATGGGTGATGCTCAGAGCCCACAGCCATTCGGATCTGACTGAAATTGATATGGTCTCTCTTTCTAATGATTTCAGAGGATGTCGACATTCGTGATGCAGAGCATGGCATTTCTCCAGTCCTCCTTCGCTGTTCCGGGGTCCCAGTTATATGTGAATGGAGACCTGAGGCTGCAGCAGAAGCAGCCCCTCAGCTGTGGTGGCCTGGACGTCCGGTACAATGTAGGGACACTTCCTCCTGCCGTCTCTTTTGCTTCTATATTGTACTGTTTATCAAGTGCTTTGAAGAGGGAGCAAGTAACATTGGAAATAGCACTTCTCTCTGAGTGGAACAGAAAAGGATCTCTGAGGAATTCTTTCCGTGAATCCTTTTGAAATATGGAGACAGATATCCCTGTTTACATCTTTAAAAAAGAGGGAGAAGAATCTTTGTCTTTATCTAAGAATTGAATTGTTTATAGTTTTGGGGTATGCAAGCACACACAGTGTATTTCAGGTGATCTTTCTCAGTTCACGTTAAAGATTTGAAAAAGCCTACTAATCACTGTTTGCTAAGCTTGTAAGATAGGCCAGCCTGAGTTAAGAGGTATGAATACATCGTCTCATTCAGTCATCACAGCAGCCTCATGAGACGCCTTCAGTTGCCGTCCCTGCTCTCCAGCTGCGTGTCCTGGCACCTTCCCCCTTGCTCCTTTCTAGCCTTGGGGTCCATTTTGCTGTCCCTCAAACCTACGAAGCAGCTCCTGCCTCAGGGGTTTTGCACTTAACTCTTCATCTAGCAAGTATCCACATCGCTTACCCTACTGCTCCGTCTGGTCCCTGTTCAAAGCTCCTGAGCACAGTCCTTCCTTGACACGCCTTCTAAAGAACATCCACCTGTCCCTCCATCATCCCTCACCCAGGTTTACTCTTAACCTTTACCTGAAATATTAAAGGGAGGTTTCCAGTTTGTTCATTTGCCATCTCCCTCAGTGGTAAAGGGGCTTCCCTTGTGGCTCAGCTGTAAACAATCCGCCTGCAATGCGGGAGACCTGGGTTCGATCCCTGAGTTGGGAAGATCCCCTGGAGAAGGGAAAGGCTACCCCTCCAGTACTCTGGCCTGGAGAGTCCCATGGACTGTATAGTCCGTGGGGTCGCAAAGAGTCAGACACGACTTTCACTTTCAGCGATGAAAGCTCTGCTGTCTTCTGTGTTCTCTCGCCCCAGCACTTAACACAGTGACTGCCCAAGTATGCACTCAGAATTGATGAGAGAATGAATTCTCATTTCACACATGAGAAAACTGGAGCCTACAGGGATTGATTAATTTCCCCAAAGCCCGAAGAGCCACGAACGGTCTGTCTGAGACCAGGACTCATACATGCGATCACTTGTCACAAACCTTTATGTTATCACAAGGAGACCCATATAAGTTGGACTACTTTTGAAACTTAATAGGAAATGTTATCAGTTACTATAACCAGGACTGTCCCAGATAAACTGGGATTCATGGTCACCATAACCATAACCATTATCAACATACTATTTTTTTTTTAACAGGAGGGACTATAAAATATAAATTTAATGTGCTGTGCTTGGTCTCTCAGTCTTGTCCAACTCTTTCCGACCCTATGGACTGTAGCCCACCAGGTTCCTCAGTCCATGGGGATTCTCCAGGCAAGAATACTGGAGTGGGTTGCCATTCCCTCCTCCAGGGGATCTTCTGACCCAGGGATCAAACCCAGGTCTGCACACATTGCAGGTGGATTCTTTACCATCTGAGCTACCAGGGAAGCCCATGTTATGTCAGCAGGAATGTGATACTAGAGAACTGCTCTCTCACGTCTTCAAAGGATTATGTGCTTATTACTATGTGTGCACTTTATCCTCTTTCCATTTCTGCATTTCGAAGAGATCTATTAGGGAGCATCCAGACAAGATCAAGAAAAGAGACAAAGGGGTTGAAAACGTAGTCTCTTAGAAAAAATTAGAAGAATCATTTCTCCCGTTGGAATAGAGAGGGGAATTAATATAAGTAGCTTTAAAACCCGTGAAAGATGGATATTGACCCCTTGTTTCCTTCCCTCTAGAAAGAAAGACTGAAAGTGAATGACTTAAATTGTTTCAAAAGAGTTCATTCATCTTTGAAGAACAGATTATCCATGCTGGAATAGGCCCCCAAGTGCAAGAGAGTGGCCTCTGAGATCAGCCTGGGTGGGAGCAGGGGTTAGAAAAACCAGGAACGCAAGTCTCTTGCATGCTTATACCACCTGCTCACACCACACCCTCCCGCCGCGTCCCAGGTGTCCGTCATCAACGGGACCAGTCCGCTTGCCAGTGACTACGACCTCACCCGCATTGTTGCTGCCTATCAGGAAAGGAACGGTGAGTCCTGTGGACAGCTCTTCCAGCTGCTTCTCAAGGACTTTGCAGGTTAATGAGGGTATTGGAAACAAACAGAATTAGAGCCCTTGTCATATCAAAATGTCAAAACCAGTGAATGCTCAACTATGGAAGGTGAATAGGTTGCTCAGAATTTGTTCGTTTTCTCCTGATCCAGAGACCTACAAACTAACCATCCCCTCCACTGCTCCTCTGGTCCGGCAGGTTAGTGCCAATTCACTGCCATATTCATCCCACCGCTGGTTTCGTGGGTTTATGTGTATACATATATAAGTTGCTTCCCACAGCACACCTGTAAGAAAAGCCAAAGACAAGTTGCTCTCCACAGTGTTCAGATGGAAACAGGGAACGCAAGTGACTCACTGCATATCAGCAGCTGAAGAAGGAGAAAGCACCCAAGATTCTGGCTGAAAGGCAGAGGGTGCCCAGGGCCTCCAAGAGGCAAGACCTGAGTGCATGCTTGGCTCAGCATTTCTGGTTGCTTGGTGGTCTGAGGTTTCCTCTAAAGGAACCTAAAGCATTACTTGGCAACCAGACATCATAGATACAATACACAGACATTTAACAAGTCGGGACCGCAATTCCAGTATTTCTTTCTGGTTTTATGTAATACATGAGCAGCTTTATTCCAAAAATAAAGGCATTTTAGAACACGACTTAAAAACATTTATCTGCAAATCAACTTTTCTCCCTTAATTCCTTCCAGTTGTTGTCCATATGCAGAGTTTTTATACAGCTCCTGTCACAGTTTAGAGACAGTTTTTGTCTTCTGTACTTTGTAATATAAATATGTCCCCCACACCGCAACAAAGTTTTCATTGGTTTTCTTTTTAGAGGTAACATAGTATTCCTTTGCTTAGACAGTTGTAGAACACAGACTGTTTTTAACATCCTTTGACAAGTGTTTTAACAAATACTATGTGAGCAGCTTTGAACATTCAATTTCTCTTTCCTTTTGAATTATTTCTTTGGAATGTGTTCTGAAGTGTAGAGTTGGCCTGGGAGGTCAGAGTATTTTATAGCCCTCAATATTTACTGCCAAGGAGAGCATTCATGGATTAACTCCTCATTGTGTTGCAGTAACCACCATCCTGACTGACCCCAGCCCCATCTGGCTGGTGGGAAGGGCTGCAGAAGCTCCATTTGTGGTTAATGCAGTCATCCGATACCCCGTGGAAGTCATTTCATATCCTTTCTGTTAAAGGGCCAACAGTAGCTGGGTTTCAAAAAAGAGGATTCCTCAGATGTCTCAAGAAGGAACAGATGTGGGAAGCCTCAGACTGGAAATTGCTGCAGTGGTAGTCCCCCACAAATGACTCTGTCTGTCTGCAGTTCATACGGGAAAAAATATTCATTTCCTGTTCATATGTCCTTTTGAGCAATTCTTCTAGGTCAGAATCATACATATTTATATCTTAATAATCTTTGATTGTCTCTCTTATCTTAAGGGTATTTGAAACATTTTTTGTGATTTTCTGTATAAACTAACCCTTTGGTGTAACATGTATATAGAAAATGTCATCTGTGACTCCTTAACTGTTGGTACTTATCTACCAGGATTCTGGGAAATGATAAAGTTCGCCTGGATCCAGTATGTCAGTATCCTACTTATCTTCCTGTGGGTGTTTGAAAGAATCAAAAGATTTGTGTTCCAAAATCAGGTGGTGACCACAATCCCTGTAACAGCTATGCCCCAGGGAGAACTGTATAAGGAGCATTTATCGTAAGAAGACCCTTTCTGAAAACTCTAAGCAAGACCTTGGCCACCTCGCTGTTGTCTTCTGAGAACTGCCATCTTACGAAATTTCTGAAAGAGTCCATGGACACTTGCCCCCATGTGTGCTTTTACCATCAGAGACAAAGAACAATCCTTTCTAATTTTCCTCTACACAAATTCTATATGTCCTAAGCATCTGCAGAGATAATCAGGGACTAGTTTGTAGAAATGTTTCTGAGGGTTCCCCAAGGCTATAATTTGCTTTTGTTTGTGTTTTTCGCCTCAGACTTGGATCTCCAGAGGAAACTACAGTCAGTTCAGACAGCTTGGAAAGAGTCCCATCTCTGGTGAAGCAAAGACTTTTCCTCTCTTGAACTGAGAAGCATGCTGTGCGTTTCTTCCCCCTGTCGTAAACCAGGTTTTCCTCTTTGCAGGGCTCTCTGGGGATAGATACGCAATCATCAGCACTTTCCACTCCTGGGCGTCTAAATTTCCGCTCAGCACTGGTTTCTAGAACTGAGAGGCCTTTAACCGGCGATCTGGAGGGGGAGAGGGGAGCGCTCGGGCCACATGTGCGCGCGGGCGGGCGCCGTGAGGACACGCGGCCCTGCGTCCACCTGCCGCGTCAAACAGACGGGGGTCTGTGGCAGCCCTGCCGAGCAGCCCTTGATCCCGCCCGCCGGGGCGGCTCTTGGTCTCCGGCTGAGCCCCTGGAATAGCAGACCGCGGTCAGCAGGGCTGCTGCGGGCACAGGCCCTCAGCGACAGCGGGGGAGTGAGCCGTGCAACAACAGGTCCTTTCTCCCTGGCCCTCGCCCAGCAGGCTGCCCACTTGCCACGCTTCCTCCTCGACAGCCCTCCCCCGCTTGAAGAGGACAGAGGAGCTGTTGTTGCTATTGGCTCCTGCCGCCTGACAACCACAGAGGTTACTTGGAGGGCTAGCGGGAAGCCCGCGACTTGAGTTTCCTCTGCCTCAGGAACAGGGTGCCCATCATAGAGGGCCGCTTTGGGGAGGACACACAGCAGCCGGGAGGGCGCAGAGGATGCCAGCCGCGCAGCCCATTCCGGGCCTGGCCGTCAGCGGAATGAGACGCTGTTCAGCTGGATCACCCTGGTGACTCTGAGCGTCTGCCGCAGAGACACGGAATGGGCCTCTGTCTTGAGTGGACCAGGGATTTTCCATTCACACTCTAAGGACCGCTGGGCCTGCTTTATGACCCCCTGCTTTCACTGGTAGTGGAAGGACACACCCTCTGAGATCCGCACTTAACACCCATCCACACACACCTCTTGAGTTTTTATTTCCAAGGCACCTTTTCTTCCAGGCTGACCAAAATAAGAACTTTGGAAACAAAGCTGTTTTGAAGTATTTAAGCACAAAAAGATCCTAACACTGGTCCCTCTGCCTTTTAATATTTTGAGCTGTTTATATGCCTAGAGTTGTTGTTGTTTTTTTCTTCCCTGAGATTTAAATAAAAAAGAGTTTCTGGTTTGAATCACCAAAAAGTTAATGAAATATGGAAAGAGAGCTGAAGATGTATCTCAACACGGATTCGTATTTTATTAAATTATTTTTCATGCCAAACATGTATAAAGAACCATGATGTTTTGTAACTTTATAATTAAAATGTTCAAACTGGAAGGTTCCATGAGGCTCTCCAGAGGGGCAGGGTATTTGGAAAAGGGAGGATGGGGAGGCCAGAAGTTGTGCACACTTCTCCTCACTCACCAACAGCCTTGTTTTGCCAGGGCTCTGCCCAAAGACTTTGGAGCTTTTGTTAACTCTTTGGCAAAAACCTTCTGGCCCCACCCCAAGTAAATGTGAGTTTTTGGTGGAATCCACATGGCATGTGAAAATCACAGGCTGGAAAATTACAACTGCTTCTGGTGGATACCAGATTGTTTACAGATCAGATGTTGGTGGCTTCTGAAGATGAACCACACTGTATAGTTGCAGGGGAAAGGTGGGAAATATACAGAAGTTTATCAACTGGGCTGTAACCCATAGCTGTGTCAGGGTCTAAGACAATATTTGGCAGGGTGGAATCTCTTATCTTGTCAAATGATTATCCAGTTTCTATTTGAATCAGATGAGGTCCTATCATCTAAGGATAATAAAGCCTTCTTTCTTTCTCTTCATGTTCATGCTTTGTAAAAGAAGTTTTATTTCTTTGTGACCATGTAAGTTCTAAATGCCTATGGGGGGAAACGTGTAATTACAGAAACCTAAAGAAAATGAGTTGTCTGTAAATTGCTCTTTGCATTCTGACACACATCCTTTTAATTTTTTGCCTTTTTTTTTTTTTTTTTTTTTTTTTTTGCTGTCATAAATGACATTTCTATCAACCGTGCATATAAATCCTTTTTGTTAGTTTTATTTCCTTAAGACAGAGCCTAGAAAGAAATAATGAGTTCAAAAACTTTCTTAAGGATTTTAAATCATCTCGCCAAACCGAATCCTGCAAAGAATGTGCTAATTTATAGTTCCAGGCGCAGAAATCTTTTTAGGGCGCACCAGGGACTACAAGAGATCAGAATTCTCCATCTTGTTCAGATACTTGGACTCTGTTATCTGTAGAGGGAAATAACATCTTTATTTACTGAAAGATACCCGGTATTTACCCGGACCTGCAAGTCTCCAGCTCCTGAGGGCCACCTGGTGTCCCGGCCCCTCTCAGCCCGGCTAGTGCGCGGGGCCCCGCCATCCAGGTGACCCAGGCTTGGCTGAGGCCGAGGCCGGGAGCTTGGGAAGCAGTTTGGATTCCTTTGGCTGCGAGGATGCCACCGAGAGCGAGCAGGGGCAAAATAAAGATTCGGTTTCTTTCACAAGGGCCTTTTGTGTTCCCAGGAGCCTCCCTTCTCTGGGGATTGATCGGAGGGGGAAACACTTCTTTGGTCAACGAGTGGGATGAGAAGCGACGCGGTGGGCTCCCCCTGACACCCCGCGCCAAGCCACGCGCCCCTGGCTGCCACCCCCCCCGCCCCCGGCCCACCTGCGCCCTCCTCTCCGGGGCTCGCCCGCGCCCGCCCGGGGCGACCGCCCCTCCCCCGAGGCGTGGCCCCTCGGCCCGCGTTGGGCAGGCTGGTCCGAGCCCGGGGGCCAACCGGCTCTTTCCTTCCTCCCCTCCCGCCCCGGCGCCCGCCCGCCCGCTCCGGGACCGCAGCCACGTCTGAAAGCGCCTCATTGTGCGCGCTCGGCTCCGGCCCGCCGTCCTGAGCGGCCGCACAGGTAGCGCGCGGCGCGGGGCCGGGCGCCCAGAGGGCTCCGAGGCTGCTTCTTGTCCTGCCCCCCGACCCCCACCCCGGGACGGCTCCCCCAACATCCCATTCTTACGACACCTCTCTTTTTTTTTTAGGGGACTCCTGCCCGGTTTCCAGCGTCCCGCCGCCTTGGCTCTCCAGGTGCCTCCAATATTGACGGCCCCCGCTTGCCAAGCCCACGCCTCTCGGAGCGCCCTCCGCCCCGGGGGCACGGGAGAGCCGTACGACCCTGCGGACTGTCCGGCGAGGAGACAGCGGCTGCGGACGGAGCTGGGTGAAGGCGGTGTCCAGGAGTCTCGGCAGAGCCTGGGGTCAGAGCCGTCTGCCCCGCGCCGCGCCCCCGGGCCGGGACACCTCGCCTGGGGTACGTTGGTTCGTCCTCTCTACGCGGGATGAGGGTGCGGGATGCCCACACCCTGGGCGGCCGGGGCCTCGGCCGGGAGCCCAGCTGGGGAGGCGGTGACCCTGCAGCGCCCCGTGGGCTGTGCCAGTTGGAGCTGAGGGTGGTTTTTATGAGAACGTGAAAAGGGCATCGCTGGTTGGGAAGGGTCTTCCTGGGACTTCAGCTTCACAGGTCACTTCTTGAGGATCCCTTGTCTCTTGCAACTTGAGTTTCAAAGGATATGGCTTTCATTAAAAAAAAAAAAAAAAAAAAAAAAACCAGAAACAAAAAACTCTCCAAGGACTTTTTCCACGGAACCCTGAAGAAAAAGCAGCTCGGGCAAGTGAATTCGGAACCAGATCCAGCTGAATTTGAGTCTGGGGGCCCCTGCTCCCAGCTGCTGGACCGTGGGCAGTAATAGAGACCACCTCCCTGGGCCTCAGCATAGATGCCCAGCAGATGTTCACTCTGTTTTCTCTTCCCTCTTGTACTGGAGGCTTGAGGATGGGAAAAGTGAGGCCCCAAAGAGTGGAAAAGCCTTGGCTGAGGTGAAGCCATGAGTGAGGGAGCCAAGTGCCAGAGCTAATAAGAATAGCAGGCTGCTCGGTGAGCCTGGCCATGCCAAGGGTTACACTGTTCCATTTAATCCTCTCCAGACTGCCTGGTAGACGCTGCTAGAGCCTCCTCCTCAGTCAGCTGAAGCCCAGAGGTTATGAGTGACTGGCTCAAAGTCACACACCCCACTGGTTGTAGAGCACAATTTTAACCCAATCTGGCTTCAGAAGCCAGGCTTTCAGCCATGATTGACTATCTTCTGCTTGGGATGTACGGCTTCCCTGGTAGCTCAGTTGGTAAAGAATCTGCCCTGTAATGCAGGAGACCCAGGTTTGATTCCTGGGCTGGGAAGATACCCTGGAGAAGGGAATGGCAACCCACTCCAGTACTCTTGCTTGGAGAATCCCATGAACAGAGGAGCCTGGTGGGCTACCGTCCATGGGGTTGCAAGAGTTGGACATGACTTAGTGAGTAAACCACCACCACCACTGCTGCCTAGGCTTGATTCTTCCTATTGCTAGGGTCACTTGAACTTGGTTGGGCTATTTTCTTTGAATTTCCCTTATGCACAAGCTTTCTCTTGGATTCATAGAACAGTTGTGACGCAGGATTTTTAAAAGATCCTTGAACAAATACTTTTCAGTGAACTATGTACCAGATATTATCTAAGTGCTTTAATATTAATTCATTTAATCTTCAAATCAAGCCCATGAGTTGAGTTATATATTATTTCTCCTATTTATAAATTAAAAAAAAAAAAAAAAGCAAGCACAGAGAGATTAAGTAACTTGCTCAACTTGCTCAAGATCACCCAGGGAGTCATCAAATAGAGTTCATACTCTTAGCTCTTGTGCTAACCCTACTACCTGGTATGAGAGAGATAGAGTCTGGCTTCTAGGCTGGTCAGGAGATTTAGGTACAGAAATGCATGAACAAGAGTATTCTTTGTAGTGATAGTAGCATTAACAAAGATTTCCCAATATCACCTAATACTCAGTCCATATTAAAATTTCTCTGATTACCTCAAAGATATCTTCTGACACTGGGTTTGTCTGAATCAGAATCCAAACAAGATCTACATGTTGTCTTTGGTTGTTTTGTGTTTTCTTTTTGTTGTTGTTGTTTCTGAAAATAAGTTTTATTTAAATAAGGGTTTAAATACATTACATAACATTAGAACTGAAGAGGACGGGGGGGAAAACCCCAAAAATCAGTTTGTGACTTCACATGGCATTGGGCCGCTGTTGCTAGTGAGTTGCAAGCTCTACAGCTATGACTGATACATCGGTTTGAAATTTGTTCCCTTGTCAGAAGTTGAACTATTAGAAGGTTGGCCTCACCTTCTAGTTTGGGAATCGATTATTTAGGATTTATCTAGTCAAAGAGACCTTGGTGGCAAGCCAGATGTCCTGGCCCCTCACTAGAAGGTGGTTGCTCTAAGCTCTACCCACTGGGTCACATTGGAGACAGCAAGGGATCTTTCCCCGACCACCAAAGTCCCCTCTGGCAGTACAGCCACCTCACCCATCCTCCATTCTCCGCTTCATCAAGGGCTGTCCAGGTGGTGATGTTCTCTCAGGACAGGGAACTCTGCAGAGGGACTGCTGAGGGACTTCCGGCCAGACATAGCCTCCTGTGATCCTGGGGCTCTGGACTTGGCTGAAGCATTACTGTTACTCATTTGGTTCAGGCTAGACACTGCCAGGCGCCTCTGCTTGACCTCTGTTTAAATGAGTGACCCCAAGACTAGACAGCATGGTTCTGTTCAGTTTGTTGCATGAAGGAGTTCCACTAGTCCAAGTTAAAAGCAGACCCCAGATGGTTACATTATACAAGCTGTGAGGTGTTTAAATTTGTGACAGGGACAGAAGGGAATTTCTACTCATTGCAAGGAAATCCTCACTTAAGCCTCAGTGAGCCAAAAGCTCTTGATCCCATGAACCTTCAGCTGGTCATCCTTAGCAAGTCCAGTCTCTATCAGGAACTGTCCTTAGCCAGTCCAGTCTCAACCAGGAACTGGCGTATGTTCTTGTGTTGGTCACCCTGTAGCTGAATTCCTTCTCCATCCTCTAGATGCTCAGTGCAGTACCATTGCAGGCAAATTTCTTCCTAAACGCCTTCACTAGATTCTTTTTATCGTAATCATCAGCAATCCCCTGGACGGCAGTAATGGTCTTCCTGTCGTTTCTTCATCGAATCCTTATATGGATATAATCCTCAGTGCCAGCAGGAGGCAGATCAGTACCCTTCCTTGCATCATCAGCAAAGGGGTTCAAAGAATGGAGGTTCTGGATAGCGGACATAAATACAATTTAAGGCGGCCGCAGGAGATGGTGGGCAGGGGATACGGAGCCTTGGGAAGCGAGGGGACTGGAAAGGGAGTCTGCTGAGTCCTCGGCGGCAGCTCAGTGACTGGGCCAAGTTGTTTTCTTCTAAAATAGTCCCTTCCTTTTTTCTTTCCATGCCACTGACTGATGAAAATGATTTAGTCTTTAAAAAAAGATTTACTTTTTAAAAATAAATGAATCAAAGTAAGAGATTAAGAAAAATAAACCAGAGAATATTCCAGACTGTCCCTGCATGAGAGGGCTCAGTCCACACCGGGGGGCGGGTGCCAGAGAGGAATGGGTGAAACGCATCCCCTCCGCTCCCTGCCAGTGTTACTTCGGAGAAGAGGGGGAGTCCCAGACCTGGGGGCCTCCAGCTGTCAGGTGCGCTGATTTAGGCCACGTTAGGTGCTGTGTGAGGTGTGCTTTGGGGATCCCCAAAGTTCAGAGCCTTGGGAAAGGGCTTCTGTGTTGGTATCTGCTCATCTGCTCTGGAACGCCCCCTGCATGGCTCTGAGCCAAGGAGACTTGAAGCTCCTTTCCCAGACTAACTTGATTTCACTTCCCAGTAGGTTCCTGCAAGCAGATCTGGTTACTCCAGTGCATCTGGACTCTGTGACTATAGCCGCCCTACCTCTGGCTGATGCCACACGGCTGCTCCCCAGGGCCATCAGGGGAATGGCAGATGTGGCCAGGGCTTAGGGCCAAACACGTCTTCACCACCGCCTGCCCCAGCCCAGAGCCCTGAGGCTGAGTGTGGAGTTGGAGCCCTTGACAAAGGCCAGGTGGTTTTCCATCCTCTGCCCCTCCCCTCTAGCCACCTAGGTACTCAGGTCAGCTGGAAGATGGTTTGGGGGTGCGTCTCTCCCTGCAATAAAAGCTGAGTCAGCAAACTCCACCCATGTCTCTTTGAATCGATTAAACAGAACTGACTGTTAATGATTGACGAAGTAATAAAACAAGAAAAAAATGACCTGTAATCTGGCCACAGAATAGTAACCACCAATATTCAGCGCGCATCTTTCTGGATTTCTTCCTATACTAAATAATTTTGGGTTTTGTTTGTTTAAGTAACAGCTTTATTGAGAGATAACTCACATTCTTTGAAGTTGTGTTAACTGTACAGTTCACTGGTTTGCAGTATATTCAGTCTTGTGCGTTAATCACATGAAGGTTCATCCGTGTTGCAGCACGTATCAGTCCTTCATTCCTCCTTATTGCCAGATGATATTCAGTTATCCACTCATCAACTGATAGGCATTTAGGATGTTTCCACTTTGGGGCTATTATGATTAATGCTGCTGTGAAAGTTCATGAGCACGTTTTTGTGTAGACATATATTTTTGATTCTCTTGGATTTGTGTATTTTAGAGTAGAATTGCTGGATCACATGGTAATTCTATGTTTACTTGAGGGATGACCTGCTTTCCACAGCAATTCACCGTTTTACATTCCCACCAGCAGTCTATGAGGGTTCCAGTTTCACCATATTCTCACTAACACTTGCTATTATCTGTCTTTTTTATGACAGCCAACCTAGAGGATGGGAAGTGGTATCCCAATGTAGTTTTGATTTGCATTTTCCTAATGGCTGAAGCTATCAAGGATCTTTTCATGCACTTATAGACCATGCATCCATCTTCTCTAGAGAAATATCCACTCAAATCTGTTGCTTATTTTAAAATTAGGGTTTTTTTTTTTTTTTTTTTTTTTTAAATTATTGTTCCATTGTAAGAGCTCTTTATATATGGGTACAAGTCCCTTGCTATTTATATGATTTGCAAATATTTTCTCCCATCTGTGGATATCCTTTCAGTTTCTTGATGGTGTCCTTTGATATTCATGTATTTTTAACACACTGAAAGTTTTGCTGTGTTGTTTTTTTTTTTTCCACTCAGCATTATGTAGTGAAGTGCTCTAAAGTTAGACAGCTAGAGTTCAGATTCTGACTGTTGTGTGTGGGCAAGTTCCTGAAACTTTCTAAGCCTCAGTTTCCTCTTCTGTAAAATAGGGTAGCACATCAGACACACCTGATAGGATTGTTGTGAGATACTCCTGATCTGATCTTCAGAGGAAGACGGGTGGTACGTAGGAAGCCCTCACAGGTGGTATTCCATGATTCCCACACCACCACAGGCATCCATCTTTCTACTCTCTCTCCCCTTTCCTCCCTCGGTGCTTTTCCCATCTCATGTTCTTCGTTTCTCTCTCCCTTCCTGTCTTTCCTTTTTCTTGCCCTCCGCGTCAGCCTTCTCTCCAACAGATCCCCTGGGCTCCATCAGAGCTGGTTCGTATCCAGGGGTGGCCCTTGATGCCTCAGGTCCACACACACCTCATCTGAAATCTCTTTTCTTTAGCTTTTGGGATTCCTGAACAGAATGGCCTGCAGCTGATGCCACACTGAGAGAAATCTGAGCCAGGGGGTGGTACCTAGGATTACCTTTCACTGCCTTAGACCGCAGGGCTGGGAGACGCTGGAGACGGAGGAGCTGCAGCCAGAGCGGGCCTGCAGGTGAGTACGGCCCAGAGGGCAGATGCCTGTCTGCCCGCACCTGCCCTGCCAAGCCTCCTCTGCCCTGCGGCTCGGTGTTCCCACGGGCACATCAGATAAAACGGGGACTCCTTCTCTCTCAGACCAAGAGCTAGTCAGGGATGACTAGAAACTGTCGTAACATTAAGGTGCTCGGCAGAAAGAAATACAGGACAAGTGGGGAATCACTCCCTTCTGATTTGGATCACAGAGTGCCTGATATCAATTCAGCAAATATTTATTAATATCATCTCACTCAGGCTTTGGGGCAATCCCTGACATGACACTTACTGTCTTACTCTGGCAGGATACTTAACTTTTTTTTTAAAGCAATTCAATGATCTTAATATTAGGTTATTTTTTGTTTGAAAAAATAAGATTTTTGCGATCTCTACCTCCTGAAATGTGACATCAAGCGTACTTCTTTTTTTCTTTTTAAATGAGCGACTGAGCCCACATACCCTTTACCTTATAGTTTGTAGGCACTGAATTTGTGAGTATACAGCTACTGTTTCTGAAAGAACAGACATTAAGGGACTTCCCTGCTGGCCCAGTGGTTGAGACTCTGAGCTCCCAATGTAGGGGCCCAGGTTCGATTCCTGGTCAGGGAACTAGATCCCACATGCTGCAACTAAGACCAGGTGCAGCCAAATAAATGAATAAATATAAAAAAAAAAAAAAAAGAACAGACATTAAAAAACTGTACCTGTCAATGCAGGACCAGTTCCATGTTCTCCAGTGTGTGATGGGCAATGTGTCTTAGTGGCCTGAATACACAGGATCTCAGCTCTCTACTATTGGAAAGCTTAATCTTGCTAACCTGGGATACAAAACAAAGTCCCTCTAGGCTTTTTGATAAAACTGATTGGCATTTTTCTATGGGCTATCATATTAGCTATTATTATAGAAAGCTCAGTCATGTCTGAGCTTTGCGACCCCATGGACTGTAGCCCACCAGGCTCCTCTGTCCATGGAGACTCTCCAGGCCAGAATACTGGAGTGGGGTATCATGCCCTCCTCCAGGGGATCTTCCCAACCCAGGGATGGAACCCAGGTCTCCTGCATTGCAGGTAGATTCTTTACCATCTGAGCCACCAGGGAAGCCCATAGAAAGCAGGACAGAGCCCTTTTCTTTCTCTTTAGTCCCTTTTCTTCCCTCCAAATTACTATATTTACAGAACACTTTCCTTTTTCTGGCCGAGCTTGTGGGATCTTAAGTTCCCTGACCAGGGAGTGAACCCTGGCCCTCGGTATGGAAAGCCCCGAGTCCTGACCACTGGACCACCAGGGAAGTCCTGACACTTTCCTCTTCACGTACTTCTTACTGAACTAAGTTTGTGTCAGAGGCCTGGAGGCAGGAACTATTTCTCTAATTATAATTGTACACTAATGATGTTCTGTATATAGTGAGGAGGAGGGAATAGAAGAGGTTTGGGGAAATTCAAGGCGCAGTTCTGGGTAGATTGCATGGAACAGGGCAAGAACCAGTTGAAAGTCCTGGGCTGTGAGGCCGTCAGCAGTGTCTGGTTGTGAGAGGTCCAGGAAAGCACTAGCCACCAGGTTTTGCTTTCTTTAACAGAAAATCTACCATGAATGGGGCTGGGTTCAGTGGGATGGTTTCTTTTTTTTTTTCCGTGAGATACTGTACCTACAGCCTCTCTGGCCTTCCTCTGAGCCTTGAACATGAAATGCTTCTTCTCGGAGCCTTCAGAGATGCTGCTTCATCCTACATACTGACCTCTTCTCTCTGCCTGCTCCTTCCCACAGTTATTCCTTGCTCAGCCATCAGATCCCAATTCAAAAAGCACTTGGCTGAGGAAAGACTTCCCTGCTTGCCCTCAGCTGCAGGCTTCCACAGCACTGTCCTTGCCCTTCATTATATTTCTTATCAGTTAAGTTCAGTCGCTCAGTCGTGTCCAGCTCTTTGTGACTCCGTGGACACTTCGCATGCTTGTGGTTAAATGATCACTTGCTTCGTGGTGATCTTCTCAGCTAGAAATTAAGCTGAAGGCAGTGGCCACGTGTCAATACTTACTTTCATGCTTTGCATATAGTAGCCACATAATAAATGTTTATAGAATGAATGAAATAGTGCATGAACATACAATAAAGAATTTCACATAAAATTTTAGGATATTTACAGAATTTCTAGTATGTATATGCTTTCTTCTTTTAGGTCTTATACACTTTAAAACTTTTATTTATTTTTATTTAAGTATAGTTTATTAACACTGTTTCAGGTGTATAGCAAATACATACATACACATATATATATACACATACGATTCTTCTCCAGTATAGGTTATTACAAAATATTGAATACAGTTCCCTGTGCTATACAGTAGGTCCTTATTATTTATTTTATATATAGTAGTGTATATCTGTTAATCCCAAATTTCCAGTTTATCCCCCTCCTCCCTTTGGTAACCACAAGTTTGTTTTCTATGTCTGTATGTCTATTTCTGTTTTGTAAATAATTTCATTTGTATCATTTTTTTTTTTAGATTCCGCATATAAGTGATATCATAAAGTATTTGTGCTTCTCTGTCTGACTTAGTATGATAATCTCTAGGCCCATCTGTGTTGCTGCAGATAGCATTATTTTATTCTTTTTAAGGCTTGGAAATATTCTATTGGATATATGTACCTTATCTTCTTTATCCATTCATCTGTTTATGGACCTTCAGGTTGCTTAACAACAACAACAGATGAATATTGGGGTGCATGTATCTTTTTAATTAGAGTTGTCTTTTCAGGTATATGCCCAGGAATGGGATTGCTGGATCATATGGTAGCTGTATTTTTAGTTTTTTGGTAAATCTCCATACTCTTCTCCATAGTGGTTGCACCAGCTTAGTAATACAATTTCCATCAACATTGTAGGAAGGTTCCCAAAAGGAGAAAGCTCCACACACACAGAATTTTGTACCACTTCCTTGTATCACCTTTTCAAAAATTAGACAAATAATAAATATGTGCCCACAAAATATTACAAAGGATTCATAGGAGAGGCAGATGAGCCTTCCAGAGGGGGAGCTTCATTGGGCAAAGGTTTAGGAGTGGGGCCACCCAGAGCCCCACCCTGGGGGCCTGGCACTTGGATTCAAACCCTGCCCTACCCCTCACCAGCTGTGTATT
The DNA here is from genome assembly GCF_963930625.1 of Muntiacus reevesi. Lineage (NCBI taxonomy): Eukaryota > Metazoa > Chordata > Mammalia > Artiodactyla > Cervidae > Muntiacus > Muntiacus reevesi. The sequence continues at coordinate 216,546,845 of NC_089250.1, read as the reverse complement.
CATGTCTCTAAGCCCCATTGCCTCAACTAAAACACACAGGATGATTTTTACCTTCTAGGGACTTGGGGAGAATAAAACTCAATCAAGAAGATAAAATACACATCCCAGTGCCTGCCTGACATCTTCTTCCTCACTTGAACCCTGGGCCAGTTGGTGGTATGCTGAATATAAGGTGGCTTCTCAGAAAACTCCCAGCTGGGGCCTGGATTCTCTGGACACCCTGCGTGGGCAGGATGTTCCCATCTGCTTCCTAGTCCTGGAGTTCCAACTGCGGGATCAGATACCAGTTCCTGTATAGTGTGAGTCACTTAAGAAGACCTCTGGCATCCCTGGAGCACAGGTAACAAGCATCTCGGCCTGGGGGTAAGATCCTCCTTGCCAGGGGAGGGTGAGGCGAGCCCCAGCAGCTGTGTTTGGGCCCAAGTATCGGGGTCGTGTGTTCTGCAGGATGTCCCGGCATCAGAGGAGAGGCCAGCAGCCTGTGATCAGAACGTGCCAGAAACCTCAAAATAAGTCCTGGTTTGGGGTCCCTTGCTGGCTCTCCAAACCTTGGGTCCTTCGTCTAAAAAATTGAGATCATAGGGAATTCCCTGGCTGTCCAGTGGTTGGGACACCAAGCTTTCACTGCTGAGTGTCTAGGTTTGATCCCTGGTCAAGAAACTGGGAGCCCACAAGCTGAGTGCTGCAGCCAAAATAAATAAACTAAAAAAACAGATCATAATGCCCACCTCAGGGGCTGTTGTGTTAAATCGCCTAGCTGTATGCTTACTTAGTTGCTAAGTTATATCCGTGACCCCATGGACTAGGCTCCTCCGTCCATGGGATTTCCCAGGCAAGAATACTGGAGTGGGCTGCCATTCCCTTCTCTAGGGGATCTTCTGAATCCAGGGATTGAACCTGCGACTCTTGCATTAGCAGGTGCGTTCTTTACCACTAAGCCGCCAAGGTAGCCCCAAATCACCTAGCCCTTGAGGTAATTTATGTCAGTAAAGAGGAGTCAGAGTTTCCTCCCTCTCCTGGGAAGCACACCCTCAAGGAGAGGGGGTAACGTGTGCAGAGCAGGCGGGTGGCTGCGGCCCAGGTCTTCCGGGGGACCCAGAGAGGTACCGAGCAGGAAACAAGAGCTGTTTGGCATCCTGCGGGCCCCTGACAAGGGGGGTGTCAATGGGGGCTCTGTGCCCCAGTCTAGATGCCAGCTGCCCTCAGTGGGGACATGGCCAGTGAAGGCGTCTTGGTGGGAAGCAAATGCTGGGAAAGGAAAGAGGAAACCTCCAGGTCCTTCCCCTCCTGAGCGGCTCATCCTTCAGATGGCTGCAGGAAGAACAGTGCAAAGAGGAGAAAACTCTGGGACCTGGGGGTGTGGGGGCTGGGCTCGGTGTCCCTTTCATTCTGGAGGACCCTCTGTGGGACAGTCTTTCTTAATTAGTTGGTATTGGAGTATAGTTGGTTTACAATGTTGTGTTAGTTTCCGCTGTATGGCAAAATGAATCAGTGATTCTGTCCATACCCACTCTTTTTTAGACTGTTCCCATCTGGGTCATCACAGAGTCCTGTGCTATAGCAGGTCCTTATTAGTCATCTCTTTTATATATAGTATGTGTATATGTCAGTCTCAGTCCCCCACTTTATCCTTCCCTCTGCACCCCTGGACATTCTTAAGATCCACTAAAGGTGGAGAAGGAAATGGCAACCCACTCCAGTATTCTTGCCTGGAAAAATCCATGGACAGAGTCTGGCGGGCTAAAGTCCATGGGATTACATGACTGAGCATGTGTGCATGAGGGTGGAGGGAGATGGGTTGGTAGCAATAAACTGATAGAACTAAAAAGAAAAAGGAAAAAAAAATCCACTAAAGGGCTCCATCGTGTTCGGGGGCTGCAGGGGGCCTGGGAGACGCTGGGATTCCAAGCATAGGTGACCTCAGGGGTCTTCTCTGGGTGGAGACTCCCCTTGGTTCCTCCTCTCAGACACAGCTGACCACTACATCAGTAACAAGGGGCATGTGTGGCGCTTTACCAAACCCTTTCCTCATATGTGTTTGCAGCAGCATTCCTCTCGACAACCTTAAGATCAAAATGTTATCATCCCCATTTTACAAAGGAGGAAACTTGAGTCTTGGAGAACTTAAGTCGTTTGTCCCAGGTCTCCCAGCTCCTGAGTGGCATCAGAGAGACTCAAACCCAGCAGGAGAGACTTTCATTTCACGCCCATCTGGGAAAATGTATCCAGCCAGCTGCTCATCCCTGCCCAGCTCCAACCAGGGGAAGGGCAACTAGACTCCCACCCCAGGGGGACTTCTGTCAGTCTGGGAAGACAGAGCCCTCCCAGCGTCCAGGGCCATCTGACCCAGCCCCTCTCCTGCCTTCCAGGCCCTGAAAAACCTCCAGGCCTCTCCCATGGATCTGTGATCGAGGTGGGCAGCCGTCCCAGCAGCCCGGGACAGCAGTAAGTAACCTCGGCACGGAAAAGGGCCTGCCCTCATCTCTCCCCTTCTCTGGCTCCATCCTACCGCTCCCTTAGCTGGTTCCTTCGGTCAACTCCCACCAATCCAGAGGGGTATCCTCCCTTGGGAATCTGTGCTTCCTGTAGGACTTCACTCTCCATGGGTGAGAGCAACACTTGCTGTTCTTTGTCTATTTATTTTTAATAGCAAAAGTAATATCTGCTTATTTAAAAAGTCAAACAATGCAGAAGCACACTATGCAGAAAGTGCAAGTTTTTGGTGATGAGAGTTACTACATGCCCCAGCCCTCGGGGCTCATCCCAGTACTCCAGGACCACGATGAATCCCCTTTTACAGATGGGTGAACTGAGTCACAGAGCAACGAAGCGTTTGGTCCGAGATCACAGGCTAGGAAGTGGCTGAGTTGGGAAGGCTCTGGTAAATCACCCAGCAAGCTATTTAGGTAAACAACCTAAAACTGCTCCTCTATAAGAATTTTAAGCAAAAAGCAGGACTTCCGTTTTATATATGTTGCCCCTGGAGAAAGAAAAGGGCTGCAGGAGAGAAAGAGAGACAAATGGAAATTCATTGCCCATAGTCTTGTGCAACTGGCCTTTGGCTCTGCGAAGACTGCTCATGCCTTCAAGTCGCGCTCCTGACTTGGAAGGTCCCCAGTGGGATGGTCTCTCTGGGGCGGTCGGCAAGTTCTAGGGCTGCTCTCCGGCATCCCCAGATGGGATGTGGGATGGGCGAGCGTCCCGCGGTCCCCGACGGCTACTGCCCGCTCCGTCTGCAGGTCTGCGGCCGGCGGCATGTGGCTGCGGCGCGTCTCCAGCACGGCGGTGACCGCGCTCCTACTGGCGCAGACCGGCCTCCTGCTCTTCCTGGTCTCCCGGCCCAGACTGCAGCCCCAGGCGAGCGGCGAGGAGCGCGTGCACGTGCTGGTGCTGTCCTCGTGGCGCTCGGGCTCGTCCTTCGTGGGCCAGCTCTTCAGTCAGCACCCCGACGTCTTCTACCTGATGGAGCCCGCGTGGCACGTGTGGGCCGCCCTGTCGCAGGGCAGCGCCCTGGCGCTCCACATGGCGGTGCGCGACCTGGTGCGTTCCGTCTTCCTCTGCGACATGGACGTGTTCGACGCCTACCTGCCGTGGAGGCGCAACCTGTCGGACCTCTTTCAGTGGGCGGAGAGCCGGGCGCTGTGCTCGCCGCCCGCCTGCAGCGCCTTCCCGCGCGGCGCCATCAGCAGCGAGGCGGTGTGCAAGCCGTTGTGCGCGCGGCGGCCCTTCCACCTGGCGCAGGAGGCCTGCCGCTCCTACAGCCACGTGGTGCTCAAGGAGGTGCGCTTCTTCAACCTGCAGGTGCTCTACCCGCTGCTCAGCGACCCCGCGCTCCGCCTGCGCATCGTGCACCTGGTGCGCGACCCGCGCGCCGTGCTGCGCTCACGCGAGCAGACGGCCAAGGCGCTGGCGCGCGACAATGGCATCGTGCTGGGCACCAACGGCAAGTGGGTGGAGGCCGACCCGGAGCTGCGCGTGGTGCGGGAGGTGTGCCGCAGCCACGTGCGCATCGCCGAGGCGGCCATGCGCAAGCCGCCGCCCGCCCTGCGCGGCCGCTACCGCCTGGTGCGCTTCGAGGACCTGGCACGGGCACCGCTGCCCGAGATCCGAGAGCTGTACGCCTTCGCGGGCCTGAGCCTCACGCCGCAGCTTGAGGCCTGGATCCACAACATCACGCACGGCGTCGGGCCCGGCGCACGCCGCGAGGCCTTCAAGACCACGTCGAGGGACGCGCTCAATGTCTCGCAGGCTTGGCGCCACTCCCTGCCCTTCGCCAAGATTCGCCGTGTGCAGGAGCTGTGTGCTGGCGCGCTGCAGCTGCTGGGCTACCGGCCTGTGTTCTCCGAGGACGAGCAGCGCGACCTCAGCCTGGACCTGGTGCTGCCGCGCGGCCCGAGCAGCTTCAGCTGGGCCTCGTCCACTGCCGAGCGCCCCGGGCCGTAGCATAGGCCCCCAGCTGGGGCTGGCGGTCACCAGGGCCAGGAGACCCACGCGTGGTGCCAAAGGGGCTGGGCATGCGGTGGCCCAGAGTTTGGGAGGTCCCACCTGTAGCAGGCCAGGACCAAGTTCCCAAACTAGTTTCTTTCTGCCCACTTCTCTTTCTTTCGAGTCCTCTTTAGGAGCTGAATGGTTTCCCCCGGTGGCTCAGCAGTAAAGAATCTGCCTGCAGTGCAGGAGACCCAGGTTCGATCCCTGCGTCGGGAAGATCCCCTGGAGGAGGGCATGGCAACCCACTCCACCATTCTTGCCTGGAGAATCCTATGGACAGAGGAGCCTGGTGGGCTGCAGTCCATGGGGGCAAAGAATCAGACGTGACTGAAGTGACTAATCAACAGCACATAGGACCTGAATTACCCACAGGAACACTCTTCATAGAAAGCAGACTGGTTCCCCCCGTTCTGGGCACAGGGAATAAGTTCAGACGACTTGGTTCTTTCGCCAGCACTTTCTTTCCTTCTCAGTCTCCCTCAGAATGCCTCATCCTGCAGCTGAGAAGGCTGGCCCAGCCCTACCTGGGACTGGAGGGGTACTGTGGCCAGCTGCCCCCTGAAGTCAGTACATCTCCCCCTCCACGGCACCCGCCCCAGACTCTGTGATGACTTGACTCCTTCTGCAGCACTTTCTTTCCTTCTCAGTCTCCTTCAGGATGCCTCATCCTGCAGCTGAGAAGGCTGGCCCAGCCCTACCTGGGACTGGAGGGGTACTGTGGCCAGCTGGCCCCTGAAGTCAGTACATCCCCTCCACGGCACCCCCCCAGACTCTGTTCCCCCAAATCCTCTGGCACCACATGTCACCAAAGCCAATGCTTTTATATTCATCTGTATCTTCAGCAAGAAATCAGCCAAGCCTCTATCTTGGGGTCTCCCCTTAGTCTCTCTCTGACCCAGTCTCCCAGGAGCCCACACGACCCCATCACCTGCCTAAGTAAGGTGAACCTTTGATTTGTCCTGATGGGAAAGTTCCTAGTTACGGAAATAAACATATTTAACCTGTATGATAAAAATTAGAGTTTATGGCCTGTAAAGTTGGAGAAGCAAAATCCAAAAGTGAAGAGACTTGTCCAAAGCTACAGGATGAAAAGGAAGATGAAGAGAGAGAGGGAGGTTTGCCCTGGGACCACAGTGGGGAGGAGAGGGTGCATCAGGCCTACAGAGACCTGTCTCCTGGACCAAGAAGGGTCAGATTTTCCCATCCTGTTTGCCCAAGGGCTCAGCAGTCGGCCGTAGCTAGGACCGCAGCTGCGAGGTGTGATGTAGGAAGTGCTAAGCTCGGGGTTCAGAGTGCAGAATCTAGGGAGCTTCCTGGATAAGCCTGGAGGGAGGCAGTGAGCAGACAAAGTGGAGGGAAAGAAGGCTGGGCAGGCTTGGGCAGCAAGCCAGGCAGAGCGTGTGGCAGAGCAAGAGGCTGGCAGCAAGATCAGTGCCTGGAGGGCAAGTCACGGGGTGAGTGTAACTAGATAAAGCTTGCCAGGAGCTTGGAAGAAAAAAGGCTCTAGGGTGGCTGTCCTCCTGTGGTCCTTCTGTGCCAGGCCCTGGAGGAGAACAAAATACGATTCCTAGCTGCAAGCTACAGCACCTGGCTCCACCAGCAGAGGGTCTTATGAAACAGAGGCTGGATTTTAAAAACGGAGGTGGGGGATAGGCGAAAGGGGAGGATGCCGGATATGTAAGAGCTAGTCTTGAATTCAGGAAATAAAAGCCAACAAGTGCTCAAAAAAATGTTGAAAATGAGGGAGAAGGGTCACAGAACCTCTGGGAAGGACAGGGGAGCAGACTGGAGTCCACACAAATAGAATACCCGTCACGCCGGAATACAGAGCTGGTCTGCGGACCGACAGTTGCCACCAGAACACCTACGCCTGTTCCCGCTGGGAGGGAGGGAGCTGCTCTCGCTGAGGCCGTCAGTCACCAGGGGGAATTCTGGAGGTTGCTGGCTTCCCCTTCTCAGCCTGGTGGGACGTGGATTGTAGACCCACGTCCTCACTGCAAAGCAGGCAGGTCAAGGGCAATCTGGCACTTTCCATTTCTTTCCTCGCGGGGAGCAGATGGATACTGACCTTGAAGCCGAAACTTCAGGATGCCTCAGTTAAGGACCTGTCTAGTTGTAGAAACTTCAGGCCCTATAAAGCTTCCATCTGCCCCTTCTCACAATAGAAGAAGGTATTTAAAATGCAGAATTTATTGATGACTTATGCTAGGGTCACATGGCTTAATATATGGGCTGGAACTCAAAAGCTTACATCTTTGACTTCGATGCTTATGGTTCTAGCAAGTAAACTGAGCTGGGGATGCAGCAGAAGACTCCATCACAGGCTTCAAAAGCCATATCATTACCCAGAGATGTGGGTCTCTCAGTGTCAAGGAGCTGTCCTGACTTTTTTGTTTGTTTGTTTTGTTTTCAGTTTTATTGAAGAATTGACATGAATCATTCTATAAGTTTAAGGTGTACAGCGTGATGGTTTGATTTACCTATATTGGGAAATGATTACGGTACTAGGTTTAATTAACATCAACCACCTCAGATAGATACAATAAAAAGAGAAAAACACAATTTTAAAGTTTATAAATGTTACGAGGGAATTCTCTGGCTGTCTAGTGGTTGGGACTCTGAGTTCTCACTGCCAAGGGCCCAGGTTCAGTCCCTGATGGGGGAAATAGGATCCTGCAAGTCACATGGTGTGGCCAAAAATAAAATAAAAATGTTCTAAGAGATGGAGATTTAATGCCTCCACCTCTTCTCATCTTCTCTCCAAAATTTTATTGTACTTTTAGTTATATAATTGACCTATAGTGCTACATAAGTTCCAGGTGCACAACATAGTGATTCGATATTTTTAAATGTTGCAAAATGATCTCCTCTGTCCTGGCATTGAGCTGCAAACATCTCAAGGTGGGCAGTGGGCTGGGGTAATGGGGCCCCTGCCACCGGCCCCTTTCCTCCCCATATGTGGCCCCCCCACCCCAGGATAGCCTCTGGGGATAAAAGCAGACTTCTGGCCCCACCTGGAAGGAGCACATGGTTAAGTGGAGGAGTCAGCCGGGAAATCTGCAAGTGCTATGTTTGGGCAAAGAAGGTCCAGCCAGAGGTTCATGGTGCCAGAGGCTGACATGCAGTCACGGATCCCTAGTGGGATCCAGGAGGGCATTTGGGTTGGGGCTCGGAGCCCAGCCTGATCCTGGCATCCACAAGTTTCCTTTGTCCCTGCCAGGGTCACAGGTTGTCTCGGCGACAGCACAGTGAATGGCTTTTGCTGTGTGACCCACTCCTTCTCACCTGTCTCCTGAGGTTCCAGGATGCCAGTGACTGGCTCTCAGATGTTGCTGCCTGCATACGGGGCCTTCTGGACAAGTCTCTGCAAGAGCTGCAGGGCACAGCGAGTTTCCAGCAAGCCCCTAGGTGAACCCAGATAAGGTTTCAGGACAAAGTGCCCAGTGCAGTGTTTTCATGAGTTAGCCCCGGATCAGGCCCTGGAACAGAAGAGTCAAAGCCTTTGCTCTGGTGGGGAGTGCAGACGCTAAGTAAAAAGTCCTATAAATAAATATGCAACTGTTGATTGTGCTCTAAGAATAAACAATAAGAATGGGTAAAGGGTGGCCTGCTTTACTGTGGAGAGTCAGGAGAACATTTTTGAAGAGAAATTTTTGGTTCAAATAAAGGATGGATAGGAGTTCATTGGTCCCCTTGGAATCAAGTTTCCTTGACAAAACAAAAGACTCACTCCCGGGAATCCAAGCTCGTGGTGGGAGAGGACTCCAGGAGATGACTGAGTTTGTGTATCTATAGTAACGATTCCTAGAAATAGAACTGCTGGATCAAACAGCATCCATCTTTTAAATGTGAAAATGCCAAATTACTCCAAAAATGAAGTACCAACTTATACTCTCTGGAATGGTGTAAGGAATGCCCTTGTCACCCTTTTCTACTGAGCGCCCCCCCATCATCTATAAAGAGGTAAATAATTTTCATTTTTACCTACCTAATGGAATATTTGGGCTTTCCTGGTGGCTCAGATGATAAAGAATCTGCCTGCAATGCAGGAGACCCAGGTTCAGTCCCTGAGTTAGGAAGATCCCCTGGAGAAGGAAATGGCAACTCACTCCAGTATTCTTGCCTGGAGAATTCCATGGACAGAGGAACCTGGTGGGCTATAGTGCATGGGTCACAAAGAGTCGGACACAACTAAAGCAATACACATTCACTGTTACAGTGCTACTAGGAACAATCTTGTCTGTATCTCCTGGTACCAATGCTGTAGGATATTTGCCTAGGAGCTAAATAGGTAGATCAAGAGTATCTTCATTCAACATTATTCCAGATGGTTGTTATCTATTTACGGGCTTCCCAGGTAGCTCAGTGGTAAAGAATTTGCCTGCGATGCAGCAGACATGGGTTTGGTCCCTGGGTCAGGAAGATCCTGACCCTGGAGTTTCCTCCTGGAGGAGGAGATTGCAATCCACTCCAGTACTCTTGCTTGAACAATCCCATGGACAGAGGAGTCTGGTGGGCTACAGTCCATGAGGTCCCAAAGAGTCGACACAACTGAGCATACATATATCTGTTTATGCCTCCATAGTTCCAGCTGCCCTATAACCTCAATAACAATCAACTTTCTCAGACTTTAAAATTTTTGGCTGTTGGGTAGTTGACAAGTGACATCTCATTGTGATTCATTTTGTGTTTCACTGATTAATGAGGTTAAGCATCTTTTCCTATTAATATTTTTGTTGGCCACTTGTATTTCTCTATCCAGGTCTTTTGTTTGTCATTTTCTTATTGATTTTTAGAAGTACTTGATATGTTCTGAATGCCACTCCTATGTCAGTGATTTGTATTTCAGATATTGTCTCCCAGTTTGTGACTTGTCTTTATATTTTCTTTGTGATAACCCTTGTATAACACAAGACCTTAAAGTAATTAAATTTACCCATTCTTTCCTTTATGGTCTTTGCTTTTTGTATCTAGTTTAAGAACTCCTTTACCATCATGGACATAAAGATATTCGACATTGTCTTCTGAAAGTTTTATAGTTCTTCACCTCACTGTAAGTGAAACAGAGGTGGTGGGTGGCTAAAAAATAAACACACACACACACCAAGTTTTTGTTTGCTTTATATATGCTTCATAATTTTCTTGTAAGTTTGTGTTTTTCCTGAAGTTGTGTTGTTTTTCAGGGTTTTTTTTTCTCCCACTGAGATAAAAAATGGTACCTTCTTCACCCTGTTCTTAAAATTGTGAGATTCTTAACCAGTTTGTCTGTTGCTGAAATCTACTTCATTATTTTTCCTGAGGATATTCCTCCTTCTGTTCCTATCTGGTTAGGTGGCTACTAGGACTGTTGCACAGAAGTCCATCTAAGACTCCTGGTTAAATCCACTATTTTTTTTTTTTTTGGCCCATCTTTCTCTTAGTCATCACTCTTTTTTTTTTCCCATTTATTTTTATTAGTTGGAGGCTAATTACTTCACAACATTGCAGTGGGTCTTGTCATACATTGACATGAATCAGCCATGGAGTTACATGTATTCCCCATCCCGATCCCCCCTCCCACCTCCCTCTCCACATATATATAAATTCCATATATATGTGTTAGTATGCTGTAATGTTCTTTGTCTTTCTGGCTTACTTCACTCTGTATAATGGGCTCCAGTTTCATCCGTCTCATTAGAACTGATTCAAATGAATTGTTTTTAATGGCTGACTAATATTCCATAGTGTATATGTACCACAGCTTCCTTATCCATTCATCTGCTGATGGGCATCTAGGTTGCTTCCATGTCCTGGCTATTATAAACAGTGCTGCATATTTATAATGAGCATTCATGGTTTGTTAGCCATCTGTATGTCTTCTTTGGAGAAATGTCTGTTTAGTTCTTTGGCCCATTTTTTGATTGGGTCATTTATTTTTCTGGAATTGAGCTTCAGAAGTTGCTTGTTTATTTTTGAGATTAATCTTTTGTCTGTTGCTTCATTTGCTATTATTTTCTCCCAGTCTGAGGGCTGTCTTTTCACCTTACTTATAGTTTCCTTTGTTGTGCAAAAGTTTTTAAGTTTCATTAGGTCCCATTTGTTTATTTTTGCTTTTATTTCCAATATTCTGGGAGGTGGGTCATAGAGGATCCTGCTGTGATTCATGTCGGAGAGTGTTTTGCCTAGTTCTCCTCTAGGAGTTTTATAGTTTCTGGTCTTACATTTAGATCTTTAATCCATTTTGAGTTTATTTTTGTGTATGGTGTTAGAAAGTGTTCTAGTTTCATTCTTTTACAAGTGGTTGACCAGTTTTCCCAGCACCACTTGTTAAAGAGGTTGTCTTTTTTCCATTGTATATCCTTGCCTCCTTTGTTGAAGATAAGGTGTCCGTAGGTTTGTGGATTTATCTCTGGGCTTTCAATTCTGTTCCATTGATCTATATTTCTGTCTTTGTGCCAGTACCATACTGTCTTGATTAGTCATCACTCTTTAACTTCATTGAGGTACATACTCAGCTTCCCTTAGAAAGGTCATGTAAAAGATACATTTTCTAAAGAAAAAAAAAAGATACATTTTCTGAGTTCTGTAAGTCTAAATGGCTTTTTAAAAATTTCTAAATTCACAATCTGACTGAGAATAGAATTCTAAATTCAAAATAATGTTTCCTGATATAATGCATCATTGATTGTTATATAATCTTAAAATAATTGGTTTCTTCCACTTCTTTTACACTCTGCTAGTCTGGGAAATGTACCAAAAGACAGCATTGTTAAATATTTTATGACTTTAAAAAATGCTTACTGTTTTTGTTTTAGAAAAGTTTCTTGTTTAAGGAAAAATCCCAATTGTAGTGTTAGAGAATTGGTATCAGAAAGCTTCAAAAACCAAGGTTTTCAAGAGGGAACTCTAATTAACAATGTTGTTAGTGTCCTTGAATTAAAAGGAAAACATAATGTATTTTGTATTCAATGCTTTTTAATGAACTTTTGAATAACACAAGATGTTAATTAAATTTACACATCCTTTCCTTTATGGTCTTTGTTTTTTATGTGTAAGAACCCCTTCACTATCATGAGACAAAGATATTCAACACTGTCTTCTGAAAGTTTTATAGTTCTTCATCTCACTATAAGTGAAACAAGGAGGTGGTGGGTGTCTAAAAAACACACGCACACACACAAAGTTTTTGTTTGCTTTATATTTGCTTCATAATTTTTGTAGGTTTGTGTTTTTCCTGGAGTTTGTATTTTCAGTCCTTTTATTGAAATATAGTTGACCAACACTATTGTGTGCGTTCAGGTGTACTACACGGGGACTTCCCTGTAGCTCAAACAGTAAAGAACCTTCCTGCAATGCAGGAGACCAGGGTTCGATCCCTGGGTTGGGAAGTTCCTCTGACGAAGGGAATAGTATTCCCTTCTAGTATTCCCAAGAATACTAGAATTCTCCAGTATTCTTGCCTGGAGAATTCCATGGACAGAGAAGACTGGCGGGCTACAGTCCATGGGGTCACAAAGAGTCAGGCACGACTGAGGGACTAACACACATTTTCACAGTGATATGACATTTGTACACATTGTGAAATGGCCACTGTAATAAGTCATTACAACATTATTGACATATTCCTTACGTTGTACACAATCTTTTTTAATTTGAAATGAAGTTTTCTCTCAAAATCTTTTTCCTTCCAAATATTGAAGGTATTGCTGCATCGTCTTTCAGCTTTTTTCACCTGGTTGCTGAACCATCTGATTCTCATTGCCAAATGCTTATGTATATAGGTATTTATCTTTCTACCCACCTACCTGCCTCTATGTGTGTCTACCTGTCTATCTAACCACAATCTATCATCTGTCTATCTACCTCCCTCCCTTCCTCTGTGCTGTAGTATGATTGGTCGCTTCAGTCGCTTTGCTACCCTGTATAGCCCGCCACCCCGCCAGGCTCCTCTGTCCAACGGATTCTCCCGGCAAGAATACTGGAGTGAGCTGCCATGCCCTTCGCCAGGGGATCTTTCCGACTCAGGGATCGAACCTGTGTCTCCAGCATTGCAGGCAGATTCTTGACCACTAGCGCCGCCTGGAAAGCCCCTCTCCCTCTCTATATGTAGTTCCACTCATTTCTTCTAGGTGGCGCTGCAGAAAAGGACAGAGCCAACCGTGCCCCATCGGAGCAGGAGCGACTTCTCCAGTAGGGGGCGTAGCCCGTAGGGGGCCAGGTCTCCGAGAGCCGTACGCAACGTCAGGGGCGGGAACGACGCTCGCCCCGCCCCTGCCGTCGGCAGCGCCCTGTGATTGGAGGAGGGAGCCGTCACTTGGCAGGGCCGTTGGGGTAGGAGGAAGAGGGCCGCGGCCGAAGGTGACGCGGAGGCCGCGGAGGTGGGGGAGCGGAGCGAGCGGTACGCTAGCAGGCGCCGCGGCGGCATCTCGGACGCTCTCCCTCAGCGGCCCCTCGGGCCCTCTCCCTCAGCGGCCGCTCGGGCGCTCTCTCTCAGCCCTCTGCGGTGAATGGCGGCGGGATGGAACGCGAGGGGAGCGGCGGCAGCGGGGCGTCGGCAGGGCTCCTGCAGCAGATCCTTAGCCTGAAGCTGGTGCCGCGGGTGGGCAACGGGACGCTGTGCCCCAACTCCACCTCGCTCTGCTCCTTCCCAGGTACGGCCGCTTTGCGGCCGCGCTCCGGGGCTAATTTCCTTGTGGGAGGGGGTCGGCTCTCTGTCGGCCGAGAGCTGAGGGCGGCAGCTTTTCCGCCTACCCCCGCCGCTTCGCCGCGGGCCCCTCGGGCGGGCCACCCCGATCCCGTGGTGGGCACTGTCGGTGAGGGGAACTCGGCCTCCCCCCGAACTCGTCCTGCTCTCTGGAGTTCCCAAACGCCCCGGCTTCAGGCGGGAACTCGGCAGCGCCCTGGTGGCGGCCGCCCCTCCTCGTCTGGGGCACGGGAGGCGGTCATCGCCTCCTTTTGGCTTGGGGGGGCTCTGGGTGACCTCAGCCCCTTTCTCTGGGCTTTCTTGCCTCGGACGGTGCGTCGTCCCGGCCGGTCTGAGGGCCGTCGGTCAGAACTCAGGCACCCGCTGTGCCTAGGCTAAGTAGCCCAGCCTCTGCACCAGGAGGCTGTCTGTCGATCGCTGCCAGCCACGTCCAGATCCACCCTCTCCGCCAGCCTCTCTTTCTAGGAATCCCTTTCTGGAAACCTGTTGCCGAGTCTCCAACTCCTGTGTTCGAGAACATAGACACGGCTCCTTTCTGATTCTTATCCCACTTACCTCGGCTGGGCTTGAGAGCAGAGGTTTTCAAATTTAGTAATCGAGATAGAAAGCTATCGGGCTCAGAAAACGAGAGGAGGAAAAATTACTTGGCAAGGCTGAAAGTAAAGCTTTGGAGTGGAGAGTAGGGTTGTGTGTTGGCCCTTTTAAAGGCAAGAAGACTGAGATCAGGGGTGTTTGAAGGGTGAGGTAGGGCCCTCCCGCAAAGCTGACAGATACTTTCACTCAGTAAACTGTGCAAGAACCGGCCTGAGACCTGCAAAGGAAGGAGGGTTGGATTACTGACTACAGTTAAAACTGGTAAACAAGGCACCTGTGATTTCTCATCCGCTGGGCAGCGACTGCCAGGCGCCATTCAGCGGACACCAGGGACTTGCTATGTATTACCTTTCTAGTATTATCCCCGACAGGTCTGTGAAGTAGTTAATTAGATTAAAAACCACGTTGAGGCAGACGCGGGTGTTAGCTTGAAATCATGCCTATAATGATCATCTGGCAAAAGGTATCACAAGATACTAAGATCACATTTGACAATGACAATAGAAATATATGGCATTCTGGAGACCGTGTTCAGAAAATGAAACGTTCATGCAGTCTGAAGGCTCTACTGGACCGGATTGGCCTGTTACTTTTCTCACAACTCTTTATTTGGAAAATTTTCAAACCTATGGGAAAATCGAAATGATAGTGTAACAGATACCTATATACCCTTTACTTAGGTTCATTATTAATATTTTGATTCTTTTGCTTTCTGTCTATATATATATGCATGTACATAATATGTTTACTTTCTGCAGAGCCTTTTGAAAGGAAGTTACACAAATAGTGGCGCTTGACAGCTAATGCTTTATAGCATGTATCATTTAAAATGAGGACATTTTCTGCCACAGCCTAGAAAAACACACTGCACTGAAATGTGTTAACACATTTAACATCGCTAGTATATTATCTAATGTATAGGCCTTATTGAAAGATACTCAGTTTGAATAATGCCATTTATACCTTTTTAAAAAAATTCCAGGATCTAATCAAGGATTACACATTGCATATAGTTGTCTTTTTAGTATTATTGAATCCAGAATAGTTCCTCCATCTTTGTTTCAGTTTCTCCAGAGTTGACATTTTTTGAAGAGCAGGCTAACTGTTTCATAGACTGTCCCGTAGTCTAAGTTATCTGATTATTTCTTCATGATTAGATTCAGATTAAACATTTTTGTTCAGGATGCTACCTACATAGGTGATGTCCACTTCCCAGAGCACCACATTAGGAGACATTTAATGTCAGTTTGTCCCTTTATTGGTAACACAAAATTTAATCATTTGGTGAAGATGGTGTTTATCAGATCTCTCCACTGTAAGGTTCCCTAATCAATAAGTCATATGTGAGGTGATATTTTGAAACTGAACATTTTGTCCAGTCTCTCTGGCTTTCAGCTGCCTCTTTTAAAAAAAGATTGAGGTAAGTGGATTTGGGACAGTAGTTTTACTATGTTATAGTAGAGAATCTGTAGCTAAGCATATTGTTTTCCTTTCAGGAATTGAGGAATTGTTCTGAAATATTAAACTGCAGTCTGTACTTGAGTTTATGGGTACTTCAGTGGATATATAACTTGGGTGTAGTGATCACCATGGCTCATTCATACAGGACATATTTACTGATCAAGTGCAGACTCTGGGCTGGAGTTACAAACATGCACAGCCCATGGACACAAGTTGATTGGAATGTGATGTGTAAACACACGGGTAAACATGTAACCTCCCTGTTGTGTCTCTTCTTTAGCTGGAATGATGGATTCAATAGGTACATAAAGTGTAATCCTTTCTGAGGCACCAAAACCTGCTGACCATGAATTTCATTTATTGTCCTGATTCTGGAATTGTTTCTATTTGGGCCCCACAGAAGAGGTTACTTGCATTTTATGCCAACTCAGTATGGCAGAGTCATCGCTCTGAAATACTCTGTGGTTTATCGCTGTCAGGAAGCTTTGAATTGATTTTTTAAAATCTGCATTTGCAGTTTAGACCTTTAGGTTTCTGCCTAACCCTTCTTATTCCAAGTAGTTCAAATTTCTTTGGTGGTCATTTTTAACAAATCTGAATGCTGAGAAAGGCAAATTATTCTCCCCCCCTTGAATCAGGAATAAAATTCACTTTCTAAAGGTATGAATTTCATTATATTAATACTTTCAATATCAAAGTATATCTTCTCTCTCTCTCTCTTTTTTTTTTGGCCACGCCGCACGGCTTGTGGGAATTTAGTTCTTGGACTCAGGGATCAAACCTGGGCCCTCAGTAGTGAGAGCACAGAGTCCTAACTGCTGGACCACCAAGGAATTCCCCAGAGTGTACCTTCTGATAATCTAAAACCCACTAATGTTTTGGTTGTGCCATTGCTGGAATCAAGAATAGGTCACACTTGGCTCAGTCATTTCCTCATCCAGTCTGCAGATTTACTCAGTGTCTATCTTGTGTCTGTTGTTTTCTAGGTACCAAGTAAAGGTGTGTTAGTGAACAAAAGAACTTTCATTCTAAAGGGGAAAGAGAAAACAAAATTTAAAAGTATGGAAAGGAGGCAGTCCAGCACTTCCAGTGCAGGGGGCTCATGTTCAGTTCCTGGTCAGGGAACTAAGTTAACGCATGCCTTGCAAAATGGCAAAATAAATAAAAATATTAAACGGAACAGACAATGTGAATATAAGATTGGGCAGAGGGATAGTAAGGGTACGTCTTGAGTGTCAAGTGGAATGCTTGTATTACTTAAGGTCATGAGGGAGCCCTCTAAGATGATGCCATCGGAGATGAAATCTGAAAGGGAATGAGGAACTACCACGCAGCCGTCCGGAGACGGGCATTCTGGCGAGGGACAACAGGTGCAGAGGCCCTGGGACGGGAGCTTGCTGCAGGAACATGAAGGAGGCCAGTGCAGTGGGAGGGGCAGTGTGGGCACAGCGGGAGGGGAGTGAGGTCAGATCCCCTGAAGCCGTATTCCAGGGGTTTTGAGCAGAGGAAGGATGATCTGATTCACTTTTTTTTTTCTTTTTCATGTATGCAATTTAATGATTTTTTGCAGAGTTTGCAGTCATCATAAAAGCAACTTGAGAATGTTGTCATCACTCCAACAAGAAACCTTGTCCCCATTAGCACTGACTTTCTGGTTTTGTGTGGAGAACAGATGAAAGGCCAGATCAGGGCAGATAAGAGGTAGCCGGGGCTCGGTCCAAGAGACCATTAAGGTTGAGGCAGGCCAGAAGGGCCCACTCAGAAACCAGGGATAAGTGGGCAGTTAGGCAGTGGCCTCGGGAGAGAGGTGGCAGGCTATAGTTGAGAGTCCTGGTGGGCCAGTCCTCCTTGTTAGAAGAGGAAGGATATCTCGAAAAAACTTGGTTTCCCTTTACTCTCGCACTGCCACTGCGCTCACAACACTTCTGGCGCCAGATGTCGTTTTTCTACTCACCAAGCAGTTCTGGACACCAGTTGGTGTCCTACAACTCAGTTCAGTTCTGACACTGTCTGCCTGGAGCTGGCCTCCAGTCCCACAGGGTAAAGACCCAGTTGCACAAGACTGCCCCAACCCCCCACTTCAGATACCAGTCAAAGTTCAGGTTCTCTCATGTGTTTCTGACCAGCTAAGGTTTCCATGTCTTCCTTCTTGTTCAAATAAAAATGCTAGAGCAGCTTACAGAATTCAGGAAAACAGTTTACTTACTAGGTTACTGATATGTTCCCGAAGATGTTAAAGGATGGAAATGAACACCACATAAAGTGATAGGCAGGGTGAAGTCTGGAAGGGTCCCCGAGCACAGGAGCTTCTTTTCCTGTGGAGCTGGGGTTGGTCACCCTCCCAGCACATAGATGTCTTCACCAGCCCAGAAGCTCTCTGAACTCCATACTTTTGAATTATCTATGGAGGCTTCATCACTTAGGCATAACTGATTATTAACTTGCTTCTAGCCCCCTCCTCTCTCCTGAGAATGGAGAGTGGGACTGAAGTTTCCAAGCTTACAGTCATGGCCTGGTGTTTCTGGTGACCAGTGCCCGTCAAGGAGCCCACCACGAGTTGCCTCATGAGAACAAAAGACACTCCTGGAAATTCCAAGGAATTTAGGAGCTCTTCCTCAGGAACCAGGGTCACAGATTAAGTCTTAGAAAAAAAGATTTTCCTAGCACTATTATCTTCAAGGGTTTTAGGCATCAGGAGTAGAGGCCAGATAGATTTGTATTAGTATTTCACAAGGAAACAGATGAATCCCTTGGCAGGTAGGTGGGAGTGGGTAAGAGAGGGGTCTCACAGTGGGCAGTGTGGACAGACACAGGCCGATGGGCACTTAGCATCTAGGCAGGCCAGCGCGGAGTTGCAGGACTGGGGTGGTCAGCTTGGAACCCCGGCTACGCAGGCACCGGCTGTGTTCTCACAGTTGTTTGACCTGTAACAAGGCAGAGCGGGGCAAGCTGAAAGGACGGCTGGGCGCCAGGCCTCACTCTGCCCACTTGTTCTGTGCTCCTGTTTCTGCTGATTGGGACCAGTTTGGCCTTGAGCCCTTGCTCGGAAGTGAGGGAACTTGACTATGGAGGCTAGAGGGCCAGGGAGCACAGAGTTTCCCCGGACAGGTCTGCTATGTGACCCTTCTGTTTAACTCAAATGCCAGTCTGCAGAATATGCTTAAAGATACAGACACTCTCTGGGCAGAGATCTTTGTCTTTTTTAAATTTCTGTTCTTGTTCACTGACATGCCTGACATATGGAGTGGGCTCTAAGTATTTGCTGAATGAATGAACTCTCAGTACTGGTATTAGCTTGCCGTGGCTACTGAAACAACTCACTACAAATTTAGTGGCTTAAAACAACACAGATCTATTAGTCCTGGAGGTCAGAAGTCAAAATGGGTCAGCAGAGCCTTCTTCCTTTTGAAGGCTCTAAGGAGAATTGTTTTCATGTCTTTTCCAGCTGCTAGAGGTCACCGCATCCTTTGGTTTATGGCACCTTCCTCCATCTTTAAATCCAGCAGCATAGCGTCTTCAGATCTCTTTGACTCTGACCCCCCCACCACCACCACCATTGCAAGATGTCTAATCTCATTACACCTGCACACTCCCTTTTGTTATGTCAGGTCGCATTTTCATAGGCTCTGGAGTTGAGGATGTGGGCATCTTCTGCCACCAGTGCTTAGTCTGGTTTCCCCTTATGACATTTATTTCAGGTTAATAACCTGACTTGTTCTTCACCATGGGGAAATGATGCGACTTCAGCTGCCAGAGTAAACAAAGCTGAAGCTAATGCACTTTATGTGAAACAGTGAACAAGGAAATACTGTAAAATAGATGTTTGACAGTGTATAGAGCCAGAGAAATGAAAAGTACTATATGATGATCAATAAATACCTGTTAAATAGATGGCATATTAAGGTGCAGTATTAAAGGGGTATCACTTAGCTTTTTAAAAGTGTTTTATTGATTGAGGTTTGCCTTAGTGTTCTGTATTACTTCCATCCCTATGAAAGCATTTTATAAATTGTACTGTTCATCTAATATGATAAAGCCTTTCCTACTTAGAGTGACTTAAGTGATGCTATATAAAATATGGAGGCAGTGCGGGAGCGAACGGATGCAAATTGGGGCTGTAGTAAGGTGCACACTGCTTCTTCCCCTCAGAGACTCAGGGGGGAGCGGACCTACTGCACCAGATCCTGTTTGCACACATGCCTTTCAGCTTTTAGAAAAGTTGAGATGTGAGTTGCTAGCCCAGCAAGCCTCCTTGCTCCAAGGAAGTGGGAACAGGGGAGCATTGGTGTTTGCTAGGGCTGCTGGAACCAAGCACCATGGCCCGAGTGACCTAACCTACAGAGGTGGAGACAGTGCAAGATGAGGGTGCCGGCGCGGTCAGACTGAGGGCCTTCTTGGGCCGTCTTCGTGATATGTCCTCACTCGACGGGGAGAGAAATAGAAGAGGCACACAGGGAGAAATCTGCCTTCCTCTTGTAAGTCCATGGTCCTGTCCAGACCCACTTTTACTGAAGTTACCAACTTCCTGTGTCTCTGGCAGATTAAGGCTTCCCCCCAGTTCACCGCCTGCGTGGTTCACCGCAGCCAGTGAGGAGCTGCGCCCTAGCGGGCCCTCGAGTTGCTATAGCGAGCACTGCTGGTCTCTCAGACCTGGGGGGCTCAGGCGGGAGCCCCGTGTCGGCAAGGCTGTCAGCTGGGCAGCGGCTCCTCTGAGCTCCTGGGGGTGGGTTTGTGTCCTCCACCCCCGGGGCACTGCCATTCAGCGTCCTCACAGAGCTTGGTGCACAGCGGGGGCTGTAAGGGCAGCCCGAATCCCTTAGGTGGCTGGGGGAGGAGCTGCTGAGGACTCAGGGATTAAAGGTGGAGGAGCTGCCTGGCGCCGTTTCCTGGGTTGGGGATGAGCTGCCCATGAATAGTGTCCATGGAGGCCCCAGTGGGAGCGGGCAGCGGGGCCTGGGCCTAACAGGCACCTGGGGAGGGTGGCACCGCTGGGGAGCGGGGTGCACACCAGCCTCTGTAGCCGCCGCCGAGGACAGAGGTTGGGCCTTGATGCACGGCGCCGTCGGTACTGCTCACACTTGTCCTTGTGAAAGGGAAGTCAAGTAAGTGAATTTCCAAATCTGGGTGAACTTTTTCTTCCATGTTTGGGAGTAGGGGTAGCTTGTCAGAAGTCGGCCAACCTTTTCTGTAAAGGGCCAGATTATAAATATTTTAGGCTTTGCAGGTCCTATGGTCTCTGTCACTGTTTCAGCCCTGCTCTTGGAGCTTGAAAGCAGCCATAGACAAGACTTAAGTGAACGGGCGTGGCTGTGTTCCCCTGAGACTTTCTGCACAAAAACAGAGGGGGCCATAGTTTAGTGATCCCTCCAAAACCATCAGTGTTTGGAGATTCGACTGATGAACTGCCACTGCAACGGAATCCTTTTAAAATTGAAATAACTGAATATAATGACCGCGCCTTTGTAGTGAGTGCCCTGGGGAAGCTGGTGACATTCACCCTTCCTTTGCTTTCCCTTGCAGAGATGTGGTATGGTGTGTTCCTGTGGGCACTGGTGACTTCTCTCTTCTTTCACGTCCCCGCCGGATTACTGGCCCTCTTCACCCTCAGACATCACAAATATGGTAGGTTCATGTCTGTAAGCATCCTGTTGATGGGCATCGTGGGACCAATTACTGCTGGAATCTTGACAAGTATGTTAGACGTTTAAAATACAGTCGAAACGTTTCATATGAATAGTCAGTTAATTTTAGGAGCCGTTTTAGAAACATGTCTGAGTGAGATAAAGAAGTAAGAGCGCTCTTTGTCCGCAGGTCCTGTTTTTTTTTATATATTGTTCTCTTCTCACCTCAGTCCCCTCTTACTTGGCTAACATCTTTGACTTCCTGAGTCAGATTTTGTCTCATGACTTTAGGGAAGCCATGTTAAGATTTGTGAGATATGTCTTGTGATCTTGACCACTACCAAGAGAATATTTGACTTGAAAGGAGAATACTCTCCTTTTCAACTGTCACTTCACTGATTTGTGGCATTGCAATCTGGTTGACGATTACTTCCCTTCATCCAGGTGTAGGTATTTTTAAGGAGGGAGGAAATTTTGTTTAGAAAAGTGCCTGTTTTTTTTTTCTCTCTCAGGACTTTCTGAATAAGAGTTTGAGCAACATTCTTAATTATACATTATTCTTATCTGTGTGGTGTCTTTTGGGTGGGGGTGCAGCTTTTGTTCATGTCACAGGGAGGAGAATATTTTTAAGCTCATAATAAAATAAATAGCATGTATATTTTATATAAATTAAAAATTATAAGAAAGCAAAAATAAAAATCCTCCATTACTGTATTCCTACGTGGTAACCACAGTTTGCATTTCGTTATGTGCTTTCAGACTTTTTTCTTGGTATTTGTAATTATTTTTTTCACTGTGATTTTAAACTTTGAACTTCAAGCAGAAATTCCCCTGTCTCTTTGACTTTAGGGGTTTTTTTGGGGACAAGGTGGCCTAGTTTCTCTGAGTTCTGTAGATGGTGGAACTTTTGTGACAAGGCAGTGGGGAGGCTAATTTTCTCCTGTCTGCATTAAGTAGTTTCCATAACTGGCCTTAAACAATATTTTAAACTATATAACCTACTGCTATCTTTAGAGATCCTTTGCTCCAGTTTTCTTACTGGATTATTGGCCCCCAGGACCTGTTTTAGATTTCTCATTGGTAAAATAGCAATGCTGTGTGACGACTAAATGAAATAACGTGTGTACATAAAACACACAACAGAATGTCTAGCACGTAGTAATTGTCTCCTTTGGCTCTAGTGCGGACAGCCTATTCCCTTCCCATTTTGCTGCTGCTTCTGGTTTGCTTTTAACTATCTTCCCTCCATCATCCAAATCCCACTTTGGGGCCCAGTCCAAGTTCTTTAAGCTTCTTCTGACCCAACCCACTTTTTTCTGTAGATAAATTACAAAGAGGCCCAATGGAACACATGCCTCTCAAATGGTAGTGTTAACAGCACAGTGTGTATGTATTGCCACTCGCACTGTTCTTTCTCCTTCAAATAGGTTAATATACCATCACATCACATTGGTACAAGGTGTTGGCACTTGATCGAAACAGCATATATCGTCTTATATTATTCAGAATCTGTTTCGTGCTTGTGCTTTCTTGTGTCCCCAGCTGTATTCTCTGACCAAGGAGAATTTTGTTTGGAGCATTTTGGGGTGGGGTCAGGAGATTATCTGGGAACTTTGGATCTATCTGTTCTTTTCAAATGAATGAATTCTTGACTTTTCTTAGTACAATGCTGAGTCCCTGTGAGCAATTCAGGGTACCTGAGTAGAAACAGATGTCTGTCTATTCTGTTTATTCAACTTGTAGGAAGTTATAGTGGCCAACAGAATGACGTGGGAAATAGAAAGGAATCCCGGTGTATCCCTCACCTCAAGCCCTTTGAATGAATAGCAACTTGATGGGCTTAGGGTCCCGCTCTCCTTCCTCCTCCCTCCTTTTATTTTTCTGCTGTGCCACACAGCTTGTGGTATCTTAGTTCCCAAACCAGGGATTGAACCCTGGGCCACAGCAGTGGACCATCTGGGCATTCAGGGCTTTCGCTCCATCCATTTCTTGAAGGGAACTCTGAGTATAGTACAAGAGGGAGTGGGGTTTCCCTGTGACTGCTCCTGAAATATTTCGTGCTCAGCCTCACGCAGAGGATTTTCTATCATTTATTGCCAAGAATTTGTTAGGTATCTGTTACATTCCTGGGGAATAAGAGATGTTTTGAGTTTATAATTGGGTTATGTGAATATTGCAGTCTTTGTGATTTTGGTTATGACTTCCAGGTGATTTTATTCAATAAATCTAGGAGACTTAGTTTGAAAGAGTCCCTCTTCTAAAAGCATTTGTTGGTGACTTGCAAACCATATAAGGAATACTTAAAACCAAGAGTAGTCAGCAAAAAGAATAGGGAAAACAAAAACATTTCTGTAATGTTTAAATTTTAATGTAAAAAATATAGGTCATTCTACTTAGTTTTATTTTTTAATGTCTTTTTATGTTTTGTCTACTTAGAGTTTTAAGTGCTATATTTTTCTGATTATATTAACCCCCCTCTCATCTGTTAACACACTTGAATTTTTGAACAGGTGCAGCAATTGCGGGAGTGTACCGAGCAGCAGGAAAGGAAATGATCCCATTTGAAGCACTTACCTTGGGCGCTGGACAGACGTTTTGTGTTGTGGTGGTCTCCTTTTTACGGATTTTAGCTACTCTATAGCGCACGCCCTTGTGCTGTGATGGTGAATCGGTCTTACAGAACCCTCAGAAAGAATACATTATGGGATGTAGCGTTTTCTTAGTGCTTCAAACGGTATGAAGAACAACACTTTAGTCCTTTCTTCAGTTTGAAGTTCCAGGAATTAGAGATCTTTTTGGACTCATTGTTCTCAACCAAAAAAAAAAATCAAGTTTCTTTTCTTTCTGCTTTTTACATATTCAATTCAGGCAGTTTTACAGACGCATCTTTACCCAAGCCCAGTCAGCAGTGCTTCTGTTGGCTCCTTCACAGTGAAATTTACAATGTCCTGTGGGAAAAATGTAGCCTTGCCTGTTTCAGAGAAACTGTAGAACATATTGGTTTACTTCTGAGCACAGTATACTGTACTGAAATCTTATTTGATCTAATCTTGATTAAAATTTGGCAAACTCTTGCCACATCTTTATGACAGTAAGTGCCAAATAGGTTTTGGTTGAGCATAACGTTGAGAACAAATTTGGAGAAATAAAACACACCAAAAACCTATAACTCAAGTAGTGGCTTCAGTTCCACTATTTAAAGAAATAAAAGCTAACTCCTGAATGATGTGACATTTTATGGAGAACTATTTTCACCTCTGATTATTTTATATATTTTAAGATGTGTGAATTTCCTGTTTTGTACATTTTCTCAAAATAAGCTAGGTAATTGAGAATTTTTTCCACAGAACTCCTTTTCCTATCACTGTATTCTATTGATTTTACTTAGTTTAATTGGAAACACGCCCTACTAGATCGTTCCAATGGAAAATTCTCAGCCGTATTGATCAGGATACTCATTGGACATTGAGACACACACACAGAAAGATACTTTAAACATTCTGTTACCATTTTTAGTGACTTTGGTTTACTCCTGGCTCTTAAAAAATTGTAAAAGTGCAGCTTTAACTGGAATTAGGTAGGGGTTATTGATTTCCTAGTCTTAATGTAGTTACCTAGTGGTGGGTCTTCAGCCCATTTTACAGTGTTGGGTATGACTCCCAGAAAGTGCCTAAAGTTTAATTTTCAGATATACCTTCCACTGTGCCCTTTCAAGAGAATTTATATCCCTATATCAGAGTTTTTTTTTTTAAACCCAATTTTAGTTTTTAATTTTTCTTCTAATGCCTAGCTTTTTTTTTTTTTTATCTAAAGGCCTAAAAACTGTGACCTTCAAAAGAAAAAGAATTGCAAAAATTAAGTATCTGACTTTATCCTTAACAACATAAACTGGTTTGTATGAAATACAGTAGTTGCTATCTGTTTTCAAAATAGTTTCTAGTAATTAAATCTGACATTTTAAAAGGGAAATTTTCATTATGAGTGTGAAGCTACCTGCCCATGAGGTCAGGTGCAGGGCTGTTTGATTTAAAGCAATATGCACTCACTTTGGCTTCCGATTAAAAATAGCCAGGAGAATCAATTTACCAGGGATAGTCACAGAGAAAAATTATAAAGGATCCCAAAAAGTAAGTGAACATTTTCTTTTAAATAACGAGCCATTAGACTACTTATCAAATTACAGTGACAGATACACTCTAACGAGGAGAAAAATTGTAGGAGTTGTATACAGGCAAATATTCTTACAAATTCCCCAACAAGATTACTCTCCAATGCGCAAATCTTTATTTCAAGCAAATTTTTATGTCTTTAGCTCAAGACTCAGTTCAATAGTTGGATTTTGAAAAGTAGCCCTTCAGTTTAAGAAATTTTCCTTCATCTGTACTGAAAGATGCCTCAGCATTCTCACCAAAAACAT
The DNA here is from genome assembly GCF_963930625.1 of Muntiacus reevesi. Classification (NCBI taxonomy): domain Eukaryota; kingdom Metazoa; phylum Chordata; class Mammalia; order Artiodactyla; family Cervidae; genus Muntiacus; species Muntiacus reevesi. The sequence continues at coordinate 216,521,581 of NC_089250.1, read as the reverse complement.
TCCTTTGGATGGAGTTTCATAAATCGAGCGTGGGCTAGTGGTCTGCTGGCCTCTCTCCCCAAATACTAATCTTTCAACATATTGATCCATGACTTAAATGTTTGGTTACTTCACTTCTAGAGCCAAAACAAAAGAACTAATGCATTTTGAAAGTTGTCTTTGTTTTCATCTGTTTCTTGTTTGATTATCCGCTGTTTTTAAGAACTTAAAATATAAAATGGATCTTCAGATTATTGAATGTTTCATTCATCCCAGTATGTGAACAATTCTGTGAATAAATGAATATAGACTTTATATAACTTGAGCTTTGTGGCTTGAAATGTTTTTAGGAAGAAACTATTTGAATTATAAGGAATGTTTATTGCCCCTAAGGGTTTCTTTTTCTTTTTAATTTCTCATTTCAAATGCACAATTATTTGGGGGTGGTTGCTCAGATGAAAAAGTACTGGCATTTGTGTTGAACATTTTATTTTTTCACATAAAGCTTCTGGGATGTTTTGCCAACTCCTGACTTGTCTGGAGACATGTGAAACCATCCCTGCCCCAGCTATGCATCCACTTTTCTTTTAGTGGGAAGGAGAAACCCCCAACCATGAAAAGCTGATTTCTGAATTCTTTGAGATAAAGGTTTTAGGAGAAAAACATTTCATGTAATGTAAACTTAAATCCAATACAAAAGAGTAATGACTATTCCAAGACAAAGGTGTCTCATTGTACTATTTACTAATTCAGAACATTACCTAGGAAATGTATAAACAAGGGAGATAAAGTTCATGCAAATAGTTATCTTTAAGCCCTTACGTTTCCCAAGTCTTTAAATTGTATGAATCAAAAGCTGCTCTAGTTTGAATGAAATTCTTAATATAACTGCAGTGCACACCAACCTTCCCTAGGAGATCATTTCCTGAAGTTGAAGTCCTGGTGCTGTCCAGAAGGTTCTATGTACTTGCGTTTCTGTTTTGTGCGTTGTTATCCTGCTTGTGGTAAAGTCAGCCTAACTTTTTGTATTAGATTATTTCACTAAATGCTGCAGTCAAACTGATTAAATCTTTGTACCACAGAAAGTTATTTAAATTTTATTTTTCTACTGAAATTTCTAATTCTGGTATAAATGTTTATCAAGAAAGATTACCCTCAACTCTGTGAACTTGAACTGTTTTTTCTTTTTCAGTGGCCAATGAATTTAAGCTTTTGTAATAAAGATTTCCACCTTAAGTGTGCTGCTTTTCTTTTTAAGCTTAGTACTTAACATAGCTATTTAACTGTATTTCCTTTATGTTCAACTTACTAGTTTATGGTAAAATTCTGTCCAAAGATCTGATTAAACACTACTTACTGTTCTGCCCGTAGTCCGAGTCCCCGGTCGGGAAAGAAGACTCCTCGAAACAATGCAACTTGCAATAGGGGAATTTATTACTGACTCGAGCCAGGGCCTCCCGTCCTCACACCCTTGATGAGGACGAAAGACCCAGAGCCCCAGTTCTCTCGGGTATTTATTAGGTCAAAAAAAGCAGCAGGTAGTTGGCGCAAGCAGATTGGTTACACAGTGGGTAGTTGGCGCAAGCGGATTGGTTACACAGTTGCAAGGTAATTTTTGTTGGCCCAACGTGGGGCTTCCAGCTTTCCCCTGATAGGTTCCCTTTTTTCTTGCTAGGCATATGTTGATTGGCTGGCTCCAGGTAGCCTGATAATTATGTTACCCCGGGAAACCAGGCCTGCTCCTAATCTAGGCTGCCTGTCATGGCATTAGCCGTGACAGTCTCACACTTACATGTGGACTTGAGCCTTATTAACTTCACTTTCTGTGCTATGTTACCATCAAAAGCTTTTGTACAGTTTCACGCTGCGATGGCTAAAAGCTGATAACCCTTTGTGATAAAAATGTATCATTTCAATGGTCCACATGAAGAGGGTCTCCAAGGTTGGCTCATAGTCTGTGACATAAGACGTTTTCTGCCCTGCCATTTTCAGCACATTGGATTGTCCCATTTGGGTAGGTTAGCCCATGGTCCCAAGGGAACTACTGGAGTTCCAGGCATTGCAGATGGACATACAGTGTAGCAGGAGACTAGCCATCCATTCTCTTTTTTTTTTTTTTAATTTAGGTATAACATACAGTAAAGTGCACAAGTCTTAAATGTATAGCTTAATGATTTTTTATGTATTTATACACTTATGTGAAATGGTAGTACTTCGGTCAAGATACAGAGTAATACCCCAGAAGGATGCAGAACTCTGCAAGAAACCTCCAATATCTTATGTATCCCAACAGAGGATCTCTTCTGTTATCAAAAAGATGATAACCCACGATTGGACAGTGGGAAGAGACTATGGGGAGAAGCTAAAGATGCTGAACTTGGCGGGAAGGGAAGGACCCCATAAATTATTGCCAAGACAACCTTGCAAAGAAGAAGCCAGTTCTGACTCTGGGTTGGAAACTGCTTCTTGACTTGCTCTTTGTTGCTTTTGTCATTCGGTTCAGTCGCTCAGCCGTGTCCGACTCTGACCCCGTGGACTGCAGCATGCCAGGCCTCCCTGTCCATCACTAACTCCCAGAGTTTACTCAAACTCAGGTCCATTGAGTCAGTGATGCCATCCAGCCATCTCATCCTCTGTCATCCCCTTCTCCCGCCTTCAATCTTTCCCAGCATCAGGGTCTTTTCCAATGAGTCAGCTCTTCACAACAGGTGGCCAAAGTATTGGAGTTTCAATTTCAGCATCAGTCCTTCCAGTGAATATTCAGGACTGATTTCCTTTAGGATGGACTGGTTGGATCTTGTAGTCCAAGGGACTCTCAAGAGTCTTCTACATTTCTTAGAAGGTGAGGGTGGGATGTATCGAAAGAACAGCATGTATATTATCTATGGTGAAACAGATCACCAGCCCAGGTGGGATGCATGAGACAAGTGCTCGGGCCTGGTGCACTGGGAAGACCCAGAGGAATCGGGTGGAGAGGGAGGGGGGAGGGGGGATCGGGATGGGGAATACATGTAACTCTATGGCTGATTCATATCAATGTATGACAAAGCCCCCCCCCCAAAAAAAAAAAAAGATTCTTCTACATTTCTTTATAACTTTCTTTTGTTATTATAATCATACTTAATAGCCGCCTCTGAGGACCCTGCCCCTCAGCCTGAATATAAGCTCAAGTGCTTTTGTTCTGCTAATGGAGAGATAACCTGACCCTGCCCACCTGTGAACAGAAGAGATCAACACACCCCTTCCCAAGCCTGGCCCTTCTCTCGGAGGTGTTTTGCAAGACTAAGGACCTTTTCACTTTAGTTTCCCACTGCCTCTCCTTTATTCTGCCTCTTGACTTTAGTTCCTCATTGCTTATTTCTCTCTGACTCAACAGAACTTTGCATTCAGAGCCCCACAAGGTGGTTACTCAGAGGCACCAGTCTGCCATCTTAGCCAACTTTCCAAATGAAGTCATTTTCCTTGCCTCAACACTTCGTCTCTCGGATTCACTGGACTGTCCTGCGGTGAGCAGAGCGAGCTTGGACTCGGTAACAACATCATAAGAGTGAACCAGGAAACTTGCAGGGTTTGGGGTTTGTATTGTGACCAATATTTGTCTAAAGGGATTGCTCAGTTTCAGCCTATTCTTGGTGGGACTATGTGCTGAAATCTCTAAATTTTTAAGTGGTATATTGGGTGTTCCCCACACTAACAAACATACTGGACACCAGAAAGGGTGTTCAACAATTCAACTCAATTCTGACTCTACCCAGAAGTAGCACCCCACCCACCTCCAACCCCCCATCCTCAACCCCCAACTTCAGACATCTGTGCTTCTGACTGATTTGACTATAAGTTGGGTTCAATTAATTTTGTTAGAGTGACTCACAAAACTCAGACTGCTTACTAGATCACTGGTTTATCATAAGGATTTAAATCAGGAACAGCCAGATGGAAGAGATGCACAGGGCAAGGCATGGGGTATGTGTGTGGCACTTTCGTGCCCCTTCAAAGGGACAAAGTTCTCCCTGAATTTCCACATGTTGAACTGGGAAGGTCTCAACCCTGTCCTTTGCAGTTGTGTGGAGACCTCATTACATAGGCATGATTCATTAAATCACTGGCCATTGGGGATAATGTATATTTCTTCAAAATCATAATATCGCAGCTGGTGACATTTAAATTCATGGAAAATGCTTTTCAAATCCAAAAATGTATGTTTTTAAGTTTGATGAGGGCTGCTAACCAATTTTAGACCTCTTTACTAAACAATTTGACAAAGAGAAGACAGTTCCATCATTACCTTTAAAGTGGTCAGAAACTGTGAACCTGAACAAATGTATGGGATGCTTGTAAGCTCCAAAGAGGAGAGTGGGAGAAGTAGGGGGCTGGAGGAGAGTCTACTGAAGAACGTCAGGGTAGTGTTTTCCCCAGACTGAGACTCCAAGGACAGGGCAAAAGGTACATCCCAGTTTGTCACAAAATGACAAGCATTATATACGGTTGTACTTTCATATGGATTAACTTGAATGAAGGATTCCTTGTGAATGATGTTTGAATTCTAGAATACAGTCATTCCTGTAATTCCATCCTGTAATTACGTCTATAATGTTACCACTTAGCAGAAATACAGGATTGGGTTCTTGTGGGTCTCTGGTCATACCATTTTTGTCAACTGATCAGTACATAGGTTTGTTTTATGTATGTTTCTGTTCAAAGACACTGTGTTTGATATATCTTACAAATAATGATACATAGTATTAATAATGAAACAATTACTTCAATGACAGCATTATTGTGTCCTCTACAACACTGAAGCTGTACTATTTTAACTCTTTCCTTCAGTCACACACACACAAAAACACAAACTGCACATACAGTACTCATACAGTAAACACTATATAGTGCACATTAATGCAAATAAAGATTAAATGTTTAACATTTTGTAAAAATGTTACCTAACATCTTCCTGGTTGATGGAGCTGCAGGCTGAACAATGGCACAGTGCAAGTGTGGTCAAGCCTCTCCACCTTGGCTTACCCCACAAAAACAAGGGAGAGGTTGGTGGCACTCATTCTGCAGATGAGGAAGAGGGTGGCAGGTTGACATCTGTCAATTCAACCTCAGAGGTTTGGCTTTCAGCACTTGTTGATGGAGTGGGCAATTTTTTCTCCCACAATGACTCCAGAAATTACATTGACCCTGTCTGCTTAGCTTTTTGCCTTAAGTGTCTCAACATAGGGGGCAAATGCACAAGAAAAAAAAAAGTGCTTAAATTTGAGGTTTCGATCAAGCATAGGGTCACACTCTTCCATGTCACTGAAACTTTTTTACAAAGTGGAGTTCCATTCTGTTATTTTGACTGCTGTAAAGAGGGACAATTTCTGGACTCTTCAGCTGACTTTCATCACCGTTTTCATCAACACTGCCTTGCTTTGGCATCTCGTCCAAGTCTTCATTGGTGGGTTCTATTGTTTTCTCTATCAAAATTTCCTCCACATCTTCCTCATGTCACCAAAGCCTTCTCCACCTATTTGCATGTGGTATGCATCATGTTTTTGACACTGTTGTTTATACTTTCTGCAGCACCTTCAAAGCCTTCGAAATTCTCCACGCAGTCCAGTCAAACATTTTTCGAACAGTAATTGATGGTCACCTGCTTGATGTTGCCAACATAATCAATCACCTCACGTACAGTGACTGATTTCTAATAGTCCATCAAGGTAGTTTCCTTGTTGGCTTTGAGAGCCTCCAAAGTCTTGTTATAAAGCTCACTTGTGAAAAAAAAAAAAAAGCTCACTTGTATACTGTGACTTGAAGGCTTTCATTATGCCCTGATCCAGGGGCTGGATGAGAGGTAGTATTGGGGGGAATGAAAAGAACTTCCATGTTGGGGTGGGCATTTTTGAGTTTTTCACAGCAATGGACTGGGACATCCAAAATTAACAAAATCTTCAAGGCAAGCTTTCTACCCTGGGGTTAGTATTCAACTGCTAATATGATTCAGCTGTGGAACCAATCAGATGCCTTCCACCCTTTTTGGTTCCACTTCCAATGCACCAGATATGATTCACGTTTTTCCCGTTAAGTGCTTGTCAACTTGAAGGTCTGTACACCAGTAAGAGTTTGCACTTAGAGTCACCCTTGGCATTGGTGCACGTAGGTAGGGTTGCATATTCCTGGAATGATTTAAAGCCAGGGGCATTGGAGACCATTCACGTTACATAGGTTCTTTTGCCAACATTCTTATAAAATAAGCCAGTTTCACCAGCGTTGAAAACCGGCTCTTTCACATACCCCTTTTCCTGTATAACATTTAGCAAGCATCGTTTGAATTCTTCTGCAGCCTCCTAATCTGCAGAACTTGCCTCAGCTGCAAGTTTAACATTATTGACATCATACGGCCTTTTGAAACGTGCAACCCAGCCAGCGCTAGCAGAGAAGGGCTTCTTCACATTTTTCTGACCCCGGGTAACATGACGGTAAACTTTTTTGGCTTTCAGCCTCAACAATGCTGCCTACTGAAAGAATCTGAAAAACACCATGAAATTCCCTGGCCTGTGTAAATTTTCCACTTGCGCAGAATTTTCCGTTTGCAAAATAAGGATAGAGAAATGTAAACAGAACGTCTATAGGTTTCCCAATAACTGCACAAACAAGCCTGCTGTTTTCCGGAACCAACTGACGTCCAGCACCTGTACTCACAGACAAGATAACTCCATATGATACACATTATGTTACTTTTATGTTACTCATTCACTGTACTGGATGTGCTAACAATGTGGCTTCTGCCTATAAAAGTCAGCTTACACTGCTATACGGTGCGACTCTGCCTCCGAGGAGACTAGAGTCGCCCGGCTTGTGCAAACCGACAATAAAGCCTCTTGCATATTGCATCTGCTGGACTGGTTTATTGAATAGCGGGAGCTCCTCTCCGGAACAGAGACCTGACGTTTGGGTTTTACATTTGGGGGCTCGTCCGGGATCGAGGAGACCCCAGATTCAATACCAGACCTCAGCAGGAGGTAAGTCCGGCCGGCAGTAAGTTTGTGTTGTCTGTTGTCCTTTTGTGCTTTGTGTTTTGGTACCCGTACGGGCTTAGTAGAAATTCGTGAAGCGGACCAACGGGTCCATAGGCCTTCCGAATTTCAACCCTGGAGGGCGCTCCGGGGGCGTTCTGAGTGGCTGGGGACGAGCAGGCCATCCTCAACCCCGGGGGTCAACGACTTTGGCCTCTGCCCCCGTCTGATTCTTTTGTTGAACTTTGGCGCCGATACTGTGCCACGCGGCTTCTGGTCTGCATTCTGTGTGTCTGTACTGTCAGTGTACTTTTGTGTCCCCCTTCCCTCCGGCATGGGACCCAGACTAACTACCCCCCTAAGTTTGACTCTAGAGCACTGGAAGGACGTCAAAGGACGAGCCAGTAACCTGTCAGTAGAAATCAGGAGGTAAAAGTGGCAAACCCTTTGCAGCTCCGAGTGGCCATCCTTCAATGTGGGATGGCCTCAGGAGGGCAGTTTTAACATTGATTGTATTTTGCAGATCAAAGAACGGGTGTTTGACACAGGACTTCATGGACACCCTGACCAAGTCCCCTACATAATTACCTGGGAGAGTCTGGCCCAGGACCCGCCATCCTGGGTGGCACCTTTCGTGGCAGAAAAGCCGAAGATTCCCGGTGCCGATATACCCACGGCCCCACCAGCCCAGTCCTCTCTTTACCCTATTTTAGAAAAAGAAAAATCGACTGCCAAAACGAAACCAGTCATCCCGCCGGAAGATCCAGTTCTAATTGATCTCCTGTCTGAAGTTCCCCCTCCCTATCAACCCCCTCCAGTACCAGGTTCTCTGGCCAGGCCGCCCCCGTCTGCCTGCCCTGAGGCCCGCTGCCCTGACACCACTGGCCCAGCGGCGACCAGCGGGGAGATTAATACTTCATCCCCCGTCGCCTCCCGGTTGCGCCAACGAAGAGATCAGGGAGAGGGAGGATCGGGAGAATGGAGGTCCCAGTTATTTCCCTTGAGGACTGTGGGGGGACCAGGAAACCAAGTCCAATACTGGCCATTCTCAGCCTCTGATTTGTATAACTGGAAGACTCATAACCCACCCTTCTCTAAAGATCCAACAGCCCTCACGGGGCTAATTGAGTCCATCTTACTAACCCATCAGCCCACCTGGGATGATTGTCAACAGCTTTTGCAGGCTCTGCTGACCATAGAAGAGAGACAGAGAGTTGTCCTGGAAGCAAGAAAAAACGTGCCCGGGCCCAACGGGGCCCCTACTCTCCTTCCAAATGAAATTGATGCAGCCTTCCCCCTGACGCGTCCGGACTGGGACTACAACACCCCTGCTGGTAGGGAGCAGCTCCGTCTCTATCGCCAGGTTCTCCTTGCGGGTCTCAAGGGTGCCGGGAGACGCCCCACCAATTTGGCCCAGGTAAGAGCAGTAACACAGGGATAGGAGGAGACCCCGGCGGCTTTCCTTGAAAGGCTCATGGAGGCATACCGTATGTATACCCCTTTCGATCCTAGTAGCCCCAAGCATAGGGGAAATGTCTCCATGGCCTTCATAGGGCAGTCGGCGCCGGACATTAGAAATAAATTACAAAGGTTAGAAGGACTTCAAGATTATAGCTTGCAGGATCTAATGAGAAAAGCAGAAAGGATTTACAATAAGAGAGAAACTCCAGAAGAAAGAGCAGAAAGGCTTAGGAAAGTGCAAGAAGAGAGAGAGGACAGATTGAGAAAAGAACAGGAAGAAAAAGAAGAGAAACGAGAAAAAAGGCGTAACAGAGAGTTGAGCAGAATTTTGGCCACCGTAGTTCAGCCTAGGTCAGAGCCAGGAAGGAGAGATAGGTTGGGAGGCAATAGGCGACCGAGAATAGACCGTGACCAATGTGCCTACTGTAAAGGAAGAGGCCACTGGCTAAAAGACTGCCCAAAGAAACCACGGGATTTGCGAAGAGAATCCTCCAAGGTCTTGTCCTTGGATGAAGATTAGGACAGTCAGGGCCAGGAGCCCCCCCCTGAGCCCCGGGTAACATTAAAAATAGGGGGGCAGCCAGTGACCTTTATGGTGGACACAGGAGCTCAGCACTCTGTACTAACCCAGACCAACGGACCCATGAGCACCAGGACCGCGTGGGTATAAGGAGCTACAGGAGGAAAGCTGTGCCGATGGACTACTGAACGGAAGGTGCACCTGGCCTCCGGTAAGGTGACTCATTCCTTCCTCCATGTTCCAGACTGTCCGTTCCCCTTGTTGGGGAGGGACCTTCTCTCTAAAGTCGGAGCCCAAATTCAGTTTCATGAAAAGGGGAACTCCATTACAGGACCCGGAGGGGCCCCCCTTCAAATTTTGACCATAAAGTTAGAAGATGAATACAAATTATTAGAGTCCAAAACCTTGCCAATGGGTCCCATCCAAGACTGGATACGAAAGTACCCTCTAGCCTGGGCAGAGACTGCAGGAATGGGGCTAGCGATGGGACAGCCACCCATTGTCGTTGAATTAAAATCCTCGGCTACCCCCATTTCGGTGAAACAGTACCCCATGTCTGAGGAGGCTTACAAGGGAATCAGACCCCATATACAACGGCTCCTCAAGCTGGGCGTCCTTGAGCCCTGCAGATCAGCCTGGAACACTCCCCTACTCCCTGTCAAGAAGCCAGGTACGGGAGATTACCGGCCAGTGCAGGACTTGAGAGAAATAAACAAGTGGGTAGAAGACATCCACCCAACAGTGCCAAACCCATACAATCTGCTTAGCACCCTACCCCCTTCCCATACCTGGTATACGGTATTGGATTTAAAAGATGCCTTCTTTTGCCTGAGGCTAAGTCCACAAAGCTGACCCTTGTTCGCTTTTGAATGGAGAGATCCAGAAGCTGGCCTGTCGGGGCAGCTGACATGGACTAGACTACCGCAAGGATTCAAAAATAGCCCCACCCTGTTTGATGACGCCCTACATCAAGACCTGGCTGCCTTTCGGACACAACACCCTGCCCTGGTGCTTCTGCAGTATGTAGATGACCTGCTGCTGGCGGCCCCCACGGAACTGGATTGCAACAAAGGTACGGGGGCCCTGTTGGAGACTCTGGGAGAACTGGGGTACCGCGCCTCGGCAAAGAAAGCCCAAATTTGCCAAACTAAAGTGAATTACCTGGGGTACCAGCTAGAAAATGGACAGCGATGGCTGACAGAAGCCCGGAAACAAACGGTATCACAGATACCGCCCCCAACAACTCCCCGCCAGATGAGAGAGTTTCTAGGCACTGCGATTCTGTAGGCTTTGGATTCCCGGGTTCACAGAAATGGCAGCACCCCTTTACCCCCTAACCAAGCAAAACACCCCCTTCCTTTGGGGAAAGGCCCAACAAGAAGCATTTGATAACATCAAAAAGGCCCTCTTGAGTGCCTCAGCCCTAGGGCTCCTGGACATATCCAAGCCCTTTGAGCTCTTCGTAGACGAAAAACAAGGGATTGCTAAGGGGGTACTAACTCAAAAGCTAGGACCCTGGAAGAGGCCCATCGCATATCTCTCCAAAAGATTGGACAATGTTGCAGCAGGCTGGCCACCATGCCTACGGATGGTGGCGGCCATTGCCACGCTTATCAAAGACTCTAACAAATTAACCATGGGCCAACCCCTTAAAATAACTGCACCCCATGCTGTAGAGACTATAGTCCGCCAGCCTCCAGACCGCTGGCTCTCAAATGCCCGAATGACTCACTACCAGTCCTTGCTGCTGGATACGGAGCGAGTGTGTTTCGGTCCAGCCGCCGCCCTCAACCCTGCTACGCTCCTCCCGGATCCCCAAGAAGGGACCCCACACGACTGCCAGCAAATCCTGGCAGAAGTACATGGAACCAGGAAAGACCTCACCGACCAACCACTGGCAGACGCAGAGATCACCTGGTTTACAGATGGGAGCAGCTACCTATTAGAGGGTGAGCGGAAAGCCGGGGCTGCAGTAGTTGACGGAGAAAACGTCGTTTGGGCCAGCGCTCTGCCTCCGGGAACCTCGGCCCAAAGGGCCGAACTCATCGCCCTCACGCAGGCACTCAGGAAGGCGGAAGGTAAGAAAGCCAACATATACACTGATAGCCGGTATGCCTTCGCCACGGCACATGTACATGGAGAAATATATAGAAGGAGGGGGTTGCTGACTTCAGAAGGCAGAGAAATAAAAAAATTAAAGAGAAATATTAGATTTACTACAAGCCTTGTTCTTACCAAGGAAACTAGGGATAATCCATTGCCCGGGCCACCAAAAGGGAGATACACCCATTGCACGGGAAAATGGCTGGCAGATATAACTGCTAAACAAGCGGCACTAGGTCCCCAAATACTAACCGTCTCACTCAAGTCAGCATCAAAAAATGATGATGATGCGGCACTTGTTTATAGTGAAGCAGACCTAGACTTCCTTCAAGGACTTGGGGCGGACTATGATAAGGTCCATAACAGATGGATATACCAAGGGAAAACAGTGATGCCTCAAAGCACCGCCAAAAGACTTTTGACTCACCTGCATAGACTGACCCACTTGGGAAAAAGAAAAATGGCTGACCTCCTAAATGAAAATAAATTAGACTATTACATCCCTCAGAGAGACTTACTGATACAATAAATTGTAAACGGTTGTGAGGCCTGTGCAAAAATAAACGCTGGCAGACTAAAACTCCCCTCCGGAGTTTGAGCCAGGGGGCATAGGCCTGGAGTCCACTGGGAAGTGGATTTCACCGAGATTAAACCAGGCCTATATAATAACAAGTATTTGCTAGTGTTCATAGATACCTTCTCAGGATGGGTGGAAGCATATCCCACAAAGAAAGAAACAGCTCAAATTGTGGTCAAGAAGCTCCTCGAAGAAATTTTTCCCCGATTCGGCTTACCTAAGGTACTCGGGTCAGATAACAGTCTGGCCTTTGTCTCCCAGGTAAGTCAGTTGGTGGCCAAATCATTGGGGATTGATTGGAAGTTACATTGTGCCTACAGACCCCAGAGTTCAGGACAGGTAGAAAGGATGAATAGAACAATTAAAGAGACCTCAACCAAATTAACGCTGGAGACTGGCACTAGAGACTGGGTTCAACTCCTACCACTGGCTTTATATCGAGCCAGAAATACCCCTGGCCCACACGGGCTCACCCCGTTTAAAATCATCTATGGAAGCCCCCCGCCAGCTACATCCTTCTTTGACCCTGATGTCCTTGCGACTTCCCCTACCCTGCAGGCCCACCTACAGGCTCTGCAGCTGGTGCAACAAGAAATTTGGAAGTCCGTATCAGCCGCATACAGTGTGGATAACCCTGTTTCCTGTCCCCACCCCTTTAAGATCGGTGACACAGTGTTGGTGCGGAGACATCAAACCAAGACTTTGGAACCTCGCTGGAAAGGACCCCACACCGTCCTCTTGACCACTCCTACCGCACTAAAGATAGATGGGATTGCAGCATGGATACACGCTTCCCACGTAAAAGCTGCACCCGGCCGCTGCTGCGAGGAGACGCCAGAACACGGATGGAAACTCCACCGCACTCAAAATCCTCTAAAGCTAAGACTTTCTCGCTTATAATGATTCTGCTATTTGTCCAGGGCGTCTCGCCCTTGGTTCAGGAGGGCGGGAGCCCCCACCAGGTGTACCGTATCACCTGGAGAGTTTTCAACACAGAAACCGGAGAGACAGCAACTGAGACTACCGGTGTAGCCCCAGTCTCCATGTATTTCCCCAGTTTGACTGTAGATCTGTGTGACATAGTGGGAGAAAGCTGGGATCCCAAACCCCAAGACCCCTTCCCTGGATATGGATGCTTACACCCCGGGTGGTGGGTAAAAACCCGAGCACTTGACTTTTATGTATGTCCGGGCCACTCATGGACCCGTCCTGAAGTCCAGAGGTGCGGAGGGCCCCCAGAGGGATACTGCAAGGCCTGGGGATGTGAAACAACAAGAACCCTAAGTTTTAAGATTAAAACTAATGACAAAGAAAAGGGGGGAATGAAAGAATCTGAAAAACACCATGAAATTCCCTGGCCTGTGTAAATTTTCCACTTGCGCAGAATTTTCCGTTTGCAAAATAAGGATAGAGAAATGTAAACAGAACGTCTATAGGTTTCCCAATAACTGCACAAACAAGCCTGCTGTTTTCCGGAACCAACTGATGTCCAGCACCTGTACTCACAGACAAGATAACCCCATATGATACACATTATGTTACTTTTATGTTACTCATTCACTGTACTGGATGTGCTAACAATGTGGCTTCTGCCTATAAAAGTCAGCTTACACTGCTATACGGTGCGACTCTGCCTCCGAGGAGACTAGAGTCACCCGGCTTGTGCAAACCGACAATAAAGCCTCTTGCATATTGCATCTGCTGGACTGGTTTATTGAATAGCGGGAGCTCCTCTCCGGAACAGAGACCTGACGTTCGGGTCTTACACCTACCAGACTTTTTTCATTGGTTTTATTGGTTGAATCCACAAATTGAGCCACTTTTCCATCTTTTCCATAGCTGCCTTGCACACTATAAATGTCATTTTAGCACTTTACAGAGCAGCATCAGATACAGATTGGTGACTTTCCTTTTCTTTGATGTACTGGATAGTTTATTCATTAACACTGAACTCACAGCTAATAGCACTATAAAACATACCTGAATGAAGCTTTATCTAACCCAAGTATTTTCTCCATAAGGCACATCACAACCTTCTTGCACTTACAAACATTAGGAAGCACCCCAGCAATTCGCTTGTTGTGGAGTACAAGCTTGCTCTCCTCGCCACAGGATAGGTCAATGAGTCAGGGAGACAAAGTGTTGAGCAAGGCCAGCAGACAGATAAGATGGCAGGCTAGTGCATCAAAATAACTATCTTACTGGGATCTGGATGCCAGGTTCTTTTATATATCAGAGAGAAAGAAGCAATGAGCAACTAAAGTCACAAGGCAGGATAGAGAGGGAGATGCAGTGGGGAAGTAAAGTGAAGGGTCTTCCGTCTTGTAAAACATCTCCAAGGGAACGTACAGCCTTCAGAAGGGGTGTGTTAATAATCTCTTCTATTCACAGGTGGGCAGGGACAAACTACCTCTCCTAGAGTCGAACAAAGACTTGTTAGTTTGCAGTCAAGTGAGAGGCAGGGTCCTCCAGGCAAGCCACTGAGTATTGTCAGGCGAGTGTATACTCTTCGGTTTTTGTCTCGTCACAACAAAGATTTGGAGTGACGGACATTAAAGTCAAAGAAACAGTTTCCAATATGGAGTCAGAATTGGCTTCCTCCCTGCAACACACCCAGGGGTCATTTTAAACAGCGAAATCACCGACAGACAGCACAAAGATGAAAAAACAAAAGAAAACGCAGCACTAAACAGACTGGGAAGACGATACTTATTTACACTAAGAGGGCTGAAGCAAGATAGCAAATTGCCTGCAACCTCAGTACAACCCACCACTGGTTAACTTAAAATGTTCACTCTCTGAGCATGTCTGGGGAAATAACCCCAGAAAGCACCGTGAATATTGATTTTGGGGGGGTGCTTATTTTCACAAGTAAGCGAATTCAATAATACCAACCAGTGACTAACGAAGGGCAGTTGTGTTCCCATAGGCAAAACAAATTTTCCTTAAGCAGATACACTTAAATCAAAGCCGCTGAGCTCTGAAGACTACAAGTCCCAGCATGCACCGCTTCAAGACGAAGCCCGCGTTCCGCCGACCTCCATATAAGCGTCCGGTCCGCGGCTTTGGCCCGGAAGTGGTGCTTCTCGACCTAGCGTCGTTTCTGCGTGTGCGCACGCGCCGCTGGAGCCGCCGCCATCCCCGTCGCCTCCGCGCACTCCGCGTTTTTACCGTCTCCCTAGAGCTTTGCCGTTGAAGGCGGTTGCTGCGGCACCGTAGGCCCCGCGCGGCAGCAATATGGAGGAGTTTAAGTCCGAGGATTTCTCCGTTTCGAAGGAGGACGAGGATTACGCGCTGTCGGGTGAGCACTTTTCTTGAGGCGAGAGGCGACGTGCCCCGCCCCCGCCTCTCTTGAGGCTCGCTTTGCCAGGCGTCTGTGGGCCCGGTGGGAGGGCGGCGTGGTTCTCAAGCGGCCCTGAGCCCGCACCACGCGGCGGGGTGGCCCCAGTTAGAGTACCGGGACCTTTCCCGCTGCTGCTTCTCTGGGCCGTGTTCGGCCAACGCCCCCCTCTCAGAGGGCGGGAACCCGCTAGTGAGCTCGACCGCTAGTGGCGGTTGGGTACCGCGTACCCTCAGCAACCCTGAATGCTTCTGAAAGGCCATCTTACGCAGACCTTCCTTCCCCAGGGAATTGCTAGCATCACGACCCCGATACATCATTTTCCGTCCTCCAAAGAGATATGGTGGTTAAAAGTTCACATAATGATGCCCTTTTGCTTCTTTGCAGTCTCTATACTCAGCCCTTCATAGACCTTTGTTTTATTTTCTGTGTTGCCCAAATATTGGCGCTCTGTGCACCTTGCGAACAGAAATAGGCAGACGAGTTTTGGAGGAAAAGGAAAGAGTGACTTTGTTACTTTTGCCAGGCAGAGGGTTAGGGCAACACGGTAGACCAGCGCGTCAAGAACTGTGCCCCTCTCCCTGGTGAGTACGGAAAGGTAGTGTAGTCAGGCAGGAGTTGGTGAGAAAGGATCAAGGCAGTAACCGTCTAGTATTCTGCAAAGTTTCAAAAAGGTTGCTGGCGAGATTAGGGTGTGGTCCAGTTTGTCAGTGGTGGTGAGCTTCTCTGGTCCTTTAATCTTGCCTCAAGTGGTTTCTTTGCTATTCCTGCTTTGAATAGCAAGTGTTCTGCTTTTTGGAAATGAGAAAAGGTCCTGGAGACTGGAGTCTTGGCTGTAAGAAATAGGGGACAAAAAGGCCTCTGTGCCCAGGAGTCCCTAACGGGCCTGCTCGGCAACGTGTATAGGCTTCTAAAACAGATCCAGACCAAAATGTTACCCATACCTACCCCTCCTGCCATCTTGCCGGTTCCCCAGACTCCCGCATCTCATTAGAAGTATCTGCTGGCACAGTTGCACTGGGTCAAACAAGATTTAAAAAAAAAAAAAGCCTGGAGAGTTGTCCTTGTTCATTCACATTCTTTTGGTCGAGCCAATCATTACATTCAGTTTGAGGCTACAGCGAAGATGAATTTCTGATCACTCCGTCACCAGTATGGCTCTTACTGAGCTACCATTATCAACTAAGACTTGCCATAGTTTCCCCGCTCCTTTCCTGCATTAGATTCTTTTTTTTTTTTTTCTTTTTCCTGCGTTAGATTCTTGTCCGCCAGCATTGTGTGTGCTATGTCCCTCTTTGTGACCCTATGAACTGGGGGCCCATAAGGGTCCTCTGTCCATGGGATTCTCCAGGCCAGAATACTTGAGAAGGTTGCCATGCTCTCCTCCAGGGGATCTTCCCAACCCAGGGATGGAACCCCAGTCTCCTGAGTCTCTTGCATTGGCATGCAGTTTCCTTACCATTAGCACCATCTGGGAAGCTCTTTAAATATCTGCATGATTATTTGAAAATTAGTTTTCATTTTAATCAAAGTTAACCATGAGGCTGCTAAAAATAGTGAAATATTTCTAAAAGAATTATTTTGAAACTGAACCATTTACATCACTTCTCCTCCCTGTCCATCCTCCCCTGAAGAAACTGCTTTCTTTTAAAATTTGATATTTCCCTCGTCTGTTGACTTAACCCATTCATGTTAGGTCTTCTTTTAACATCTCCTTGAGTCTTTCACCTCTCTGCCAACACACACTTTTTCTCCTTCAGACTGTTCCCACTTCCCCGGCCTGCCAATATTCCTATGTCAGTTTGGGTTAGACTATTATTAAGTGTTTCTTTTTTTTTTTGTAATGACTTTGTGAGCCTCATGTGACTGAACCATCTGGTATATGCAGTTACTGCTTTTCCTGCACTAGTTTTCTCTAGAGTTAATAATTGCCATTTTGTTGTTGTTTAGTCATCTATGTGCTTACTACTGATTTGATATTAAACACTCACAATTGTTTAAATCACCTCCCAACATGTTTAGATTTATTAGATAATCATTCGCTATTTGGAAGTCCGTCTTTGTCTTCTCACCTGCTCCATCCAATTTGTCTTGGTTTTATCATTTTGAAACCTAAAATCTTCCATTGTGACCAGTACTTTGGATGTTTCGTTTATGTCCCTTTTCTCTTAGATTCCTTGTTTTCTTGGGTCCCGTGATGTCTTCTTTCTTGGTGTGTTCCACCAAAATAAGAATAAATCCTCAAATAACTTCTTGAAGAAAGATGCACGTTAGAAACTTTTTTTTTTTTTTTTTGAGACCATGATTATCTAAAAATAACCAGGTGACCCTCAAGCTTGATTAATAGTTTGGTATGGAATTCTGTATTCTATAATTTTTTTTTCCATTTATTTTTATTAGTTGGAGGCTAATTACTTTACATGTATCTATAATTTTTTATCTGAATTTTGAAGGTATTCCTCCATTATTTTCTAAGGTTCCGGTGCTTTTATTAAAAAAATCTTGTTGCTAGTTTTTACTTATTTACATAAAATTTGTCTCTAGACACGGATAGAATCTTGTCTCTGTTCCTGATACTTCCCAGTGGTTTCCTATCCTCCTGTAACTTTTAAAATTTAGGGGAAAAAAAACACAAAAAGTTGGGGACAATTTTCTTCATTTTATTTTTTTGGAATCATCATCATTTATGTATTGACTCTTGCTACACCTTATGGACAGGTGCTTCTGTTGAGTTTTTTCTCTTTCCATAAACTGTCCCTCAGTTCCTTCTCTGTGCAGCCTAGCATTGGGATTGTTGACTGGGGATGGCCAGGTGGACTGCTCTTTCCACAGTGACTTTGAGGTTTTTAGAGGAGGTGTTGGGAGCAATCAGAGCACACTATGAATGGTCGCACGTCAGCAACCCTTCAGCTGTTTGACACTGTAGACCAGAAACTTCCAGAGGCCACTGGAGAGTATGTGCTTTGTTATCTTGCTGTCCTCATAACCGGGGTTGGGTATCAAGATATTTTTAATTTTGAAAAAAAATTTTTTGAAAATTTTTAAATAGCATCATGTTCTGTTTCATGAGTGGAGCATCTCGTGCTTTGTGGACAGTGATTACACTTTAGGCGTCTCACCTTCTGAGACGGCCCGCGCTCTTTGTCAGTGTCTCTCCCTCACTTGCCAAGGTGCCTCCATCCCCTGGGGCCACTTTGGCCTTTGGAGACAGTCAGCATTCTGTGTATGGAATGCGTATCTCTAAATACATCTACTTATCTATCAAATAATAATGATAATAATGTTCTAAATGTTTCTACTTTTAACTTATGTACAGGAAAAATCACTCTTAGAGTGTTCTGTGATTTTTTTGACAAATGTTTATAGTTATGTAACCACGAGTGAATTTAACAGTTCCAAGGCCACTCTTACCCTTCCCTACCCCTGAAAATAGTATTATCTGTGTATAGATAGTTTTATTTCCTCTTCAGTAAGCATAGCTTTTATTTCTCTTGCTAGCCTATTGTACTTGGTACAGTTCCGGTGTGTATTGAATAGGAGTGGTGAGTGTGGACATTCTTGCTTTGTTCCCAGTTGTAAGGAGAAAGCATGAGTGTTTTACTGTTCAGTGTAATGTTAGCTACAGGTTCTTCATAGATGCCTTGAGCACTTCACGTGGTTGCCTGCTGCGGTTCATGCGGTCGCAGAGTCGGACACGACTGAGCGACTGAACCGAACTCATTACTTAGTCACATTACCAGGGCTGTGTAATTATGCAGATTTTTTTTTGTTTTTTTTTTTTAATATTTTACAAATGAAGAGACTGAGGCACCCAAAGTTACTCAGCTAGATAGTGGATGGGCTGGGATTTGAATCCTGGCAGTCTGTGTATACTGCCCCTCAGGCCTCTATTCTTTATTTGCTGAGAGGTGAATTTTGTCATGGTTTTTCTCCATCTATTGCTTGTGTGGTATTTCTTTTTTTATCTGTTAATGTGGTTGATTTAAATTCATCCCACCCCACCCCTATGAAACTTACTGGATGTGTTATTCTTCCACGTGACTGGATTTGCTTTGCAAAAATTTTGTTGAAAGTTTTGTGTTTGTTTATAAGTGATGTTGGTCCGTAGTTTTCTGGTAATTTCCTTGTCTGATTTTGGTATCAAATAATGCTAGCCTGATAAAATGAGGAAACAATCTGTTTCCTCTGAGTTGTTTTTTATTCACCCTAGGTGTTTGTTTTGGGCATTATCATGTTAGACACATTCTCTGATTTTTTTCAGTAATTTTTAGTTGTTTGATTCATGTTTAAGCATGGAGGACTGAAAAGGTGATGCAAGCTTTGAGTCTTTGGACAAGATTTGTTCATTTGCTATAAAAAGTGCTGAGGGCTTCCCTGGTAGCTCAGTGGTAAAGAATCTTCCTGCTAGTGCAGGAGACCTAAGTTCAATCCCTGATATGGGAAAATCCCACGTGCCCTGGAGCAACTGGGCCCAAGCGCCAGCCTGTGCTCTAGAGCCCGGGAGCCACAGCTCCTAAAGCCCTGGCGCCCTAGAGCCCGTGCCCTGCAGCGGAGAGGTCACTGCCGAGAGAAGCTCGCACACCACAGCCAGGGTAGCCCCTGCTCCCCACAATTTGAGAAAGCCCGTGCAGTAGCAAAGACCCAGCACAACCAAAAATAAATAAAAGAAAAGAAAAAAATGCTGAGTCACTACGCTGTACCCTTGAAACTAATATTATTAATCAGCTGTACTTCAGTTTTAAAAAGATATGTTCATTTTGTGCTTTTTTGTCTGCCGGATGTTATTCTGTTTCTGATTCTTATAGTAACCACATGGAATTTAATCATAGTTTCTGTTATTGTGTAGTTTGAAATTTGCTTTTTTTTTATCAGTGCGATTGAGTCTTTTTTCATGTTTAAGACCCAGAGCCACGTGCATCTCTTTATCTGAACTGTCTGCAACATTCACCCAGTTTTATGAAGAAAAATAAGTTTATAACAAAAGTGCATGAAAAAAACACAAAAGTGCATGAACTTTGTTGAAAATTAGAAAATGCAGGCAATTAAACATTAAAAAAAATCAGAATTACTACATTCCCACCACCTAGAGATTATCAGTATTGATTTCTTAGTGAAACCCACTCTTATCTTTTCCCTATTCCCAACTGTTGTTATTAATATTTGTATTTTTCCCCAACCTGAAATTATACTTTTTTCATGTTTCTTTGCAACCTGCTCTTTTCAGTGAACATTCTTTCCCTGTCCATTTCAGTAAACTTTGAGCTCATCTGATATACAAACCATATTCAAGTTTTCCCGGTTGACTCAAAAATGGCAATAGCATTTTTGTTTAAATCATGGTTGAGTTCAGGACTACTTGTATCATCCTTACTTGTATGGATACTTGTATGCAACTACTTATTGCATCCTTTACATCTGTTTTAATCTAGCACACACGTTTCTGTGACATAGATTGGCATAGGAGACCAGGCTGTATGTCCTGTGGAATTTTGTCTGGTTACTCCCTCATGGTATTAGGTAATTCCTTCGTCCCTTGAATTTCCGTTAAATTCGAGTGAGTGAGTGTAAGTTGCTCAGTTGTGTCTGACTCTTTGCGACCCCATGGACTGCTCAGCCCCTGGAATTCTCCAGGCCAGAATATTGAAGTGGGTAGCCTTTCCCTTCTCCAGGGGATCTTCCCAAACCAGGGATTGAACCTAGGTCTCCCAACATTGCGGGCAGATTCTTTACCAGCTGAGCCACAAAGGAAGCCCAAGAATACTGGAGTGGATAGCCTATCCCTTCTCCAGGGGATCTTCCTGACCCAGGAATCGAACCGGGGTCTCCTGCGTTGCAGGCAGATTCTTTACCAACTGAGCTATCATGGAAGCCCGTGTTATATTGGAAGTTAGATCTAAATGCTTGGTGGGTTCAAATAAAATAATTGTAGCTAAAAAAAAAGGTTCATAGCTGATATGTGTGTTTCATAAGGCATAGTAGCAGAAAACAAAATACCTGATTAATTCCCATAGTTGTGACTTGTGGATCAGAAATAAGAGAGTTTGATCCCTTAATTGTGTAATTATTTTTTCCCTTGGATCTGGAAAGTGTTTTGTGTTATATTAGGTTGGTGCAAACATAACTGCGGTTTCAGACAATTTTAAATCATAACTAGGCTCAGATATCTTTATTAATCGAAATAGGAACTGTTACAATCAACACATTTTTGCCAACAATAAATAAGTTTGTTTATTCCTATAGCATAAAAATCTGTGCTTTGGGATTCAACGAATTCTTGAAAAGCATTTTCTGAATCCTGCTGGTTGTCGAAGCATTTTCCCTGCTAAAAGTTGTCAAGATGCTTGAAGTGGTAGTCAGCTGAAAAGAGGTCAGGTTATGACTGAGGAAACAAAACTTCGTAGACCACTTCGTTCAACTTTTGAAGCATTGGTTGTGCGATGTACAGTTGGGTATTGTCCTGGAGAAGAATTGGGCCCTTTCTGTTGACCAATGCTTGTTGGAGGCATTGCAGTTTTCGGTGCCTTATATCTATTTGCTGATAATAGTAATCAGATGTAATACTTTAGCCAGGATTCAGAAAGCCGTAGTGGATCATACTGGCTGCAGAGCACCAGTGACCATGACCTTTTTTTGGTGCAAGTTTGGGAAGTGCTTTGGAGCTTTTTGGTCCAACTACTGAGCTGGTCATTAGCAGTTGAATATGATCCACTTTTCATCGTAGGTCACAGTCCAATAGAAAAATGGCTCGTTGTGTAGAATAAGAGAAGATGACATTTCAAAAGGACAATTTTTTTTAATTTGCGGACAGCTTATGGCACCCACTTATTGAGCTTTTTCAACTTTTCAATTCGATTTAAATGCCAAACGACCATAGGTGGTTGACCTTGGGTTCTTAGGGAACTTCTTGTGTAGTTTTAAGAGGATCAGCTTCAGTCATAGCTCTCAGTTGGTCGTTGTCAACTTCCGATGGCTGACTGACATCTCATCTTCAAGGTCTCCTTTGCAAAACTTCTTGAACCACCACTGCATTGTATGTTTGTTAGCAGTTCCTGGCCCAGATGTGTTGCTGATGTTGCTGGTTGTCAACATTTACAACCTGCTTTACAATATTTTGAACTCAAGGAAATCGCTCTAATTTTCTTTTTGTGTAACATTTCCATAGTCTAAAAGAAGTATACAATGAACAGCAAGTAATAAGTCATTAGCCCAAAAAAAGCGAGAAATGTGCATTAAAATGACGCATAACATGACCACATTCATTTAATGTATTCTAAAATCAAATGGCAAATTTAAGATTACTTTTGCACCAACCTAATAATATACTTAATTGTTAAAACTTAAAATTGTCTTTAACCTTACATGATAATCTTTGGTTGAATTACTAACATCACTGTGGTGAGAGAAAGTCTTTTTCTAGTTTTGTGGTTCTTTTGCATTTATTGGTTGATGATATTGGGAAAGTGCAGCTTTTCCTCGTCAGTTGGGGTAGGATAAATATTTAATTCATTTCTCTTAATTACCAATTTTCAAAATTGGGAATAATCTTAATGGTAACCTAAAATGGTGCAAAATATTTTTTCCTGTCTTCTGTTAATTTGTAATTATTATAAAGGGGTAACGGTATTTTGGGTGTTTTTTTTTTTTTTTTTTTTAATCAATTCAGCGTGTTTCAGTAACAGTTATTCCTTTTAATGGTCTCGTCATCACTTTTGGCCACTAAAATTTCTTTGAAACTAGATCTTATATCCTTTTAATGTGACCCATTATACTTCCTTGTTTTATGTCACAGCAAAATTTCCGCATTTCACCTTGTGCTTTCCTTCCTGCAAACCCGAAATTAGCTGCACTTTTTGGGGAACCCTTTTTGTGTAGAGTCACATGAAAGAATACAATCTGAGCTTTAAAGAAATGCTCATTGCTAGTAGAGTGACATTGCTTCTGTGCTGTTTCAGTGTTCACTGTTCAGAGCTAGAAAATATTTACCTTTAAAAAATGTTAAGAGTCCTGAATTTTTTTCCATGTAATCAGGGCTTTAAATTTTTTTTTTTTAATTTTAATTTTTTTAACACCAAAAACATTTTGTATTGGGGTATAGCCTGTTAACAATGTTGTCATAGTTTCAGGTGAACAGTGAAGGGACTCAGCCATACATATACATGTATTCATTCTCCTGGAAACCCTGCTGGCACATAACATTGAACAGAGTTCTGTGTGCTGTACAATAGGTTTTTGTTGGTTATCCATTTTAAATATAGCAGTGTATACATAACCTTCCCGAAGCCCTTAACTATCCCTCCCCGGACCCCTGCAACCATCAGTTCATTTTTTAAGTCTGTTAAGTCTAAGAGTTCTGAATTTTAAATTCAGCTTTAACATTTGTTTTCACTTAATCTACTTGATTTTACAATGGTGTCATTTCTCTTACTCTGAAGATCTGGGTTCTTAACATTATTAGCATAACAACTTCCTTCCTTTTATCTATATTATAAAAGAAGTAGTTTCAAAATAACAACACTGATGTTACATCTCATAATAGAACTTTTCTGGTCTTTAACCTTTTGCTAAGGATATACAGTCAAAATGCTGTTTCTGAAGTCCTTGGAATAAATCCTTTCTTAGTTGGTTGTGTTATCATTTTGGTTATGTTTATATATTTATTTAAACTTTGTGTAATTTAAGAGATTTTCAGAATCCTGCAGAGAGATAAACACAGAGAACTCTTGCTTCTGCCACTGCCTACCCCACTGTGTTCTGCCCTGGCCCTTAGAGATGGCAATTTTCCTTAGTCTTCTGTATTTCCTTATAGTTTTGCCTTTTTAGACTCCATTAGTATAAAGTACCCATGAACTTCCAGATGTTCAAGCTGGTTTTAGAAAAGGCAGAGGAACCAGAGATCAATTTGCCAACATCCGCTGGATCATCGAAAAAGCAAGAGAGTTCCAGAAAAACATCTATTTCTGGTTTATTGACAATACCAAAGCCTTTGACTGTGTGGATCACAATAAACTGTGGAAAATTCTGAAAGAGCTGGGAATACCAGACCACCTGACCTGCCTCTTGAGAAACCTATATGCAGGTCAGGAAGCAACAGTTAGAACTGGACATGGAACAACAGACTGGTTCCAAATAGGAAAAGGAGTATGTCAAGGCTGTGTATTGTCACCCTGTTTAATTAACTTATATGCAGACTGCATCATGAGAAACGCTGGGCTAGATGAAGCACCAGCTGGAATCAGGATTGCCAGGAGAAATATCAATAACCTCAGATATGCAGATGATACCACTCTAATGGCAGAGAGTGAAGAGGAACTAAAAAACCTCCTGATGAAAGTGAAAGAGGAGAGTGAAAAAGTTGGCTTAAAGCTCAACATTCAGAAAACTAAGATCATGGCATCTGGTCCCATCACTTGATGGCAAATAGATGGGGAAACAGTGGAAACAGTGTCAGACTATTTTTTTTTTTTGGCTCCAAAATCACTGCAGATGGTGATTGCAGCCATGAAATTAAAAGACGCTTACTACTTGGAAGGAAAGTTATGACCAACCTAGATAGCATGTTAAAAAGCAGAGACATTACTTTGCCAACAAAGGTCCCTCTAGTCAAGGCTATGGTTTTTCCAGTGGTCATGTATGGATGTGAGAGTTGGACTGTGAAGAAAGCTGAGCGCTGAAGAATTGATGCTTTTGAACTGTGGTGTTGGAGAAGACTCTTGAGAGTCCCTTGGACTGCAAGGAGAGCCAACCAGTCCATCCTAAAGGAGATCAGTCCTGGGTGTTCATTGGAAGGACTGATGGTGAAACTGAAACTCCAGTACTTTGGCCACCTCATGCAAAGAGTTGACTCATTGAAAAAGACCCTGATGCTGGGAGGGATTGGGGGCAGGAGGAGAAGGGGATGACAGAGGATTAGATGGCTGGATGGCATCACCGACTGGATGGACATGAGTTTGAGTAAACTCTGGGAGTTCGTGATGGACAGGGAGACCTGGTGTGGTGTGATTCATGGGGTCGCAAAGAATCGGACACAACTGAGCGACTGAATTGAGTATAAGGTAACACAGTACAGTGAGGTACCCACTACTGTCAGTTTGTTTTAAGTCATTTTACTCAGGTTTTAGGAGGAAGCAAAATTACATTTGTGTGTTCAGATACCTCAAGAGACTTTCACTTGACACTTGGTGTCTAAAACATGACTTTCTTCAGTTTTAGAACCCTTGTGTTGACTATTGTGTCGGCCTCAAATGCTTATTTGCCAGGTTTTCTTATGGCTGGCTCACTCTCATCAAAGTTTTGCTTTCTTTTTTTTTTTTTTCAGTAGTGAATTTGTTTATTTTTGGTTTTAGTGGGTCTTCTCTGCTTTTATGCAGGCTTCCTCTAATTTTGGCAGGCAGAGGCTACTCTCTACTTGGGGTGCACCGGCTTCAGTAGTTGCAGCTCTCGGGCTCAGGTTCAGTAGCTGTTATACAAGGGCTTAATTAATCCATAACATGTGGAGTCTCCTCAGATCAGGGATTGAACTCATGTCTCCTGCATTGGAGGTGGATTCTTATCCACTGTGCCACCAGATAAGTCCAGGAATTTTCTCATTATTTTTTTCATTTTCTGAAAAATTTTTAGTCATCTTTATTTTGTGAATGCCTCTCTGAGGAGATTAATTATAAAGGTTTTTTCGTTTTCCTAGTTTTGTTTCCTCTAAATTCCTTTGTTTTCAGTCTTGCCTTTGATAGTAGAGGCTTTCCTCAAGTGTTTAGTGATCTTAGTCATTGTGAGTGAATATTTATTTATTTATTTATTTTTTTGTGAGTGAATATTTAAAAGCTAATTGGAAGTCCAGGATTATTAAAAATAGCACTGTTTATAATGGTCCCAAACCAAATAGCTGTCAACAGAGAAATGAATAAATAAATTGTGGTATAGTCTACAGTGAAACAATATTTAGGGATGAGAATAAATATGCTACAATTCTATGCAAGGAACTGGGTGACTTACAAATGGAATGTTGAGTGAAAGATGATGTTATGCAACAGTACATATTATAAGTTTCTTCCTAAACCTTAAAGACAAGTAAAACTAATCTGTCATGTTAGACTTGAGGATAGTGGTTTTCAGGGGGTTGTGGCTGGTGCTAGTGATTGCAATAGGGCACCAGGGGCTTCAGCAAAGCTGCTCGTGTTCTGCTTTTCGGATGGGTCTAGTTACACAGGAGTGTTCAGTTTGCTTAATTTCATTGACCTGTACTTTAGCTCATGTGCTTTTTGGTATGTTATACTTGCAATTAAAGCTTATGTGAAGTAAAAAGGAATAAATCTGGTTGAATCTGTGTGTACAGGATCTGTTGACAGCTACCCACAGAATGTGGTCAGACTGGGCATCCAAGGAGCACTTTTGTTGGGGACCCTGAATGTCACTGTCCGAAGGTGGGAAATCAATATATTTGCTTTTTCTGCTATGTCTAGCTTGAAGTCTTTAAGCCTTTTTTAAGCCTCTTTGATTGATAAGACAAAGTATGTTTTGTTTAGTTTGAAAGATGTCCAAGATGAGGTAGAAACATCAATTTCTTCTTTGAAAATTACAGAAGTAGTTTTGAAATTTCTGTTCATTCATTCAGCATATACTTCTAAAGATATGCAGATCTGTGATCTCATGGTATGTGGAGCATAGCAGAAATTGCAAACATTAAATATAAGTGGGATAAGTTAAGGACGGAATTAGGGACTGTCCTGGAGGCCTGGAATAGGGGAACTTATCATGTCTTCAGAAACAGGGAGGACAACCCTCAGAAAATTATCCTTTACTCTGGTGAAGAACAGAGGAAAGCACTAGACTTTTTTCTGAATGAAAATGTGTCATCTTGATGTCAAAAACTTTTATTCCTATCTGTCTGACCACCCTCTTATGTGATTTCAGGTGGAGAGTGTCATGAAGATACTGTAAATGAATTAGTGAAAGAAGGTGAAATAGGTGCTGAAGAGGAAACACAGAAAACCAAAGGGACAAAAAGAAAGGCTGAGAGCATTCTGGCCAGGTGATGCTGCCCTCAAGGCCCTGCAGTCTGGGGCTGTTGACACAACCATCCAGATCGCTGGCATTGGTCTGATGACAGATTTCTTGCTGCTAGAATTTCTAACCTTTTCTCATAGAGGGAAATATTTGGTGACATTTTAGGATTAAAGCTTTAATTTTTGGAAAAAAAATCTGGAAAGCTTTAAAAATTTTTGAGCTTTAATTAAAAAAAAATTTGTGTGTAATAAGTATGCTTCATTTAAAATGAAAAGCTTAAAAAAAAAACAAAAGAAAAAGAAAAAATGAAAAACTTAGAAGTTCTCTGGCTGTCTAGTGATTAGGACTCTGTGCTTCCAATGCCATGGCCTGGGTTCAATCCCTGGTTAGGGAACTAAGAGCCTAGACGCTGTGTGATGTGCCAAATAGGAAAAGAAAAGAAAAACTCAATTACTAGAAAAATATGTACCCCATCCCTAGCCTTTGTTGCTTTGTGAAATTATGAAATTTCTCAAGTTATTTAACTCAGATAAGGGAATCATTCAGTAGAAGTCTTCTGGACATTAAAAAGTAGATTGTAGAAAAAGAAATTTGAGTATTAGGTGATTCATTTGAAGTCAGAATAGCATTAAGCAATTTAGTCTTGGGTTCAGTGCTTTTATCCTTGAGTTTTTCTGTATTCCATTTTTGCTATCTTCAGAAAATATTCAAGAAACAAGGCTTCCCACCCCTCACCCACTGAGAGCCCTAGGAAGAGACAATGTGGATAAATCTGACAGTCTCTCATCAGTCAATCTCAAAAGTCAAAAATATCTGGTGTATGTATGTTCTTAGAGCTCCCTTTTTGAACATAACTGATTCTGTAAAGTGATTTTGGGTGTTTTCTTGGTGAGAATAGATAGTCCTAACTCAAGTAGAACAGCATATATTTTGATTGTAAGTGTTTTGGGAAAATGCTAACTGTAGGAGCTGGGTTCTTTTTTTCTTGCACAGAATCTTAGTTTACCTCTCACACCCACTGTATCCTGTGTGTTAATGAGTAGTCCCTGATTTAAAGTTTTCTGAGGTTTACAACATTATGTTTGGAATTCAGGAAGGGATAACTGATATTATTTTGCCCATTTATTTTGTCTTTTCCTTGCGATTGTTGGTGATTAGAAAGAGAAAACACAGTGGCCTCTCACTACAACACGAGGACGAGGAGGATGCCAACAGGGAATCTGGAGGAAGTAGTAGTGAGAAGGAAGATGCAGCTGCAGAGCAGGAAAAAGGCGTTGAGTCAGAGGATGCCAGGGAAAAGGAGGAGGAGGAAATGTTGGCCAGCTCCGTCAGTGATGTAGAACCAAAATCAGAAGTGCCTCCGAGTACACAAGTTAAAGTAAGTTAATAGTTGAACGGGATGAATGTTTTTCAGAAATTCCCCAGATAGACTTTTTAAATTTACAAACTCAGATTTGAGGCTTAACAACAGAAATTAGACTATCGTCCTTTTAATATTAACCCTACCAAGTGAAAAGCAAAGTATTCCCTATGGGAGGAAACACAAGATTTTCTAATCAAATCAGTTTTCAGTGAGAATTTAAGTGTTTAGAGATGAAACAAATGTTAAGAGTTGCCAGGAACAACACATTTGAGTGGAACTTTTAGTTTTCATTTTGTATCAAACTTAATACACTTCTTTTTCATAGACAGGAGAGGAGAATAAAGAGATGAGTTCAAGTAAAGTGGTCAAAGCAGAAGAACAAGAGAAACCTAAAGAACCAGAAGAAGTTAAAGTCACCAAGGTGTTTGATATTGCTGGTGAAAAAGTCAGGTAGGATGACATTTACAAACTTCAACCTGGTTCTTTTAAAAAGAAACCTCTTTCTTTTAATAATATTTATTATTTGTTTATTGGCTGCACTAGGTCTTCATTGCTGCACCTGAGCTTTCTTTAATTGAGGCAAGCGGGAGTACCTTTCTAGTTAAGGTGCATGGTCTCCTTATTGGGGTTTGGAGATAAGGCTTAGTTGCTCTGTGGGATGTGGGATCTTCCTAGACCAGGAGTCAAACCCTGCATTGCAAGGTGGATTCTTTTTTTTTTCTTTTTTGCAAGGCAGATTCTTAACCACCTAAATGGAACATCTTTCTAAATGGGGTTAGACATCTGTCCTTGTACCAACCCATCTAAATAATTTGGAAGAATTCTATTAGAACTCAAGGTTCTTTACTATTAGAACTCAACAGTGGCTCCATTAATTATAAGGGAACATGAGAATGGTCCTTTAAGATGTGATAATGTAGTTTGGGGGTATGAAGTATGAAGTGGATGACTAAATAGAAACAAGAAAATGTAAGAGTTAAGCCTTATATATTTGGTTCCACCTACTTGTTGCCATGCATTGTGACTTTGGCTATTTCTCCCTTTATTACTTTGCTTAAAATTGGTGTATTCGAAAAGTGAAAGTTGCTCAGTTGTGTCCACCTCTCTGCCACCCCATGGACTGTACAGTCCATTGAATTCTCCAGGCCAAAATACTGGAGTGGGTAGCCTTTACCTTCTCCAGGAGATCTTCCCAACCCAGGGATAGAACCCTGGTCTCCCACATTGCAGCGGATTCTTTATCAGCTGAGTCACAAGGGAAGCCCAAGAATACCAGAGTAGGTAGCCTATCCCTTCTCCAGTAGATCTTCCCAACCCAAGAATAGAACCAGGGTCTTCTGCATTGCAGGCGGATTCTTTACTCACTCAGCTATCAGGGAAGTCCCCAACTTTTTCATATATAATCCTCCCCCAAACCTTTGAATCAGGTGACAATTAAAAGTACTAAGAGACATAGACCAAGGGTACCACATAAGCCAATTAGAATCAGATGGATTCAAGATGGCAGACAAGTCAACTTCCACTGGACCTTGATCCTCAGGTAGCAAGCTGAGTGACACACCCAGAGGTGCCATGACAGTTCCAAGGCACCATCAGAAGACCAGAAAGTGGGCGGTGGCCCAGCTCCTGGACATCTCCACCCCTTCCCCAGAATAGTTGGAATAATCCTCCCACTTGTTAGCGGATGAAATTACCCAGCTCATGAAAGCTCACTGTGCCACATTTCTAGAGAAGTTTGATTCTGTTACTATTATCTCAATATTTTTTCAAGCGATTCATAGCTTTGTTACTACTTTAGAAAAGCAGTATAGTCTTAATACTCTGGCTGTTCTGGAAGAGAGCCACATGCCTAGAATTTCCTCTTCCCCATTTATTTAAAATTGTAATATGAAAACAGCAGATCTGTAAGATACAGCTAGATAACAGATGAAGTTCCTGCTGGCATAGTGATTTGACTTAGGTCTGTCGTGAAATGATTAGTAATAACTGTATTTTCAGAAGTCATCTTCCATGCTTTATCGGTAGCCAGTTCCAGTCATTTATCCCATCAAGTTATAATTAAATTTAAGTTGTATTTCAGTGGGAAAAAGGAATTTCCTATATGTGAATTTTTTTTATGGAAATTACAACTCAGAATATTGTATGAAACATGTTAACTTACAGGAACTGTTCTTCAGACTTTCAGCTTTCACTCCTACTCTTATAATTTATTTGCTTTTGAAAAATATGTTGACTGGGTTCCATGTGTGAAAATACTAAGATGATCAGGAATACCAAACTGGGAATGTGCTTGTTGCCCAGATGTTAGGACTCTGTGCTTTCACTGCTGAGGACCTGGGTGTTCAGTTCCTGGTTGCAGGAACTGAAACCCTGCAAGCTGGGTGTCTTGACCAAAAAAGAAAAATACCCAAAAAACCCCTCCAAACCAAGCAGATAGATGAGCATGTTTTACTGTGTAATTGAGATCTTTAATTGGGCACCATGTGGTTATCATTTCTCTATTGGAAGGAATAAGTTTATTCTGTATCTCATCATTCTTACGGCACTTTCTTCATAACCATTGTACCTCAACATATATAACATCCACTTTTATGATCAGCTTTCAGTTTATCAAATATAGCCTTTTAAATTTAATACATTAGCTTTACATAATTCATAGGTTTTACTACCTTGATAAGAATAATGGGGTTTTTTGTTTTTGTTTTTTTGTAGTAAGATGTTTTTCAGTGAAGGAAGCAGTGTGTTGATTTATGTTCGAACACAAACTCCTTAATCTAAACTGTTTTCCCTGTCCTGCAGCTGTGTCATTGGAACTTATTCTTGCTAACACTTAGATTTCAAATCTCATCTGATGTTATGTGATCCTACTTTTAGTTTAACTGACAGATAATTGTCAGTTCATGTTTGTCAGCAAGAAACAGATAAGAGACTCATTTATATCATACTAATGTTTAAATCACATATGCTAAAATAACTTTCCTATCAACAATAAACTGTCATTCTTCAAATTGCTTTAAAGAAATACTTTGCTAACTTTGTCGTAGTTTCTTTATCATAACCCAGATCCTGAATACTTTAAGCCATGGTGTCACTGGAAAAGAACTCACTGGTTTTGTGCCACACGATCAAAAACCAAGCCCACTGAATGAGGGCTCATAGACTAAAACCAAGTTTGACTTCACTAGTCCTTCATTAATGAAATGAGTCACTTTGGAGTCACTTCGATTAGCATCATATGGTTTACTACTGCTGCTGCATCAGAAAAGATGAGGGTTTTTTCTTTTTTTTCTCAGAAATGTATGGTTTGGTTGTTTTGCCACTAGGACTAAAAATAACACCAGTTTTATGTTCTTAGTTTACTTACTGAATTGTCAATTTTAAAAGTTCCACTTGATTGGGGAGGGGGGATCGGGATGGGGACTACATGTAACTCCATGGCTGATTCATGTCAATGTATGACAAAACCCACTGAAATGTTTTGAAGTAATTAGCCTCCAACTAATAAAAATAAATGAAAAGAAAAAAAAATAAAAATAAAAGTTCCACTTGATTGTTATAAAGTAAAAATATAAAGATAAAATGATTGTTAAAAATAACAATTTATACAGAGAAATGCTTACATTTTATCAAATTTCTGTGCTTAAATTGATAAAACAACCCTAAATTTTCATGCACACTGTAATGTGGTCTTCCTGCACATAAATGATACACTAATATCACATTAAAGCACCTTGCAGGTTTGATAGTACCTGAATTTGGTCTATGCTGTGTTTAATGCAATGAGTTCATTATTCATGTCCTGAATATTATGACATTGTCAAATTGTTATGCGTGTTTTTAACTCTTTAACTCATAATTTTTATACATCTTATCTTGGAACAATAGCAGATAGTTTTCCATGCTCACATTTTTGTTAGCTTTAAATACAGTTCTACTAAAATCTTTCCACAATTATTCCAAAGTGTTCTTCGGAGCT
Source organism: Muntiacus reevesi (assembly GCF_963930625.1). Taxonomy (NCBI): domain Eukaryota; kingdom Metazoa; phylum Chordata; class Mammalia; order Artiodactyla; family Cervidae; genus Muntiacus; species Muntiacus reevesi. The sequence continues at coordinate 216,489,261 of NC_089250.1, read as the reverse complement.
GTGTGTCTTGTCCAATCCCAACGTCCAATCCGAGATTACCCTCTGCATGTGGTGTTAAGAGTCCATCTGTGTGGCAAAATGTCTCAGTTTCGGTTGTTGAGTTGTTTCCTCATGGTTAGCTTCATGTTAATCACTTGGACCATCAATACTACGTTGGTGATGATTTGTCCTCCTCAGCGCATCACATCATCACCACCTGACATTGGTGCTGATGAGTTAGACCGCTTAGGTGATATCTATCGGGATTCTTCATTACAAAGACAGTCTTTTCCTGTATAATCATTTTTGGGACCCATTAAATCTTAATGATGTGAATTAATAATGTATTTTACTCCCAGAAATCACACTGGGAACTATTGAGTTGTCCAACAGAGGGTAGTAGAACACTGATGGTGAACCTCTAATGCTTTCAATGTCCTGAAAAAATACACAGGAAGAATTTACTATGCCACTAGGAATACAATTTAAATACTGGAAATCTTTTTTGGTTTGTATTATTTCTCTTGTATCACATTGGATATCTAAGGAAGATTTATTATAACTTTACCATTGACTTGACAGTAATAAAGGCTGGTGAATAACTATTGTTATGAGAAATTATTAAATTTTCTGATCAAATTTAAAGGATTTATTAATATTTATAAATATAGCTGACACAAATTTTTTATTTTTTCTTTAAAAAAACTTTTCCCCCTATTTCATTTTTTAAAAGCAAATGCATGGTGATTTTACATACCACATGAGTATCCGGAAAGCCTGCTGTTTCTGTCATTGTCCGAAGAGGGCAGCCCCATGTCTATCAAAGAAACAAATATGAATGAGGAAAAATCCTTTTTTTTCCATAAATATACACAGTCACATATTTTATATTCAAAAGTAATATATTTTCATTACTTTCAACACACACATTGCAGAGTTATATACTTTGCCAGGTGTAAGTTCTCTGAAAGTCAGTAGCATAATACATGTTAATTTCTTACTGGTTCGGAGGAGTCTAGTAAAGGTTGGGTAACACTCTATCTTACTACTCAGCCATGTAGACACATAGGAGACGCACAGACTTTAGATTTCCTGTGGCAGGAAGAGTGAGTAGATACATTTTCATTTAATTTGTCTGTTTTGAGAATGAAACTTGTGTCATCAGCCCTGCACTTTCAATCTAGGACTTCTGTGGTGACATATACTCTTCATTTCATAGGGATAATGTCAGGTTCTGGAAGAGCATAGGAGTTGGGAAATTTATGGCAACTATCTTTGGGAAATAGAATTTACTAAAGGATTCTCTCTAGCAGTGCCACTTCATCTCTAGATGAGAAAAAGTAACCTCGCCCCTTAGAAATTAGTGTTTTCATGCATGGGTTGTAAATGTGTTAGCTGTTGCTATAGGAATGCTACAGACCATCCCAAAACATACTGGTATACCACCAAGCATTTTATTTGTTACACCTGTTTCTGGGTATCGAGGGTTCAGCTAATCTAGGCTTGTCTCCTAACTGCTGGTTGGGTTGAGACATGCAGCATGTGTCTGTCAGCCATCTGGGACCTGCAGCTCCCTGAGAGAGGTATTCAAGGGCAGGTGGAACAGCGCAAATGCATTTAAAGCTTCTTTTCCTGTCACATCAGTTAATGTCATTGACCACTGAAGTAAGTCATATATCCAAGCTCAGCATCAGTGGGGTGGGGAAGTACCTTCTTGGACACGAAGAAAGAAGTGAATATTTGGGGAATGGTATTCTATAATCATAAAAATTCTCCCTTTTTTTTTTTAATTCTTCTCTCTTTACTGAGAAGTTTACTTAGAATAGTTTTGTTGTTCAGTAGCCAAGTCATGTTCTTATTCGACTCATTGCAGCCCAGTGTACTGTCCCCATGCCAGGCTCCTCTGTCCTCCACTGTTCTGTAGACTTGGCTTAAATTCATGTCCATAGAGTCTGTGATGCTATCTAAACATCTCTTCTGCTGGACGCCCCTGCCTTCTCCTTTTTTGTGTCTTTCATTTTCCTAACATCAGGGTCTTTTCAAATGAGTCAGCTGTTTGCAACAGGTAGCCAAAGAATTAGAGCTTCAGCATCATCCTTCCAATGAATATTCGGGACTGATTTCCTTTAGGATTGACGGCTTTGATCTCCTTGCTGTCCCTTGCTGTCCCTTGCTGTCCAAGGTACTCTTGAGTCTTCCAGCACTGCAGTTTGAAAGCATCAATTCTTTGACACTCAGCCTTCCTTATGGTCCAACTCTCGTATCTCTACATGATTACTGGAAATACCATAGCTTGACTACATGGGCCTTTGTTGGCAAAGGGATGTTTCTGCTTTTTAATATGCTCTCTAGGCTTATAGTTTCCCTTCCAGAAAGCAAGTATCTTTAAAAAATTTCATGGCTGCAGTCACCATCCACATTGATTTTGAAACAAAATAAAATCTATCATAGCTTTCACTTTTTTTTCTTCTATTTGCCATGAAGTGGTAGGACTGGATGCCATAATTTAGTTGTTGAGTTTCAAGTCAGCTATTTCATGTCCTCTTTCACCCTCATCAAGAGATTCTTTAGTTCCTGTTCACTTTCTGCCATTAGACTGGTATATGCATATCTGAGGTTGTTGATATTTCTCCTGGCAGTCTTGATTGCAGCTTGTGATTTATCCAGTCCAGCATTTCACATGATATGCATATGAGTTGTATTAGCAGGATGACAATATACAGCCTTGTACTCCTTTTACCAATTTTAACCTGTCAGTTGTTCCATATGAGGTTCTGTTTCTTCTTTACCTTCATACAGGTTTCTCAGGAGACAGGGAAGGCCTGGTATGTCCCCGGAACATGAGCCCCCCAGATCAGAAGGTGGCCAGCATGCCACTGGGGAAGAGCAGAGGTCAGTTACTAATATTTCTAAGAATGAATCGACTAAGCGAAAGTGGAAACGACGTTCAAATGTGGTCGTGACTGGTGAAGAAAGTAAACTCCGATGCTGTAAAGAAGAATATTGCATAGGAACCTGGAATGTTAGATCTATGAATCCAGGTAAATTGGATGTGGTGAAGCAGGAGATGGAAAGAATAAACATCGACATCTTAGGAATCAGTGAACTAAAATGGACAGGAATGGGCGAATTGAATTCAGATGACCATTATATCTATTACTGTGGGCAACAGTCTCTTAGAAGAAATGGAGTAGCTATCATAGTTAACAAAAGAGTCCGAAATGCAGTAATTGGGTGCAATCTGAAAAATGACAGGATGATTTCAGTTCGTTTCCAAGGCAAGCCATTCAACCTCACAGTAATCCAAGTCTATGCCCCAACTCCCTATGCTCCAGAACCTGAAGTTTACCGGTTCTATGAAGACCTACAACACCTTCTGGAAATAACACCAAAAATAGATGTCCTTTTCATTATAGGGGATTGGAATGCAAAAGTGGGAAGTCAGGAGATACCCAGAATAACAGGAAAATTTGGCCTCGGGGTACAGAATGAAGCAGGGCGAAGGCTAATAGAGTTTTGTTACCAGAACAGGCTGGTCATAGCAAACACCCTTTTCCAACAACACAAGAGACGACTCTACACATGGACATCGCCAGATGGTCGATACCGAGATCAGATTGATTATATTATTTGTCGCCAAAGATGGAGAAGCTCTGTACAGTCAGCAAAAACAAGACCTGGAGCTGACTGTGGCTCAGATCATAAGCTCCTTATTGCAAAGTTCAGGCTTAAGTTGAAGATAATACCAAAAACCACTCGGCCATTCAGGTATGACCTAAATCAAATACCTTATGATTATACAGTGGAGGTGACATATAAATTCATGAGATTAAGAGAATAGAGGGGCACAAAAACCAGATTTTGGGTGGTCTTGAATGTGGGGTTCAGCAGTTTGTATTTTATGCTCTGAGTAAACTGATCCATCACAAGAACTTAGATAGGGGAGTAACAGTATGTTTTTTTGTTTCTTTGTTTGAAGTCATCCTTGGAGGTTAAAGCAGTCATAGCCAGTGAAGATACTTTTTAAAAATTGTTTTATTTTTGTTTTGGTTGCTCTGGGTTTTCAGTGCTGCTCATTGGCTTTGATCTTTGCAGAGAATGGAACTACTCTATAACTATTATAGTGCACTTTAAACATGAAGCTCAGCAGCTAGAATTTATAGAAAGCCCAGTGTTTTTTTCCTTGTAATTTATGCCCTTTTCATGGAGTTTGTTTCTTTTTTTTTACCCTCTTATATACTTGATGGCTTCTTCTTTGATGCAGGGGGACTAATGAAGTGGGTGAGACCTCTCAAGAAGCGAAATCTGCATTCAAGCAAACTGAAAAGGACAAACCTCAGGCTAATGTCCCTTCAAATGAGTCATCCGTTCCTGGTGGGTCAGGGTGAGTACCATGTCTCAGGCCTAGGTGTATCTGGCACATTGGAGAAGATGTTTTCAGTACAAGGATGCTTTTTGCCTATAGTTTTCATGCCTCTCTTTCTTGAGAGAAGGATTCTTTCTGCTGCTGTTCTGCCTTTGCTGAAGTACTTGCCAAAATGAAGGCTGTAGAGATAAATTAGCCACAATTTTTTTGGTTGATTCTGAAAAAAGTCCTGATTTATATTGTTAGAGTTGAACAGGTAGTAGCCCTAATTTTAAAAAATAATTTTTGTATGAAAGTATCAGCAATTCATCAGAGCTTTTAGTAAGTTTTGAGTGGAGTACTTGCTTCCACCCATAAGGATCTCATAGGAATAGAAAAAGGTCAAAGCTGACTTAGGGTTTTATTAGCACATTATCAAAAGAACTCAGTAGTTTTTCTCCCTTCATATTTTGTCTTCTCATTTATTCTGAGAAGACAAGAATTCTTTCTTTGGAGGAAGGAATAATTTCTTTTTAACCTACATGCAAGAAGTAAAGCTGACAGGTAGGAGTAGTCAGGGCACTCACCGAGAGAGGGGAACACGAACCACGCCCATCACAGCCCTGATCAACTCTGCCTTCTGAGGTGTTTGGGTTACATGTGACCCATTGTTAATTCACTGACATTTCAGTCAGTTTGCCACTGCTTTTTACAATTGCAGAGCATAGCAGCCTTCCATAGGAGGCAGTTCTGGGGGATGTGAGGTCCTGGTACCATCGGTAGTCCACAAGCAGAAGGTTCCTGGTACCTTTATTTCTGTTGTGTGGGCTCTGTTAGGCTGCTTGTGGCTAAAATCAGTTTAACTTTTGTATTAGATTCTTTCACTAAATGCTGCAGTCATAATGATCAAATCTTTGAACCATAGAAAATTATTTAAATTTAATTTTTCTGTTGACATTCCTAAATCTGGTATAAATGTTTATCAATAAAGAATTACTTCCTCTGAAGAAGAAAATGGCAACCCACTCCAGTATTCTTGCCTGGGAAATCCCATGGACAGAGAAGCCTGGTGGACTTTACTGAGCACACACATCGTGCATTATGAGGAGAGACCATAGGTGTGCCTTGGAGTTCTGCATTCAGAGCTGCTTTAAAGGTGTCATCCGCATAGTATGATTATAATGTTAGATTTCTAATTTAAAAAATAGATATGCAACAAGCAAGAAAGGTTTGTTGTATAGCACAAGGAACTGTAGTCAATATCTTGTAATAAACTATAATGGAAAATAATTTCAAAAATAATATATGTGTACATGTACAACTGAATCACCTTGCTGTGCACCTGAAACATTGCGAGTCAGCTATTTTTCAGCAAAATGTATGTTAAGGAAAAAATCACTACCAGTTCTGTGAGCTAGATCTGGTTTTCTTTTTCAGTGGCCAATGAGTATAGTTGTTTCTAATAAAGTTTTCAAACTTCGTGTTTTTATATATATAACGTAAAGAAGGCTCTAGAGAGTTTTTATTTGATTCTCTGAGTAATACTGAGCCATCCCAAGAATTGAGTAGGAGAGTAACAGGATGTTTGCTTGAACTCATCCTTCAGTGTTTCCAGTGACAATTCTTTTTTTTTTTTTTTTAATTTTTTTTTTGGTTGTGCTGGGTCTCCATTGCTGCCCACGGGCTCTCTGTAGTTGTGGAGACAGGAGGCTACTCTGTAGTTGTGCTCCATGGCGTTCTAACTGCCATGGGGAGCACCAGCTATAGATGCATAGGCTTCAGTCGTTGGGGTTCTGCGCTCAGTAGTTGTAGTGCCTGGGCTTAGTTGCTCCAGCATGTAGAATCATCCTGGACCAGGATCAAACCCATGTCCCCTGCATTGGCAGGCCAATTCCCATCTACCGTACCACCAAGGAAGTCCCTGCCACTGAAGAATGTTAGTGTAAAACTCTCAAACTCTTTATTTTGTGCCAATTGTGTGGGCGAGCGGTAGTGTGATGGTTCTTAATGAGAAAATTTAGTTGTCATCCCAAGAACCCTAGAAGGAACAAAAGAGAGAGACTTCTATTCCTTGCAAATCTGGGATTTATAGGATTTGTCTGTCATTATTCTGAATGACCTGTTTGAACACTTTAGGTAACACAGTGACCGTAATCTTGGACCCTCCGACAGATTGGCGTTTGAACAAAATTTTTCAGATATTTTTATTGACTTGGTAACTCAGGCAGGCATTAGGCATTTCCCTTCTTCATCTGAAATTTCTGGCATCATTCATATCTTTATTTGATCCTTTAGGACTCAGTTTCCTTGAGGGAATTTTTTTTCAGTTTGAAATTAGACAGGATTCTCAGTCATGTAGCTTTCTTCCACTCCCAAATCACTGCTTGTTTATCTTCCAGTTGTTAAAGGTATAGAACAGGACCCTTCTTTAGAGAACTGCATATACTGTTTTTATATTGTTTATAGGAATTGTTTATACTGTTGCTTTTCTGCTTGAAATAATATCAGTGTGTTTCTCCCAACTACTCCACCTCCCTGTTCCCACTTTGACTTAAGCATGAGCACTAATGTGCACATGAGGTGCTGTGGGAGAGCCCTCCCAGTCTTCACTTTGGTGATCTCACGAGGGCTGTGATTCAGGGTGACGGTCTTGTGACAGAAGTAATGGAGGGGGTTTGAGAGACATCAGACTTCCATCTGCTGCTGTTTCATTGTTAAATTAATAAGGGCTAATGTCTTTATCTAGAAGTGTTATAGGAAACTTTGATCATAACACTCAGCAGCAAGAATATATAGAAAGCCCACTGATTTTTTTTCCATGTTATTTATGCCTTTTTCTTAGATTTTCTTTCTTTGTATTCCTCCTGTATACTTGTTGTCTCCTTCCTTGGTGCAGGGTGTCTAAGGAAGTGGGTGAAACATCTCAGGAAGGGAAAGCTGTCTTCAAGCAAAATGAGAAAGAAGAACCTCAGTCCAGTGTCCCTTTAGCGGTGCTATCACTTTCTGCTGGGTCAGGGTGAGTAGTCTAGTCTTAGACCCAGGTGTACCTGCTATGTTGGAGAAGATATTTTCATTGCAAGGATACCATTTCCCTCTAGCTCTCATGACTCCTTTCCTAAGAGAAGGAAGTCTGCTGCTGTTATATCTTTGCTGAAATATTTGCCAAAATGGAGGATACAGAGAACAATTAGTCATCGGCTTTTTGTTTAATTCTGACAAAGTCCTGGTTTACATTGTTGGCCACGGAGTAAAACATGTAGTAGATGACCAGGGGATTTCCCATTTCAGTTGTGTTTGTTCAGGGTTATAGAATAACTATATTTTTTGTGAGTGCTGAGACAAAAAATAGGCTCTTGGCTGAAACACCGTTTTGAGGTTTCTAATCATTATATTGTTTGAAAATAATTCTTTTTTTTTTTAATATTTCATCTCAGGTTTTTATTTGTGAGTGGTTGCCTACATGGAAAAATATTGGCATTTGTGTTGAACATTGTATTTTTTTTTTTTTTTTTTGGCTGTGTTGGGTCTTAGTTGCAACACACAGAATCTTTAGTTGGGGCATGTAAACTCTCAGTTGCAGCATGTGGGATCGAGTTCCCTGACCAGGGGTGGAACCTGGGCCTCCTGCATTGGAGTGAGGAGTCTTAGCTACTGGACAACCAGGGAAGTCCCTGAACATTGCATTTTTTCACACTCAGTTTCTGAGATATTTTTCCAGCAAATGACTTGACTAGAGATGTGTCCACACTGCCCCACCTCCCAAGCTGCATGTCGACTTTTCCTTTTTTTTTTTTTAATGAGCAGGAAGGAAGGAGCCCCAACCATAAAAAGTAATTTCTGGATTCTTTGAGATGGGATTTTTAGGGAAAAGCATTTCATGTAAAAATAAATCCATATACAAATCAGCAACAGATATTCCAAGATAAGGATGTCTAGTTGTGCTATTACTCATTGGTTTTTTTAAGTGAAACGTTACTAGCTAAGGTAGGCAGATCATGTAAATAGTTATCATTAAGCCCTTATGTTTTCCAAGTTTTTAAATTGTGGTTAGCTCTTGATTGTTAAAGCTACTCTGGTTTTAATAAAATTCTTATTACAACTTCAGTGCATACCAGCCTTCCTTAGGAGACCATTTTTCGGGATGTGAAATCCTGGTGCCATTAGGCACCACATGCAGAAACTTCTGTGTACCTGCATTTCTGTTTTGGGGACTCTGTTAGGCTGCTTGTGGCTGAAATCAGATTAACCTTTGTATTAGGTTCTTTCACTAAATGCTTCATTGAAAATGATCAAATCTTTGTACCATAAGGAATTTTGTGTGATCGTTGGGTTGTTTTAGGTAAACAGGAGTCTTTTTTAGGGTATTCTAAATTGTTATTACTATTGCTTTTCTGCTTGAAATAATGCCAGTGTGTTTCTCCCAATTACTCGACGTCCCTATTCCCACTTTGACTTAAGCATGAACACTAATGTGCACATGAAGTGCTGTGGGAGAGCCATTTCAGTCTTCACTTTGGTGATCTCATGTGGGCTGTGATTCAGGGTGACGGTTATGTGACAGAAGTAATGGAGGGGGTTTGAGAGACATCAGACTTCCATCTGCTGTTGTTTCCTTTATAAAATTAACAAGGGGAAAATGTCTTCGTCTAGAAGTGTTACAGGAGACTTTGATCATAATACTCAGCAGCAAGAATTTACAGAAAGCCCAGTTGTTTTCTCTTTGTTATTTTTTACTTTTTCTTAGATTTTGTTTCTTTTTATTCCTCTTGTAAACTTGTCTCCTTCATTGGTGCAGGGTGTCTAAGGAAGTGGGTGAAACACCTCAAGAAGGGAAATCCGTCTTCAAGCAAAATGAGAAAGAAGAACCTCAGTCCAGTGTCCCTGCAGCGGTGCCATCACTTCCTGCTGGGTCAGGGTGAGTTATTTAGTCGCAGGTCCAGGTGTACTTGCCACATTGGAAAAGATGGTTTCGGGACAGTGACTGTTTTCCATCCCTGAGGATCTCATAGGGAGAAAAAAGGTCAAAGGTGACTTATAGTTAATTTTAATAACACATTGTCAAGAACTTAATAGTTTTTCTTCCCTTCATATTTTCCATAGTACATGAGTTATTTAGAGATGAAAACTAGAATTCTTTATTTGGAGGAAGGAAAATTTTCATTCTTCTTAAAACTGCATGTAAGAAGTAAAGGTGACAGTTAAGTAGGAGGAGTCAGGGCACTCGCCTTGAGAGAGGTGAACATGGACCACTCATTCCCATCATAGCACTGATCACCTCTGACTCCTGATCAGAGCTGTCTCTTCTTGAGGTGTTTGGGGTACCTATAGTGGCTTCACTAACCTTTCCTTCAGTTTGTTGCTTTATCCTTCCCCGGCAAATCTGTGAAGTTTTTTCTTATGTTTTTAGTTAAAAAAGAAAGTTGGTTTTCCTGTCAGGTTAACAGTTTTTAGAGGACAGGCTTTTCTGATCTTTGCAGCCCTGGCTTAAAACGACATTGTGGGCACTGGTGTGCATTGACCCCTGCGACAGAAGTTTGAGTGTGGGTCATTAGTGTGAGAGGTGATTCCTGGAAACTGAGCCAGGAGGAGAAACGGTGTGGGAAAGGTAGCAAGTGCAGGGTGTGTTTTGCGGCTTCTGGTGGCTGCTACTCAGTCTTGGTGGTGGTCTTAGCAGGGGCAAGGAGGTTGGCGGAGTATTATCCTCCATTCCCTGCCATGCTCACTCAGCTGCTTCCATGGCACTCAGGCCATGAGCCGGAGGTGTTTGCAGGGACGTTCTTCTCAGGGTGTCATGGCGGCGAGTGCAGGGACATGAGGAAGGGGTATGTTCATATCTGCTCCATACTTGTTGTCTGCTTCTTCATCCAAACATTTGTCTCCCACTGAAACAACTAGGTGGTGGAAGTCATGTAGAAGTTACACAGGAATCTAAGAAGGAAAAGGATTTGAATGCTTGCTACTGCACTGGAAATGGGGTAAACATCAAGGAAGGTGGCTGTCAGAAGAACAGAGTAATGTGAGCAGAGTTCTCAAGACTGACTGTTAATGCTCTAGGCCAGTACTTTTTTTTTTTTTTCATTTATTTTTATTAGTTGGAGGCTAATTACTTTACAATACTGTAGTGGTTTTTGCCATACATTGACATGAATCAGCCATGGATTTACGTGTGTTACCCATCCTGAACCCCCCCCTCCCACCTCCCTCCCCATCCCATCCCATCCCTCTGGGTCATCCCAGTGCACCAGCTCCCAGCACTTGTCTCATGCATCCAACATGGACTGGCGATCTGTTTCACACTTGATAATATACATGTTTCGATACTGTTCTCTCAGATCATCCCACCCTCGCCTTCTCCCATAGAGTCCAAAAGTCTGTTCTATACATTTGTGTCTCTTTTTCTGTCTTGCATATAGGGTTATTGTTACCATCTTTCTAAATTCCATATATATGCATTAGTATACTGTATTGGTATTTCTCTTTCTGGCTTACTTCACTCTGTATAATGGGCTCCAGTTTCATCCAACTCATTAGAACTGATTCAAATGTATTCTTTTTAATGGCTGAGTAATAATTCCATTGTGTATATGTACCATAGCTTTCTTATCCATTTGTCTGCTGCTGGGCATCTAGGTTGCTTCCATGTCCTGGCTATTATAAACAGTGCTGTGATGACCATTGGGGTACACTGTGTCTCTTTCAGTTCTGGTTTCCTCAGTGTGTATGCCCTTCAGAAGTGGGATTGCTGGGTCATATGGCAGTTCTGTTTCCAGTTTTTTAAGGAATCTCCTCACTGTTCTCCATAGTGGCTGTACTAGTTTGCATTCCCACCAACAGTGTAAGAGGGTTCCCTTTTCTCCACACTCTCTCCAGCATTTATTGCTTGTAGACGTTTGGATAATAGCCATTCTGCCTGGCCTGGCCTGTAATGGTACCCCATTGTGGTTTTGATGAGCATTTCTCTGGTAATGAGTGATGTTGAGCATCTTTTCATGTGGTTGTTAGCCATCTGTATGTCTTCTTTGGAGAAATGTCTGTTTAGTTCTTTGGCCCATTTTTTGATTGGGTCATTTATTTTTCTGGAATTGAGCTGCAGGAGTTGCTTGTATATTTTTGAGATTAATCCTTTGTCTGTTTCTTCATTTGCTATTATTTTCTCCCATTCTGAAGGCTGTCTTTCCACCTTGCTTATAGTTGTCTTTGTTGTGCAAAAGCTTTTAAGTTTAACTAGGTCCCATTTGTTTATTTTTGCTTTTATTTCCAATATTGTGGTATGTGGGTCATAGAGGATCTTGCTGTGATTTATGTCGGAGAGTGTTTTGCCTATGTTCTCCTCTAGGAGTTTTATAGTTTCTGGTCTTACATTTAGATCTTTAATCCGTTTTGAGTTTATTTTTGTGTATGGTGTTAGAAGGTGTTCTAGTGTCATTCTTTTACAAGTGGTTAACCAGTTTTCCCAGCACCACTTGTTAAAGAGGTTGTCTTTTTTTCGATTGTATATCCTTGCCTCCTTTGTCGAAGATAAGGTGTCCATAGGTACATGCATTTATCTCTGGGCTTTCTATTTTGTTCCATTGATCTGCATTTCTGTCTTTGTGCCAGTACCATACTGTCTTGATGACTGTGGCTTTGTAGTATAGTCTGAAGTCAGGCAGGTTGATTCCTCCAGTTCCATTCTTCTTTCTCAAGATTGCTTTGGCTATTTGAGGTTTTTTGTATTTCCATACAAATTGTGAAATTATTTGTTCTCGTTCTGTGAAGAATACCGTTGATAGCTTGATAGGGATTGCATTGAATCTATAGATTGCTTTGGGTCGTATACTCATTTTCACAATTTTGATTCTTCCAATCGATGAACATGGTACATTTCTTCATCTATTTGTGTCCTCTTTGATTTCTTTCATCAGTGTTTTATAGTTTTCTATGTATAGATCTTTTGTTTCTTTAGGTAGATATACTCCTAAGTATTAGGCCGGTACTTTTTAAGCTGTGGTTTGCAGTCATCATTTAAGAGAAATGAAATAGAGTGAAGCAACGTATTTTTAGCCTTCTAATCATTATATTGTTTGACTGGGATTCTCTTCAGATGAGTAGCTTTCAAACTATTGACTGCCACTCACAGTAAGGAATACATGTCATTAGGATTTAGTCTGCTCATTAATATAGGTATGACTTCTATTTTATGTCCATACTATGTAATTATTATGTGTAGTATGTGTCATTTGAAAAACTTTTATAATTGATTGAATTGATTTCACAATCTGTTACAACCTGTATGTGACAAATAGTGCTCTAGGACACTTAAGAAATAAGCCTTCTGCAGGCTTATCTGTGTTAACAGGCTTGTAAGTGGTATTTATTAAACAGTGTGTCTTGCATTTATTGAAAGTGTTACTATGAAAGTTACTTCTGGATTAAGTACTAGATAGCAGTAAAGGCAGTATCTTCTGCCTTAGGTTTCTAGTATAGTTGGTTTCATGTAGAATGCATCATGCAAAATGCCGGGGTGTTTGATTCACAAGCTGGAATCAAGATTGGTGGTAGAAATATTAACAACTTCAGATATGCATATGATACCACTCTAATTGCAGAAAGGAAAGAAGATGTAAAGAGCCTTTTGATGAAGGTGAAAAGAGGAGTGAAAAGCTGGCTTAAAGCTCAACATTCAAAAAATTTAAGATTATGGCAGGTGTTCCCATCTGTTTGTGGCAAATAGATGGGGAAAAAATGGAAACAGGACAGTTTATTTTCTTGGGCTCCAGAATCACTGCAGACGTGAAATCACTTGACGGCAGCCATGAAATTAAAAAATGCATGCTACTTGGAAGAAAAGCTATGACAAACTTAGACATCATATTAAAAAGCAGAGACCTCACTTTGCTGACAAAGGTCCACATAGTCAAAGTTATGATTTTTCCAGTAGTCATGTACGGATGTGAGAGCTGGACATAAAGAAGGCTGAATACTAAGGAATTAATGCTTTTGACCTGTGGTGCTGGAGACGACAGACTCTGGAGAGTCCCTTGAACTGCAAGGAGATGAATCTACTCAATCCTAAAGAAAATCAACCTAAATATTCATGTAGGACTGAAGCTGAAGCTCTGGTACTTTGGCCACACCCACTTTGGCCAAGAGAGGACTCCTTGGAAAAGACACTGATCCTGGGAAAGATCGAAGGTGGTTGGAGGAGGGGACCATAGAGCATGAGATGATTGCATGGCATCATCAACTCAGTGGATGTGAGTTTGAGCAAACTCTAGGAGATGATGAATGACGGGGAAGCCTGGTGTGCTGCAGTCCATGGGTTTGCAAAGAGCTGGATACGTCTGAGCATCTGAAGAACAACCAGACCAGGGAAAGTTCTTCATTCAATAGGTTGATTGTGTCCTTTACATCTTAGAGAGTGACTCATGGCATAGCAGCAGGCCTCCACCAAAATCTTCAGCCTCAGATTAGTTTCATTTTGTTGTATCAAGAATTCAGTATGTGTTTTGCTCTAAGAAAATAGTTTCATGTAGCATAATTTTTACTTATTGCTTCTTTGAGTGTTCCGCAAAATAATGTTTTGATGCTTAAAGATTCTACTTGGAAACAGTGTGTTTTAGAAAATACTGCTAGGATACTTCTGAGGATAACCAGAGGAAGGAGAAGTGGCATTTTGGCAAGTTCCCCTTGTTTAAGTCACTGAGTCGCTCATGAAAATCTTACTGCATTCTGTATTTCATGCCTGACATTCTTAGAGCTAATAATAGCCTTTTTTCTTTTGATATTTTTTACTTTGTGTTGATACAGGAATTAATAAACAGTGTTATGAGAGGAACAGAGAATGGGTTCAGCCATACACATACATGTATCTGTTGTTCCCCAAATTCCCCTCCCATATAGGCTGTTCCAGCATTGAACATTGTTCCATGTGCTATAACAGATCCTTGTTGGTTATCCATTTTTAGAATATCAGTGTATATGTCCATGCCAAACTCCCTAACTATCCCTTCCCCTCAGTCATCACACCCCCTCAAGCCCCCAAAACCTAAATTTGTTTTGAAATCTGAATGTAAGTTTGTCTTGTAAGTTTGTATCATTTCTTTTCAGATTCAACATATAGGACATGTCAAATTTTTCCTTCTCTGTCTCACTTCACTCTGTATAATACTCTCTAACTCAATTCACATCTCTATAAGTGACTCTGTCATTCATTTTTTATGTCTGAGTAATATTCCATTGTATAGATATACCCCATCTTGTTTATCCATTCCTTTATTGATGGACATACATATTGGTTACATGTTCTGACTATGTAAAGAGTGCTGCAGTGAACAGTTGGGGTGCATGTGTCCCTTTGAATTATGGTTTTCTCTGGATCTGTCTTCAGGAGTGAGATAGCTGGGTCACATGGTCGTTCTGTATTTCATTTTTTATGGAATCTCGATGGTGTCCTCCATAGTGCCTGTATCAATTTAACATCAAAGGTGAAAAATGAGGAAATTGTTCAGAAACCAAGAGTGATCACATATCAAGGGTGGGCGATTCTGTTTAAACTGATTTAGCAGGATGCTTGTTAAAACTGAACTAAACAAGCCCAACAGGGATGGTGGCCAAGCCTGAGACTTGGTTAAGAAGCCTGACTAAGGTTGGATCAAGAAGAGTCTGTCGTCTATACAGGACAGCATCTGGGGCAGCATGGAAACTGATAGAGGGAATCTGGGTGGGTCAGCCAGTGACGTATCTTTTGGTAGATTAATGAACTCACTCCTTGAAGGAATAAAGTAAAATTCAAGGAAAATCAGCTTCTGTGAAAACTACAGGGAAACTTAACAGAGGACAAGGAAATGTTTTCCTGATTCAAAAAGTCTTCACAGTTTGTACATGAAAATGGGGAGACATTGCACTATGATACATGTACTTTGAATTTCTCAATAAATCCAGTCATTTGTTTTACCTACACAGTTGTAGTTTTGCTTGG
The DNA here is from genome assembly GCF_963930625.1 of Muntiacus reevesi. NCBI lineage: Eukaryota > Metazoa > Chordata > Mammalia > Artiodactyla > Cervidae > Muntiacus > Muntiacus reevesi. The sequence continues at coordinate 216,473,977 of NC_089250.1, read as the reverse complement.
GAAACAACAGGGTCAAGAGAAATTCAGTTGATCTGAGGTGTGTAAGTGCACACATTTTACCAGTGCAGACATCGTATGAGGTGCGGGTTGCACACAAATGGTATGGAAAGTCTTCAGGGGGAGAATCTACAGGAAATACCTGACTTATGAAAAGAATGCAGTAAAATATTTTTTCGTTTTCATGTTTTTAGTTGCTTCATTGAGACATGCAAAAAGATACTTTAAACATTCTGTTAGCATTTTTTTAAGTGATTTTGGTTTATTCATAGGTCTTGCAGTGTAAATTAGTTAGTAGTTATTAATTTCCTAGTCTTAATGTGGTTACCTAGTGATGGGTCTTCAGCCTTCTTTTACAGTGTTTGGTATGACTCCCAGAAAGTGCCTAAAGTTTAATTTTCAGATATGCCTTCCATTGGGTCCTTTACGTTTTCTTTCAAGAGAATTTTTATCCTTAATGAGAAAGAATCAGTCTTTTCAAACTCAATTTAAGCTCTTGTAATTTTTCCTCTAATGCTTGTCTTTTTCATTTTAAGGCCTGAAAACTGTGACCTTCAAAAGAACCAGAATTGCAGCAATTAAGTATCTGACTTTATCCTTAACCACCTGAACTGGTTTGTATGAAATACAGTCGTTTTTATCTGTTTTCAAAATAGTTTCTGGTTGTTAAATCTGACATCTTTAAAGGAAACTTCTCGTTGCGAGTGTAAAGCTAACTGCCCATGAGATCGTGTGCAGTGGTATTTGATTTAAAGCAATATGCACTCTGGCTTCTGATTAAAAATAGCTAGGAGGATCAGTTTACCAGGGATAGTCACAAAGAAAAATTACAAAGTAAGGAAATAGCAACCCACTCCAGTATTCTTGCATGGAGAATCCCATGGACAGGGCAACTTCACAGGCTACAGTCCATGGGTTTGTAAGAGTTGGACACGACTTAGCAACTAAACCACCACTGCCAATCACAGAAAAACTACAAAGTATCACGTAAAGTAAGTAAGTATTTTCTTTGAACTATTAGGCCATTAGACTACTTATCAAAATAATAGTGATAGATACCAGGAAATGTCTTCACAAATTCTACAAGATTACTCTCCAATGCTCAAATACTTAAATCATTCTTTTGAACAAATTTTTGTGTCTTTAGTTTAAGAGTCCATTTTTCAGTTTGGTGAGCTGGAATTTGAAAAATAAGCCTTCAGTTTAAGAAATTTGTTGTGTGAAATGATTTTAGTCATCTCTGTTGAAAGATGTCTCTTAGTATTCTCCCCTAAAATTTTTTTTTTTTTGATACAGTGTTAGAAACTGAACTTGACTTAGTGGACCACTACTCCTAAATACTAATTTTGAACATACTGATCCATGACTTAAATGTTTATTTTTCTTTTAAAGCCAAGATACTAAAAGTAGTGCATTTGGAAAGTTGTCTTTTTTTTTAAATCTGTTTCTTGTTTGATTATCTTCTGTTTTCAAAAACTTCAAATATAAAATGGATCATGAGATTATTGAATGTTTGATCCATCATTTGAATGATAAGAAATGTCTGTTTCCTCTTAGGGTATTTGAGGCTGCTGCTTTGCATGCATGCTCAGTTGTGTCCGACTCTTTGGGGCCCTGTGGACTCTTACGTCCATGTGATTTTCCAGGCAAGAGTACTGGAGTGGTTTGCCATTTCCTCCTCTAGCGAATCTTCCATTTATCGGAATCGATCCCAACTCTCCTGCATAACAGGCAAATTCCTTTATTGCTGAGCCTTTTGCTTGGCCACATGGGGGTGGTTGCTTAGATGAAAAAATACTGGCATTTATTTTGAATATTTTTTCACATATAGCTTCTGGGAGTTTTGCCAACCACTGATTTTATTCTAGAAGGATATGCAACCACCTCTTCCCAGCTGTATATCCACTTTTCCATTTTTTATGACTTAGAAAGAAGTAGCCCCAACCATAAAAAGCTGATTTCTGGATTCTTTAAGATGGAAGTTTTAGGGTAAATATGTTTCATGTTAACTTCATCCATATACAAATGAGTGATGAATCTTACAAGATAAAAATATCTAATTATGCTATTATTAATTTTTTTTAACAGGAAAACATTACTTAGGAAATAAAGTAGGGAGAAGTTTCATGTAAATAGTTATCTTTAAGCCTTTATGTTTCCTAAGTTTTTAAATTGTATGTTTCTTTTGATTCCAAAAGCTCTTCTGGTTTGAATGAAGTTCTTATTACCTGCAGTGCATACCAGCCTTTCCTAGGAGACCATTTCCCGGGATGTGAAGTCCTGGTGCCATTAGCTGTCCACATGCAGAAGGTTCTGTGTACCTGCGTTTCTTTTTTCTGTAGTCTGCTTGGCTGGTTGTCACTTAACTTTTCAGTTAGTTTATTTCACTAAATGATATAGTCAAAATGATAAAATCTTTGTACCATGGGAAATTATTTCAATTTTATTTTTCTACTGACGTTTCTAATTCTGGTATAAATGTTTATCAATAAAGAATTACTTTCAATTCTGTGAAGTAGAACTGTTTTTTCTTTTTCAGTGGCCAGTGAATTTAATTTTTTGTAATATGGTCTTCTAACTTTTTAAGCTTTTTATTTTATTTTTTCTATAACTTAGAGAAGACTCTTGAGAGTGCTTGGAGTGCAAGGAGATCAAACCAGTTAATCCAAAAGGAAATCAACTGTGAATATTCATTGGAAGGACCGTTGCTGAAGTGAAGCTCCGATACTTTGAAAAGATGACTCATTGGAAAAGACTGTGATACTGGGAAGAATTGAAGGCAATAGAAGAATGTGCCAGCAGAGGATGAGATAGTTAGATAGCATCATCAACTCAATACACATGAATTTAAGCAAATATCAGAGATACAGTGGAGGACAGAGGAGCCTGGTGTGCTTCAGTCCATAGGGTCACAAGAAGCTGTAAAATGTTTTTGTATTTCCTTTAGGTTCCACTTACTAGTTTATAGTAAAATTCTCTTCCAAAGATCTGATTAAACATTGCTTACATCTTGAGTCTTATTAATTCAGCTTTCAGGGCTATATGTTAACATCAAAAGTTTTTGTATTTCACACTGGGATAGCAGAAAACTGGTAACAGTTTGTGAAGAAAGAAAAAGTATTGTTTCAGTAGTTGGTCCACATGAGGAGAGGCTCTAAGGTTGGCTCAGTATTCTGTGACATCATAAATCTTTTTCTGCTCTGCCACTTTCAGCAAATTGGATGGTTCAATTTGGTTGCTTATCCCATGGTTACAAGGAAACATTTTCAGTTCCAGGCAATGCAGATAGACAGTGTCTGGCAGGATACTACCCTTTGATTCTGTTTTTTTTTTTTTTTTTTTCCCTTGTTTTAGGTATACTGTAAAGTGCACAAATCTTAAATGTATAACTTGATGAAATTTTACTTGTGAAGTGGTAGCACTTTGATCAAGATACAGAATGTCTTTAGCACCCCAGTAGGATGCAGAGTTCAGCCAGAAGCCTCAATATCGTGTTTCCCAACAGGATCTTTTTGTTTCTAAAAAGGTGATGACCCAAGATTGGACAGGTGTATGGTGGATGAGATGGTAAAGATGTTGAGTTTGGTAGGAAGGGCTCCATAAATTGTTGCCAAGACAACAGGGTAATAGTGAACCAGGAAACCTGTAGGGGGTTGGGATTTGTATTTTTCCCACCTGGAGACATTTGTCTAAAGGGATTCCTCAGTTTTGGCATATTTCTGCTTGGTGGGATTATGTACCCTGTGTTGGCAGAGTCTCTGATTTCTAAAAGGAAGTTGGAAATCTAGATTATTGGAAAACTCATCTTTTAAATGCTTATATATTGAGTATTCCCCACAACACAAACAACAGTAGGAACCAGTTTCAGTCTGTAAGGCCACCACACATACTCAATTAGTGGAAATACAGGGTTGGGTACCTGTGGGACTCTGGACTTAATATAAAACTGATCAGTACATAATCTTGTTTTATGTGTGTTTCTGTTCAAAGATATTGTACTTAATGATCTTTGTAACAAATCATGATATGCAGTATATGCATGCATTCTAAGTTGCTTCATTTGTGTCCGACTCTTTGTGACCCTGTAGGTTGTAGCCTGCCAGCATCTTCTGCCCATGGGATTTCCCAGGCAAGAATACTGGAGTGGGTTGCCATTTCCTCCTCCATGAGGATCTTCCCAACCCAGGAATCAAACCCATGTTTCTTGTGTCTCCTGCATTGGCAGGCAGACTCTTCACTACTAGCACCACCTGGGAAGCCTCATGCTATATATGTATAATGAAACAGTTGTTTGAATGACAGCAATGTTATGTACAACTGAGACTACTACTTTCTTTCCCTCAGTTTTACACACACAAACTACAAACATACACTACACATAAAAGTACTCACTGTAAACATAAGTATTCACATAGAGACATAGTATAGTCTGTACAGCAATGCAGGTAAAGTCTTGGAAAGATTGAGCATTTAACGTTCATAAAGCATTACCTAACATTTTCCTGTTGATGGAGCTGCAGGCTGCAGGATGATACAACGCACAGTGTGGGCAAACCTTTTGACCTTGGCTTACCCCACCAAAACCAAGGGAGAGGTTGGTGGAACTCATTCTGCAGATGATGGAGAGAGTGGGAGGTTTACATCTATCAGTTCACCCTCAGAGGTCTGGTTCTCACTACTTATTGAGTGGAGAAATAGCTCCAGAAATAAGAATGTGGGCGAAAGGGGAAACGTCACTCAGTTGTGGATGTGTCTGGTGGTAAAAGTAAAGTGATGCTATAAAGAACAATATTGCATATATACCTTGAATGTTAGATCCTTGAATCAAGGTAAATTTGACATGGTCAAGCAGGTTATGACAAGGTTAAAGATTGACAGTTTTAGGAATTAGTGAACAAATATGGACAGAAATGGGAGAATTCAGATGACCATTATGTTTACTATGGGTAGATATCCCTTAGAGGAAATGGAGTAGCCCTCATAGTCAACAAGAGTTGGAAATGCAGTACTTGGGTACAACAGAATGATCTCAGTTTATTTCAAGGCAAACCAGTCAGCTTCACAGTAATCCAAGTCTATGCCCCAACCACTAATGCCAAAGAAGCTGAATGACTATGAAGACCTACAAGACCTTCTGGAACTAACACCAAAAAATCCTTTTCATCATAGGGGATTAGAGTGCAAAAGTAGGAAGCTGAGAGAGAACCTGGAGTACACAGGCAAGTTTGGCCGTGGAGTACAAATGAAGCGGGGCAAAGGCTAACAGCAGGAGGAGACAGGGGCGACAGACATGGTTGGATGGCATCACTGACAGTGAATGAGAGTGAGCAAACTCCAGGAGATAGTCAAGGACAGGGAAGCCTGGCATGTTGCATCAGTAGGTGGAACTGATTCTGCAGATGAGGAAGAGGTTGACAGGCTGACATCTGTTAGTTCAACCTCAGGTTTGGCTCTCACTTATTGTAGTTGGCACTTTCCCCTCCTGAAGTAGCTCCGGAAACTGGACCGGTCCTGTCTGCCTGGCTTTTTGCCTCACATCTTTTTTTTTGCATCTCATCATAAGGGGCAAACACACCAGAAGTTAAGGATTTAAATTTGAGGCTTCGATCAAGGATAGGGTTACACCCTTCCATGTCACTGAAAATTTGTTTCAAGGCAAAGTTCCATTCTGTTATTTTGGCTGCTGTAAGAGGGACAATTCCTGGACTCTTCTGCTGACTATCATCACTGTCGCTTGCTTTCTCTGCCAAAATTTCCTCCACATCCTTCTTCATGTCACCAAAGCCTCCACTTATTTGCTGTGCAGCATGCATTATGTTTTTCACACAGTTCTTTATTCTTTCTGCAGCACCTTCAAAGCCTTCAAAATTTTCCACACAGCCTGGCCAAACATTTTCCAACACTTACAGGCTCTGCTTGATGTTCCAGGCTGTGCCAACATAATCACATTGGGTATAGTGACTGACTTCCAATAGTTCGTCCATCATGGTAGTTTCCTTGTTGACTTTGAGAGCCTCGAAAGCCTTGTTATAAAGCTCCCTTGTATACTGTGCCTTGAAGACATTTATTATGCCCTGATCCAGGGGCTGGATGAGAGACTTAGTATTTGGGGGCGTGAAAAGAACTCCTACATAGGGGTCGGCATTTTTGAGTTCTTCACAGCAGTGAACTGGGGCATTATCCAAAATTTAACAAAATCTTGAAGGCAAAGTTTCTGCCCTAGAGATGGTATTCAACTTGTGGTATGAAACAGCTGTGGAAACCAATCAGATGTCTTCCAACCTTTGTTCCACCTCCAGTGGACTGGCAAATGGTTCACAGTGGTTAAGGTTAAGTGCTTGTGAACTTGAAGCTCTGTACACCAATAGGGGTTTGCACTTGAAGTTGCCCTTGTACTCCATGTCCAAAGAAGCTGCAACTAGACGGTAGGGCTTACACAATCATGATAAAATCAGATTCCACACCCGCCAGGTGAGTGACCCAGAAACTGGAGAACAGTAATACCAAAAATGTTCTCCCACTATTGTGAAGGTTCTGAGCCCCACAGCAGGCTTCCCAGAGTGGGGATACGGCCAAGAGACTGGGTATCCCCAGGGAATCTGACTTGAAAGCGACCTGGATTTGATTACAGAACTTAACCTTAAATATAAATTGTAGTTATCTTAAATGTAAATAGGTTAAATACACTAACCAAAAAATAGAGACGATGGTTGGATGAAAACGTGCATGTGAACCTCCACTTAACATCACTCTACTAAAACCCCCAAATTGTATGTAATTATTTTATATTGTTATGTTAATTGTTTCCATTATGGCTTGCAATTCTAAGTATCCTTTTGTATGGCTATTGATTTTGAAAACTGAAAAACAGCTTTTACTATTGTGATTATGTAACTAATTTGCTTCATACCATTGTATTGTGATTGGTCAACAGAAAATAATAGAATTCTTTATCACTGAAACTACCATTTGACAGAGAAACGTGAAATCACTTTTTAAAATCCAGAATTGGAATTTTTTGAAAACTAGAAATGCCCAGGTACTGCTTTTTGTCTCCAAAGCTTCAGATGTGTTTCTAATGAGCAGACATGTTTAAAAACAACTGGACTATATATGATATTTTACTTTTATCTAGTTTATTTCATATATTGTATTTCATATTCGGTGCACCCATTTCATTTTGTTTATGGTTCCCAATTTCTCCATCTCTTTTTGTTGCTGTTCTCAAAGTTTATGAAGCATAGTAGAAAAGCTTTTATATACATATATAGATAGTATGTACAACATATTTTAGAAAGCTTAAGAATTTTTGCATAGCTAAAAGTTTATCACATTTTGATTCCACTTGTTTTTCTTAGTATGAATAGAATGCTAGATTTCTAATTTACATTCAGTCAAAACTTTGATATAGTTCCATGTATTTTGGCATCTAGTATTACTGCTAACAGTCTAGAAAGTTTATTATCTTGGTGATTTAAAAAAAAAATTGAGGCTTGAAACTTACAAGAAACAGTATGTATTTTTTTTAAACAGGAAATTAACATGCTATGATATTTTGTACATGTTTTCAAATTTCACAAAGTTTTATGCTACTGTCCATTATTTTTTTCCATACCATATTCAAGACTTCACATTGTATTTAATTGCATTGAGCAGCTTCAGCTGCAGGGAACAAATTCTGGTAAATTCTCTTCATTTTTATTCTATGATCAATATTTTCTAATTTTCCTTGTATGCCATCTTAGATACATCCATCATTTAAAAGTGGACATTTAATTTCAAAATACATGGGATATTTAAAGTATCCTTGATACTAATTTCCAATTTTGCTATTAATTTCTCATTTAAATGCTTCCCTAAAATCACCCTCTGTTTCTTCAGTCTTCTATCGAAGCTTTCAATAACTTAAGTTAAAGATGTCTCTTGAAAAATACCACATTGCACTTGAAAATATGTGGGTTAGTTTTAAATATCTTTTGATATTGATTTCTAACATAATTCCACAATGATAAAGAGAATAGACTGTATGATTTCTGTACCTTTGGACCATGAAATTTTTGCACCTTGTTTTATGTCCTTGGATATGTTCCAGTGTCTCCTAGTTTATAGTATATGGGAACTTAAATAGAATTTGTATCCTAATGTTGTGTGAAAATTGTATAAATCTTAATTATGTTGAATAGGCTCATAGTGCTTTTCATGTCTACTATATCCTTCTCTTTATATATTCATTCTATTAATTTTTTAGTTATTGAAATTCCAACTAAATTCTTAATTCATCTACTTAAAAATAATTGTAATATATATTAATAGTGGAAATATATGTAAGTTTGTTCTGTATTTTCCAAGTGTTATCATACTTTAATAATTTAAAAAATAAAAGAAAAAGTCATTCTTGGCATTGGTGCACAAAAGTAGGGGTTGCATAATTCTGGAATGATAAAGCCAGGGACTTTGGAGCCCATTTGCCTTACATAAGTTCTTTTTGCAAATGTCCTTGTAAAATAAGCCAGTTTCATCAGCACTAAAAACCTGCTCTTCCACATACCCTTTTCCTGTATATCACTTAGCAAGTATTGTTTAAATTCTTCTGCAGCCTCCTGATCTGCAGAACTTGCCTCATTTGTAAGCTTAACACTATTCACATCTTGTCACCTTTTGAAATGTGCAAGTCAGCCAGCACTAGCAGAGAAGGGCTTCACATTTTTCTGACCTTGGGTAACATGACGGTAAATTTCTTTTGCTTTCAGCCTCGCAATGCTTTCCACCACACCTTTTATAATCAGTTGTCATCTCATGAATCCAAAAACAGCTGCTTTTCCATATCTTCCTCGTGCACTCTGGATTTCACTTTAGCACTTTATGGAGCAGCCTCACGTCTGGATTGGCAAATTTCCCTTTCCATTTTCTTGATGTACCAAATTTTTGATTCATTAACATTGAACTCAGGGCCAACAGCACTACAATTCATACCCGAACAAAGCTTATCTAACACACTTTTCTTCATAAAGCACACCACAGCCTTCTTGTTCTTAGGAACATTAAGACAGCACCACAGCACTGTTACGAAATTGCAATTCCATGTGCCAGATGCAGGGAGGCCTATTGATACTACAACATTAAAGCTTGGAACAGAGGTTTCTTACAGGTCCATACAAGGAAATGGGCGGCTCATGTCCTAAGAAGCCCAAAGTTATGGAAAACTGTCAGCAAGATCCTTTAAAAACGAGGTGGGGGAGGGGTGAGGTTAGTTGCTGCAAACTTCTTAAGAGTCAGATACTTTGTCTTTAGGTCAGGTCATGGTCAGGTAAGGATGTTCCTATAAATGACTACCAAACGAATGTTACTCTCTGCCTTAACAAGAAAGGGTAAGGTCCCAAGGCACAGCTTTCACCCTGCTAGTTCCCAGTCCTGGCTAGAAGGAGGCAGGTCTCAGTAGGCATCACCTTCAGGGCCAGGTTCCCACACGCTGCCTAGCTGTCATCCCTGAGGGAGTCTTGCGCTCAACCCAATTGGCCCTCAAGTCTCTCTAGGCCATCCAAATGGGAGACCAGGTCTCAGACTGCAACCCAGGCAGACAGCAAAGTCGGTTGGGGAGGAAGTTCACGCTGCCTCAAGGGCTGGGCCAAGACTAGTAGAGGGCTTTAGTGAGGGCTTTGGAGCACTTTAGACATACTCCCCAGTCTGTTCCCGGGCCCTCTGGCTCACCCTTGGTCCAAGGCGGGTGGGGGGAGCTGGAGAGCCGCCAGGAGAAGGCCTGAACCCGCCACTTAGCTCACTCTCCACGTGATGACCACACCCGGGACGCTTGGCTGAATCGCTTTCCTAATGGTCTCTCATTGACAGTTACTTGTGAGCGAGGCCAACTTGCAGCGCTGACCAATAAAAGGGCAGGACAACCAAAGATCCCTGATTGACAGTTGGTCATTTGTGTTTGGCACCCCCTGAGGTACTGAGCATGGCCGACCAAGCCCGTTGCCTAAGTAGCAAGGTGCCAGGGTAGAAGGCACAGCAATGGCTGCTTGCTAAGGGCTGTGGTCACCCTGCTGTTACAGAATAAGCTCGGCGGCCATTCTGAACAGCGAAATCACCGACAGGAAGTAGAAAAATGAAAAAAACGCGGTACTGAAGAGGCTGTGAAGCCATTTATTTACACTAGAAGAACTGAAGCAAGACAGCGGATTGTGAGGTCCATCCTCGGTACAACCCACTACTGGTTAAAATTTTCACTCAAAATTTCCACTCTGTGCATGTCCTCGAATAACCCTATAAATCATCGCGAATATTGATTTGGAGGGGTTACAGTAAGTTATAACAAGCAAATTTAAAAATACCAACCTGTGAATAGCGAAGGTAATCTGTATTGTCAAGGGCAAAACAAATCTTCCTTAAGCATACACAGATGGAAACAGCTGAGCTCTGAGGACTACAAGTTCCAGCATGCACAGCTTCAGGCCAGAGCCCGCGTTCTTCCAACCGCCCCAGCAGGGTCAAGCCGGAGCCTTTGGCCCGGAAGCATTGCCTTTCGATCACGTGGCACGCTCTGCGCCTGCGCACACCCTGCGGGGCGGGGTTGGGGGGGGAAGTTGCGGAGTCAGGCGCCATAGACCACGCTGCTAGTCTACGGTCCCTCCTGGAGCTTTGCTTTTGGGCGCCCCTGCTGCGTCCCTGTGGGCTCCGCGCGACAGCGACATGGAGGAATTCGACTCCAAAGACATTTCCACTTCGAAGGACGAGGACTGCGTGCCGTTGGGTGAGCGACTCTTACCTGAGGCGAACGGCGGCTTGCCCCGCCCAGCGCCTCGCTTGAGGCACGCTTGACCGATTGTGCGTTGGCCCGGCGGGCGGGTTCTCGAGCGGCTCGGCGTCCTCTTCCGCCTGCGCGCCCCGCGCGGCCCCCTGGGCCCGGCTTGTGTGATCGGGGACGTTTTGCGCAGGTGCTTCTCAGGGCCTGGCTTCGACCGTCTCCCTATTGGGAGCGCGAGAACCCTACCTCGGAGTCTGACGGTGGTCTGGCATCGCGTACCCTTAGCAATCCTGAATTCTTCTGAAAGGCAGTCTTATCCCCAGACCTTCCGTCCCCAGGGAATTGCTAGCTAGCATCACGTCCCAGATACATGTCTTCACTTTCTGTCCTCAAAAGGGATCTGGTTATAAAGTCCACATAGTGATGTCCTTTACTTCTTTGCAACCTCTATACTCATAGCTCTTCTTTCGGACCTTTTTGTTTTGTTTTTGTATATGCTTCTAAAACAGAACCCGGCCAAAATTTGAACCACTCCTACCCCTTCGCCATCCTGCGCTTTCCCCAGGCTCCCCATCTCATTAGATGTATCTGCCCGCCCAGTTGCTCAGGATAAAAACAAAACAAAAAACCCTTGGGAGTTGTCCTTATTCTCACTCTTTTGCTTCAGCCAGTCATTAGATTTGTAGATTATTCTTACAAATAAGATTCATTTCTGATCACTCCCTCACATTCCCGCTCTTACCGAGCTACCATTATTATTTGTGTGTGTGTGCTTAGTCGCTAAGTGGGTCCGACTCAATGGGACCCCATCGTTTGTGGCCGCCTATGCTTCTCTGTCCGTAGAATTTCCCAGGCAGAAATAGGGTGGTGGGTTGCTGTTACATCCTCCAAGGGATCTTCTTGACCCAGGGATCCAACTGGAGTCTCCAGTGTTCTCCCACGTCGCAGGCAGATTCTTTACCCACTGAGCCTCGGGGGGAGCCCATAATCACTAAGATTCACTGCACCAACGTTGGTCTTTCCATATCGTCCATTGTGATCATTTGAAAACTAGTTTTCATTTTAATCAAAGTTAACCATGAGTCTGCTTAAAAATAGATATTTCTGAAAGGCTTATTTTGAAAATGAACCGCTTCTATCACTTCTCATCCCTGTCAGTCCTCCCAAGAAGGAACTGTTTTCTTCTTGTAAAATTTGGTGTTTCCATTGTCTGTTGACTTAACCTATTCATGTTAGGTCTTCTTTTAACATCTCCTTGAGTCTTTCCCCTCTGCCAACACACACTTTGTCACCTTCAGACCCTTTCCACCTCCCCAGCCTGCCAATGTTCCTACCTCAGTTTGGGTTAGACTATTAACATTATTTCCTTTTTTTTTTGGTTATGACTTTGTAAACATTGAGTGGTATATAGAGTTACTGTTTTTGCTGCACTAGTTTTCTTTAGTGAATAATTTTCATTTTGTTGTTGCTTAGTCATCTGTATACTTCTGATTTGATTCTGAACTCTCAAAATTGTTTGAGTTACCTCCCAACATATATAGACTTATTAATCATCCTTTTTTTTGAAGTCCCTTTTTTTTTCTGACCTCCAATTTGGCTTTTTTTTTTTTTTTTTAATATTATTTTATTAGTTGGAGGCCAATCACTTCACATTTCAGTGGGTTTTGTCATACATTGACATGAATCAGCCATAGAGTTACACGTATTCCCCATCCCGATCCCCCCTCCCACCTCCCTCTCTACCCGACTCCTCAGGGTCCTCCCAGTGCACCAGGCCCGAGCACTTGACTCATGCATCCCACCTGGGCTGGTGGTCTGTTTCACCATAGATAATATACATGCTGTTCTTTCAAAACATCCCACCCTCACGTTCTCCCCCAGAGTTCAAAAGTCTGTTCTGTACTTCTGTGTCTCTTTTTCTGTTTTGCATATAGGGGTTTTTTTTTTGCATATAGGGTTTTTTGCATATAGGCTTTTTTTAAAATCATTTTTAAACCTAAGATTTGTCATCATGACCACCTCTCTGCATGTTCCATTTATCTTCCTTTTCTCTTGGATTCCCTGTTTCTTGGGTCCCATGTTGTCGTCTTTATTGGCATGTTCCACCAAAATGAGAATAAATAATCAAACAGCTTCTTGAACAAAATTGCCTGATAGAATCTTTTTTTGTTTTTGGAGACCATCACTATCTGAAAATAACCAGGTGACCCTCATGCATGATTAATAGTTTGGTATGGAATTTTGTGTTCTATAATAATTTTTCAGGTTTTTGTCCCATTATTTTCTAAGTTTCCAGTGTTTTTATTAAAAAAGTCTCTTGTTGATAGTTTTTACTCACTTATATAAAATGTTTGTTTCTGGAAGGTGATAGAATCTTATCTTTGTTTCTGATATTTCGCAGTGACATCCATCCTTCTGTAACTTTTTAAATGTGGGGAGGGGCAGTTGTCTTCATTTTTTTCAATTATCATCATCATTTATATAAACTCCTATGTTATACCTTATGGACTGGTACTTTGTTTTTTTCTATTTTTATCCTCTGTTTTCTAACTTTTTTTTTTTTTTTTTTTGCTTTATGAGAATATTTCAGTATTTTAATATTCTGCTTTCTTTTGAGTTTTTTTCCTCCTTCCATAAGCTGTCCGTAAATTTCTTCTTTGTGCAGCCTGGCATTGGAGTTGGTGACTTGGATGGCTTGGTGGGCTGCTTTTTCCACAATGACTTTGAGGTTCTTAGAGGAGGTGTTGGGAGCAGTCACAGCACAGATGATTTGTTGCATGTCAGCAACCCTTCAGCTGTTTGACATTGTAGACCAGAAACTTCCAGAAGCCACTGGGGAGCATGTGCTTTGTCTTCTTGTTGTCCTTATAACCAGGGTGGGCATCAAGATGTGGCCCTTGGATATTTTTAATTTCGAAAACTTTTTTGTTTGAAAACTTGTGTATAGCATCATATTCTTGTTTCATGAGTGCAGTGTCTTAATGCCCTGTAGATATTAATAATGCTTTCAGGCCTCTCGCCTTCTGAGATGGCCCACACTCTGAGGGTTTCTCTTATGACCACTCTTGCTTTTGAAGATGGCCCCATTCCCTGGGGCTCCTTTCTCCTTTGGAGATGGTTGGCATTCTGTC